>NC_073261.2:60630000-61317500 GCF_029289425.2 Pan paniscus
GCAGATAATGCTCCCTCTGGACTAGAAGGAAAAGTGAAAAAGGAAAATGATGCTCCCTGATGTATATTTCAAGCAAGCAACTAAAGCTATGCTGGCACATAGTGGGCACCCAATCAATAGTTTTTGAGCATATAGTGTGCACTCAATAGTGGGCAACACACCCAAGGCGACCTCCAATTAGTCACACCCCCGCAAAATTCTCTCTCCTTGTGTTTGAGTGGAATCTGTGACTTGTTTCTGATCCATAGAATATGCTACAGGTGACAGGATGTCACTCCCTTTATTAGGTTACATTATAAGTCTCAGGCTATTATGCCTATGATCATCCTATAAGCCTATGCCTTAGGCTATTATGCCTATGATAGGCTATCATAGGCTATTATGCCTATGATCATCCTATATGCCTATGATCATCTGATGCCTATGATTATCAGACAGGAGACAGAGGTTCCTTTGCTGGCTTTGAAGAAGTAAGCTGCCATGTTATAAAAGGGCTGTAGCACAAGGAACTGCCTCCAGGCAACAGAAAAGAAGAAAAGAAGATGAATTCTGCCCACAACAAGAAAAGAAGATGAATTCTGCCCACAATCTTAAGTGAAGCACGTAAGCAGTTATTTCCCCAACAAAACCTTGGATGAGACCATGGCCCCAGCCAACACCTGTATTAACGTCTGGTGAGCCCCTAACACAAAACCCAGATAAGCCTTCCCTGCACTCCCAGCCCGCAGAAACTGTGACATAATAAAGGGGTGTTTTTTGAAGCCACTAAATTCGTGGTAATGTTTTATGCTGCATAGAAAACTAATACATTGGGTAAATAAACATTGAAGATTTTGACATTCAAAATCAGAGCAGAGAAGGCATTGGAATCATGCTAGAGAAATGGAATTCCTTCAAGGAAGAGTAGTTATAAAGTATGGCACAATACTCTGTTTTCTTTTTGACAACTACAGATGCCTTATTAAACAAGCTAACATCTGTAAAGTGCTCAGATGATGCCTGGAACATCATGAATGCCATAAGTATTAACTTATTATTGTTGTTACTGCTGTTATCATTATTTCTTGCCATGAAGACATTTCCTCAAGAGAAATAATTTGCTCTCCTTAGAAACACCACTCTCCTAGGATGTGGAGAAATAGGAATGCTTTTACACCGTTGGCGGGAGTGTAAATTAGTTCAACCATTGTGGAAGACAGAGTGGCGATTCCTCAAAGATCTAGAACTAGAAATACCATTTGACCCAGCAATCCCATTACTGGGTATATACCCAAAGGATTATAAATTATTCTACTAGAAAGACACATGCACACATATGTTTATTGCAGCACTGTTCACAGCAGCAAAGACTTGGAACCAACCCAAATGCCCATCAATGATAGACTAAAGAAAATGTGGTACATATACACCAGGGAATACTATGCAGTCATAAAAAAGGATAAGTTCATGTCCTTTGCAGGGACATGGATGAAGCTGGAAACCATCATTCTCAGCAAACTAACACAGGAACAGAAAACCAAACACTGCATGTTCTCATTCATAAGTGGGAGTTGAACAATGAGAACATATGGGCACAAGGAGGGGAACAACACACAACAGGGCCTGTCAGGGGCTGGGGGGCTGGGGGAGGGATAGCATTAGGAGAAATATCTAATGTAGATGATGGGTTGATGGGTGCAGCAACAATACACATAGTATACACATAGGCACATGTATACGTATGTAACAAACCTGTACATTCTGCACATGTATCCCAGAACTTAAAGTATAATAAATAAAAAAAAAGAAACACTGCTCTCCTTAGGTCTTAAGCTTTTGAGAACTTTGAGAATCCAAAGAAAATTACATACTAACCACCATTGAGAAAAATGTGCAATTCAATGTGTGTGTGTAGATATATATATATAAGTGTGTGTGTGTGTGTGTGTGTGTACACAACATTTTGCCTACAGTTTCAAGGGGCCCTCAGATGAGAACAAATGTCCTAAAAGAATATGGAGAATGTGACACATTAAGGTAGGAGGGAGAACCCCCTGAAAACCTCAAGAGACAGTATGTTTCAGACCTCTGATTTTGCCCTCCTCTCTGATGCCAAAATGTTTTGACTGTCTTCCTTGGCCAGTACCAGTTTTAAGTTTAAATACCATGGAACACTGTCCAATCAGGTGTTGTTTCCAAGGTAGAGATTATCCTCACTTTCAGCTCTTTTAAGTAATGAATGATGGATGCCTCATGCCTCCAGACTCATCACTGATAAGACCTACAACACACCTGGTCTTCCAAAGCCAACCACAGCAAATTCTCCCCAGGCTTCCTACATATCCTATGGGCCATCTACGGAGTCTAGCAAGGCCGTGTCAATAGACCCGTGAGTTCCACCCTTCTCATGAGGCACTGCTATGTCTCAGCTCTGGTGAAGATGGCAAATGAAAACTAAGGAGTTAGCTCAATCTCATAAGAGTCCACAGCACACAGTTGTGGTCAAAGTCTCCCATGCTACAATGAATGTATTCATGTTAGTCCAGTTATAAATGCAAGTGTCAGAGGTCACCTGATTCAATTTATCTGTTTCAGTTGACAAAGTTGTATTCCTAGGATTGCAAGGCATTTCCAATTAAACTAGAATTTTAGCTTCCTGCCTGGGAAAGTTTTTTTAATGGACATGGAAATATGATGAACAATCATGTGGACCAATGAACAAAATATAAAGTGCATGGAATTAGTGAAAAGTGAAACTCATGCTTCCATTAACACATTCCATTCAGTCGTTCTGAAATACATATTATATATGTGTATATATGTATGTATGTATGTATGTATGTATGTTACATTCACACAGTGGCTTGAAATTAATAATCAAATTTGCACGTCATTTTTAATTAAATCCACATCTTTCCTGTCTCCCAGCTGTTGGCCCAGTGTTTATGTGGACCACATCTGGCAGCCCTCAGCATTCTCCACAGTCACCCGTCCTCTCTGTCCCCAGATACACCTGCTTTCTGCAGCTGGTCCACCAACAGGTGCAGCGGAAAGCCTGGTTGATGGGCATTATAAACACTCCTGCTGTTGAGCATATGCGAGGTTACAAAGGGCCCAATTCTAACTTCAGTGTTCCTTCCTCCAGGAGAAGTAAAAAACACCCTGTGTGATCTGAACATGCTGGAGTCTCCATCAGTCACTTTCCCACCCTGGGAAGAAATGCTTTGGGTCAACTTGGTGTTAACAGCTGTGCCACCTTCCAGGTTATTAGCAAAGGAAGAGAGAGCTGGGCCTTGGTCATTCTTAGTTTGTCTGAGATTCTAGGCCCTCAGCCAGTGGCCTGGACACTCCATCTCCATTTGCCCTAATGAACAAGGTACAGTTCCCCTCATGGTCCCCCAGTTTGTGACCATTAACCACCTGGATTTGATTGGGGAGCCAGCCAACCAAAGCATCCCACAGCACTGCCAAATGAAAAACATGTGGGAGCAACACATATTGTGAGAATTACTATTTTGCAATTCCTTGTTGATAGAGTGGTAGGTATTTCAAAGTAAGAAAAGTTCAGAATAATCTTCAGGGTCTTTTGGATTTGGTTTGGTTATTTCCTAGACCCTGAAGTTTGGAAAGGGGTTCAGATGATTTTTCCTGTGATTATCTGAAAAATATCTCACCCTATAAGGAAGCATCCATGCAATTAGTCCAGATATAAATACAGGCTCTAAAACTATGCTCCGTGGCACCCAGGTTAATGGACTAATGCAATAAAGCAATAGGTTACAATAAGAAATTCCAATACAATTAAAACCATAAAGCTAATGATGATCTGTTTCAAATGAAGCTCTAGGTAAAAATAAAGCACTAAAAGTCACTTATTCATTAAACAGTTTTGGTTCCACTCACAGAAGTTCACAGAGGGCATTAGTCATCTAAAGCGCAAGATGCACTGGAAGTTAAAAATACATAAAAATGGCCTCCATCCCGCTTTTTATTTCTACGTTCTCACCTTCATGCCAATGGACTACTCCCCACGTGCCTGTAAGGCAGAGTTCAAGCACCACTTCATTAGAATCTTCTTGTAGTTTTGTGTATCCGCATTCCAAGCCACTATACACAGCCCAGGAATTAAGTTCGTCACCTGAGATGCAGAGGCTAAGTCAAGATCCAGATTACTGTTAGCTGCAGTGATGCCCCCACTTGCTTGAAAACACTATTGCATCACACTGTGATCTTTAAAGGACCTTAGGCTTCATGCGGGGGCTCATGCCTGTAATCTCAGCACTTTGGAAGGCCGAGGCAGGCAGATTCCTTAAGACTAGGAGTTTAAGACCAGCCTGGGCAACATGGCAAAACCCCATCTGCATAAAAAATACAAAAACACTAGCCAGGAGTGGTGGTGTGCACCTGTGGTCCCAGCTACCCAGGAGGCTGAGGTGGGAGGATCACTGAGTTCAGGGAGGTTGAAGCTGCAGTGAGCCATGATCATACCACTGTACTCCAGCCTGGGCAACAGAGTGAGACCCCACCCCACCCCACCCCCCCAAAAAAGGACTTGAGTTTTCCCCCAAGTAGTTCTGATTACCCTGGGTGAATCTAGTCCCCGCATGAAATGACAATTCCATTTCAGCTTCTGTCATTTGTGTAAAAACCGTTTTAGTCTTCTTGTGGCTTTCTTCCACTCAGAACTTCTTTCTACTATTGCTGCAAATTGAAAGAGGTAGACTCTGGAGACGAAGGGACCTACCCATCATCAAAACACTTGAGAGTTATGTTCAAAGAGCAAGAGATAGAAGTTCAAGAATGAATCTATATTTCCAAAGGCAATACGCTCATGAAGGAGGAAAATGATGTTCTACGTTCTTAGTGTCTGTTGCCTGTGTCTCTGGGTATAAAAGACCAAAAAAAGACAACCACATCCAATTGGAGCTTTCAGCAGAACATATCCATTGGCAAGTGAAAACTCCATATGTGGTTTTCCTTTGATAAAGTGGTTTGTAATTCTTGTCTTTTATAGATATTATCCACCTAAAACCTTAATGCTTTGACAAGAAACTCATGGGGGGAAAAATGCTGCTTGCTCTCTTCTCCTTGTCTGTGTTGTGAGTCAAAAACAAAGATAAAGATGTTACCAGAAACTGGATTCATACATTTAGCCAATGTGTTGAGACTAGGAAGACCAGAAAGCAAGAGCTGCTTCCATGTTATTCTCGCTGTCATGGGTCCATTGCTGCTACGCTGGGTTTTGTCTCTTATGGCTCCAGATGCACTCGCCACCTTTCCCCTCCCTCCTCTGTGCCCCAAGAGCCTGACGTACATGGGCTACACTTGGGGTTCCCTGACCCACTAGCTTCCGATTGGCTTGGCTTGCCGAGACACTAACAGGAGGTGGAGAGGGAAAGCAAAGTGGTTATTCTCTTCCACTTCTTTCTGCCACGTGCCTCTGGATTGGCTGTGTGTTCTAATCAGGTACCCGTGATTTATTTTAATCAGGTGCGGTTAAGGCATGCAGGCACGGAAATAATTGTTGTGACAGAAGTGTTTATACTCACAGCTCCCTAGAAACCACAGATGTGGCAGGCCATAAAGGAGAGTTATATGAGAAAGCACCAGGGTCACTCAGGAGCCAGAGAGAGCTGGGGACACATGGGCAAGAGTTTTCATTGTGGTTTCCACTGGAAGGCTCAGGAGAGGCAAGGTGAGCAGGTTTAGAATGGGCTCATTTGAATAATTTCAGTGGGCTCTGGGGCATAGGAGCCATTCCTAGTTGTCTGGTATCTGGCCCTAGAGTAATCATGTGAGGGGGATGGTGGCCTGGAGTGTAAAAGCCCAGTAAATGGGGTGGTTGGAGTTTGGGCTCTGGATGGGTTGGTTTGCATAGAGAAGATGTACTCCCTGTTGAATTGCTTGCCAACTCCAGGAATTGCTAACCCTGGGAGAGGGAATCTCTCGAGGGTCAACAAGGCCTCATGCTGTCAATGCATCAGAATACAGAAAATAAATGCCTGCTTAATGCATTGCATTTCTTTACTAGGCTTCAGCTTATATGAGACAGCCCTCTCCAAGGGACATTACCCATCTCCCCACCCTGCTTTTACCCCTTACCTTGACCTCAGGGTGGCAGCCACCCCCACTGTTTCTTCCCTGTGGTTGGTTTCCTTTAACTCTGCCTGGCACCTTTGTAAATAGTGCCTTTATTAAACTCAACTTGAATTCCTAATTTAACTTTGCCATTTATTTTCTGCCAGCATCCTCATCAATACAATCAAAATCATACCTGACAACAAATTTCTAAGCCAGTAAAGCCTGGATTTAGGGAACCTAAAAAATATTTCTTACCTAACAACAAACAGTATAGAAACAGAATGTCAGAGTGTAAGTGTGCAAGCCATAGGAGTTCCTGCCTACTTTCTCATTCCTTCAACAATATTCAACAAGCTTCACGTGCCAGGTATTGCTCTTAGAGGAAGTAATGCTATTCTGGCTCTTAGGCAATATCTAGAAAGTACCCTCAGTGGCCTCCGTATTGCAAATGCTATATGTGGTCTTTGGTATGATTGTTCAATGTAAGACATAAGGTAATTCATTAAATTAACTTGTGCTGTGGAAGGCAGTAGAAAGAGAGGTTAGCAGATTTAACAGTAGCATCACATTATATATCTGTTGTTCTCATGTTTGGCTGTAAATCAGAATTGCCTGTGAGCTTCCTAAAACTACAGATAATCTGCCTCTACCATCAGAGAGTCTGTGTGCCCCGACTGAGAATGTTTTCTGTTTAAAAAAAAAAAAGAAAAAATACCCTATAATGAATATCAGCTGGGAACTGCTTTCTCCTATACCTGAACAAGTCTTCTCAAACTTCAATGTGCACAGGAATCACCAGGGAGACTTGTTAAAATGCAGGTTCTTATTCATTATGTCTCGGATGGGGCAATGCGTCTGGTCTTTGAATCACACTCCAGGTAGCAAGGTATCTATACCATAGTGTACTCAACCAATTTCCTAATGTTGGATATTTAGGTTCTTTGCAATAGTTTGCTATTATAAATAACAATGCAATGAACATCTTTGGATATACCTATTTGTAGAGATTTTTGAATAATTTACAGTAGCCCCATAAAAGAAAAATTATTGAGTAAAAAAGGATGTGAACTCTTTTTAAGTTAATACATATTGCTAAATTGATTTTTATAATGCTGATGTGAATTTACATCCCAAACAGCGATGTCTGCAAATGTGTTTCACTGTATCCTTATCAACATTGAAGAATATCTTTATTTTTGCCAATTTGGTAGGTGGAAATTGTACTTCATTTCAATCTGCATGTCATTATTAGTGAAGCTGACCTTTTTATATTATATTAGTCATTTACATTTCTTCTTCTGCAATCTATGCCCTTTGTTGAACCAGTCTTAAATTATTTCCTTGTCAAATGTTTTCAACTCAGTCTATCATTGATTTTTTCCTCTCTTTATGAGGCTACATCTCCAATTTTATAATTGAAGTAGGAGGGAAAAATAAAAGCTCCCTTAAAGAATTTCAGTGTATTGCTAAGTTGTGAAAACATATTTCTATACTGACTTCAAGGAAGAGCTTTTTCTGGTCCTTCAGACAAAGAGATTTAACCATAAAATTGGAACCATATACTTTTTCTTTGCTATAACATTTTTGTGTTTCAACTTGTAACAGGAAAAGGCAAATTAATTTATCTCATTCATTGAGGGATGGTTGTTTGCTTGGCAGTTTCCAAATTTTTTTTAAAAAAAGGAATAAAGGAAAGAAAAAGAAATAGAGATAAAAAACTCTCATCCACAGTTCTCCACACAAGAATAAAATAGCCACACAAAACCAGAGATATCACAAACATTAATACCACTGTATATATGTATGAAATGCCACAGCCACAAAAAAACTAAATTTAAAATACAGTAAGGATTTTATACTATAAACGCAGAAGAGTGTATTTTCAACATTATAAAACAGATATTTAAACTTTCTGTAACAAATGTGAACTGTGAACACTGAATTCAATAAGGAACAATATTGAAAGTTAAATTAGCAAGAGCTTATTAAAAAATTACTATGTTCTCTTTTTATATATCTCATCTATTCCAAGAAATACATAACTTGATCTCACCATTGACTATCTTAAAATCATATTACCCAGCTCATGATTTTTAAGATTAACTTTTGAGGGCAATTTCATACATTGTCAGTGAGAATGTAATTGAAATAATCTCTTGCTAAAGCAATTTTCAGTATATATCAAAAGCTTTAAATTACATATAGTTTAAAACCAATTATTTCACTTCTGAGATTTTTTAACCCTAAATAAAGAGGAGTTTTATGCACAAAGATGTCCGTGGCAGTAACACATACACAATGAAAGAATGCCAATTTATAAGCAGTCTGCAAGTTTATCCATTCTATATGATCACAACTATGCAAAGTAAAAAACCAAGCATAGGAAGAAAAAAAAAGTTGAAAGGAAATAAAGCAAAATATTAAGAATTATTTATGCCTTCAACTTTTATATATTTTTCCAAATTTCCCATAATGAACATTATAATAATAATAATGGAGAGAAGGCTTTGTTTTTAAAATGAATAAAGAGGTTTTCTTCCCAGTTTGAGCCTCCAGGAAAGGAGGCTCAATACAGGGCTCTGTATCTTCATTTGGCTCTGTGGCCCCCTCCACTTTATTTAATAGTTACTCTGCCCATGTGGATTTGTTGTAAGTGTTGTCTAAAGGAAAGTAGTTAGGTCCAAAAATTCAGAGAGCATTCATCAGGGGTACTGATGTTCTTGGGGGCACTTATCACAGTGTATCAAGAGTAATCCTCCACCACCTCCTCCCCCGCTGCCCTGGAATGGGAACTCTTTGCAAGCAAAAAAAAAAAAGTTTCACTTATCTGTACATCCTCTATATCAGGGTTTCTCAGCCTCAGCACTATTGACTTTTAGGGCCAGATAATTGCTGGGGGCTGTCTTGAGCATTATAGGATGTTTAGCAGCATCCCTGGCACCTACCCATTAGATACTGGTAGTACCCACCCAGTTGTGACAAATACATCATTAGACATTTCCAACTGTCTCCTGGATAACTTACCCTCCAATTGAGAACCACTGTTCTATATCTGACTCCAATAATGTGTTAGATACTCAATAAAAACTTGTTGAATCCAGTGGGAAGAGAGGTTGAAGGAGAAGTTGACCAGGAAATGAATGGGCAAACAATAGAGTGAATCCAACTGTCGACAGAGAAACTCAAATTCCAAGTCTCTGTCAATCAGATCCTAACTTGGTAGCCTTGAGCAAAACATTTCACCATTTGGGGCCTCAGTTTCCTCAGCTGTAAAATGAGAGGATTAAACTAGAATTGTAATGATCACCTCACAGTCTGACAACTCTAAGAATTTTGCAAAAAGCCTGAAGCTAGTAGACGCTCAATAAGTATTTAATAATAGAGTTTGCTGGGTACCTATTATGAGCCTTGCTTTGGGCTATGTCTTTTATTTTTTGATTTTTAAAAATTTTTAATTTCTGTGGACACATAGTAAGTGTATATATTTATGGCTTACATGAGATATTTTGATACAGGCATGCAATGTGTAATAATCACATCAGGGTAAATGGGGCATTCATCCCCTCAAGCATTCATCCATTGTGTTATAAACAATCCAATTATGTACTCTTTTAGTTACTTTTAAATGTATAATTAAATTATTTTTGACTATACAATTATTTTGAAGATAAAATATAAACATTATTTGACTATAGTCACCCTGTTGTGCTAGCAAATACTAGGTCTTGTTCATTCTATTTTTTTGTACCCATTAACCATCCCCACATCCTCATCCCCACTACCCTGCCTATGAGCTAGGTTTTTTAAATACATTATTTCATTTAATAATCACAGCAACTCTCTGGGGGAGGCACTAAAATGTTTAAATCAATTTTACAGATGGTAATAACAAGGCCCACAGAGGTCATATAGTAACTGTCTGGTGTTGGGATTGGAACTAAGATAAAGTTAACTTCAAAGCCTGCATTCAAAGCCACCATCCATACCATAGCATGCATGACCTCAGAACAGGCTGGTAGAGGAAAGATCCTAGAGTAAATGAGAGCTTCCGTTCTGGAAGTATCGGTCAAGAAAATAAAAAATCTCAATTTTAGCAATAAAAATCCTGACTTTCTTGTCCAGTTCCCAGAGACAATTAGAATATCCTCTGTGACATTCCTAAAAAGTCTAGGAGTCATAAACTCAATGCCTACAGGGTCAAGAGAATGAATGGGATCAGGCAAGAACAGAGGAAAACCGAAGAAGGTTTTTCTCCCCGACAGGGCACGGACGCTTCTCACACCTGACCAACGGGTACAGTGCAGAAAGGTGGTCTGAAGCCGTCAGACCTTCCCTCTTGCTCAACAGAAAAAAGAATCCCAGAATTCTTAAGCTAAGGTTTTGAAAGGCTGACAGTTTGTTGAATAATTAAGGAGGGGGGGAAATGTGAAAGTCAAAGAAAACGATTGATGAGCCAGATGTAGCTCACAGACCTCTAGTTGGTGGCCTCTAATCTGGTTCTTGTTTGAATGCCTCCTGTGACATAGAGCTCACCCCAGGAGTCAGCCCAATCATATTTGAGCAATAGGGAAAAAGACCAAATCTGCCTTCCTACTCCTTCTTCCTTTGGGTTCTCACCAAAAATGAAATGCAGAGCCCCACATGCATCCTTCAGTATGCACTCCCTTGGTTAATATGTCTTCTTTAGCTATTGCTCCTATGAATGACATGAAGTCCCCAACCCTGGGGAAGGGTAACCCTACCAGAACAGCATCAGATCACATTGGCCTTTGGAGTTGAGTGGCTTTTCTTTGTTTCTGGCAATGACACCACACTCTGAGGAATGCTGCATTTGCACCTGATTCCTTCATTCCCCGCACACCAAATCAAACCTTCAATAAAGCTCAGTGCCCCTATCTCCCAAAACACTGAGTCCTTGGGTTCTTTCCAACTTCATTAATGTCATCCTACTCCAGGTCACCATCACTTCTTGCCTAAATTACTGGCACCCTTGCTTTTACTTTTTCCGCTTTAAACAGAATAATCTTATAAAAATTTACATTTGATCCTGTCACTCACCTGATTTATAGCCTCCAGTGACTTCACATTGCCTTAAAATAAAAGCCAAACTCCTTGCTACAGCTTGTAATGCCCCCATACTACTGGACCTGTCACTGTTCCTACCTTAGGACCTTTGTACTTGGTGTTTCCTGTGAGTGTAAGGCTCTCACCCCAGTTTTCTTAATGTGTGGCTCCTTGGTGACTCAGGTCTCGGCTGAAATGGCACCTTTAACAGTGAGACTTTCCCCAACCTCACAATATAAATGACTGTCCCTCCCCACAACCACTCTGTTGTATTTTTATCACTTCACTGCATACTAAATGAAAAGATCTTTTTTATTTATTTGGCTACTTTTTATGATTTATCTTCCTCCTGTTGGAATATATCACCCTAAAAGAATGGTGCCTGGCACATAATAGGTGCTCAGTAAATATTAGCTGAATGAATGAAAGAAGACAGAAACCTTGTCTGTTTTATTCAATTATGTGTACTCAGAGTCTAGAGGAGCACTGCTCAATAGAAATAGAATGTGAGTTACATATGCAATTTTAAATTTCCTAGTAGGCACATTAAAGAAAAAGAGAAACATTAAATATATTTCACTATTTTATTATAGCCAAAATATTCAAAATATTATTTCAACATGTAATTATAAAAAAATGATATATTCTATGTTCTCTTCATATCAAGCCTCAGAAATGCAATGTGTATTTTATACTTATAGCACCTACAATTTGAACTAGCCACATTTTAAATGTTCTATAGCATTTCAAATGTGTGACAGTGACTCCCTTATTGGAGAATGCACCTCTAGAATAGTGTCTGACACATAGGAAGTGGTGAATAAGTATTGGCTGAATGAATGAGTGAATTAAATCCTTTCCTTTCTAAATCCTTTCCAAAAGAAATTCTGTTAAGCCACTCCTCCACACTCCATGCTCATATCATTTGTTGATCGGTTGGTTGGCTGGTTGGTTGGTTGGCTTTGATAATGTAAATGTAGGACTTTCCCTTTATTACTATCAGTGTGATTTTTTTTTAACATTCAACTCCTGGATCCAGCCTGTTAAGAGCATTTGTCCCAGATTCTATCATCTTAAATATTTGCTAGTCTTTCCAGTTTTGTTTCATGCTTAAATATGGAATTCATACAAAAACATGGGAAGGTCTGGTCAAATTTCTGCAGTATGCCTCTGGAGGCTTCATTTATTGTATTGATCGATCTGCCATCTATCTTTCAGATTCTTCTACCTTCTATACATCTGCCTAGCTGAACAATCCCACACTTCCAATTTCTCCAGTTTTTTTCACAAGAATATCATTTACAGATTGGAAATCAGTTAATGCCTCAAAGAAGCTGTTGGCTCAGTGTAGTACCTAGTATTATTCTCATCTACTTGTTCTACTCTGTAATCATATTGTCATCTCTATACAACTCAATAGATCCATATTTTTTAAAAAAAGAAACTGGCAGAACATATAACTAAATAATGATACAAATATTTGGCATTTGTGGATTTAACAATCTTAGTTTCAACTATTCCTTATCAACCTATTTGTAATTCTCAAGGATGCTGTTCATGAAGTTGAATTTTGGGTATTAAAAGACCAGTAGTGAATAGAACTTATTTAGCTAATAAGGAAACCTAGCTGACACTTTAGCATGCCCATTTCAATTTATTTTATAGTTTCTAGTCTTCAACTACATAGTAACTCTATAACTTTAAATAAATTTGTATATAGTAAAAAATGATCTCAAAAAGGAAACTAGAACATTGTGATAATGAAGAAAAAGTAAAAATGTATATGAATTGATATGATTTGGATCTGTGTCCCCACCAAATCTCATGTCAAATTGCAATGCCCAATATTGCAGGTGAGGCCTGGTGGGAGATGATTGGGTCATGGGGTGGATCCTCAATGAATGGTTTAGTACTGTCCCCTTGATGCTGTTCTTGTGATAGCGTTTTCACAAGATCTGGTTGTTTAAAAGTGTGTAACACCTTCCCCTTGCTCTCTCTTGCTCCCGCTCCCCAATATGAAATGCCTTTCTCCTCCTTTGCCTTCCACCATGATTGTAAGTTTCTGGAGGGCTCCTCAGAAGCCAAGTAGATGCCAACATTATGTGTCCGGTACAGCCTGTGGAACTCTGAGCCAATTAAACCTTTCTTATACAGTACTCAGTCTTAGGTATTTCTTAACAGAAATGCAAGAATGGAATAATACAGAAAATTGGTACCAAGGAGTGGGGCATTGCCATAAACATACCTGAAAATGTGGAAGTGACTTTGGAAATGGGTAACAGGTGGAGGTTGGAAGAGTTTGGAGGACTCAGAAGAAGACAGGAAGATAAGGGAGAGTTTGGAATTTCCTACAGACTGGTTAAGTGATTGTGACAAAAATGCTGATAGTGATATGGACAGAAAAGGCCAGTCTGATGAGGTCACAGATGGAGATGAGAAACTTATTGGGAACTGAAGCAAAGGTCACTTTTGTTATGCCTTAGCAAAGAACTTGGCAGCATTGTGCCCCTGCTCTCTGGATTTGTGGAACTTTGAACTTGAGAGTGATGATTTAGGGTAGCTGGCAAAAGAAATTTCTAAGCAGCAAAGCATTCAAGACGTAGCCTGACTGCTTCTAACAACCTAGGCTCATATGCATGAGCAAGGAAATGACCTAAAGTTGGAACTTAGATTTAAAGAGGAAGCAGAGCATAAAAGTTTGGAATATTTGCAGCCTGGCCATGTGGTAAAAAAGAAAAGGCCAATTTCAGGGGAGAAATTCAAGCAGACTGCAGAAATTTGCATAAGTAAAAAACAGCCAGGTGCTAATAGCCAAGACAGTGAGGAAAAGGCATTTCAGGGAAATTTTCAACAGCCCCTTTCACCACAGGCCCAGAAGCTTAGGAGGACTGACTGATTTCATGGGCCAGGCCCAAGGCCCTGCTGCCTTGCATAGCCTTGGGACACTGGTCCCTGCATCCCAGCTGCTCCAGCTCCAGCCATGGCTCAAAGGGACCCAAATACAGTTCAGGCTGCTGTTTCAGAGAGTCTAAGCCATAAGCCTTGGCAGCTTCCACATGATGTTACATCTGCAGGTGCACAGAGTATAAGAGTTGAGGCTTGGAAGCTTCCACCTCGATTTCAGAAGATGTATAGAAAAGCCTGGGTGTCTAGGCAGAAGCCTGTGGCAGGGGTGGAACCCTCATGGAGGACATCTACTAGGGCAGTGTGCAGGGGTAATATGGGGTTGGAGCCCCCACACAGAGTCCCCACTGGGGCACAGCCTAGTAGAACTTGAGAAGAGGGTCACTGTCCTCCAGACCCTGGAATAATAGATCCATCACCAGCTTGTACCTTCAGCCTGGAAAAGCCACAGGCACTCAACACCAGCCCATGAGAGCAGCCATAGGGGCTGAACCCTGAAAAGCTCACAGGGACGGAGCTGCCCAAGGCTTTGGGAGCTCACTCCTTGCACCAGTGTGCCCTGGATGTAAGACATAGAGTCAAAAGAAACTATTTTGGACTGTGCACAGTGGCTTATACCTGTAATCCCTGCACTTTGGGAGGCCAAGGCAGGTGGATCACTTGAGGTCAGGAGTTTGAGACCAGCCTAGCCAACATGGAGAAACCCTGTCTCTACAAAAAAAAATAGAAAAATTAATCAGGCATGGTGGTGGGTGCCTGTAATCCCAGCTACTCAAGAGGCTGAGGCAAGAAAATCTCTTGAACCTGGGAGGTGGAGGTTGCAGTGACCCAAGATCACAACAATGCACTCCAGCCTGGGTGACAGAGCAAGACTCCATCTCAAAAAAAAAAAGAAAAAGAAAAGAAAGAAACTATTTTGAAGCTTTAGATTTCATAATAGCCCTGCTGTGGGGTTGCCAGCCCCCCTTTTGTGGGGCCTGTCGCCCCTTTCTTTTGGCTAATTTCTCCCTTTTGGGAGGGGAATATTTATCCAATGTTTATGCCCCCATTATATCTTAGAACTAACTAACTTGGTTCTGATTTTACAGGCTCATAGGTGGAAGGAACTAACCTTGTCTCAGATGAGACTTAGACATTTAGGACTTTTGAGTTAATGCTCTAAATGAGTTATGACTTCAGGGGACTGTGGGGAAGGCATGACTATTTTGCAATGTGAGAAGGACAGGAAATTTGAGGGGCCAGGGGCAGAATGATACGGTTTGTATCTGTTTCCCCATCAAATCTCCTGTCAAATTGTAATCCTCAGTGTTGGAAGTGGGGCCTGATGGGAGATGACTGGATCACGGGGGCGGATCCTTCATGAATGGTTTAGTACTGTATTAGTATGTTCTCATGCTGCTATAAAGAACTGCCTGAGACTGGGTAATTTATAAAGGAAAGAGGTTTAATTGACTCACAGTTCCACATGGCTGGGGAGGCCTCAGGAAACTTACACTCATGGTAGAAGGGGAAGCAAACACATCCTTCTTCACATGGCAGCAAAAAAGAGAAGTGCATGGGAATCATCCCCATGATCTAATCACCTCCCACAGGGTCCTTCCCCCAACATGTAGGGATTACAATTTGGATTACAATTCAGGATGAAATTTTGGGTGGGGACACAGCAAAACCATATCAAGCACCACTCCCTTGGTGCTGTTTTCGTGATAGAGCCCTCTCAAGATCTGGTTGTTTAGAAGTGTGTAGCACCTCCTGCTTCTCTCTTGCTCCCCTTAGGTGGGACACTTCACTCCCCCTTTGTCTTCTGCCATGATTGGAAGCTTCCTGAGGCCTCCCCAGAAGCAGAAGCTGTTACAGTTCCTGTACAGCCTGCAGAAGTGTGAGTCAATTAAACCTCTTTTTTTATATAAATTACCCAGCCTCAGGTATTTCTTCACAGCAATGCAAGAACATACTACAACATGAATTAAACAATTTTCACCAAAACAAGCAAGTACAGAACACTTCAGAATCACATGAAGGGCATCTTTCAAATAAAAACTCCTAAGTCACACCTCTGATGATACAAATTAGGATATCTTGGAATCACACCTAGCAATACATTATTTTAACACAAATGTTCCTGTCTCTTAAGAAGCAGCAAGCAAGGCCCTGGTTAACTGGTGAACGCTCAGTAATCATTGGTGTAAGTACCCATCTGGCTCATGTAGTCAAACTTCTGCAAATTTTATTCTAATATCAGTAGGTCATAATTCTTGGTCGCACAATTTTACAGAAAAGAAAACAGGGAAATACAAAATGTAGAAACTTGCTCTTGAGATGCTTATTTACCTTTATGGAAGGAAATATTTACTCAACTCAGCAATCTGAAAAAGAAACAATATGCAGTTATAAGGAGACGAGTAAGTATAAACAATATAACTCTAAATAATCAGTAACTCTGGAGTTGTTCAGTTGATTCCCTGAATTCCAACTGAAGACTAAAGACCTTTTATAATGCAACACCTAAACCTTACACAGGTGTTGGCATTTTTGGAATTTGTATTCACAGTTTCCATTGATCAAACCCAAGATATTTTCTCTCATGCAAGAGCCATTCCTCTTAGAATTCCTAGTAAGATTCTGTTTATGAAGCCCCATGTGATCCAATTCAGTGGGTCATCCAAGTGATAACAAAGAAAATGTGTGAATTTGGCAGTGAGGAACTGATCAGCTGCCAACTGACTCATAAACTGGTCCACAAAATGTAATCACAGTGCTGGTTTTGAAGAGGTCAACAACCCAGCTGGCAGAAAGATATAAAGTGCCAAGAAGTCTGGAATAAATAATAATAATAATAATGCATAAACAACTAATTAAAACATTAAGAAAGGGATTTTATTCCACGATCATCAGTGGAACTGCCTGTCACTCTGGAAATATCCCAGACATACCATAGTCTATCAGTATTTATTGAAGGCCTATTATGTAGTATCCTATGTAGAAAACCCAGACTCAAAGGCAAACCCAGGCAAAACAAGGCTGCATGAGGCCATGAGATAGCAGCAGGGATCAGGCAGGAATGGCTGCATCCAGCACCTAAATGCAGGGTCCTTAACGTTGGCTGCTGGGAAAAAGTCAGTAGAATCAAGAGTAATAGGCCTTAAAAACCCAAAGTCTGAGTCTATCCAAACAAGCTCATCCTTTGTCGTACTCCTTATTTTAGCTTCAGGAGTATGGCTGCCATGAGATCCTCTACATACTGGGAGAGGAGACCCTCGTGCATTAGAAATGAGCCTGAGGGTATCAGTTCCCCAAACTGCAGAGTCAGGTCACCTAGGGAGGGTGGCAGATCTGAGCAGAAGTGGAGGATATGGTGAAGGCAATGTGGTAGAAAATATATGTGGTAGACAATGAGATACCATCTCATACCAGTTAGAATGGTGATCACTAAAAAGTCAGAAAATAACAGGTGCTGGAAAGGATGTGGAGAAATAGGAACACTTTTACACTGTTGGTGGGACTGTAAACTAGTTCAACCATTGTGGAAGACAGTGTGGCAATTCCTCAAGGATCTAGAACTAGAAATACCATTTGACCCAGCCATCCCATTACTGGGTATATACCCAAAGGATTATAAATCATGCTGCTATAAAGACACATGCACACATATGTTTATTGTGGCACTATTCACAATAGCAAAGACTTGGAACCAGCCCAAGTGTCCATCAATGATAGACTGGATTAAGAAAATGTGGCACATATACACCATGGAATACTATGCAGCCATAAAAAAGGATGAGTTTGCAGCCATAAAAAAGGATGAGTTCATGTCCTTCGTAGGGACATGGATGAAGCTGGAAACCACCATTCTCAGCAAACTATCACAAGGACAAAAAACCAAACACCGCATGTTCTCACTCATAGGTGGGAATTGAACAATGAGAACACTTGGACACAGGAAGGGGAACATCACACACCAGGGCCTGTCATGGGGTGGGGGGAGGAGGGAGGGATAGCATTAGGAGATATACCTAATATAAATGACGAGTTAATGGGTGCAGCACACCAACATGGCACATGTATACATATGTAACAAACCTGCACATTGTGCACATGTACCCTAGAACTTAAAGTATAATAATAATAAAAAAAGAGAAAATATATGTGGTAGAAATTCTCTCAACTGACTGTCATTTAACCAACTCAGTAGGTCAATAAATGCTCCCCATTCCCTCTCTGAAAACTACAGATGAATGCCAGGACACACTGAATGCCTATAGCTAGTAGGCTGCTCTTATCATTCCTGAGCACCTCCACTTCTACCAGTTTTACTCACAAAGGGCCCAAATTGTCTATGCCAAGTGTACCTGCTATTATAAGTATGCAATTTGCTTGATGCATAAAAATGATGAAATAGGAGAACCAAAACAGTGTTGTTTCTATGAAAACTAAATTGCATTGAGATGATACAGTCAAATGAGTTGCTTTAAGTAGTTTCTGTGGAATTAGGGGTAGGCTAAACTGTTAAAAATTAAAAATGTTGTAAAAGTCTTAAAAAAAGGATACTTAACATCCTCGTTCTACTTTAAAGGACCCAAAAGTAGAAAATGAAGAAAATGCTTGATGGGTTTGGTTTAAAAAAGAAAGATGATTCCCAACTCTGATGAGCAGACCCACACCCAGAGGAAAGGCCCAAAGTCTGCAAGAGCAAGAAATGAACTCAGTCAGCAAAAAGAAAATGAAAACCAACCGTGATCCCACTACCCAGGGCCAATCAATGTTAATATTTTCATGTATATCTTATTTTGAATTATATGTATATATTTTAATTAAAGCTACTTATTAAAACAAATATATAACAACTTAAAAACCCACATATAGACATATGCTTTACAATCGATTTTTCTTTCTTAATAAATCACATCCATCTTCTGATGTGGACAAATATTTATCTATGATGCCTTTTCAATAGCCTTGTAGCATTCCATGTTATAGACACAGCATAAATGATTCAAAGAATCTCCTTTGGTTGGACTTTTGATTCCAGTTTTTATCTGAAATAAGCAATACTGCCACCGTAGTGCACAGCGTCCACTATTTCCTTAGGACACATTGTGCTGGGTGTAATTTGATACACACATAGGAGGTCTCAGTTCTGTCAAATTCACAGAGACAGAAAATAGAATGGTGGTTTCCAGGGACTGGGGAAAGGAGAAATAGAGAATTATTATTTAATGGATGCAGAGTCTTAGGCAACATGAAAAGAGTTCTGGAGATGGATGGTGGTGATGGATACACAGCAAAGTAAATGTATGTAATGTCACTAAACTGCACACTTAAAAATGGTTAAGATGGTAAATTTTTGTTACATGTATTTTACCATAATAAACTATATATATGTATAGAATTATTAGTTCAGGAATCAAACAACACCAGGCCTCAGACCTGATTTAGCCTGCTGGCTGCAATTAGCCAACCCTGATCTAGTCCAGTGATCTCCAAATAGCATTCCAGGAGACCTGGAAAGAAACTATATCTCTGCAGCTGCCAGGCAGCTCTTGGGAAAGGCCTGCAGGGAAGGCTCTGGGCCTTAGCCCTTCTTCAAACACTATAGCTCCACTCTGACCTGGAATTCTATAGGCTTGACTTGAAGAAAGGCCCCTGGTGCTTAAAAAGCTTTGGAAAACCACTGCCTAATCTACATTCCTCATGCTATAGAAGATTACACGAGGGACCAGAGATAGCAAGTGAGATGTGCAGCAGAGTTGGGACAAGAGCCCAAGTCCTTAGCCTGTGAGCTCAGTGCTTGTCCTACACCACTCAGCCTCCCTTCCCCAAGGAAGGCCATGCCCTCCTCATGCAGCAGACTGGGGCTTCTCCTCAACAGCTCCCCTTAGCCTAGGGGCTTAGATCCCAGTAAATGCAAGTAATTTATTCAGTACCTCTATGTGCCCAGAAAGTATCTATGAGAAAAACACAAGGCAGGATCCTGCTCTGTGGTGGGCAAAATAATGGTGCCCCAAAGATCTCCTTGTCTTAATCCCTGGAAGCTGTGAATATGTTATATTACATGACAAAAGAGACTTTACAGATGGGATTAAGGTTAAGGATGCTGAGATAGCGAGATTATCCTGGATTATTCAAGCGAGCCCAATCTAATCATCTGAATCTTTGAAAACTTTCCCAGCTGTAGTCCAGAGAGAGACAGGACTATTGAAAGAATGGTCAGAGAGACACAGTGTTCCTGGCTCTGAAGATGGAGGTGGAGGCTATGAACCAAGGAATGTAGGCAGCCTCTAGAAGCCAGAAAAGGCAAAGAAGTGGATCCTCTCCTACAGCCTCTGGAAAGAATCACAGCCTTACCAACATCTTGATTTTAGCTCCATAAAACCTATGCCAGACTTCTATCTTCCAGCACTGTAAGATAATATATTTGCCTTGTTTCAACCCACTAAGTGTGTGGTAATGTGTTATGGCAACCATAGAAAATTACTATATGCTCTCAAATAGAGGCGGAATGCCTTACTTGTCCTGCAGTTTGTGGTCAGTTAGGAGCATCTGCTCACTTGGCCCTTTTGTCTTCCCTACTCATCAGCATATTGACCTCTTGAGCATCCAGCCCTGCCCAGAAAGCCTGGAAATCAAAATGTGAGCCAATCTGGAAATTTCCCAGGGGCAAAAGATAACAATACAATAAAAAAAATTTAAACTACCTCTGTAAATAACAGTCATTAAGCTTGACAAGTGTTTTAAAAAAAAAAAATTCAGGACCTCTGTTTCTCCATCCTGGAGACTTGATGAGTGAAGCCAAAGGCTGGGTCACAATAATGTTAAAAACCTGGTCTGGTCTGTATGTGCAATTGGAGGAAGATGTGCATGGGGTGGTGGGGGGAATGGGAGGTAGGGAGGGGATCAAACAGGTAGACACAGGATAGAGGAGTCAGTTCAGGCAGTTCTTTCTCTACATTGACCTAGCACTTTATTCCAGATTAAGAATCAGTAAACTACCACCCTCAGGCCAAATCTGGCCCACTGCCTGGTTTTCTAAATAAAGTTTTATTGAAACTCCAGCCCACTTTCCCATTATATATTATCTATGTCTGCCTTCTCATCACAGTGGCAGAGGTGAATAGTTGTGACATACACCCCATAGCATGAAAGGTCAAAAATATTTATCATCTGGCTCTTTACAGAAAGTTTGCTGACCCCTGAAGACTCATGGGGTAGCCCCATGTAAACCAGAAGAAAAGGATTTCTGAGCAAGAAGAATTCACAAGCTCACAGGAGCTTCTGTTGCCCCTCTGTGCTGCCATGAGATGAGAGGCCATGTTTGTCTTTCCTGCTGCAGTTGGTTTTGTGACTCACATCTTCTGACCCTGCTCAGTGAGGCTGAGAAAGGCAACCACATAACCCAAGGATATCCAGCTGTGGCGATCCAGCTACATTTTCCTTTGAGTCAGCCACCCCAGCATGTAAGCAGCCTCATTTGATCCATTTCTTCTAATCCAGAAGTTCCCAACTCTTTCTACCATATTTTTGAAATTATTACACTAATGTATTTTTCATTACCCATAAATCATGTTGCCCTGCAGCTCTCTGCCCACTGAATCAATGGCCTTTGTTGTTTCAGGGAAAGAAGAGGCACAACCCTGAACCAAGAACTCTTTTTTTTTTTACCTTGTGTTTTATATTGGATTTCTCAAGTCAGAGAGAAACTATTGTCTTAGAAGTGAGTTTTGTTGAAAGAGAAAAATATGTTATTTCTATTCAAAAATTATCTTTGCACATATTAAGAACAAAGCCCAGGGGACTAAGCACAGAGTTTTACTATGAGTTACTGTGTAGAGAGGACAGAGGATGGGATGTGGGGGCAACTCCTGTTGAACAGAAGAAGGGGCAAGACTTTCTACCCATCTATCTCCTCACCTACCGGGGGATGGCCCTGGAAGAAAGAGAGCAAGAAGACAAAAATTCCAGATAGGTTGAGGAAGAATACAAAACTACTTAGGCTGGTGCTTTAATGTGTCCTACCCTCCTGTGCTCCACATGCACACACGCATGGCCCCTGGAGTTCAGGAGCCCTAGAACATCATTTGCAGAGAGAAATGCCAAGCAGATGGGCCAAAAATAACCTTCTCTTGTTCCCAGAGATATACCTGGCCTGGGGACATCTAGAAGCTCCCAAATAGCCCTGTGGTAGACATGGAAGAAGGGAGCTGAAAAGTAAGAGTATTTGCTAAGAAGTTGCCTGGTGTGTGGCAAGAGAATCCTATAGCAGAAGCTGGGAAGTAGGCCACATAAAGCCAGTTTCCAGTAGAAGTTCCTGGCTAAGCCCCAGAGGGTCTACGGCAGCAAGAGGCAAAGCAGAGGATGCTAAACCTAGGGGCAGCCACACCCAGCTGACAATCACAAGACACACCAACCAAAGACACCTTGGTAGCTGAAGCTAACTCCCAAAGAGGAGACAAAATCAGCTGCACCTCAAAAAGAAGTCAACAGAAGCCAGAAGAGAAGGACAACACAAGCAGAAAATATCCCGCAGGGTGCAGTGGCTCATGCCTGTAATCCCGGCACTTTGGGAGGCCGAGGCAGGCGGATCATTTGAGGCCAGGGGTTCAAGACCAGACTGGCCAACATGCTGAAACCCTGTCTCTACTAAAAACACAAAACTTAGGCATGGTGGCACATGCCTGTAATCCCAGCTACTCTGGTGGCCGAGGCAGGAGATCCTTTGAACCGGGGAGGCGGAGGTTGCAGTGAGCTGAGATTGTGCCACCGCACTCCAGCCTGGGTGATAGAGTGAGACTCTGTCTCAAGATGAAAGAAAGAAAGAAAGAAAAAGAAAGAAAGAAAGAAAAAGAAAGAAAGAAAGAAAGAAAGAGAGAAAGAGAGAAAGAGAGAAAGGAAAGAAAGAAGGAAGGAAGGAAGGAAGGAAGGAAGGAAGGAAGGAAGGAAGGAAGGAAGGAAGGAAGGAAGGAAAGAAAGAAAATATCCTGCCCCAACCATGACAATGTTACGTAAGCCTTTTCCTGTGCCCAGATGTCACCCAGGGAGAAGGAGAAGAGGGGTTGAGAGAAGGAGAAAAGGCTTAAGCCTACAGAATCTGAGCTTGCCTGAAAAATATTGCTTCAAACCAGAATAGATCAATTTATTTAAACAGGCAAGTTTAACTTCTTTTGGGTTACTCTGTAAACAGCAACCCCACAGCAAGATCATGTCAATTACTAAATAAATAAATAAAGTCTCCATTTTGGAGACTATGGATTCCATATTTACAAATCCCCAAACAGGCACTCTTGAGGTCATTTGCAGATATAAGCAGAACAGCAAAAACTTTGAAGACTATTTGGGTACGATGGGTATGATTCCAGAGGTCCCACCCTTCCTTCCTCCCTCCCCTGCCCTACACATATGCTTAAATCCGTTTTTTAACACCCGGAAGGAAAGACCCTCTTTTCCACCACCCCTCCAACCCCAGGCTGAGAGGAGAAAGGGAACACTGATGAATTAAGGCCAGGGTGAAGAGTAAGCAGACCCCCCACTGCTTGGATCTGACTGTCCTAGAAGCAGGGAAGTGGGTCAAAGGCTCTGGGCAGCATTCCTGCCTGTGCTAGCCAGCAGCAAAGCAAGGGGGAGTGGGACGGTCCTATTTCCTCTCACTGAGGCTTGCTCCTACGGAGGGTTTTCCAAACCCAGTGGCCAATTCTGTGAGTCCCATGATTTCAGATCAAACCAACACTCCCTATCTCCACAGGACCCACTTTCAGGCCTCACTGCATAACCACGTCATGTGCAGTGCCCACCTGAGAAGCATAGATTGGGACGTTAAGCCCCCCTCCCTGAGAGACACACAGCGCAGAGGGCAGGACAGAGGCATGTGGCTGCAGAGTTACAGTATTTCCCTGAAACTGGAACTAATTATCACTACTTGCTCCTCTGTCCTTCTTAGATCTGCAAAGTGTGGGTCAGAGTGACTTTGTTTTTATTGGCCTACCACATATTGAAACCATTCCTGCATATTGATACTGAATATCTCGGCCAGATCCTTGTGAAAATGACTTACTGTGCAGCATAACAGAATGACTTTCTAAACTTAAACGTCTTGGGATATTTTATCTTTTCAAGTACATACCAAATGCAATTAAGTTCAAACTATGGAATACAGTCTTTGCCAGTTTCCATTCTTGACACATATGTGTCTGGGTTTACAAGTTCAAAGACCTCTTAAAGGATCAAATCTCTAGCATTAATTTTCTCTTTGTGAGTGAAAAACAGTTCTGCATCCTTCTTTAAATCATCCACAAGTAACTCTGTGGCATGAGGCTTCCACCCAAGCCATCTCTAATGTGGTCAGCAAAGGCGGAACCAGAACCCATGGCTGTCCCTCCCTCTCCAGCAGTCCACAGCGGGTACCACAATTGGTTGAAAAGTAAAAAAACTCAGTCACAGAGCTCCAAGCAAAGGATAAGTACGGCGGCCCTATGCCAAAAAACCAATCTGAATTACTGAGCTTTCGCTACACTGACCCAAATCACAGTGTGGTTCTAGCATTCATGGTGGTCTCCTTCTTCCTGCTCCTTCTGCTCTCCCCTGTCCAAGCTTTTTGTACTCAGTTGTCCTGATTCCAGAGACTTCCTCCATTACTCTTATGCCCCCACTTCCTGGATTCCTAAGCCCTCACACAACTCCTTCAGTTTCTCCTTACTTCTCTGAAGGCCACACCTCCTCTCTTCCTCTTCTTCCCTCCAACAAAAAGGCCTTTATCAATAGGATTTGGACGCCTAGCTGAGTGATACAACCTGATTGTACTGGAGAAGCCCAGAAAACCTGTTGCAATTCTCCACCCCACCCCCAACCCGAGTTTATCTTTCAATACCGGTTTTCAAGTTATAGTTGAGTCTCATGGATTCCATATTTACAAATCCACCAACTCACTAAACTTTATTTGTAATCCCCAAGTGGGCACTCTTGAGGTTACTTGCAGACATGGGCAGAACAGCAAAAAATTTAACCTGGCCCACGCACATATGCCCAGCTGAGGTTTGAACAAGACAATGCTCTACCTTCTTATTTCAGCTCTCATATTGTAAACAAATGTGCTTTTTGCAGTCTATTTAGTACCACAGTTTGGTTTTTTTTTTTTTTTTGCATTTTTGTGCTTTTCATTAGTGATTTTGCTCTTTACAATGCCCCTCAAGGGTAGGGCTGAAGTTCTGCCCAGTGTTCCTAAGTTCAGGACGGCTCTGAGGTGCCTTATAGAGAACAGAAGTGTGTCAGATAAGTTTCACTCAGGCATGAGTTATAGTTCTGTTGACCATCATTCAATGTTAATGAATCAACAATATATATTAAATGTTTTTAAACAGAAACACACATAAAGCAAGGTTACGTATTGATCAGTTGACAAAATTGTGACCAGAGGCTAGCAGAAACCTAACCCTATATTTTGCCTAGGAGCAATAGCTCAGTATTTGCTATTGCAGTGTTCTTCTGACTTTATAGAACAAAACTACCATGAATAACAAGAATTGACAGTAAATCTAATGGAGAAATCAAATCAATAATTTCAACATTATGTAATTCTGAGGGGAAAAACACCCTCTTTCCTCTTCCACAGAAGTATAATTTTTGTAAATATAATTCAGAAATGTGTTTTCATCTATGGATGGAGTGGGTGCTTCTTCCCTCTCTGACGTCAGGAGCATCCCAACTCCAGACTATCTCAGGTGTTCCTTCTCCTCCCTCACACAGGCTCCGGGTTCTCCTGTCTGGAGAGCTTCCACACCTGCCTCAATTCCTACAAGAATTCTACCAACCTCCCTCAATTCTTTTGTTCTTACCCTTCTGAAAGCCCTGCTCTAGCCATGAGGTACAATAGAGCAGATGGTGTTTATACCCATTTATGTTTCTGCCACTGTTGTCTTGAGGTATATTTCATAGGCCCCATCCCCTCCTTGGTTCGTGAGTTTTCTATTTCCTTCATGAGGCTCACAATGCCTGCTAGAGTGCTTTGTAATTTTGTGACTGCAAAATAAATTATGTGGATTACCCGGAGACGCTCACTGACTTCAAACTGTCCTGCTCTTGGTGCAATGCCTTCTATTATTTCATCATGCTTTAGGCACACTAAAACATCATCACTTGTGTTCTCTCTGTCCCTCTGACAGACAGACTTGTAGATTTCAAGGGAAAAATATTATTCAAGCACAGCACACTAAAATGTAAATAATCAACATGTGTTTTGGGGTTACGCCATGATATGATCACTGTGATTGATGTATGATACTCCACAATTCTAACCAGGTTATATGTTTGTGACTAGCTAATTTGTGGGTATAAACAACCCTGACAACCTTCTTTTTCAGGGTATACTTCTGTACTGTCTCAATTGCTTTGAAATTGTCCTCCCTTCTCCTGCTTTCCACCCCTGGTATGACACTTCCTCTCAAATAGCAGTGGCACCTTCTTGAGTCAGACAGGCTTTTAAATCTCAGCTCTTCTGGCAAATCCATAAAGAAGAAACTATTGATGATGAAATCGCCATTGTGTAGCCTCTAGTAAATTAAGGGATCCAGGCATTGAGCATCAGTGGCTGCTACATCACCAAGAGAAAGAGAACCTCATAATGGAAGAAGATGGCACCACTTATGAAGTATCCTTGCAAAAAAATTCAACCTGAATCTGACCAAACCTGTCACTCCAACTCCAATTTATAGGAAATATAGAGGACAGACGAATATGTCAAACTACATCATGGGGATACAACCAGCAAAATCCAGACTGTAAGAAACTCTCCAGTCAAATAATTTGATTTCTTCCAAAGATTAATTATAAAAAAGAAAGAGGGAGAGAGAGAGAGAGACAGGAAGACATGGAGGAAGAATTTATAGATTGAGAATTAAAACATTATTAATCAATTGCAATGTGTGGAACTTACTTGGATCTTAATTCAAATAAACTGTTAAAAAAGATGATATTTATGAGATAATTTGAAAATTAAACACTACCTAAAAATTTAATATTAAAAAAGTGTTGTTAAATATTTTGGGTATAATGGTTGTCATTATCTTTAAAAGAAAAAAGACCTTATCTTGTAGAGATTCATGCTGAAATAATTAGTGATGAAATGATACAATGGTGGGGAATTTGCTCCAAAATAATAACAGAGGGAAGGGAGGAGGGGGGTGACTAGAAGATTAGCAAAGAGCTGTTGTTGATTGGAACTAAGTACAGATACATGGGACACTCATCATGCCATTCTGTCTACTTCTGTGTATGTTCAAAATTCTCCATAATTAGATGAAAGTGAGCATATCCATTGCCAGCTTTGCCATCTACTAACTGTGTGACCATCCCCAGGTCCTCAACCTCTCTGAGCTTCATTTTCCTCAGTGAAAATGGCCTGACTGTCAGTGTCCTGATGAGGTTCCATGAATTAAGATGTAAGAAGCACAAAACTTATGTCAGGTTAGTTTTTTTAAAAAAAAATTAAAAAACAAACAAAAACACTCTATCTCTTTTCCAGTATATTTCAAATCTATCTCTCTAATCCCAAACTGCTTATCTGCAACAAATGCTCTATTTCCAAATGCAAAGAAATTCTTTCCCACATTCAGCAAATTTCAGCAGAAGGAATGTTTGCCTACTCAAAAGCCATTTTCACTTTCTTCTCTGCTAATAGCCATAATTTTGTTTCCAGTGTTTCCTGCCTCCCCCTTTCTTTTGCCAGTGATAGGTTCAAGGGTGGGCCTCCAACCCAGTTCTGGCTACTGAGATATGAGAAGTCTGCTGGGGATTCTGGGATAGGATTCTTTGCTCATAAGAAAACAAAAAGATGCACAAGGAAGAAAGAGGCCTCTTTCTTCTGCTAGACATAGTCACCTCTGCCTGTGATGCCTGGAACTGCAGCAGCCGTCTTATAACCATGAGAGGAAATAGGCCGAGAGGAACATGCTAAGGATGGCAGATTGGAAAGGCATAAGGAATCTGGTTTCTCAGTGACATTACTGAGCAACTGAGATGGTCATCCATGAATTTCTTGTTATATATCATAATAAGTGCCATTATTGATTAAGCCATTTTGAGTAGGGTATTCTATTACTGAAAGCTGAAAGTAATATCCCCCTGGGGAAGGGGGATATCTGCACATCATGCTGCCCCACATTCTGCTATTTCTTCATTAAGGACATACTCCCTCCTCCATATTCTTACTCCTTTCCTATCCCCTTCTCATCCCGTGCCATCCTACTCCCAAAATTGAGTGTCAAGTCTCTTAAGAGTGTTGGCACAGAAAAAAAAGTGAGAATCACTGCAAATGAGCTGAAGGAGGTCACGGTAGTGATCTATTTATCTTCTTACCCTCAGTACCTGGCAAAGTTAATAAAGATTTGAGCACAAGGGAAAAAATGAATCTATAAATGAATGCCCTGCCACCTCTTAAAACATAGTTTCAAAATTGAACTCAACTTTCCCCAAATACCTTCCCAAGTAACCCATTTATGCATTGTCTTTTGCCTGAATTCTAATAATCTCTTATTGGCCTCCTTGTCTCCAACCTCTTCCCATTGTAGTCCACCCTCTTCAGGGTCATCAGAGTTAATTCCTAAGACACAAGTTGGATCATTTACTACTGTCCTTAAAGATCTCTACTAACTCATAATCAGCAAGAAGATGAGGTCCAAATTCCTTTCATGGAATGAGGTCCTCTTTCATTTGACCACAATCTAACTCTGCTAACAAATCTCCCATTTCCCTCCTCCCTTCCTCTCTCACTTCAATCCACCCTAGGTTCCAGCCAGACAAGTCACCAGTAGGGTCCTGCACATCAGTCTCATTCATGCTTCTCCCATTATGTTTTTTCTTTGCCCCCGACCCCCATATATAGCCTAACAAACCCTTAATCAACCTTGTCAACTTGTCTCCACTTTTCCAGGCAGAGTTGGTTGTGCTTCCTTCCTTGGTTTTCTCCTAGTCCTTTGACTATAACTCCACAATAGTACCCATCATACCAAATTACAGTTATCTGTTTAAATGTCCATAGCTCCTCCTAAACTGAAAAGTGTTCCATAGACAGGTCTACATCCTTACTCCCTACAATATCTGGTACTGAATAAAAGGGTTTAAGTGATGGAAAAGAGGTAGGAAGTAAGGTATTGGCATTTTTCCAGTACCTAAGTCTAGAAACCTGGAAGTTATGAATTCCCAGTACAGAAAGGAATGTTACAGATCATCTTGAAAAACCTTTACTTTAAAGATAAGTAAATTGACTCTTCTTTCATCCCCTTGACTCAATTTGTCCATAAATCCACTTGTCACATCCTCCTTCAAAATGTCTACCACATTTCCTCCTGCCTCTCCATCCAGATGAACCCCACACCCAGTGCATGCTCACTTACTCATTCTGGGATTGCTGAAAGAACCTTTGAAGAAGGTTCTCCCCCTCCCACATTTTGAGCCATCTTGTGCACAACTGACAGAAGAATCTCTAAGCAAGTACTTTTAACAAGTCATCCCAACCGTCCCAAAGAAGTCTTTACAATTTCCTATTGGCTTCATTTCTTTAAAGCCAAGCTCCCATACTACCACTGTGGCCTTCTAGAGCTCAGTCATCTGGGCCATCCTCTTAGCCCAACTCTTCCCATACTCCCAGACACACGTACCATGCCCCAGGCACCTCCTGGTGTCAGAAAATATGGCGGTGCTTACTCCTTCCTCTGGCCTTCCGCTTACATTCCAAGACTCTACCTGGGTGTCCCCCAGCTTGCCTCTGCTCACTAAAAACCTAGTCCTTTTTCACAGCACCACCCACCACTACATCTTTCCTCTCTACCTGACACAGATCAACGTTTTCCTTTCCCTGAACTCCCATGGCTCTACTGTTCACTGTTCCATCTCCCACTTAGAACGTAAGTGATTTGAGAGCAGGGACCCCCCCAAATCTTAAGCAATTTGCATGCCCCAAAAACCTGCTTTCCCTAATCTTTGCCCATCACCACCCTCTTCAAGACTCAATACAAATATCACCCACCTGTGAACTAAATAAATGAAAACCCTAATGACTATGAACTCCTATAGCACTTTGTTGGTATCTTTCTTAGGGCATTTATCACAGTCTTTCTGCTGATGTAACTGTTTGTCAGTGTGTTTTATTTTTCTTAATATAAGACAAACTCAGCCTGGTGCGGTGGCTCACACCTGTAATCCCAGCACTTTGGGAGGCCAAGCGGGTGGATCACGAGGTCAGGAGATCACTACCATCCTGGCTAACACAGTGAAACCCCGCCTCTACTAAAAATACAAAAAAAAAAAAAAATTAGCCGGGCGTGGTGGTGGTCATCTGTAATCCCAGCTACTCGGGAGGCTGAGGCAGGAGAATGGCTTGAACCCGGGAGGTGGAGCTTGCAGTGAGCCGAGATCACACCACTGCACTCCAGCCTGGGCAACAGAGTGAGACTCCATCTCAAAAAAAAAAAAAAAAAAAAAAAAAAAAAATATATATATATATATATATATATATATATATATATATATGTATATGACAAACTCCTTGAGGGTAGGCTTAGTCTCCTAATCTCCTTATTACATCATCCCATGTGCCCTCAGAAGCCATTGGAGTGCCTTATACAGAGCAAGCCCTTATTGTAAGAATCTTTCTTGAGTCTCTGTTTTTCTGTGATTCCTAACATGGATGTTGAAGGCGGAGCCTGAGGCAAACAATCAAAGACAGAGAGAGAGAGAGGTGGGCATGTTTTTTGTGTGCAGACACATGCATGTACCTGCCTCCCACGGTGATATCCAGATGAAGTTATGTTTAAATGGGTCTCAGTGGCATTTTAGAAGGGGAAACAGGTATTAAAAGAAACAGAGAGGTGGGTCCATTCCCACAAAGTCACAGTCTTGATGACCCACAGAGCGATTATTGTTGCACTGACCTGTTTCTAGCACTGGAAGTTGTGCATCCTAGGAAACCCTCCACCCCCAATCCCATGCAAACCTGGATGGTTGATCACCCTAGCACCAGGGTTAATTTTAGCACTAAGGCCACCTCCTTGTCTCCCTTTCCTGGCTCCTTAAGTCACTGTACATTCACCAGCACAGTCACAGGGTAAACACATCAATTTATCATAGCCTAAGCCACAGCAAACTTGGATAATTCCTTAAATTTCTCAGTGTCAAATTGAGCTCTGCTTTGCAAAGTGGATGTTTTAGATCTCAGTAGAAATTATTTCAGCAGATTAGGAATACTTCTTAAAAAGATGTTTGCTTCAGCAAAACATAAGGCAGGTGGGTAACTACACCGAGATTCTGTAAATACCCTGAAAATATCATTGAATGGCAACTTATTTTCTCAATTCATCCTTAAATCACATACAAACACAGTTGAGGTGAAGAACCTTCTAGAGTATTATCAATAGTTCACATCTGCCTTTAAGAGCCCCTCTTACTCATAAAATACTTAAACCTTTTCTGTCTTCTTGACTTCATCTCATTTTGATGGTTTCAGTATCCATATTCTGAACTGTGGCATTTCCAGGTCAAATTTTTCTGCAGACAAGTTAATCTAAAAAGGAGCCTCCATGATAATTCTTTGGATGTCTTTGTCATTGGTCTGGTGTTTACACCAAAATCTCCAATGTGGGAATATGTTCTCCTGAGTTTCCATTAGTTCCCACAAGGGAATGACAAAGCCCTTTTAATCCTTTTCAGGGCCCTCTTTGTAGCCTTCCACCATGTCTAATGCCTCAGAACCAACATCTGAAACAATCCTGTATGCACTGGTGTGATGTGATACCTGAGGACTTACGAAATGTGCTTAATTTGGTAAAACATTCAGTTAAGATTCAGGGAGTTTCTACATGGCTTGCAGCATGCAAATTGTTCTAAGTGGATACCACAGACTCAAATTTTTGTGGGATTAACTGGAGGTTCAGACATCTTCTAAATCTACCATTGCAACACTCAAAATATGTGACTAACACTACCCATAAAGTTGATAGAATCAATTATTTTTTAACAGGAAGAAAACCTTAAATTGTTCCTTCACATTGGCTGTGCCATCAGTTGAACATGCTACATAACTTTTCATAGAAATATGATTTGATATGAGAACATCTGTAACCGTCTGGAACATATTTTTCCCAGGACTTTACTTCAAGCTCTCTATAGATATCAGATGTTCTCCATGGAATCTGTGATATGTCTTAGGATTCTTGAATAAACATCAGCTATGCCTCTGTCTTGAATAGTGTCAATCTGAATTGAAAATCTGCCAACCTTTTTAATATCACCACCAGCAGACTTCTTAATCAATCTGCTGATACTGTGTATAGACTTATTTCAAAATCAGAATTGTATAAGCAGATCTTCCACTTATTTTAGAAACTCACTTTTGTTTCCAAAAATTCAAGATGCATTTCAGCAAGCAGCAATCTGAAAAACATACATTAGAGTCTTATCTCACTGCTTACATTTGCTGGAGTGTATTTGTCCCATGATAACTGACAAGGTCCTTTACCAATGGCCTTAAGTCCATTAATTAGGTAAAATAAAAATACTTCAGCACAATTTGTTCTATCTTCGTGTACTTTTGATTATAAAATGGAAGACTGGCATCGTGATTAATAGTACTTATTAAAGGGGAAGTCTTCATCTCTTAAATGAGTCTCTCTGACACAAATGTTCTGCAAATTACATCTGAAGTACACATTACAGAAAAGAACCTACATAATTTTAATGGAATTATTTCAAATATGCACAAAGATGTATGTGCATGGATATTCTTCTGAAAGTTGTTTAGAGATTCTAAAAATGTGGAAAGACTTGTACCATAGGGAATAGCTAAATGATTTATAATATGTCCATACAAGGAAATACCACACTGTTATTAAAATTAAGGTGGCAAACATAACTTTACTTACATGGAAAGACAGTCCGCCGTAGTGTTAATTGCGGTAAAAAGAAATTCAAAAAGCAGTATTGTGATATAATAGAATTTTGTTTCTATGTTGTTTTTCATTATGTATACCTACATTGCATGGAAATAAGTCTGAAAAGGTATACACTAAATAGTGAGAGCGGTTATCTCTGGATGACAGAATTACAGGTCATTCATTTTCTCTTTATGTCATCACCAGCAAGCTGTGACCTGTCAGTGCCCAAGACAGAAAGGGGCAACCTGAGGTATAAGCAAAGGATGGAGGGTGTTCACAGGTTAACTTGACTTCCATAGGCAAAAGGCTCTGGGGTGGGACCTAAGAATTTCCATTTCTAACTAGCTTCTAGGTAATGCTGCTGCTGTCAGTGCAGGAACCACACTTAGAGTAACACCGCCCTAGGGTTCTTCTTCACACTTCCCTTCTCAGCTGCCTCCTATTGGTAATTATTAGAGTGTGTTGTAAATGTGTGTCCTGATTCCTCCACTAGAGTACAGGATTGGCTCCTGGCCCCAAGCCTACAGCCTTCCACGTAGCAAGTATGAAGTTCATATTTTTTGAAGGCATTAATAGGGAGATTTCCAGGCATGGTGGGAGGGGTATTGAGAAAGATCTGCATAGTTCACTGCTTACTTCTCATGTGATACCGTGGCATGCTTCAACGGCTTCACCTATGTTTGGGCTAGTGTCTCTGGGGCTGGCCTAGCAATCTGCCAAGGCTGCTCTGCTGCTCACTAAAGTTTGAGAATCTGCCCAGGGAATCAGAGGAAAGGGAGGATTCCATGGCTTGGTTGGAGAAAGCTTTACATTGAGACAATAAAAGTCCCTGGAAAAATGTGAGGATATTTTTAGCGTATTGACATAGCATCACACTTTAACCTACTAACAATTCAGTATGAATTAGTGCATCTGATTAGCGTAGAGAAGAAAGAATGGACATAAGATTAGCATGATTTGATCAAAGAGACTTGAAAGGTCCAAAGCAGAGCTTAGAATTCACCCGAGGACTGAATACCTTTTTCCAAGGGAATTGGGGAAGAAACATATCACATGCTGCCCAGAGGCCTTCTTCCTTTCAAGCAGTACAATCCCAGAATAAAGACATTTTTTTAAGAGGTAAAGAAAAGAAGGGGGAACAAACAACTGTTTCTACTCCCCAAGAGACCTTTAAGCAATCTCCAAGTCAGAAACCAAGAGGGGGCTGGACTGCGAACGCTTGGGGGATCATCCCTTCCCACGTGCTACTGCTCCCAGCTGTATCTGCCAAGCCCTAGAGTGTCAGGATCCTATAAAAGGCATTTTGAGAGGCCACAACACTTCCTTCTCTCACCCCAACATGAGGCCCTCAATTAAGGCAGAACTAATTCTTATGACAAGTTACAAACCACAGTCAAAAATAATGAAAACATTGACACCACTCACACTGGGGGAAGATTTCAGGGTGCTCCTATGACAAAGCCCCCATTATTCACCCATCTCTCCTGAGAGTTCCCAGGGATGGGCACAGCAGCCTCCCTAAGTTCTACAGAATGAAGCAAAAAGCAGAGTTTCCACTGTGGCACTGGTTCAAGCTTCTAGCAGATAATTCTGCATACCTGAGCAACTTTTTTATAGAACGTTTTTTCTTTAAATCAGGATAGGCAAAGGGAAGAACATTAGATTTGGAGTAAGAAGTCCTGGGTTCTATATCCAGTTTATGAAAAAAAAATGGGATGGCCTAGAATGTGTTAGTCATGTCTCTGAGTCTCAGACTGTGTGCATTTATGTGTGTGTGTGTGTGTGTGTGTGTGTGTATTATGTGTACATACAAGGGTAAACTAGTACCCTCAAAACTAAGGCTTGACACATCTGGTGTGGGGGTGACACCCATGCCTCCAGACATCTATTCGCAGGTGTCGATAGATGTTCCTTCGCTAGAAAAGTAGGAGTTGGCGAACATGGGTCTGACAGAAGGAACAGAAGAGTAGAAGGTTCCTTTAATCTCACTGGGAGCAGCCCCATCATCAGCCTGAATATGAGTGGAAAACTATTTGCCAGCACAATGTGACAGAATATGTGAGTCCTGGCTCCTGAGCCCAAGTGAGGCATCCCTGGGGGACCCCAGAAACAATAGAGGAATCCCAAAGAGCGCTCAAGAGGTCCCACAGTTAGGTGAAGAATGGGCTGAGTGCCTTCAGAATTGAGCCATTAGGTCATATTAAATATTTCCCCTACTTGACGGTGGCCAAGACCTGGGGACATTCAGTGGGAAAGGGAACTCCCCTGTCAACACCACAGGGTGAATATGAGATTCAAACTAAGTAATGTTCATGAAAGTAATGTGTAAACTACAAAAAGGATCTAGAGATACATTTCTTTCTCAATATGAAGTCAGTGGCCAAGAGATCTTCAGAGCACAAATCCCACTGGTGGAGTGAGCCCTAATAGGGTACAGTGCAGCTGCATCTAAAAGCATCTTTATCATACAAACAAATGGAAAAACATTCCATGCTCATGGACAGGAAGAATCAATATCGTTAAAATGGCCATACTGCCCAAAGCAATTTATAGATTCAATGTTATTCCCATTAAACTGCCACTGACATTCTTCACATAACAAGATAAAACTATTTTTAAAGTTCACATGGAACCAAAACAGAGCCTAAATAGCCAAGGCAATCCTAAGCAAAAAGAACAAAGCTGCAGACATCACACTACCTGATTTCAAACTATACTACAGGTCTCCAGTAACCAAAACAGCATGGTACTGATAAAAGAACAGACATATAGACCAATGGAACAGAATAGAGAACCTGGAAATAAGACTGCCCACCTACAACTATCTGATCTTTGACAGCTTGACAAAAACAAGCAATGGGGAAAGGATTCCCTATTCAATAGATGGTGCTGGAATACTTACCTGGCTAGCCATATGCAGAAGATTAAAACTGGACCTCTTCCCTACACCATATACAAAAACTAACACAAGATGAGTTAAAGACTTAAATGTAAAACCCAAAACTATAAAAACCCTGGAAGACAACCTAGGCAATACCATTCAGGACACAGGCACAGGCAAAGATTTCATGACAAACACAACAAAAGCAATTGCAACAAAAGCAAAAATTGATCAATGGGATCTAATTAAACTAAAGAGCTTCTGCACAGCAAAAGAAACTATCAACAGATTAAACAGACAACCTACAGAAAGGGAGAAAATTTTTGCAAACTATGCATCTGACAAAGGTCTAATATCCAGCATCTGTAAGGAACTTAAACAAATTTACAAGAAAAAAACAAACAACCCCTTTAAAAAGTGGACAAAGGACATGAACACTTTTCAAAAGAAGACATACATGCAGCCAACAATCATAAGAAAAAAAGCTCAACAGCAATTATCATTTGAGAAATGCAAATCAAAACCACAATGAGATCCCATCTAACACCAGTCAGAATAGCTATTATTAAAAAAAAAAAATTTAAAAACACAGACATTGGTGTGGTTGTGGAGAAAAAGGAATGTTTATGTCCCGTAGTAGTAGGGGTGTAAATTAGTTCAACTATTTGGGAGACAGTATGGCAATTCCTCAAAGACCTAAAGACAGAAATGCCATTCAACCCAGCAATCCCATTACTGGGTATACACTCAAAGGAATATAAATCATTCTACCATAAAGACACATGCCCACATGTTCATCGCAGCACTATTCACAATCGCAAAGACATGGAATCAACCTAAATGCCCATCAGTGATAGACTGGATAAAGAAAATGTGGTAAACGCACACCACAGAATACTAGGCAGCCATTAAAAATGTGGTAAACACACACCACAGCATACTAGGCAGCCATTAAAAAGAATGAGATCATGTTTTTTTTGCAGGACATGGATGGAGCTGGAGGCGATTATCCTTAGCAAACTAACACAGGAACAGAAAACCAAATACCGCATGTTTTCACTTATAAGTGGGAACTAAATGATGAGAACACATGTACACGTAGAGGGAAACAACACACACTGGGGCCTATCGGAGGGTGGAGGGGGGGAGAAGGAAGAGGATCAGGAGAAATAACTAATGGGTACTAGGCTTAATACCTGGGTGATAAAATAATCTGCACAACAAACCCCATGACACAGGTTTACCTATGTAACGAACCTGCACATGTACCCCAAACTTAAAAGTTTAAAAAAACAATAAAGTAAGAAAAAACATTTTTAAATAAAAATAAATTAAAAATCCTTAGGAGTGTGGAGGGAAGTTTTCTTACTTTCCAAGGAGTCCTCAAATTCTTTCTAAGGGACTGACATAAGCCTCTGCAATTGTGAATTCAGCAAATCTTTGATACCAGACCTCTCTTCTTGGCTTGGGCTCCCTCTATCTACATAGAAGACAGTGCCATTTGAATATGCTGCAGACAACTCAAATCAGCATTCAAAATTCATCTCCTTTTATTCAGAACTTTTAATTACCATAACATATATACATCTGTACTTCCCCCAGACTCTAAGCTTCTTGAGGACAGTGACCAGATCTTACATGTCTTTGTATTCCCAATGGAAAGATAGTAGATTCTCAGTAGGGGTTGGATGTATTGAATTAAAGTATTCAGTATTAGCTATGGTAATGTTTGCTGCTATAACAAATGTGACAACCTAAGAGGCTTAATATATTTTAATTTTGTGTGCCCTAAAGACTGCAATATGGATGTTTCTGACCAGCGGGCAGCCTTTCACATGGTCATTTGGGACCCGGAATCATTCTATCTTGTAGGTCTTCCCTCCATTAGGGTCCTGGAGACGTCTACATTCAGCCTACAGATGGAGATAGAGATGAGTGGAGGGGAAGGTGAGGAAGGTGGAGGCATACCTGTTTTTTCAGTTCCTTGGTTCCAAAGTGAAACATCTCACTTCCAAAACATTTCTTTGGCATGATCCAGTCTCATGGTACTACTTAGATGTAAAAGGACTAGAAGATGTTGTCCCTGGTGGGAAAACTGCTTCCCAGCACAACTCCATACTATGGAAGGGGAAGTATGAATCTTTGGTGGAGCTGGCCATCTTGGCCACATGCTCTTATGGGACCTAATATCTAACCTATAAAAGACACATATTTCTCATAAGTAGAATGACCATATGTCTAAGTTGCTTAGAAAAGTCCCATTTTTGCTTATTTCCTTGACATAATGATTAATAACTCCCCTTTTTACTCTCAAAAGTGTCCAAACTTGGAGGATAAATTATGTTGTTACCCTATAAGACAGATGGCCATAAACCATCTTATAGATAACCTATGAGCTCACCAAAAAGTTTTTCAAGGCTTACATGTTTCACCATGAGTAACTGAAGACCTATCAGGGCATAGATCTGTAACACAAAGAAGAAAACATCAAGAGTGGCATATTTCCATTTTACATGACCACCATATACTTTCCTATGTGTAAGTAAAATCTATTCATTGAACTTTAAAGTTCACTTCAGAGAAACATGTCATTCCAGAATATGCCTCCTCTGTGCTATAGCACAAGCAGTGCCCTAAACATAAAGGAGCAATGTCTGACACTGAAAAGCACAAGTTTTGCCTTATAGATATCTCTGACTTCGCTTTCCAGGGAAGAACTGATATCTTCAGAAGTGCCAGTTTTCCTTTCCAAAGCCACACCAACAAATCAAAAACACCTATCATTCAATCCAAAAATCCCTTAGTTATAACACTAAAAACATGATCGACTAGGCCAGACGCACTGGCTCACGCCTGTAATCCCAGCACTTTGGGAGGCTGAGGCAGGAGGATCACTTGAAGTCAGGAGTTTGATACCAGCCTGGCCAACATGGCAAAACCCCGTCTCTACCAAAAAATACAAAACTTAGACAGGCATGGTGGTGTGCGCCTATAGTCCCAGCTACTCAGGAGGCTAAGGTGGGAGAATTGCTTGAACCCAGGAGGCAGAGGCTGCAGTGAGCTGAGATCGCATGGCTGCACTCCAGCCTGGGCGGCAGAGTGAGACCCTGTCTCAAAAAAAAAAAAAAAACTCATGATCAATTAGTCAACAAATTTCTTTCCAAGCATGAATTGTCACCCGACTTTAAATATAAAAGCCTATAATTCACAAATTACAATTATACAGACAGGGACTTCCTTTTGCTAATAGTCTTTCTTCATAATTTAGTAAACGAAAGTACAAGAGGAATGTTTAAAGGACTTGAGAGCAAAGAGTTTTCAAGAACCCAAGAGAATTTTGTAAGATATATATAGGTACAGATATAGATTCTAACTACTAGTGATACAGGAGTTAAGAAGAAATTACTTAGGCAGATAGTCCAGAAGTCCTTGGTAACGTTTTTCTTTTAATGAAAAGCTGCCCCCAAATCATTTTCTAACAAACAGCAGCCTGTGAAGTTGAGCTGCAGACATAGACAAGCACGCTGGGAGCTTTCACTGTGAATGCCGGCAGGAAAGAACTACCTGGGACTAGACATGGCAGCTAGAAAATGGCGGCTCCATCTTCCCTTCTTTGCCAGCCACGTGTACATTAAGGAGCAGACAAAATGAAACCGCCAGCCAAGGGGAATGTTCATTTGCATAATAAGATTAGGGTGGGGTGACCAGCCTTACCCACATGCTTTGTAAACGTCACACCTGATTGAACCAATGTGTGAGCCCCACATAAATCAGACGACGCCTCCTCAAGCCGGACTATAAAATCTGGCTCATCTGCTGCCAGCTGGCCTTTTCCTCTCAGAAGTCTCCTCTCTCTCTCTAGAGAGCGAGCTGTTTTCCTTTCCTTTTCTTTCGCCTATTAAATCTCCGTTCCTAAACTCCTCATGTGGGTCCGTGTCCTAAATTTTCTTGGCATGAGATGACGAACCCCAGCTATTTACCCAGACAATGTAGCCTCTTCACTAGGAAGCTAGATGGAGATAACTTAAAAAGCTTTGTTAGTGTGCCCTTTTCTAAGTTTAGTTTGAGCAACTTGAAATCACACAGGAATCTCCTTGAAAAATAGTTTGCAATTCAATTTCACCAATTCAGACTGATTTTCCATTTCAATTAGTCCAGAGGAAAGAGGCTTTGCCCAAATGTAGAGGATTTCCCCCATCTAACACCTTCTCCGGTTGAACCTTGTAAAGATATTGCTCGCCTGTAATCCTAGCACTTTGGGAGGCCGAGACGGGCGGATCACGAGGTCAGGAGATCGAGACCATCTTGGCTAACACGGTGAAACCCCGTTTCTACTAAAATTACAAAAAATTAGCCAGGCGTGTTGGCGGGCGCCTGTAGTCCCAGCTACTTGGGAGGCTGAGGCAGGAGAATGGCGTGAACCCGGGAGGCGGAGCTTGCAGTGAGCCGAGATCGTGCCACTGCACTCCAACCTGGGAGACACAGCGAGACTCCGTCTCAAAAAAAAAAAAAAAAAAGATATTGCTAAGAGGAATGCTTGATCAAATGCTTAAGCATTAACCATGTGCAAGGAAAGCCACTAAATGAATGAACCTTCTGTGAATTAAATTGATTTTCTAGAAAATGAAAACAAAATTGAATCCAAGAATAAGCTATCTTAAAATCACATTGAGTAAAAACATAAAATATTTTTTCACCAGAGCTGTAAAAATTAAATTAGCTAAAAGAGGAAATAAATGCTTTTGTGTTCCAAGGAATTCCATTTATTAGGACAATAGGTACCTATGAAGGAACCAGAACTCTAAAAAGAACTGTAATTGTTTCTCAGGTTGATGCTTTGTGATGTGAAAGCAAAGCCTGCTGGAAGAGGGGCATCATAGTTGGTGGCTGCTCACAACTGGACAGAAAGAAGGGGGAAGCTACCTAGATGTTCAGAGAGACTGCTGAATGGGAGCTGGCTCCTTGCTGGGACAGGGATGGACAGTGTGTTTCCCCTTCCTCTGTCATCCCTCCCAAAGTATCACCAATCTTTCCTTGGGTTCAGTTTGCTTCTATACATTTCTGCTTCTCATAGGGGCTGGTCCAATAAGCTGTTCTGGGCTCAGCAGCCTTTGTCTGTGGATTGAGCCATATCATGCCATGAAACCTGCAGAAAAAAATGTTGTGTCCAGATTCTTGTTTTATTAGCCAGGTAAATACACTCACTGCTATAACAAACAGGTTCAGATTTCAAAAGCTTGACACAATTTTAAAGTCTAGGTCCCTCTCTTCCAAGTGGTGACTCAGAGATTTGGGCTCGTTCTATCTTAAACTGCTACCATATCCAGCCAATTGAATGAAAGGGAGAGAAGGAGCTCATGGAAGGTTGTGCATTGAGTTTATGACAAGCCTGAAAAGTGGCACACATCATTTCTGCTCACATTCCAGAACTCAGTTATGTGGTTCATCTAGATGCATAGGGAGCTGGGAAACATAGCTTTGCTTTGTGCACAGGAAGGACAAAAGAACTGTATATTGGTGAATTGTAGCAATTTCTACCACCCTGGCTCTGCCCATCAATTCAGAAAACATTTGGTAATGTATTTTCTATGTCAGACACTCTGTCAAGGACTAGAGTAAATGGTGAGCAGTACATTGCCCTTGAGTAATCACAGTCTAACGAGAGAGAAGAATGGGTAAATTAATAATTATTATATACCATGATAAATGTTATAACAGAGACATTTGCAGAGTGCTGAAGGCACCCAGAAAAGAAGCAAGTTTAGGGAAGTTTCAGTTACATTTGAACTGAGTCTTGAAGAAGAGTGATCATAGCTGATGTTTTTTAATCACTTTCCACTCACCAGGCACTATTCTAAGCACTTTTCGTGTATTAACTCACTTAATCATCACAACAACTCTAACAGGAAGGTGTTATTATTATATCCACAGATGAGCAAACTGAGGCATAGTGAAGTTAAGTCCCTTGCTCAGGGTCTCATTCTTTGCTAATGACAGAGATGAGATTTGGACCTAGACAGTCTATCTCCTAAAACCACTCTTTCAACCAACAACACTATAGAGAGAAGCAATAGACGTTCACCAGAGAGGAAGGTGGGGGCCCTCTCTGCTCATGTAGGGCCTGTGTCAGCATGTCTAGAACAATGACATCAGAAAAGTACTTCCTGGTGTTGAGAAGCATGCCCTGGTAAGGTCTCACCACACCCTTACCGCCTGTGCCATGCAGCTATGGGTTTCACAAACAGAGTGAGGGATGACCCTTGCAAGGCAGGGAGGATGCCAGGACGTTAGGCAGATGGGCCAGACTGGAATAAGGAACCCGGATGTTAATAGTAGATAATCCTACTAAGGCATGGCCAGTGGCCAAGGAAGGTAACCAAAGAGGCTGATTTATTTTTACAAATGTATTAAGATATTATTAGGTTCAATATAAATTAATCCCATGCTGAATATTAATAACATCAGACTCTGGCCATTCCCGATTCCATGCTGACCATACACACTCGCTTCCTATGTGTGGTAAAGGCTTCTAGTGCTCACCTATACCCTTCTCTCCTCCTGTCACTCAGGAAGTCTCCACTCCCCAGGTCTCTTACAGTTAGGTATGACCATGTGACTAGTCATAGCCGGTGAAATGTATGCAGAAGTCATATGAGTTTCTCCTGGGCCACAGCATAAGGAAGTGACCTCTAGTCCTTTGCCTTGGCAACCCTGGAGGCCACCTGTTGAGATGGCAGCATAACAAGAAAGAGGGAGTGCTGCCCAGAGAATTGCCTAACCCATATAGGAATTTATGCAAGCAAGAAATAAGCCTTTGTTGCCTTCACCCCCTAAGATTTCTGAGTTTATTTATTAATGCAGCACTACCTGGTGAGTGTATTAATATATTATATTTCAAGCCTATGCCCATCACTGGTTTTGCTTTTACTTCTGCTTTGACACTGGAACTCATGCCAAACTCCTTTCATTATTCAGCCAAGATTGCGTCTGTTAAATCTAATCCAGTAGTATGCAGATACAGTGACTTCTTAAGTTGTTTATTAATGTTCACATTTCTTTTTTTTTTTTTCTTTCTTTTTTTGAGAAGAAGTCTCACTCCACTGCCCAGGCTGGAGTACAGTGGTGCGATCTCAGCTCACTTCAACCTCCACCTTCCAGGTTCAAGCAATTCTCCTGCCTCAGCCTCCCAAGTAGCTGGGATACAGGCATGTACCACCATGCCCAGCTAAATTGTTTTTGTTATTTTTAGTGGAAACAGGGTTTTACCATGTTGGCCAGGCTGGTCTCAAACTCCTGACCTCAAATGATCCAGCCACCTCGGCCTCCCAAAGTGCTGGGATTACAGGTGTGAGCCACCGTGCCCAGCCAATGTTCACATTTTTCAATGAAGCTAGAAAGAAAACTCCTTGACTACCACTTGGAATGTCACTGTCTGAGTTTGATGTCACAATGGCCACAGAGTCTGAGCTATCTTCTAACACATCCCCTGCTCTAAGTAGAAATTTAACAAGATGAACTTTCCAGTAATGAGGCTTGACAGCGTTGCCACCACCAGAAGCGGAAGCAGTCAGGTTAGAAGGAAGGCTGCTAACTTCCTCACAGAAGTGTTGATTAGGCTTTGCGCTACTAGCCTGCTCGTGGAGGGAGCCTCATCAGTCCTCTTCTGAACACTGTGAATCCTTCCTTACCCTCCCTTCCCCCCCACCCCCACACACACACACAAATTCACACTTAAGATATTACCAAATTGCAACATCTAACATTTCTCAAAGAAGCTATTTCCAATGCAGGTGTGCCCCCACATTATGAGAAAAGTACATTCAAGAAGTGTCATATATAAATCCAGTCAGTGGAGAATGATATCATTTGGTAAATTCCCATTTGTTTTGTGTGTTTCCTTAAAGAGAGATGTACACACATCTATAATTCCAGCTTCAACTTAACGACTTTCAGACAAAACACAGGGGAAAATATTAATTACAGGAAAGTGTCTTTTAATCTCTAGTACCAGTAGGGTAGTCAGACACCAGTCATAGGCATACAGAAAAATATGCTTCCTGTCATCATGGTTACTTTCAGAAACACACACTGAAGATTAGCACCAAAACAGGAACTCAGAGACAACCAGGCTCAAAAACAAACAAAATGCAGAAATTATGTAATTGCCTAAAAGCCATGAAGTCACTTAGCTAAATATTTTAAGGAATAGCATTACCTAAAATAATAATCATCCTCACTTGACTAATAACATTTCATTTTCAGGGCATAAACAAACCCCAGTTTCAAATGATTAGTAGTCCAAGTCAGATGCCTTGAAATCCACCCCAGCCCTCATTTCCACTCATACTGTTTCCACCCATTCCTTCACCCCACCCATTCCCAGAGCTTCCATCTTAGATTTTGATGATACTAGCTGGAGGTATAGATTCAGATTACCACATAATTATTATTGTACTATATTATCTTCTAGGTGATATTTTTATATTTGCTTTTATTTTAATAAAGAGAAATATAATTAAAGCATTTATATATAGTCTCTAATATTTATAATTATCTAGATATATAAATAAATATACATTAACTGGCTTCAGTGTTTACTCCCAACCTTTTTTATACTCTAGCTTTCCTATTTTAATCCTTCACTCTAGCATCTATCATCCTTGGTCACCTGGAATTTATCTTCAAGCATTTTTTCAACAGAGATTCATGTTAAATCTTGCCCAGGAAAATTGCCTATCATATAATTTTTTTGAAACGTGGTCTACAGAGAATATATTTCTGTCACTTTCACACATAAAAGACAACCTGGCTGGGTATAAAATTCTTGAATCACAGCCTTTTATAAACAAAACTCTACAGATAATTGCTTTTATATAACTATCACAGAGTGGTGTGATTATAGGAGGTTTTATCTTTCTTTTTGTTGGCATTTTGGCATTATTTTATTTGTTCCACACTGAACGCAGGTTGTTGAAATTTTTTAAATTAATAAAAACAAATAAAATCAAAAGATTTGTGCTGAGTAACTTACATTCCCACATTCTGCTGGATGTTGAGAGGCACACCAATAATCACTGTTGTCAAGGAGGCACTAACTCAACTGTAAGTCACATATTAATGATATAAATGAATGATGTGGCTACAGAAATAATTTTACAACTTATAAAAATACAATATGGACACAATTTAATATTCTCTAGGGGAAAAAAACAGTAGTGCATTTGGAATACCTAATAAAATAAAAACATCAGAGTCCTCAAACTGAACCATGATCTTCCACAAGGCAAGATTCTGAAATCTGAAGTCCACAGGGTCTCACAACAGTTAAGCTGTAGTTCTGGCCTCCTTCAGGCTGCACAAACATATTACCTCTTTATTCAGAAATATTAGAACCCTCACTACCACCAGAAGAAAAAAGATACGTCAAAACTGAATACACTTTGAAGGAGGTCAGATAGAGGACTACAGCAGTTATTAGAAACATACTGTGTTCAGACAGCCTGGGTTTTAGTCTGGCTGTACCATGTTACTACAATCTGTTTATACTCACAACACTTCTGACGCCAAGTGTGTGGGTTTTTCCACACCAACAACTAATTTTCAACTCTCCAGACACCAACTACAATTTAATTCAATCCTACAATTTAATTCCATTTTCTAATGCTATCTATGTGGAGTTAGCATCAGATCCCACAAGGCCTCAGTCCCATAAGACAGCCCCCATATCAGATGCTAATCACAAGTCCCAAGCTTCCCATACTTCTGACCAACCAGCTATAAGCTGGGGGTTTTTTTGAACCCTTCTCAGGTTTGATAAATTGAAAGAACAGCTCATAGGATTCAGGAAAACAGTTTAGTGACTAATACTGGTTTTTTACAAAAGGATACAACTCAGGAGGAGCCAAATGGAAGAGATGCAGAGAGCAAGGTATATGGGAAGGGACACAAAGCTTCCATGTCTTCCCATGTCATCTCCTGAACTCTAGCCTTCTACCACCTCAATGTGTTCACCAATCCAGAAGCTCACCAAACCCTGTTGTTAAGGATTTTTATGTTGTTTAGGTTTCCTGTGTTCCATTACACAGGCATGGTTGATTAAATCATTGGCCATTGGTGATTGAATTCAATCTCCAACCCTCTCCCTCTCCAGAAGTCAGGGTGAGGGACTGAAAATTCCAATTCTCTAATCAAGTGATTGGTTCCTCTAGCAACCAGCCCCCATTCCGAGATTATCTTGAGGCTCACCAAGAGTTACCTTATTAGCAGTATTAGCATTATATAACTCAGGTATGTTTGAAAATGGCTTATGATGAATAACAAAAGATGCTCCTTTCACCCCTATCACTCAGGAAAGCACAAGAGTTTCAGGAGCTCTCTTTCAGGAACTAGAGACAAAGACTAAAAATATATTTCTCATTGTATTACAATATCACACAATGTGCTATTTGTAAGTGACCCTGAGCAAATTGCTTCCTATGTGCCTTCATCTTCTCATCTGCAAAATCCAGATAAAAGTAATATCTCCTTGTGGGACTCTTGTAAGAATTAAATGAGTTAAAATAAAGCACAGTACCTGGCATCTAGAAAGTGTGAGTCAAGTATTTACAATGAGCAAAATGAGTCACACAATATACAAGTTGCATGTGGACCTTCATTATTTGACATGTTCTCCAGGAACGCCTATGATCAGCAAGGTGGGAGGGCAGGTGTTCTTCTTCCCATCCCAAGCCAGTGAAGCAAGCTGAGGGAAGGTGATGGGGGCTAGTTCAAGTCATGGGATGGATTGGTGTCACAGCCAGAGCCAGATTTTCCACACTACTGTGCTGTTTCCTACATCACCTTTCAAACTGCCCTGCCATCAAGTCTGGTCATTCAGCGATGGTGCCGCTGAGGACCTTGTTGCCCAAGTCCCAGGTGAACATGCCCATAATTTTCAAGGTAAGTAGAGAAACAGTCCTTAAAATATTCCCCTACAAAATGAGAAAAACCTACTGCAGTTTTGTTGGTTTTGTAAATGATTGTTTGTTTGTCAGAGTACAGGGGATATTTTGTTTGTTCATCTACCTAGGAATTGTAGATTTCTCAACTTACTTTCAAGAGGAAGTTGGTCCAAAGCCATGACTGAAAGTCCCACGTGAAGATTCAACATTGCTATTTAAAGCAACTACAGTGAAGTCAAGGAGTTGTTCATTTCATCTAGCACATTTTAAGAGTTGGAGTCTCTCAGCCTCATGGTCTCACAATTAATTTGTTGGCACAGTTAATCTAAATGAAAGGGAGGATTTTATTCTCACATCCATTAACCTGTAGTAGGAAAATCCATGAGGCTCAACACCTTGGAACATCCCCTCCACCCCCACAGTAGTAGCAAAGAACCTCTAAAGGGGAGAACAGTAAGAATATGAGCTCTGGAGGCTCCTCCACCTTCCATCCAGCCAAGACTGCACACATGACTTAACCTCTCTGAGCAAAGTGTTTTCTGCATAATAGAGTTGTAATAGTACCTACTTCATAAGGTTGTTACGAGGATTAAATGGGAAAATATACCTAAGGCACTTAGCACTGTGCCTTGCATATTTATCATGGGCTCCGTTATCACTCCATGCTCAAGGATGGAATCGCTATAAATCGTGCCATACCAAGCGATGGACAAAGACACTGTGCCAACCGTACTGGCTTCCGTCTGTTTACCTGAAGAACTTTCTGTTTCATAATATATAATGGGTTATTTATGTATAACCTGTGTTCCCAGGACAAGCTCTTGTTTCATGGTTTTTGTACAGCCCCTAACAGTTTGTCATGGAAGTCCTGAATCTCACCCCTATGATGAAGCACTTTCTTATAAGTCTGGTTTCAGTTGACTTTTGACCTTTATTAGTCAAAGTTATGGAGCCCAAATTTGTTTGCTTCCATGTCTCCCTAGGGATTCATTGAAGAAACAGCTGGGGTGGTGGCTTACTGACTTTTAGGTTAAATTCAGATAGCACATGATTAGAAATCTCCATTTTGCCCCAGAGAGGTCAGGACCCCTCAGAATCCCAAAAGCAAGAGAGATACCAGATCACCCCTAGGACCAAAGGGGCACCCTCTAGCCTGGGGTGTAAGAAGCTCCCAAGAGCACCTAGAAAGGACACATCTTGGTTGGCACACCTGGCACTGGCTGGTTCTAATCTTCAGAGGGAGGGACAGCAGAGGAGATAGGCAAGCTTGTATGCTGGGTCCAATCTGGCCATGAGCCTCGAATTGTCAGGATCTGGATGCATCTCAGAAACTCTGGAAATCCACCTCAGATGCAGGACAGTAAAAATGGCAGTGAGGGGTCCTTATCTACTCCTGCTTTTAGGGAGAAGCTGAAGCTTCCAGTGGGATCTGTTTGTTCTCCCATCTGACAACTCCTCCTACTCTCCTCCCAAAGTTGGGTTTATTCTCAGCAAAGGATTGATGACTGCAATGAAATTGAGCAAATGTTGTCATTAGATAATACCTGGAAAAGGGTGTTACCTGAGAGGTAGTTCACAGCTAGCCAAAAAATCAAGTTACAAGGCTTACACTTCAACTCCTGCTTCCCTATGACCTTGGCAAATTGGAGGAGAATCCTCTAGTCATCTCATTCTTCTCCCTTTCCTGTGTCTCTTCCCAACTGCTCCCTTGACTTTTACCCCCAGAGCTCCCTGTATATCCTTTCTTCTCTCCCTTTCTAAGTAAATCTTAAAAGCCTGAAAAAGTAAAGAGGGCCAAAAATGTGGATACAATGCTAATCACACAGTCACAGACATGTCATAATAATACTGCAAAATACTACTTTATATATGGTCTTCTTTGATGTGAGAAGTGTGCATGGTAAAGGGTCTAATTCAAAGACCTAGAACAAACATAACATTGCAAAGTTCATACAGTTGCTTACAAGAACTAGACTGAAAAGGCCTTAGTCATTTGTTCTTCTGTTTGACTTTTGTCAGAAGAGCTTACAACCTGGAAACAGTCACAGGGTGAAATATCATCACATCAGGCTGATGGGAGCCTCTCTCTCTCTCTCTCTCTTTCTCTGTCCTTCCCCCTCTCCCCACACCTCTTTCTATTGTCAGTGAGATAAAGGGAGATACCATTGTCTCCCATTCAGGAGCCTGTTATGATCAATGGACCCATCATAAGCAGGAAATCTTCTTTTCCACAAACTTCATACTATCATATCACAGAACAAAGATGGGAGGCTCTATCCTTTCATTTTATTTGCTGGGACAAGGATTCTGCCCAATTCTTACCTGCTGTCTGATTTCTCACCAAAGGAGCATTTGCAAGATGAAAGATTTATATTCTGTGAAATATTTCACTTGTCATCAGGCAGGGGCTCCAGGCTCCCTGGCTGTGCCGGTCAGTTCCAGGAAGGTTCCCTGAGCCTCCCTCATAGGCAAGGCCACACTGCTCCCAAGTGGCTTCTGTGGAGAAGTAGGAAGCCAGACTTGGCTGGAGCTGGAATGCTCTCCAGACCCAGGGTCCTGTCTCGCTGCAGCCTCACTGCTAAAGAGCCCACCTGCAGACCTCGCCCCAGAGGCCCTTCCTAGCACCCACCACACTGGGGGAGCTCAACCGCTCACACCTCCAAGAAGACTTTTTGTTGTAACAAAGAAGGCAGCCCTTTTAAATAATTCTAAAAAGCTACAGGGCTAGTCTAACCAAAGAAAATTCAGAATTCAACTTGGACATCATCATAGTGACAGTCTGTTAAGACAGAAGTATAGGGAGCCCTCTTCACTCCCACCCTCTTTTTAAAAAGGCAAAAAGAAAAGACAAAAATAACTGGAGGCTAAAAACAACTATTAGTACCTATTGCATAGGCTTGTTTGTAGCTCAAGGCAGCTCCCAATTCTTGATGAATCTACTTACAGTCGTTTATAAAGGTAAAGCATTCTTAATAAGCAAAATCTCCTTCAAGCTCATCATTTTCTCAACAATTAAAAACACAACCTATCTTCATAATTGGTGTCCCTGTAACATTGTTATTTCACCCTGAGGAGGAGGGACTATTGTTTCTAGCATTATGATCAGTTGTGCTCAAGGTTTAGAGCAATCCCACCTTATTAACTCTCATTTAACAGAAAGCAGGGGCAGGTTGGTACACCTCCTTAGTAAGACAGCAACATTAAGAACTCCCCCGAAAAACTCTTCAGAGATACTACCCAGCCCTTCCATTTCAGAATCACCTGGGGAAATCTTAACACTCCCAAAACCCAGTCAGCACCCCCAGACCAATTAAATCAGAGCCTCTATGGTGGTCCCAGGCACAGGTGTTCTGAAGTTCTTTGGGACATTGCAATATGCAGACAAGTTTGAGAACTGCTCTCTGAGACAGGAGTTTTTAATTCTAGCCACACATAAGAATCAGCTGGGAAGTCACTAAACGCTACCCATCCCCACGCCCCCACCCCACCCCCAAGCCAACTCAATCAGAGTCTCTGGAGATGGTACCCAAGCGATTTGTTAAGCTCCCAAGAGATTATGGTGCACGGAATGTTGAGAATAAAATTATATTATTTGATTACATGGCTTCATTTTATTACAAAAATGTGTTCACAGGAAAAAAAAAACAGAGAGAAGAAGTTAAAAAAAATACATTTTAGCCATGCATGATCCCAAATCCTACCTTCCAGAAATAACCAGTTAATTACTTTCCTGGGGTTAAGATGAGAGGTATTCAGGGAACATGTAAATGAAGAAAGGTGGACTCACAGGTCTTTAATTCAAAATCTCCATCACCTTCCTAAACTCTGTCCAAGCAGCTGGGGGCTTGGACACACAGACACACACACACACACACACACACACACACTGCACTAGAGAAGGCCTGGGGAGACTCTGACATTCTTTTCATCGCCAAGAAGCCCCTTTATAATTTCATTTTGTGGGTCCTTAAATTAGAAACATTTTGCTCGCCAAACTAGATTTATGAAGTAACACTTACCTCATTTGCCCATTTTTTAAATTAACCAAAGATTTATATAACTTCCAATCAGAGGTGCTGATCAGCACAAAACAAACCAGGCCTAGCAACAAGTTGCAACAATGCCATCCTAGAGCAAAGAAAAGTGATGCTTATTAGGCTATGCAATTTAGCTTAAGCAGACTTGGCTTCTGTTTTTTAGTCAAGAAATTTGAAATACTAAAATACAGAAAACAACTACTGTTGAGAGCCTAGGGATATTTGAGGAGGGAAAGGAAACAAGAAGAATAACTAATGTCCCTAGGGCAGTAGGTTAAAAGGGAGAGAGTTGGAGAATAAGGGCAGGGTTCCACTATAATGTTACAATTGTTAGAAATTTTATTCTGCTGATAATTACACATGAATCCTTGAGCAAATCAAGCTATCATCTCCGGACCACATTTTCCCACTTGTAAAATGAGAGTGGCTAAGCTAAGGCAGTGCTTCTCAACCTCAGTGCTATTGACATTTGCGGTAGAATGCTTCCTTGTTGTAGGGGTTATCCTATATGTTGTAGGATATTTAGCAGCATCCCTGCCCCTACCCACTAGATGCCAGTAGCACACCCCTGGCTGGTGCAATCAAAAATGTCTCCAGACACTGCCAAATGTCCTTGAAGGGGCAAAATCACCCCTAGTTGAGAACCACTACTCAAGGGTTATTCTGAAGTTCTATTTGTGAAAATTCACAAATTATGCAGAAGAGGTTGGAGGGATGAGTTTGACGTATCAGAGAACAATGTATATAAAAAACCAAAGATGAGAGCATGTGAAATCACCCTGTAAAGCAGAAGTTCTCAATCTTGGCTGAGTTTTAGAATCACCTGAGGAGACTTTCAAAGTCCCATTCTCAAAGTGAACCCCCTGACCAATTGAATCAGAACCTTAGGGTTTGAGCAGAGTTCTCCAGGTGATTCCAGTATGCAGCAGTTTGCGGGCCACTGCAGGAGAGCTTAGTGTGAGAGAGAAGTAACAATAAGTCTGTTTATCTCTTATGATTCTGATAATACTTTAGCATTTCAATCAATAAGAAAACCAAAAGCCCAGACTGTGCTACGATTTTGCAAAGCATTGGGAAACACACCATGTTAAATCAGGCAAATCTCAAGCTTTAGGTTGAGGTGAAACCTAGATGCACTTCCCGGAGAATTATATGAGCATATGGACACCTAAACAAAATCGAAACGCTAAGTGTCTCCGGAGGAGGCACCACCGTTCCAAGAATCGTCTGTTCTCTGCAGTTATTGACCTGAGACCATGCCAGCCATGGTCTCCTAACCATGACTGTCAATTGCATTAATGCTTTCCAGCAAGAGATCATCTTGTTGGAGAGGATTATCAAGTAAATGACAGTTTATCAAGTAAATGACAATCACATCAAAAGAAAATGTGTGCACTCCTGGGAAGAGGAAGATACACTTTCCTGGACTCATTTCTGAGTAAAATCAGTCTATGTTCTGAGGCGTGGAAGAGGCTTATACATCTAACCAATGAAGCAAAGCCACTACCAACCGGACTTAACACAAAAATGGCATAAGCAGTTCAAAGGGGACAGTGTAAAGTAACTACAGAATCCTGGACTGTTTCCTAGGGATTCCGTGCTGATTAACTTGGGACTCTGTAAAGTGCTCACAGTTACCTAAGAAGAAAGTTGTGCAATGAAATGATACACTCTTATTTACTATAATTTTTTATTCCTATTACAAACTAATAGCAGTGTCAGCCAAAGTTTACTGAGCACTTACTCTATGTCAGGTCCTGCGCTAAGCATTTGATATAAATTATTTCATTTAGTCCTCACAACAGCCTGATTAGATTGTTGTTATTATCCTGATTTTACAGCTGAGGAAACTGAGGCTTAGAGAGGTTAAGTGACTTACCCAAGGCCATGCTTCCAGCAAGCACAGGAATGGGAAATAAAATGCGTGACAGCAGAGCCTAAATTCTTGAACATTATGTAAGATAGCCTCATGGGTCTTCTATTCATTTGTCAGATTGTGAAATGAATAAATTTGCATAACATTCTTTCAATCAAGAATTTTAAAATGCTTTTATTCTCACTCATATGTGGGAATTGAACAGTGAGAACACTTGGACACAAGAAGGGGAACATCACACACCGGGGCCTGTCGTGGGGTGGGGGGCGGGCGGAGGGATAGCATTAGGAGATACACCTAATGTAAATGACGAGTTAATGGGTGCAGCACACCAACATGGCACATGTATACATATGTAACAAACCTGCACTTTGCGTACATGTACCCTAGAACTTAAAGTATAATAATAATAAATAAATAAATTTTTTTAAAAAAGAACTTTAAAATGCTTTTTAAAGTATATCATATACAGGCTTATGCCTAGCTGTGATTCAAATGAAGAAATTCCATGCCAGTGTTCTCAAAGTGTGTCTTCTGCCCTGCTAAATCAGAAACACTTGAGGGAAGCTTTTCTAAATGCAGGTTCCTGGGTCCCATCTCCTACCTACCATGTCAGAATTTGGGGTGTGAAGAAGCAGCCAGGGGGCTCATCTGAATTGTGAATAAGTTCCCTGGGTGATTTTTTTCCCCACCAAGGCTTGAGAACTACTTCCTTAGAATTGGCACACTTTTGTATCCACAAAGCATATCCTTATGCCTGCAAAATTTGACAAGAGAAAATTTGCCACCCCAAATTACAACACAGAGAAACTACAAAGATCGACTTTAAGAGCCAGAAGTTTCCCAGGAAGATCCCTAAAAGATCCCTGGATATATAACATATTCAATTTTAGACATAAACTCACTTACCAGAATATGTCATACTTTGCCTTGAGAATTTGCCTTCCTCAGGAGACGGGAAATCTGCTTTATTAATGTCACTTAAGCTGTTACTCAAAGCCCTCAACACACATGCTCCTGCACACACACATCCCTACAAGAATTTGAGTAAACACTGTGTAACCAGAAAATGAAATTGCTCTCAAATAACCATTATGACTTTTCTTATATGCTCACATTACAGTAACATTTGGAGTGAGAGCTATCAGTGGAGACAGAAATTATAGACTACACATTCCTTGGCTAGATCTGAGCCTTTAAGGGCTGGGATGATATCTTTTTTCCTCTCTGCATCTCTAGTTTTGAACCTATTGTAGGTAATAAATCCAGTTTTGTGTTAAGAAAGAAGAAAATAGGAAAGGAAACTTTGAAGGAATTAGTGAGCAAATCATTTGCCCAAGGAGAAGGAGCTTCCCAGGTCATCTCTTCCCCACACAGCCCTTGAACAGGATTGCTTTCCAAATATAAGAGAACAGAAAAGGCTTTTCTTTAACTGCCTAACTTCTCTCAGTAGCACTTCTTTAAATCTTGAAACCATGCCTATTTGCATCAAAAAATAATCACCTTAACATTTTCAGTACACACATACAACCCAAAGTGAACCTTCAAATGAAAACCAGAATAAAACACACTGAGGAAGAAAAAGAAAGAAATAAAAGACAGATTGTGGTTTTAAAAAAAAAACAATAACAGCATACAACACACCAGGGGTTGGAAAAATTTCAAATATTCATTTATAGCAAAGAGTGTGTTGAGTTTTGCTTCATTCTGCTATTCATGAGTTTCATATTCTTCCTTACATTAAAACCTATTTATGCTGCTGCTTCATTCTCTCCAGTCCCTGTGTAGCATGAATAAAAACTTAGACTATAGGCAACAAATGTGCATTCATGCACATGCCTGCATCACACCCAAAGATCAGCTTCTTGATCCCTGGGAACTCATGTGATGAGCTAATTTCCAAACTGCTGTAAAATGAATACTAGGGATGATACTAGTCAAACAGCATCAGGAGAACCTATGTGTGGGGTTGGTTTCCAGACACTGGAATAGCTGTGAGTCGATGTATTCAGAATGTCTTGCTCAGACTTCCACATAGTCACATCAAATTATAAACATTCAGCTCTTGAGGAGACCCTAGAATCATCTGCTTCCAAATTCCTCATTTAACAAACAGGGGAATCAAGCTCAAAGTGAAACTGCTTGCCCGTAATCAGATGAGTTGGTGCTTGAGTATTCAATCCAGTTTTCTCTCTACTATACCACAAGGAGACCAATAGTTTGCACTTAATAGATAGCAAGCTGGCAGTTCAACATGAAAATTCACCTAGAGTCATCTTGATAATGACTTCAAGATCTAAATTCAATTTCTATAAATAATTGCCAATTTTTGTTACAGTTCCTAAAGAATGCTGTGCTCCAATAATCAATATTATAATGAATGAGTTCTAGCTCTTTTTTGTTATCCTTTTTTAAAGTGCTAGTGGCTAACGGGAATAAAATATGAAAAAGAAAAGATGGCTTGAGGTTTAGAAAATCTACAAAGTGGATATTCCCACTGGCTACATGCTTTTACTTCATAACTCCAACCCCAGCCACAGTCAAAGTCTAACACAGTGCTTCTCAAACTTGATTATTATATGAATGTGACTGCATTAGTCTGTTCTCATGCTGCTATTAAGAAATGCCTGAGACTGGGTAATTTATAAAGAAAAGAGGTTTAATTGACTCACAGTTCCACACGGCTGCGGAGGCCTCAGGAAACTTACAATCATGGCAGAAAGCACCTCTCCCCAGTGCGGCAGGAGAGAGAATGAGTGCAAGTAGGGGAAATGCCAGACGCTTATAAAACCATCAGATCTCACGAGACTCACTCATTATCGCAAGAACAGCATGGAGGAAACCACCCCCATGATTCAATTACCTCCACCTGGTCTGGCTCTTGACCCATAGGGATTATGGGAATTACAGTTTAAGGTGAGATTTGGGTGGGGACAGAGCCAAACCATATCACTGACAAAATGCATGCAATCATTAAATAGGTCAGAGTGGAGCAGAGATTCTGCATTTCCAATTAGCTCCCAGGTGATTCTAATGCTGCTTGTCACAGGACCACACTTTGAGTAGAAAGACTCTAAAGGACCATTCACAGTGACCAAAATATCAAAGCCACGCAAACCAAAGCAGGTGGCTAGGAGTAAAAGCCCAGTCAACAGCCCCTAAAAGCAATGCTTATAATGAAAATAGCAGGGCAGAGCCAGCCAACAAAAATTAGTCACCAGCTAATTAAATAATGTCCTCTGAGACTTAAGTCTACCTTATCTAGATGTCAACGTCAGAAAAGCTCATGTCAACATGCAATGGCAGTATGTTGTACTTGTCCAGGAAACTCACCTCAGAGAAATAAATCTGGAAGCAGAAAGGCAACAGAAATTCTAATTCTCTGTATTAATATGCAGGAGCAAGGAATAAATGAAACCAGAGCACTTTCAGTTGCTTATAAATAACTTCAATGCCAAGTACAAGGAAATGAAAAGATCTTTAACGAAGCCAGCAGCATGCAGCACTGAGTCCAGCTTTATCCTTAGTTTACTAAACAAACCAAACCACCATGTCTAACAACTTTGCCTGGAAAATACATTTTGTGCCAGATGGACATTATTTCAGAAAATCAAATGGGCAACTTAATTTCAACCTTTCTGATTAAGTAGATTCTAGCCTCTCCATGAGCATGCATCCAACCTTTCCCCAAGGGAATTGAGTGGTAACATGGAGAGCATGACCGTTTATTTGGCTTAAGGAACACATTAATTTATCTGGTTTATAGAATTTAAACATCTGACAAATGACAGTGGGGTTGATTTTATTCATCAGCTAATTGCTTTGCCACCTGGAGCTGAAGCTTTATATATGCAGCTTATAAAAGACCTGAAAAGGATCTCAATTATTCTTTAATTTGTTCCTTGAATATAAAGTAGGAAAATCTGGCTTAATCAAACATTGTCTCAATTCTGCTGGGATATGTCTAGTTACCTTATAACAAGGTAAGCTTTCATTTAATCATATGATATGATAATTCCCCACTTTCAAGCCAAGTATCCTCTTAGTTACAATCAATTTTCCACTGAAAAAATAAACATTGTCTCTTTACTGAAATCCCGGTAGAGAAAAATAGCCCTTTTTAATGAAACTTGCTGCTAATACAACCACACTAGGAATTTTTGTGCAGGAATCCATTAAACCCCGTAATTTGACATTGCTGGTAAATTGCAGAATAAAGCGAGTTCCATGAACAATTCTCTATGCACATGGCCATTCTTGGCACACGTGGAAGAAATGGATAATGAGGGCACACACACACACACACACACACACAGAGCATTACTGGAATCTATTAAATCTCACTTAATAAATGTTTTAATCAAGTTGAATTCTACAATTTATCTTGAGGGGAGAAAAAAAAGAGGAGAAACTAGCAGTCATGCAATTTCTTTAATTGCACCAAGTGAATCTGAAATGCCAGCATGTACTTGAAGGCTGCTGGAAATCCCAAGACATAAAAATGGTAACTGGCAGGCAACTGGGACACCTCCTGAAATGTAATCCTGCAACAAGCTGAAAGTTAGATTATAATACCATTATTTTCATGACCCAGGGTATTGTGGGTTTAAAGCCAAGTATTTGGTCCCCATCTTACCAAGTGTCTCTTTCTCATTTCTTACAAGCCTCAGGAAGGGGCAATACAGCTGCCAAGAAGGGCTCAGGCCAGGAGAAATGGGGGTCAGGCATTGCATAGGCTTCCTGGAGCAAAGCAGGTCACCAACTAGTACCCCATCTGAGAAAGTGGGGTTCTGGAGCCTAAGGCAAGTGAATGGTAGAGGCACAGGCACACAGGTGGCAACAGAGACCCTGGAACTAGGACTAGGGACTTGGGTGCAAGGGCAGGTCCCCTGTTCCTGGAAACTCTGCTGAAAGCAACACAGAACTCAAATCCCTTAGAAACCATCGTATAAGGTGAGACAAGGAAACAAAACAAAACTCAGGCAAGGGGAATGTCACACCCAAACACAGACCAGGATCCAAGCAGGTGATTTGATCATAAGCAATAATGCAAGAGACCAAGCAAAGGGCGAGTCCTTGAAAATTTAGAACAAAACCAGTCCTGCTTCATCATCTTCTGAAACACCTAAAACTGGGCCTTCCTTCCAAGTAGCATGTTCAATAAACAAGAAAAATGTAGTCAAATAAAGCCTTGAATGTTAGAACTGAAAAAGATTCTAAGCAATATCTATTCCATTGTACACACAGATAACATGAAGCCCCCAGATGTTTGGAGTTAGTATAGCTTAGGAGATAAGACCTGAGACTCTGGAGTCAAAATCCTAACCCTATAATTCACTGGATGTGTTTCTTCAGACAGCTTTTGTGCTCCTGTGAAAGATAATAATAGTAACTATTTCACAGGTTGCTTTCAGAATTAAGTGAGAAAATTCATAGACAGCAATTATGATAGTGTCTGAGCTAAGTAAGAACTCAATAAATGAAGCCTTCTGTCATTATATTATTATTACTAGTTATTAGTTATTATTAGTTATCATTTTTATGTCTTGGGATTTCCAGCAGCCTTCTATTAACATTATTATTATTACTATCAACATTATGGACTGAATTGTGTCCCCCAAAATTCATATGTTAAAGTCCTAGCCCCGAGTATACCTCAGAATGTGACTGTATTTAGAGATAGGGCCTTTAAAGAGGTAACTGAGGTTAAGTGAAGTCCTAAGGGTAGAGCCCCAATCCAAAATGACTGGTGTCCTTGCAAGAAGAGGAGGAGACACCAGGGAAGCTGGTGCACAGAGAAAAGGCCATGTGAGGACACAGCAAAAAGACAAGCCAAGGAGAAATGCTTCAGGAGAAACCAAATCTGCCAACACCTTGATCTTGGACTTGCAGCCTCCAGAACTGTGAGAAAATAAATTTCTGCTGTTTAAGCCATCTGGAATTTTATTATGGAAGTTCTAGAAAAATAGTATAGTCACTATTGTTATTATCTGGCTCAAGTCACACTGCCAACTGTGACAATGCAGAATGGGGACACAGCTTCCATGCTTGTTCCATCAGCTCTTCCTTCCACATTATTCCCCCAGATTCCCTGTTTGCTCTATTATACGAAAACATTGTTTCCTTGCCTGTTAAGAGAGGCCAAGCTATTATTCAAGAAAACATAGAAAGTCAAGGAAGGCGGATCACATGAGGTTAGGAGTTTGAGACCAGCCTGGTCAATATGGCAAAATGCTGTCTCTACTAAAAATACAAAAATTAGCCAGGCGTGGTGGTGCACACCTGTAATGCCAGCTATTCGGGAGGCTGAGACACAAGAATAGCTTGAATCTGGGAGGCAGAGGTTGCAGTGAGCCGAAACTCCACCACTGCTCTCCAGCCTGGGTGACAGGGTGAGGCTCTGAAAAAGAAGAAAAGAAAAGAGAAAAGAGAAGAAAAGAAAAGAGAACAGAAAAGAAAAGAAAAGAAAAGAAAAGGGGACGGGAGGGGAGGGAAGGAGAGGGGAGGGGAGGGAAGGGAAGGGAAGGGGAAAAGGGGAAAGGGAAAAAGGGGAAGGGAAAGAAGGAAGGAAGGAGGGAGGGAAGAGAAAAGAAAGAAAACATAGAAAGTATAAAAAACATAAATATCTGGGAGAATATCAAGTGTCTCTATCTCAGAGAGATATACTTGTTCTGAAATTTATTCCCTCTGTTCTCTATTCAGAAGTTCAGGCTAGAATCCAGTGTTTTGTAGCTATTTCTCTCTCTCTTAGAATTTCGAGGGTTGTTGAGTCTGAGCAAAGGGCCTGGCACATGAAAAGAGACAAGCTGAAACCCAGGGGCAATAGAACCAATAAGATGAAATGTTTTCAACTCGACTTACAGTCAGTTGAGAGCACATGTTTTTCTAGTGACTTCCTTCCCTCCAAGGTGGTTTTCTTGGGTGCTGGATGCTAGGCATGCTGTTGGTTGGTTGTACAGATACCCCAACCCAATCAGCTTCTCCAAGATGAAATTATGCCATACACTGGGATTCCTAACTAAATGCATCCTTGCTCCCCATCAGTGAGTGTCCCCCGTGAGGAGAAATGGGTGGGTTGCATTTGTCTCTCTGAAGGCAACTGACATTCATACCACACATTTTAATGTTTTGCCCTTCTTTCCCAGCACACCCATGTGCACACCCATGTGCAGGCCTGCACACACATCAATCCATAACCCCATTACCGTATTCATCTATGCCCTTAATAGCTCTTACTCTAATTGCACTCCAGCAAATACGGTTCCACTAACCTCTCCTGAGGTTAGCGTTGGTAGGTTGAGCAGAGAAATCATTTTGATGCTCCCTAGTCTAGATTCCTTGAAAATATTTTCATCTATCTGCAAGCACTTTTTAAGATCTGTTTCATAATTAGGGATGTTTCTTGAGCTGTGCCTACAGGCATAGTGTGGTGTCTGCAGAAGGAACACAATAAAGCAAAAAATGCCCCCCTGCCTCTCGGGACTAGTTCTCCACTAGGTGGAGACAGGCATAGGTACTTAGAACAATTCCACAACAACTCAAAGCTGTTCATAGTTAAGAGCCAACATGAGTGTGACCAGCTGGCAGTAGAGCACAGGGCATTCAGTACAGGAGAGAGGAACATGGGGACCTAGAAGCTCTTCACAAGCTGTTTTTACAGTGGACCTCAAGGGCCTGAGACCTGAGAGCAATGAGTTTGATACAAATGCTGGCACCAATAGCTAAGGCTAGGCAATAAGTCAAGTTTGTAGAAGCAGGTAGATAAGTAGGTGAACTTTAGGTACCACATGCTAATGATTCTCAGATTTCCATCTCCACCCCCATTCTTGGGCTCTGACTCACCTATCCAACTGCTGAAAGACTTCAATGTCTTATAGGCCTGGGGAGAATGCTTGATCTGCCGTGGGTTTGGCTGCATGCAAAAGAAACCCAAAATTGTAGTGGCTTAGCCGAGATTTATTTCTTGCTCACATAAAAGTCTAAGCTTGTTTGAGAGCTCAGCTCTGTAAAGTCAAGGGTCCAGGCTCCTTCTATGTTGCTGCATCGTCATCCCTAAGGTGTCTTCCTTGTCCACCTGTTGCAGATGGCTCATTACCATGGAGCAGCATTCCAGCCACCAGGAAGGGACAGCCATGCCCTTATCCTTTAAAGGCATGATCAAACAAGAATTTAGTCACATGCTCGTACCTAGCTGTAAGGAAGTCAGAGAAATGCTGTACAGTCCTCATTACCAGGGATGCCATGTGCTTCCCAGGACAGCAGGTGCTGGGAGCCAAGCAAGAGTCTGTGCCCCTCACCAGCAGACTCCTTCCATTGCTGCCAGCATCGCGTCACATTGGACTCAGCACCTGTCTACCCACAATCCAGCAGTGGGTCTGTCAGCTCTACCTTTAAATTAAATCTCAAATCTGTCTACTTCTTTCCATTTCTAGTGCTGAAATGCTAGTTCACAATGTCATCCTCTCTTGCCTGAACTTCACAAAGGTCTCTAACTTTTCTTCATGCTATCACTCCTGACATGGCAGCAGAGTATCTTTTAAAAATGCAATCCAGCCACGTTCCTACTCTGCTGAAACCGTCCAATGAATTCCCATTGTACTTAGAGTGAAATCCCAAATTCTTGCCATGGCTTACAAGGTCCTACATAGTCTGGTGTCTGCCTAACCAATGACTTAAATGTTTTCTACTTTTTTTAATTGAAGAATAACATACATTTTTAAAATGCACAAGTCTTAAGTATACGGCGTGCTGAATTTTTATCTATATGTATACACTCATATAACCACCACCCAGATCAAGATATAAAACACTTTTAGTATGCCAAAAGGCTCTCTGGTGTCCTTTCCCAGGTAATACCTCCCCACAGATACCATGATTCTTTCTATCACTATAGAGTATTTTACCTGTCCTTGGACTTCGTATAAATGAAATTACACAGTATGTACTCTTTTATGTCTGACTCTTTTTTCTTAGTATTATACCCGTGGGATTCATCCATATCACTGCATACAGCATGAGTTCAGTCTTTTTCAGTACTAGATAGTATCCATCGTATGAATGTACCACATTAATTTTTTCATTCCATTGTTAATGGACATTTGGGTAGTTTCCAGCTTGGGGGTATTATAAATAAAATGATGTGAACATTTTTGTACAGGTCTTTTCATGGGCATATTCACTCATCTCTCTTAGATAAATACCTAAGAGTAAAATTGCTAGGTTGTAGGGTAGACAGTATGAACAACTACAGTCTTTGAATTAATTGTATGTTATTATCCCCCTTGCTCACTGTTCTCCAGCACACTGACATTCTTTCTGTTCCTTGAACACACAAAGTTCATTCCTGCCTCAAGAGCTTTGTACACACTGTTCCCTCTTCCTAGAACACTCTTCCCCTGGTCTTTTACAGTCTGGCTTTTTCTCAAGACTCAAGTTTCACCTAGTACTGTAATTTCTAATTTGCTCTCCATTCATTATGCTCTCTTTCCCCAAAGTCTCTGACATTCATCTGAAGGAACTCAGATTTATCACAATGCACTCAAAAATACCCCCATCCCAACAACCACAGGTATACCTCCCAAATCCAATGTGTCTATTCTACTCTTTCCCTCTTCCCATAGAGTGAGCACCTTCTGAAACTAGCATCATGCCTGGGGCATTAACAGGTGACCTTTGTTCTCCTGTGGACAAAGAGTCAGTGACAGACCTGGAAATGTGCCTCTTCAAGAAAGAATTCAGTTCTCCCTTCAAGAAAGAACTCTGTCTGACCCTCCAGGTCAAGTTCACATTGGCAACCTTGTGCCTTTGGTCTTTCAAATTCCCTGTATATGCACAGTTCTCCCTAACATTCCTCATTAAGACACATTTTATTTTCCAGAATTCCATCATTTTTTCCAAGATCACTTTTTGGTATCTGATATGGTTTGGCTGTGTCCACACCCAAATCTCATCTTGAATTGTAGCTCTCATTATTCCCAGGTGTAGTGGGAGGGACCCAGTGGGAGGTAATTGAATCATGGGGATGGAACTTTCCCATGCTGGTCTCGTGATAGTGAATAAGTCTCATGAAATCTGATGGTTTTATAAAGAGGAGTTCCCCTGCACATGCTCTCTTACTTGCAGCCATGTAAGACATGACTTTGCTCCTTGCTCACCTTCCGCCATGATTGTGAGGCCTCCCCAGTCATGTGGACTGTGAATCAATTAAACCTCTTTGCTTTATAAATTACAGTATCTTAAGGATAGATAGCAACTCTGCTTCCAAAAGGGCCAGGATGAAAAGGTTAGAGATCAAACTTTCGTCTTACAACTTTTGTTCCAAGCAGAGAGATGTCCCAGCCGCAGATGGAATGTGTGTTGCACAAAGAATGTACAACACTCACTCTTACTTGATTTTCAGATACTAAAAGTTTATATTTCCAGGAATGTTTGGAATTCCAAATTCACTTAACTGTAATTAAAAAGTAATTACTGAAGTGGAAAATATCTAAATAGCCAGAAAGAAAACAGAAAAAAATTAACCTCCCAGACTATACTCATAATGAATGATTTCCCGACTTTCTGGTGGTTAATCATTACTAAATACTACATTCATTCAAAATTATCTGTCTTTCCTGAGCCTCCAAACTCAGTTATTACCTGAGTTTTGTGCCATGGGCATCTGCTCCTTAGCAGTAAACCAGATCATCGTGGTGCCATAAAACATCCCCTTGAATACCGAGTGCAGTTAAAGAGCCCTTCAACACTTCAAGTAATTCAGCCTCCCTTGCTCAGGCAGAAAAGATCGACGTGAAGAAACAAAGTAAGAAGATGCAAGAAGTCTCTTTGGCTTTTGTTATCTCTTTCCTTCCTCCCATCTCTCTAGCCCATTTCCTTGCTTCTCACCGTAAAATATAACTTCCCTGGAAAAAACAACAGTGATTTTTCTTTAAAATGCAAACAGAAAAAAAAACAGAAGACTACAAACGAAGATGCCATCTGTTAACAATGGATCATTCTGGGTACTAAGAATACGAATAGGCTTTAATTTTCTTCATTTTACTCTCCTGTATTTTTCAGTTTTTCAAAAAATAGTTTTTTAGATAAATAAAGATTTAAAACATGCCCTATGCCTTTCAAAGCTCTGTTCCCACCCACCCCAACCCCAAAACTATTTCAGTATAACATCCTGGCAATCCCTGGCCCCCAAATAAATGGGAAATGTGATTTTTCTTTGAAACCCTTCTGCTCCCTTCTCCTTTTTCAATATTATCTCCCCTACCTACCATGACAGCCTTACTCTCCACCCAAGAATCAGTACTTTCCCATCTAGGGCTTAGAAGTCACTCCTTCAAGGATTATTGGGTTTTCTTATGATTTTTTATTTTGAGATAATTATAGATTCACAGGAAGTTGTAGAGAAATGTACAAGCAGGTCTTGGGCACCCTTCACCTAGCCCCTCATGCCTCCATTCCAATGTTAACATCTTGCTGAACTATTGTACTACAGTGCAAAATCAAAACCAGGAAATTGACACAACACAAATCACAGAGCTCATTCAGATTTCACCAGTTACACCTGCATTGTATGTGTCTGTGTCTGTGTGTGTGTGTGTGTGTGTGTGTGTAGCTCTGTGCAATTTTATCACATGGTAGCTTTATATAACCACCAATGCAATGAAGATACAGAATTATTGCATCACCACAAGACTCCTTTGTGCTACCCCTTTATATCCATGTCTACTGCACCCCCCTGACCCTACTATATCTCTAATTCTTGGCAACCACTCCATCTCTATAATTATGTTATTTCGCAAATGTTTTATAAATGGAATTATGCAGTATGTATCCTTTTGCAAATGGCTTTTTTCCTTGAGCATAATTTCCTTGAGATTCATCCAAGTTGTTGCATGTGTCAATAGCTCTTTCCTTTTTAAGTTGAATTCTATGGTATAATGTACCACAGTTTGTTTTACCAACCACCCATTGAAGGACATTTGTGTGGTTTCCCATTTGGGGCTATTAATAAAGCTGCTATGAACATTACTATACAAGTTTCCGAGTGAACATAAGTTTTCTTTCTCTGGGATAAATGCCCAAGGAGAAGAATTGCTGAGTTGCATGGTAGTTGCATGTTTAATTTCTTAAGCCACTACCAAACTATTTTCCAGAATGATTGTATAATCTTACATACCCATTAACAATGTATGAATGATTGCATTTCTCCACAACTTGGCCAGCATTTGAAGTTATTACTATTTTTTATTTTAGACATCTGAGAGATGTATCTCATTGTGGTTTAAAATTGCATTTCTCTAATGCCTAATGATGACGAACATTTTTCATGTGCTTATCATCTGTACATCCTCTTCAAAAATGTCTGTTCATGTCTTTTTCCCATTTTCAAAATAGATTGTTGGTTTTATAATGTTCAATTTTGAGAGTTCTTTGTATATTCTAGACACAAGTCCTGTGTCAGATACATGATTTGCAAAGGTTTTCCCAGTCTGTAATTTGCCTTTTTATCCTCTTAAAATGGTCTTTTGCAAAGCAAAAAGTTTTAAATTTCAATGAGGTTCAATTTATCAATATTTTATTTTATAGACTATGCTTTTGGTGTCAAGTCTATAAACCTTTTGTCTACTCTGAGTTCACAAGGATTTCCTCTTATTTTTTTCTAGAAATTGTATAGTTCAGGGTTTCACATTTAAATCCATGATCCATTTTGAGTCAATTTTGCACAAGGTGTGAGATTTTGGTTGACATCCAGTTTTTTGCCTGTGGATATCCAATTGCCCCAGCACCATTTACTGAAAAGGCTATTTCTCCTCGATTAAATTGCTTCGGCTCCTTTGTCAGCAATTAACTGGGTATATTTGTGTGGATTTGTTTGTGAGTTTCCTATTCTGTTCCATTGATTCATGTGTCTATCCTTCTGTAAATACCACACTGCCTTGATTATTATAACTATATAATAAATCTTAACATTAAAATAATAATTTCTCCCACTTTCTTCTTCTTTCTCAAATTTATTCTGGCTATTACAGTGCCACTCCTTTTTCATGTGAATTTTAGCAGGCTTTAATAGTAAAAACATTATGCCTATAGATCAATTTAGAGAGAATTGACATCTTTACTATGTTGAGTCTTCTAATCTGTGACATGTCTCTGCAAATATTTAGGTCTTTCATTTCTTTCATCAGCATTTTGTCATTTTCAGCATACAGATCTTGCCCATATTTTGTGCCTAAGTATTTCTCTTTTTGCAGCATTTGTAAATAGCTTTTTTAAATTTTAGTTCATTGTCAGTATATAGCAATGCAATTGAGTTTTGTGTGTTGATCTTGTATCCTTCAACATTGTTAAACTCATTTATTTCTAGAAGTTTTTTCATAGATTTGGGGGGACTTTTCTATATACACAATTACGTTATCTGAAAATAGAAGAAATGTACAAGCACGTCTTGGGCACCCTTCACCTAGCCCCCATGCCACCATTCCAATGTTAACATCTTGCTGAACTATTGTACTACAGTGCAATATCAAAACCAGGAAATTGACACAACACAAATCATAGAGCTTATTCAGATTTTGCCACTTATACCTGCATTGTATGTGTGTGTGTGTGTGTGTGTGTGTGTGTGTGTGTGTATACAGTTTTCTCTCTTCTTTTCCAATCTGAATGCCTTTTCTTTCTTTTTCTTGCCTTGTTCCAGTGGCTAGAAGTACTAATACTATGTTAATAAGACCAGTGAGTGCAGACATTCTTGCTTTGTTCCCAGTCTCAGAGGGAAAGCATTTAGTTCTTCACCATTAAATACAATGTTAGCTGCATTTTTTCTAGATGCTGTCTATGAGCTTGAGGAAGTTCTCATCTATTCATAATGTACTGAGAGTCTTTGTTATAAATAGGAATAAAATTGTGTTAAATGTGTTTTCTGCCCCAAGTGACATTATCAATGATGTTGAAATGGTAAATTATGTTGATTCATTTTTAAATATTGAATCAACCTTGTATACCTGGAATAAATCCCACTTGGTCATAGTCTATTACTGTTTTTAATCATTGCTGGATTTGATTTGCTAAAATTATGTTGAATATTTTGAATATTTTTGCATTTAAGTTTCTGAGAGATATTAGTCTATAGTTTTCTTTTTCTCTGTTGTGTTTGCCTGGTTTTGGAACAACAGTAATTAATACTCACCTCACAAAATGAGTTGAATGATGTTCCCTCCTCTTCTATTTTCTGTGGGAAACTGTATAAAATTGGTATTAATTCTTCCTTGAACATTTGATAAAAATCCTCTAGTAAAATCCTTCCATCTAGGCCTGGAAATTTTTTTCAGTAGCTATTTAATTACAAATTTAATTTTTAAATAGTTATACAACAATTTATGTTACCCATTTAATCTTGGCTGAGTTTCAGTAACTTGTGGTTTTTAAGGAATTGGCCTATTTCTTCTAAGTTTCTCATTTCTGAGCATAAATTTATTCATAATATTCCCCTATTATCCCTTCAACAGCTACAGGATCTGTTGTGATAGCCTCTGTTTCATGCCTGATATTGGTTATTTGTATATTTTCTCTTTTATAATCTTTGTCAATCTTGCTTGAGATTTATCAATTTTATTAATTTCTTTTGAATAACTAGTTTTTTGTTTCATTACTTTTTTGTATTGTTTTCCAGTTTTCAGTGTTACTGATTTCTGTTCTTTATTATTTCATTCCTTCGATTTGCTTTGGGCTTGTTTTGCTTTTCTTTTTCCAGTTTCTTGGAATAAGAACTTAGGTTATTGATTCAAAATCTTTTATCTTTTTTACATAAATAGTTGGTGTTATAAATTTCCTGTCAACACTGCATCTCACAAATACTGATTATGTTGTTGTTGTTTTTCCTTTTTATTTGGTTGTATTTTTTATTTCCTTTAAGGTTTCTTCTCTGATCTATGGATTCCCATTGTCTTTCCACTATCAATTTCTAGTTTGATTTCATTATGCTCCAGGAATATATTCTGTACAATTTCAATCCTTTAAAACATTTTAGCTGGTTTTATGATCCAGGATATAGTCTATCTTGGTGACTGTTTTGTGGGTACTTAAAAAGAATGCAAATTCTACTCTTGTTGGGTGAGCTATTTTATAAATGTCAATTCGATCCTATTGTTTGATGATATTTTTCAGTTCTTCTGTATCCTTGCTGATCTTCTGTCTACTAGTTCTATCAATTGCTGAAAGTAAAATGTTGAAGTCCCCAACTATTCAATATCCTCTCCCCCATCTATCATCCCAGTCCCACTCTCTACCCAAGGATCTAATACTTTGCCTTTTGGAAGCCAATCCCTTTAAAGGGTTTAAAGTAGGGGAGCCACTCCCTTGAGGATTATTGGCACTTTACACCAAGGTCCTGAGCACAGGCAAGATGTGGTAAAACCCAAGGCTGAGACTTGCTGAAGGTAGGTGCCAGAAGAGACACAGCCACACATCAAAGTCAGTCCAGGAGACAGCAGATGAGTCAATCAAGCAAAGCCAAAATTAATTCCAACCAGTAGGCTGGGAGAGGTCAAAAGCCAAATGGAATAGCCAATAGTCAGAGTCTCAATCAACAATGAAGTCAGAAACTAGCCAAGAAGCTCAAGAAGTGTCAGGATCCAGGACTTGGAAGGACATGTGAGGGTCTTATTTAATTTTATCTGATCCTTGATGGCCTAGCACTCCTATGATAGGGTCAAGGAACACCTTCTGGGCCATACTGTTATTCATCTTAAAGGTGTTCATAACTTCTAACATAACCTAAAGGATTGCTACTGGGATGATTTCTGTCATAGCAACAAAGCATTGAGAAAGATATTTCTGAGGTGTATTCTCTGGATTTTCTAAAATCATTCTAAATGAGTCTCATCTGACATCTCATTAGCGCTGGTCAGGGGCAGAAATGCCTGTTGAAGAGTCATTAGGCAAGGTGATGTCTAGGGGCAGTGATTTTAGGAAAACAGGTAAGACATTCTACAACTTCAACTGATAAGCAGGATGTCTAAGAACCCACAAACTATTTATCCCAGACTTCTAAGAGGCAGAAGGCACCATTTAGATGCACCTTCATGATTAACCTACCCCTCCCTTATGGTATTCAATTGGGAATATCTCTGAAATGAAGCTGACAATATTCTTTCTTAATTTTAATTTTTTATTTTAGATGCAGGGAATACATATGCAGGTTTGTTGCATGGGTATCTTGCATGATGCCGAGATTTGGGGTATGAATGATCCTGTCACCTAAGTAGTGAGCATAGTACCTGATAGGTAGTTTTTAACCCTTGCCCCTCCTCTCTCCATCCCTCCTTTTGGAGTCCCCAGTGACTATTGTTCCCATCATCTGTAAATGATGCTGACAATATTCTTAACCACATTAGCAAACTGCTAATGACTCTTGTTCTTTGATACCAACATTCCAACCTGCATGACAACCCAGTTCAAGGCCCTGCCTGTGTCCTGCAAGCATGAGGTTTGTCCTTAAATCCACAAAGGCACTCTGCCTGCGGTCTGGCCTGGAGCAGTGCCCTCAAAGTGATGTGACAGACCTGGAAGCAGAGGCCCTCAGGAGGTGCCGAGAGCTGTACCTCTTTGCTCAGAAATGAGAGACAAGAGCTTCATGTACTTCACAATCAACCAAAGTCAATCCCTTGCAGACCTCCACAGAGCACCACCCATTGTCCTATCCCAGGCAACGAGAAAGTTGCTAGCCTCACAAGATCTTTGTCTCCAAGGTTTCAAAATTCCCCAAGATCAGGCATACTGGTGTGCTGCCATAAAAGAAGTTCCAGGGTACCTTCGTAATCCTTCACATGCCACTGGTGCCAGTCTAATACGTAACCAGAAAAAGATGAAACAGAACGCACCCCTAGGAGATTACCGATTTATTTTATCACGTATTTTAAATGAGGCGCAAAGCCTACACAAAAATAAAGTGGAACCAGGGCAACTGCAGAAAGTCCTGATCCCATGGCAAGTGAAAGTCTTAAGTACACTGAGCTGGAGCACTGCCTCGTCAGACCAAGACACTATGTAATGGCAACGTGCTGCTACAATTCAGTACTGGACCCCAGCAATAAAGCCGGGACTGTAATTACTATAATGACCTCCCACTGCTATTGTGTCTTTAATTAAGTCTTTATCAGTAGGCATTTGCCACTTAAACGTAACTCACTGTAACTACGGCAGCGTATCATCTACATTTTCACAAAGAATTACTGAATCATATTTCTGTCACAAAGATGAAAGGGAATATTTTAGTTCAAGTGCCATTTGCAGACAAGCTGCATAAAGAAAAATCAAGCTGTCCTTTCGCGGCACTTTCTGACAAGCGAAACTCAACGGAGAGATGCCCGGGGGTTTTGTGTATGTGTGTTTTGGCTGCACCGGGTTTCTTTTTACCACAACTCCACTTCCTTTCTACACAAACTACGGGGAAAGAATGACACCAAATGAATAACACACTTGATTACATAAAATTTCTTGAGGTAGAAAGGGGCTGAGACCCTCCTGTGAGGCCCAGAGATGCTGAGGGTGCTGTCCCCTCACACCAAGGGTAACAGGCCAGGCCAGGCCCACAGCTCACACCTTGCAGCTACTGGCTCTTCCCGCTCCATGGCAAGGCCACCTGGGCAGCTGAGAAAGCCTGTTTTACCCAACGACGCACACTAGAAGTAGCCTGGACCTGGAGAGACCACATTCCAAGTTCAAGTTTCCAGTCATAATCACTTCCTTACTTTAGCATGAAAGTCAGGGCTCAGATGGCTTTTTGGCAGAGCCCAGCTCAGCAAGCCAGACAGCCCTCTGTCAGGAAAAGCCGCCCCAATTCCAGGCCTCCTAAAGGATGTCAGCTGGGAGCCTCTCCCTGCAGCGCTTGCCCCTTGAGGAAGGAAGCGTGAGCATCCACTCCGGTCCTCACTCCTCTGAGGTGACTTGGTCCACCTAGGATCCAGGGAAAGCCCCCACCCCACGCCCAACCCCCAACCTCTGTGGCCAGTTAGTCTGAACTTCACCAGCCTGCACCCAGTGGCCAGGCTGTGGTGCCATCCTTTGGGCTCTTGCATATCACCAAAAAGCCCTTTTGGCTTTAAAACCTGCTCCTCCAAAAGGCATAAATCCCTCCAGAACTGGGGAAGGGCCTGTGCATTGCATGGGTAAGTGCTGGGGGTGGGGGGGCTGTGAGGCCCCCTCAAGGAGAGGAAGGGGTGGGGGAGTCGGGAGGAGAGTCTGGATCTGCTCTGGGCTCAGCGTGGCACCGGGTATCCCCGTGGTGGGACCCAGTGACCGAGAGGCCTGCAGCTCGGCTTTCCTCCCAACTTTCTGCCTGCTTATTTCAGGGGTGCAGACTCCAGCAGGGAAAGCCTGATGCTGCCACCAATTTCCACCTTTTCTCAGTGTCATCTTTGGCCACAACTGCTCCCTGCTTCCTTTCGGTTCTACTTTCATTTTTAACAACATAAAGGTTTTGCCTGAACACAGAGGAACTGAAAATGAGAGCCAAACCAAGTGGAGGAGGAAGCATGCTTCCTGGGGGGCACCCCAGGGGAAATTTTATTCAATTTTCTCCCACATATTTGCACCCACTGGGGAGCATCTCAGGTTTTCCCATCTTGGCAGGGACACCTGCCAGGAAGGCGCAACCCAGCTTAGGTGTGGCTGCTGCTGCTGGCTTGTTTCTACAACTGCACTGCTGAAGTCAAGGAGTCAAGCCTGCAAAATCCAGCAAACAATTCCAAGTTCAGAGAAGAAATCTAAGCTGCCCTCATCCCTGAATTCAGCAATAATTTCAGGATGCTTAATGAATTTTTGTTTCCACCTATTGAACAAAAGTAGCTCTCCAGCCTAGAATCTACACACTTCCGATGACATAGGTGAGACCAGGAAGCTGGACTTGATGTTTGAATATTTTCAGGCATGGCATCTTGCTGGCCATTTGTCCTTGTTCTATGATGAGCTCTTCTCAGTAGAGATATGTGTCTTCATATCTTCAGTCCTCTTTGCTTTGCCTCAGTCCTCTTTGCTTTGCTTTTCCCTCCTTGGCTGGCCACTGTGCCAGTGTTGCCACTATCGGGCAGTTTTCTCTGGGGTCTGCACACAGCCAGGATGCATCTTGGCCAATGTCAGTGGGAAAATGGGGCTCTGAGCACGGTGGGCCTGTGTTTATGAGGATCACTGCCACTGCTGCAAGTGGACTTCTCATGACAGCCCACTCCTGGGCTCCCAGCCCTCCTCGATTGAGTCTGCTGCTCTCACAGAGAGCTTAGCCCGTCAATTGTTTCTGCTAATGCTCTCAGCTGCTACCTTTTCATCTGACGAAGGACCCAGCCAAGTGATGAAAGATATAAGCCAGAATCCACTCTATGCTTCATCAGACAAATACTTGGCTTTCCGGGGGCCAACACACCTTCTACTGACTGTCATGTTTCTAGGTTCTTTACCACGCCCTGCCACGGTACACATTAGGATGTTTCTCTGGGTAAATGCCAAGGTTCTCCCTGGAGGGGAAAAGAAACGTCAGAAACACAGCTCCTATTAAACAATCTGAAATTATCATACACCTAAAAAACATATTCTCTAGAAAGAATCTCTCCTAGACATGATTTTCACCACAGAGGTAATTCCCACCCCCATAACATGGAGCTGAGCCCACAGCATGTCATAAATATTTGTTGAATATAAATGAATGATGCATGCATAAATGAATAAATGATTTTTCCCCTAGTGACATACCTGATTTCCTTCTCTGTTCCCTTGCTTGCTTTATTCTCAAGCATCTGGTTGCCATTGACTTATAAGAAGCCATGTTTCATTTTCTACATGGAAGATGATGGGAACAGTGCAGGAGATAAGAGAACTAATATACATTACTATGAAAGAAAAATAAGAACAGGAAAAATGAGAAAAAGGAGGGGAATATTTAGCTTAGAATACCTGTTCTCAACCTTGTCTGTGCATTAGAATCTCCTGAGGAGCTTTAAAAAGTACTGATGCCAGCCGGGCACAATGGCTCACACCTGTAATCCCAGCACCTTGGGAGGCCAAGATGGGCGGATCACCTGCAGTCAGGAGTTTGAGACCAGCCTGGCCAACATGGTGAAACCCTGTCTCTACTAAAAATACAAAAATTAGCCAAGTGGTGGCAGGTGCCTGTAATTCCAGCTACTTGGGAGGCTGAGGCAGAAGAATCATTTGAACCCAGGAGGCAGAGGTTGCAGTGAACCGACATCACACCATTGCACTCCAGCCTGGACGACAAGAGCAAAACTCCGTCTAAAAAAAAATAAAAAAAAAAAAAGGACTGACACCTAAGTCCTACCCATAGAGGTCCTGACTTAATTAATATGGGGTGTGATCTAGTCATTGGAATTTTTCCAAGTGTCCCAGGTGATTGAGCAATGCAGCCAAGTTTGGGAAACACTGGTTTATAAAATGTCTGCCCTAAAAGACTGGATGCTGGCTAGAGTAGAACAGGAAACTTGGTTCTGAGCCTCTTAGCAGCCAAAGTGAAAAGAAAAAAACAGAATCCATTGCACGATCCACAGTGTTCATGGGATAAAATCAAATCCCAGTTGTTTAGAAGTACAGTCAACCCTGAGACAGACTAGTAAAAGATTGGCTGGGGTTCCTCATGAAGAAGACATGGAATAAACCAAGCAACAGCATCTTCAACAGTGTCCCTATGGTATTCAATCAAGGAATATTTATTAAGCACCCACTATGAGGGCAACTCTGTTCCAGATAAACAGACAGACTTAAAACCTGTGGTGGTGCGTCCAACATAGCACATCTGGTAGGTGGTGGAGCTAAGATTCAAAACACAGGACTATCTGATTCAAGTCCATGCTTACTCCATGATCAAGTAGCATGGTACTATCTGGGAGTACATACAATAAGTTTTGGATGACTTGTTGCTACAATATGCTTTAATATGAGATAATAGCATCATTCCAGCCACCATTCTTAAAGCAAATTCTTCAAGAAGTTAGAACCACATGATTCCAGCTCTACTTAAATTACAGATGCATTTATCCTTTCTCCCAACAGAGGTATTCCTACAGGCACACCAGTAAACATAGGACATGCAACCCAGGATGTTCACTGTAGCATTGTTTCTAATAGCAAAAGACTAGAATCCATGCAATAGGGTACTGGTTGAATAAACTATGATATATCCATGCTATAGCATAATATGCATATATGAAACATAAAGAAGACAGTCTGGGCAACATGGCAAGATCTTCTCTCTACAAAAAAAAATTTTTTTTAATTAGCCAGTCATGGTGGTGCTCCCCTGTGGTCCCAGCTACTCCAGAGGCTGAGGCAGGAGGATCATTTGAGCCCAGGAGGTGGAGGCTGCAGACAGCCATGTTCGTTCACTGTCATGGGTGACAGAATGAGACCCTATCTCAAAAAATAATAATAATTTTTAAATGTTTAAAAATAAAGAACATCTTTGTGTTCTGATATTATGAATTAAAAAAAACAAGACAATATTCAGGACAGTATACATAATAGGATGCCTTTTGGGTAAGGAAGGAAGAAAAATAATAATATATACAATAAATTTGCTTGTGTTTGCGTAAAAAACACCAGAAGAAACAATGAGAATCTAAGGACAATGGTCAGGGTATAGGTGAGCATGATGGATAAGGACAGGACAGAATAGATTCCGAGCACACATATCCTTATATTGTTTAAGTCTTCAAACATGTCAAAGTATTCCCCATTCAAGAAGAGAAAATAAATAATGAAAAAGAGAACTGGATTAGGGCTGAAGTCCCTCAACTAGTAAGTGGTAGAGCTGGAATTTGAACCCAAGTCTGTCTGTTCCCAGGTCCATAGTCTTGACACCATAGTGGTCACCTCCGCCAAAACCTCGGGAAGAAACTCACCAGCTATTAGCCAGCCTGGGAGGCTAACTTGGCTGCAAAAGGCCCTGCTCCCACTCTCAGATCTCTCCCAAAGGACTTCAGGATCTAGGGGTTCCAAAGCACCATTGCAATCAGGTTTGTTTGTTTGTTTGTTTGTTTATCTCCATCAAAGAATAGGGCAGCAGTAACCAACCAGTCCTGGTGGAAAGCCATGTGCTCTGGGTTCACTCTAACAAAGACAAGTTGGGTACGTTTAAATTCACAGCCATTTGTAATCCAAGCATTTAGAGCTCATCTGTTTAGGGTGAGTTGTGGGCTACAAGCCCTCCTGGTAACAAATAACAATACATGCCAAACACATTATACCTGTCAATCTGGTTTATGGCTATGTCTTGGCTTATATTAAGGAAAGGGCTGCTTCTGTCAATACAGAGTAAAGATGCTGTTCTACACTGAAGAGAAATTTCAAACAAAATCTAGAACTTTACAGCCTGTCTGCTCTGATTTGGAATGGTATGTAATTTTTTACCCTCAGCTTCTTTTCTCAAGTTTGAAATCATCCCAAAGCTGCCTGAGAAGAGACTTAGAAGAATTATTTTTGACATTTCAGGCACAGATGGTGGAGCTGCCCCTAGATGACACAGCTGATCAGAAAGTGTTTATGCAAAATTCCCCCATTGCCCACCATGTTGGAGAAGCAGATTACAGAGACAAAGGGTGGCACCATTGACCTGGACAGTGTAGAAACTCTTCCTAAGTTTTTGGTCTCTGCCTGACAGGGGATCTTGCCTAAGCTGAACTGGTCTCCTTTTTCTCTTGGAGGGTAGGAAAAAAAGATGGATCAATTTCCCTCCTTTCTCTTGAACCCAAGCCAGCCATGCTTGCTTTGCTTCCAAGAAAGTAATGTGAACTGCCTGAGGTTTGTGGTTTTTCCAGGTCTGGATGGGTAATAAAGAATTACTCTATAAAAGGGGCCCAGATTGACAATACATTGGATTTTGAATTCAAATATGTAGAGCCAGGGTCTGTTTGATATAAGATGATGAAATGAGAGACTATTGTCAGCGGTCTTAGAGTCCTCCCTTTCTGTCTTCATTCCCCTTTCTCTTCTCTTGGTAACCTAGTCATATCTACTTCAGTTTGACTAGCTTGGGCACCTACTGTGTGCTAAGTCGATGGTGCTAGAAATAAGACAGGAGGGGAAATTAGAGGAAAAAATTTCTAAAAAGATCACTCCAACAAAATATGGTGAATACTACAATAGAGGTGTTCAGGTTGTGCTTTGAGAGCATAGATAAGGGGCTCTGGGAAGATCAGGGAAGGCTTCCTAGAGGAGGTGATGTTTGAGCCCAATTTTTAAGGTTATATAGGAGTTAGCCAAACACTGCCTTCAAGTTCGAGGCTCTGCACTTCAAAATGCCACCAGAACCAGCAGCTTTAGACTATTCTCAGTCTCAAGCAAAATGTCCTATCGTGTAAATTTACCTGCCGTTTCATCAGAACCATTTCAGAAACAATTGCTGTTTTCAAAGAACTAACTTTGTTTTAGTATTCTTGCATTCAAATGATTCTAGGTAAAGTGTTTCCAACTGTTGGCAGCTACCATACAGCGCTTCATTTTCAACAAGCTCTTAATTCCCTTAACCCACTTGGGATGGAAGTACTTCTGCTAGGGGAACTTAACTAGCATACCTGCATCCCCATCCCATTATTTGGCCTATCTACCAAATAATATGGTGGAATACATTTAAACAGACCCATGGAAGCCATTAAATATCCCTTTAAAATGGGATTCTATAAAAGTCAACCTACTGATGTTTGTTTCCTCACCTCACCACGCACCCGCCGCACACCATTCCAAAGCTCATACACACACAAGTCTCCTTTTTAACTTCCCTTTTGATGTCTTTTTGTCCTAATCCATGCCTAAAGAAGAACCAAAGTATAATGCAGAAGGGGGCAGACCCTAATCTGCAAGCTGTGTCCTGCTGTCCCAGTTGAGAGCGGCTGGGACCCCTCACTCTTCACAGGTCTCTGGGCATCATCTGCAGTAGCCCCTGCCCATATAGTAACAAAAGCTGCTATTTTGTGACTGTCTTTGTCATGTCAAGTGCTGCATTAAGCACCTGTTCTGCATTAGGCCATTTCATTTTCGCAACAACTCTATAACCTCATTGGAGAAACCTAGTAGTAATTTGTTCAAGGGCAAATTAACAGCAGGTAGGTATATGCTATTTGAACACAAAGAGTCTGGCTCTTGGACCCACACAGCAGATACATCTTAACCACTTGTCATGATGAATAATAGAGTCTTCAGGGCCCCAGACCAGAGTGTGAATCTCAGCTCTGCCACTTACTTAGGTGAAATGACACTAGGCAAGTTACTCATTCTCTCCAAGCTTCAGTGTCCTCATCTGCAAAATGGGATGAGTAACAGAACCACTTCATATGGTTATGGGGGGATAAATGTTGCTGTCTTGCGTGTATAGAACTTGGCATGGGGCCTAGTATTTTGTAGGTGTTCAAACATGTTAGCTATTGCTATTATTACATGTTTACAAATCTGTCTATCCCTCCACACACCATCTCATTAACCATGTCATCGAGGCCAGGGGTCAAGCTTATCAATATCTTTCTCCCCAGGTACCCAACTGAGTGTCTTGGAAATGTTTGTTGAATGGATGGTTTAACAGCACTGGTTTTCTCTGCTATTTCAAATGATCAAGTATGGCCCTCCTCTATTTTGACACACAATATCCTCTTCTTGATAAATTCTATTCCTTAACATTCGGAAATGAATTATCAAATGTTTAAAGAGATCATTCTCAAATTCTTAAATTAGAAGAGTTGTATGGTATTTTTTTTCTTGTCTCTAGAAAATGAGTGCAAGTCGGCCTCCCTTCCCTCTCCCAAATCTTCTTGGACTCTCAGAAGGAGAGACCGGCATTTCAGGAAGGCCTCACTTTCACAAGTAGACGGATGGAACTCCCAAAATAAACAATACCCAGGTTGGGACAGGGGTGGGTTTTCACTTTACAAGGAGATTTCTACTTTCTTGAAATTTCAGTGATCTCTTCAAACTTCACTTTCTCCTAGAGAAGTTCAAGAAAAATTTAGCTCCCCTGAAATACTCCGGGAGTGCATTCCTTTTGTAAAATGAGGCACAATCCTGTTGAACCCAGTTTGTTTCCCACAGCACTTTCTGGGCTCTCAGAAACCCCTGTAACACTGTCCACCACAAAACCTACACATCTTTGCCCCACCTGAAGAGCACATTCCTTCTGCTATCCACGCCAAGCACAGTCCCAGCCAACATCAGCTACCTGCCACCAAAATCTCCCTTCTACCCCTCCCTGTGGCTGGGCCCACTAGGCCATCCAGCAAGCATCCTGCTTAGTCAAGTGTGTTAATTTCCAAGGACTGCTGGAAGAAAGCACCACAAACTAGGTCAGGCACGGTGGCTCATTCCTGTAATCCCAGCACTTTGGGAGGCTGAATTGGGCAGATCATTTGCAGTCAGGAGTTTGAGACCAGCCTGGCCAACATGGTAAAAACCTGTCTCTACTAAAAATACAAAGAATTAGCTGGGCATGGTGGCAGGAGCCTGTAATCCCAGCTACTTGGGAGGCTGAGGCAGGAGAATCACTTGAACCTGAGAGGTGGAAGTTGCAGTGAGCCCAGACCACACCACTGCACCCAAGCCTGGGCAACAGAGCAAGACTCTGTCTCAAAAAAAAAAAAAAGGACCACAAACTAGGTGGCTTAAAACAGCAGAAGTTTATTCTCTCCAAATCCTGGAGGCTAGAAGTTCAAAATCAAGGTGTTACCTGGGCCATGCCTCCTCTGAAGACTCTAGGAGAGAATCCTCCCTTGCCTCTTCCAGCTTCTGGTGATTGCCAGCAAACTTTGTCATTCCTTGGCTTATAGATGCTTCACTCCTAGTTCTGCTGCTGTCTTCAAATAGCCTGACTCCCTGTGAGTCTATGTCTGTGGCCTAATACCCTTCTTCTTATAAGGATATCAGTCATATTGAAGTTAAGGTTCATGCTATTCCAATATGATCTCATCATAACTTGATTATATCTGCAGTAGCCCTGTTTCCAAATAAGGTCACATTTACAGGTTCCAGCATGAATTTGGGGAAAACACTATTTCAACCCAGTGCCAAAAGAGATCAGTATGAGTAGAGAGACTCAGCAGCGACCTATGGGGTAGGACACAGAGGGTTTCAGGATGAAAATCCTTCTTCCCCTCCATAAAGAAATATGCTATAGTGCCTAAATCCCACCATTAAAGAGACTTTCCTTTGGCTCTCAATGCCTTTTTAGTGCCAAATAAAATAAAAGCAAAACCAGTAATAATCCAAATGCTGTCTGGAGGAATGACATTCATAAATCACTATCATATCATGCTTCAGTGGTCGTCAGTCCCTTTTTGAGCATGACAGCTAGCAGAAGTGAGGTTCTGTTTGAATGGAGCCTGAAATCTGCGATTAGAATGAAGCAGGTGGCACGGGAAACCTAGGTAATAAGGTACCAAGGGTAGACATGCCTTAGTGCCTGCTTTGGTAACCTGCCATATCCCAGAGAGCCCAGAGCCAGACCAGGCCCTATGAGGGGGCAGGAGGGAGCAGAGTGCATGTGTACTCCAGTTCATATTTATTGAGCACCTACTGCATGCCAAGGACCATGCTTGGTGCTTCCACACACATTATCTCATTCAGTCTTTATAGCAACCTCGTGATGAAGAACATACCATCTCGCAATTCACAGATAAGAAAACTAAGCCTTAGGGGAGTTACGTGGCTTGGAAAAGGTTGAGAAATGAGCAGTAATTACCAAGCTCAAGTTCAGATACTGACATGTTTTCCCACTTCACAGAGAAGAGACAATAGAATCCGAGGTTTCCAGTCCCACTTCTGCTGGAAGCCAGTCCAGCCTGAAGCTCTCTTGCTGTACATTCGAGTTTGCTCTTCTTAACTTCTGGTTTTAAATTGGCAGCCATTTTCTACTGCGTTTCCAATGTGCCTGTGTGTGTATCTTGGAGAGAGGAAAAAAGAGAATATATGGGTCAATATAAGCAGACTCTTAAAAGCGTATACTTTATCATTGTAATAATCATAATATATTTTACTTTACAGCCACTCATAACTGAAGCCTCTGGGCACCCTAACAAAAATAGCTAAAAGAAAAAAAAGAAATTATATTAAACAAAGGAAATACGACTATAAAACCCCAATAGCCAGGGAACTAAATGAACAACATAAAACCTCCAAACAACAAAACTACAGTGAAACCAAGAGGGGGAAAAAACCTTTTCACGAGCTTTACCCTGAAGAATTCTATGCTGTGAGATCACATCTGTTTAAAGCACCATAATTTATCGATATGACATCAAACCAGGAACCAGCCATTGTAAACCTTTCCCGCAGAAACTCTCAGAAAACTAACCAGGTGGTCGGTGGGGGGGTCTGTAGCACATAGCTGGGGCAACAATGGCTTTAAAATTTTATGTTCGAATACATCTATGTGAAGTTCCAAATCTTGGTACTGAGATGCAAAAATTAGTTCATTCCATGGGTAAGCAGAATTTACAAACAGGGCTTTTATTAACGATATTCTTTTTTCTGAGTCAGTCCATCCATGAGTACTCGCTGATGACTTCTCAAACTGCTGCTAAATGGACCATTTTCAAGAATGGGTCCCCTTTAGAACTAGCCACTGAGTCTCAAATACTGTGAAAGGCTTTGGGGAGGATAAAAGCTCCTTCATTTATAAAGCAGCTGAGTTACTCAGCCTATCCTCCCATTCTGATGTTGCAGCCATTTCACAAACAGAAATTCCTGTTGACCCACAATACCGCCATAAACCTTTGTTTAGGAACCACTGTGACTGCCATATTCATGTTTGTGAGGGCAATATTTCCCCCAAGCAATTGGTTCCCACATCCCTCCTACATGCTTTCCTGTTAAATATGGGAAGCAGACCCTGCTGGGGGAAAAATCTTTAGAAGATTTGTAAGGTTACAATAGCACAGGCGTTTAGAAAACTACCTGGTTAGAAAAATGAAATAAAATGTTAAAAATGCTGAAAGACACCCCCTGCCTGTGTAAAATGTTGTTCAAAATGTTCATCCTCAAGTACTTTCTAGGTCAGTATAGATCTGGCCCCAGGAATTAGGACACTTGTGGCTGAAATGTGGACCTCAAGCCCAATGTAGCTTCAAGAGTAAAGCAGGCAAGAAAATAGTGCAGAGAGGAGAAAGAAGGCAGCATGGCAAGGAAACCTGATGATATGGGAGGAGCCAGGCATGCAGGAGAGTCAGCCCAGCCTGGGCTCTCGCCCACGCTCTAATGCTTAGTAGCTAGAACACCTTGGATAAGTCACTTAACCTTCCTGGCCCCCTGTTTTATTGTCTATGAAATGAAGAGAAAGTGCTAAGCAAACTCTGCTCTTTTTATTTTATGGAAGCCCGTGCAGTTCTTCAGAGAAATGACCCGTCTCTCCATAGAACAATATGGCCAGCTCTCAGACACAGCATTCAGTTCAAACAGCAAGCCATGGAATGACACACACTGGGTAATACCATTCACATTTGGGAAAAAGAACCCACCCTGACAACTCTGGATGATTTCTACAGGCCCCTGGCTGTATGTGTAAGAGTACACAAAACTGTAGACTGAGGCACACAGGCCAAGGTACAAGGGTGGACTCTTCTGGAAGCAGGTTTGAACTAGGTCAGGGCAAGTGAAGAGAATATATTTATATATTGCTTATGCAAGAGAGAAGAAAACTTTTATGTGGTCAGTAAAAATATCATCTAGCTTGTTTCAGGAATAAATTTAGTAATTCTAGAAAAGTCTCTGTCAGTCAATAAATGAGAGCTGGGGTTACGATGAGGCCAAAACTTGGAGAACCCCCGGGTTCAGGATGATGTAAGTATGCTACCTTACTAAGCTGGGCTCAAAACCTACTTGAGATGGACCTTGTAAAGCAAGATATGTAAAATGGAGTTGCAGCTGAGACTGGGGGAGCCCTGGGTGGGAGGAAAGCTTGGGGGGTCCCCTCTGCCCCAGCAAGTCAACCAGAGAGCCTCTTGGCGAGCCATCCACTATGTATCTGCCAGGCATGGGATACACACTCTCATCAACACCCCAAACCAGTTACTGGAAGCACTAATATGAATGATGGTACCCTCCACCCCCCCGCCATATTGACCAAGGCACAGAACTTTTGGTTCTTCTCACTTGGAACTGCCTAGGTGGAGACATGTTGATCTGGAAGAGTTCAGAGCCAGGACCCAGACTTCCCATTGCCCTCATTCATTTTGATGAGCTCTTTAGCATTGCTCAATTTAAGCGAAAAGAGCTTCCATGGGCCTTCTGGGAAATACCCCGAAGACATTTCTTTTTTATACACCAGAGGTAAAGGTATCACTAGCACACAAGCACAAGAGAAAATGAAATGACCTCTGGCAGCCTGAGATTGTCTAGTGCTCAGAATGTCCCTCCTTACTTTAGATATAGACTGGGAGTCAAAGCAAAAGTGTATTTAAAAGTAGGTTACCTATGTCTTTAACTGACTATTTTATTTAGATGGGCCAATCACAGCAGGAAGACTACAGAAGATGACTGGGGGCATCACTTGGAATGTGTACCAAAATGATTGTGATGTTTTCTTCAATGAGCAACTTGAAAAATATACGTTCAACCACATAAATAAAGTAGACATTAATCCAGAATCCATGCTCCATTTCTAGCAAAGGCTATCAAGCTCTGAAATGCAAGAATATCAGGAGGAAAGGCAAATTTCCCCTCCTTTGTTCATTCCATTTTGCATAAGTCAAATCCCAGATAAAGCCTCCTGCTGGGAGGAGGTGCAAATGGATGGGCAGAGAGGCTGATGGCCTGAGTGGCTATGATCTTACCCACTCCAGAAGTCAGACTCCACCCACAAAGCTTATTTTAAAAGAAAAAAAAGTAGGTTTTAACCAATTTAAGTATCAGTTATGTTGCAATTTTTTCCATTTTGCCTGTATAATAAAATAGTCCCTGTTCAATCTGGTGCACATCTTTTTTAAAAGTTTGAGTTCAATGTATGAGTATGTGGGTGGCGGGTAGTGGGGGTGTTAAATCAACTTCAGGTTTAGCAAATTAATGCAGGTTTGCCTGATTCTGGTGTATGGATCAGTTCCAGATCTGTTTTTAAGCACCAAGCTACTGAAGGATTATTATTTTTTGAATTTGTATTCCTTCTTAATCCCCTAATCCTTTCTGGAGAAATGTTCAGATTGTCAGGCCAACACATGAAAAAACTTCAATGAAGCAGCAAGAAAAAAATATAAAACAATAGATAAATAACCACGGGATATATTGTTCAGCTTTTGTTGAGCTTGAAATGTGCCAAGTTGGAAATAGGAGAGAGAGGTTTGTGATGTTCCACTGGAACATATTTTCACTGTTATAACCAGCCCACGTTCACCGGAGCTGCCAATTATTCCCCAGCCACCATTTTTTTCCTTTAGATTGATCTCCTGCTTGAGGCTGTTTCACACCCATGACTCTGAAGCTTCCCTAGTGGCATGTTGGCTAATTAAGAGCAAAATCCATCTCTTGATGAAATAATGCTGCCACTGAAAAGGAATTCTACATTTTTTAAAATTCTTAATCAGGCTGGAAGGAGTAGTATTCTAACACTTGTATTAAGCATAGGAAAAAAGGTCTATAGCTAGCAATTAGCAATGATGAAAAGGACAGCGATTTAAAGCGTGTTGCGGTGACATTTTTATCAAATTAAATGAGTTTGCTAGGCCCACCAGCTGCATATGCTTATTGTCATTTACTGTTTGGACAGCAACACATCAGCCACTGAGTATCAGGAGGTGCCGAATTTAATAAGTCATTTTGACACTGGTGTGAAACGAACAGATCAGCATTCTGAGGAATGTGTTCACACTCTGAACAGACAGGCAGACATTCTAAGCATGTGAGGTGACACCAATCAACAGGAAGAAACAATGAAAGCCAGGCTAGGGAGCAGGCAATGGTGGTGGCGGCGACAGCGGCAGGCGCGGAAACACACCACTGAGAAAAGAAAATGATACGCACATGCACACACCGAACCTACCGTTTCCTGGCTTAGCTATATAGAGCATCTGAAGAGGCAAAGACTTTTCAGAAACACTGGGACATGTATCCATTCTAGATCCCGGATGTTTTCATGTATAATTTAAAAACCTACCCAGTTTTCTTAAAACCACCACTAGGAGAAGCTGATAAATCTTCAGATTCTGTTGTTGTTTTTCTCCCTCATGTTTGAAATATGGCAAAAGAAACCAAAAAAACAAATCTCTGCATGCTAGGAAAACATTTTCATTTACCCTTTCTACCTAATATGTTTGCCCTAAACTGATTGCCTAGCTAGGATAAGAGGAGCTAGTATTACTTGGTTTTGATTTACAATGAGGGAGGGTTATATGTTGTTTTCAAAACTCTTGCTTGGAACATGAGATGTGGAATGACATTCTGATAATCCCAGAAGCTATTTATGTCAAGGGTGAGATCTGATACCAGTGTCTTAACCATGTACCTGGCATCAAAGTTAAAACACACCAGATAGTCGATTGCCAATTACCTCTTAAACCTGCAGGTGTAATTTACAGCCTAACAAATGTGACTAGTAATTAGTTCATGGCTTCAGAAGTTTCTAATGCCATCTAGTGGAAACGGTAAATCTGATCACTTCTGCATCAAAGGAGAGCCTCAGATTCCAGATAATATGTCATTACGGTGCTTCATATTGAGAAAAACTTCGTGCCAGAGTCCAGTCTCAAATACATCTCAAAAAAATTGCTGCAGTGCTCTCATAAGACTAGAATACGTTGCCTTGGGAAATAAGACTTGCCCAGAATACTCTTGGATGCCTGCCCACTGCAAATGAAATCATTATTAGCACCAGCCCACCACTGCCATGCCCATAAGATCATTTTGCTCATCATCATCACTCTTCTCTTTCTTGTCTTCCAGACTCTAGAATCTAGAGATGGGTTTTTTTGTTTTGTTTTGTTTTGGTTTTTGAGATGGAGTTTTGCTGTTGTTGCCCAGGATGGAGTGCAATAGCGCGATCTCGGCTCACCACAACCTCCACCTCCCAGGTTCAAGCAATTCTCCTGCCTCAGCCTCGCGAGTAGCTGGGATTACAGGCACGCACCATCACACCCCGCTAATTTTTTGTATTTTTAGTAGAGAAGGGGTTTCTCCATGTTGAGGCTGGTCTCGAACTCCTGACCTCGGGTGATTCGCCTGCCTCGGCCTCCCAAAGTGCTGGGATTACAGGCGTGAGCCACCGCGCCCAGCCTAGAGATGGGTTCTTTGATCAATTTTTAAAAATCATTTTGCAAGCCTAGTGGGTTCAGTAAAACCTGAAATATCTTTTGAAGTAAATTTTGCACTGATTTTAATCTAGAAAGTAGTTAAGAAAAACTAAATACATGTTGATAGTTTAATACTGGAAGCTACTTAACTTTCAGCAGAATGTTCATAGATTTTCCTCCAGTGAAATTCTACAGTGATGTTCTGAGCAAGGACAGCATTGGAGACTTTCTGCCTCCTTTCAAGATGCTCACCAAGCAGCTTTAGCCATGGAGCTATGACATGAGAATCAAATGGTGCTTCACATAATTGCAAACACAAAAACAGTCCACATTTTATTTTGCATAGGAAGATGGGCAGGTGAACAGTCTCTGTTCACCTTTGCATATGTCACTCTCCTCTGTATCCACACTCAAAGGCAGTCCTCACTAGGAGCATGGTTATGGGAAGAGAAATTGCTGTGCAGGGAATCTGGAACCCTGAGTTCCAGTGCAAATTAATGTGAAACTCAGAGCTACTCATTTCGCCTCTCCCCACTCAGTTTCCTTATCCATCAAATAAGGAAGTTAAATATGATATCAACTCAGAAGTCTTTTCTTCTCTAAAACCCTATGGTTTCGAATTTCAAGTCCAAAATTGAGATCTTCTGTTTCATTGTAATACTTGTACTTAAAAGTATTAACTTCATTGTAGTTATTTCACTTAAAATATAATGTTTATTAAAATTTGCTTTATTATATATTTTATTTATATTATATTATCTTTATTATAATTATTTGTATTAAAAATATGTATTAGTCCACTGTTTGGATTGTCACTGATTTTAAAAGCAACTTATTGGCAAGAGGAGAGGGCTACAGTTTTTTGTTTTTTTTAGACAGAGTTTTGCCCTTGTTGCCCAGGCTGGAGTGCAATGGCACGATCTCGGCTCACTGCAACCTCCGTCTCCAGGGTTCAAGCGATTCTCCTGCCTCAGCCTCCCTAGTAGCTGAAACTACAGGTGACCGCCACCACTCCCAGCTAATTTTTTGTATTTTTAGTAGAGATGGGGTTTCACTATGTTGGCCAGGCTGGTCTCAAACTCCTGACCTCAGGCAATCCACCTGCCTCAGCCTCCCAAAGTGCTGGGATTACAGGCATAAGCCACCGTGCCCAGCTGGAGAGGGCTACAATTTTAAAGAGTTAAAAATAGAAAGTATAGTATACCTTTCCTTTATATGCCCATTTAGCATTGCTATGTTGAATAAAATATATTTTATTTTAGTATATTTGTAAAATAAAAACTTTTTCAGTTGGAAAGAAATATATAGTCTTGCCACACATAAAGTCTTTAAAAAAAAAAAAAGAAGATAAATCATTTGTAGCTCTAACATCCAAAGACTTCAGACTGTCCATTTAACACAACAGTGTACCCCTCAATCTTCTCCTCACGTGTAATATTCACATCATTTTATCATATGGCATGGGTAAAACAGTATATGCTGATTTTCATAACAGCGTTCATTTTTGTGACAAGAAATATAGTTTATTAAAAATATACAAATACACAAAGAAAATTAAAATCACCCAGAATCTCATGACTCAGATATCCTCATTTACTATTTTATTTCTTTAAAGTTCTTTTTCTATGCATAATTTAACATGGTTAAGATTATATTACATATTCTGATTTTAAGTACAATTAACCCAAGAAGAGTCATTCACAATTCCTAGTTGGAAGACGTTATAAACGAGGTTTTTATCACAGATTATATCTGCCACTGGTAGGTTATTCATTTTTCATAATTACAAAAAAAAACCTATATACTCAGGTCATTCAAAATGAGCATAAAATTATTACTCAAGTTCTTTGTCAATGCAATGTTTTTGTATTGCTGAATAAAAATCAGTTTCAATGGAGGGATTAAAAAAATACTTTCTGGGTTTAGCAATTCTGCAAACACAATGCCCTGTCATTTAAATATTGCAGGCCCTTTTTTGGACTAGAAAAGAAGTAGGTTGTATTGTTTTAAGTAGAAGGTGATTCCATCTGACCCATGAGGTAAAGAATATTACCCCAAAAAAAAGTATTTCCTGATTTTGAAAAAATAGCAAAAACCAACAATAACAACTAATGGAAAATAGCAAAAACTAACAATAATTAATGGAAGTGTTATAGACCCTAGCTTTGCCCGTGGGTTATAATCCATTTGAAAATATCTAATATAATTAGATTTTGTATTATGGAATCTAAACGGAATAAGAAGCTATTTGTAAATCTTACTACATCATGGTTTCCAAGTCCTTAATCCTTCAATTGGCTGGAGTAAAACTTCGAGTAATTTTTCCAGTTGTGCACAACTTGGCATATTGCAGAATTTTTAATATTGTCTTCACAAATTAAGGCAATTCTGGGTTGTGACATCCCCAATTCTTAACCTTCAAAACTCTGGAGGTGGGCATCAGCTTCTTTAGTTCTCTAGGGAGAACTCTGAGTCCAGCCTGATTTTTGTTCCTTTGTAGACTAATTTTGAACTCGGATGCTTAAAGAGCTTTCTTTAGCCTCATAATTCAAAAGACACAGGAAGAGTCTAAGGGTAGACCTCTTTTCTTGGACCGTATCAGGACCTCTGTGAGTCCTTTCCGTCTACATTCAAGTCTTTCTTTGCCTCAGGAAACTTTCTGCTTATTACATCTCCGATGGCCACTTTTGTGCAACATGGAGGGTGAGCTCTTCCTCAACGGCACCAATTGTCGTTTTCACTCTTCTCATTCCTCTGGCCTCCATCTCTACCCTACCCCACATCGTTTTAATCTTTGTTTTTTTTCCCTCCATATCCTGAGAAAAGTTTTATTTTGTACTATCTGTGCACCACCCTGCATAACTTCACTACAGATTTTAACCTCTAACTCATTTCTAACTTCCTTACACTCAATTATTTCATCTTTTTAAAATTCATTCTACATTGTTTTGTTTTTACATCAACACTACTGCCTGTTTTTAGGTGGTACAAATGTAAACATCCCTAATTTAAAATTTTTTCTTATTTCCCCCAATTTTTCCTTTATAAGAAGAAAAATTTGATCCAAGTATGGTGGCTCACACATGTAATCCCAGCATTTTGGGAGGTAGAGGCAGGAGGATCACTTGAGCTCAGGAGTTCAAAACCAGCCTGGGCAACATAGCAAGACCCTGTCTCTATAATATTTTTTAAAATCATCATAAAAAAGAAAAAAAATAGTATGTAGAAGAGTCTTTATCCACACATAACAGATGTTAATAGTTTATCATATTTGATTCTGATCTTTCTTAGACACATAACTATCACAGATTAAGTTCAAACCTCTATAATCCCCCAGTGTATTTGTCTGTTTTCATGCTGCTGATAAAGACATACCCAAGGCTGGGCAATTCACAAAAGAAAGAGGTTTATTGGACTTTCAGTTCCACATGGCCGGAGAGTCCTCACAATCATGGCAGAAGGTTAAAGGCACATCTCACATGGTGGCAGACAAGAGAAGGGAGCTTGTGCAGGGAAACTCCCCTTTATAAAACCATCAGATCTCATGAGACATATTCAATTTCACGAGAATAGTACAGGAAAGGCCCGCCCCCATAATTCAATCACCTCCCGTCAGGTTCCTCCCACAACACGTGGAAACTGTGGTAGTTACAATCCAAGATGAGATTTGGGTGGTGGCGACATACCCAAGCCATATCACCCAGATATAATTATTTTGAGATTATTGTGTATCTAGTCATATTTTCATACTTTTACTACTTATACATGGATTTATAAATAAATAACAGTGGGCTGTTTATTAAATTTCTATATGCAGTATCATATTGAAAATGGTACCATTTTGCCATGTTTGTTTTCTCTCAATATTATGTTCCGTGGAGAGGCCACATTTTGATGTTCCAGTTGACAGCCCCAGCTGAGGCATCACCCTATAGCCAGAATCCACCACCAGATATACGAGTGCATGAGTCTCTTACACAACCCCACCCCTAGTCCTTGAGCCACTCCAGCTGATGCCAAGTAGAGCAGAGACAAGCTGTATACATGGATTTCTGCCCAAATTGCAGATTTGCAGGCAAAGTAAGTGATGCCATAGTTTTAAGCCATTAAGTTTTGGGATAATTTGTTATGCAGCCACAGCAACATGAATGGCTTCTTCCTGTTCCCTGTCCTGGTTCCTCCACTTCCTTACCTGTTCTCCTGAGAGCACTGCCTTGATAAATTATTTGCATATGAATTCAAGAGACCCAGGCAGAGTTACGGGATAGTCCACACCAACAGAGAAATGCACAACTTCTCTTAAAAGCTCTGTTTTCATTAAAACCCTATTCTTCTGTGGTATCAGTCATTGGGCAAAATAAGCAATTGAACTAAAACTAAAAGGTGATAAGGAAGAAATATGCTCTCTGAATTCTCCTCTGAGTAAGCACATTAATGGGGGAGTTGGAGAACCAAGAAGCACCCAGAACCATTGTTGCTAAAAGAACTATTTTGTAGAGTCCCATCTTGTAAAGGCAGTGCTTAAAACTTTCACCTTAATAACCCTGAAAGAATCCCTAGGAGATTTTTCATCTCCCTCTCTCTGGTGGGAAAAAAAAGAGCAAATCCCATTGCCCTCCTAATGTTAGCTCTCTAGAGAAATTGTTGAGGTTCCTGTGAACAGGTGCCCTGCCAAACAGCTGGATACCAAGAGCATGGAGGAGAGTGAACAATAGTTCTGAGTCTCTAGTCCCACCCCTTGGAGGAAAAGCCTCTGCCAACAAATAGTTTATGGGGCAATAGAATTCCATTTGCTGAGGAGTGTTGCTCTTCATAGTGATCTGAGTATTTCTTAGAAAATGACCTTCTCTTTACCCCTGGTGCTCGACTATAGCCCAGTGACCTCAAGACAGCAACAAACAGCTGATATGCTGTATGGTAGGGATTTCACATACTAGGTCTTTGGAATAGATGTCTCCTTCTGATGTCTATTCTGTAGCCACTCCAGCATGGTACATATTTCCAAGTGTTTTTGAGCTTGGCTAGCTCCAATTTTAGAGTTCCTCTCAATGGCATCACTATCCAAGACTGCAAGTTCATAGACAAACCAACATCCTATGGCAATAGTCACATAGTTACAGGCTTCTTTTAGTCTTCTACCAGGTCCCTTGGAAATAATTCAAAAATATGAGCATACTTGGAGCACTGTGAAATAAGCCTTAGAGAATTTTCTAGGATGGGATGTATTTAAATTATTCTCCATCTTGGAGCCTTATTTGCATTACAAAATTTCTCCCACCTCCACCATGGAGGGCATTTTGTCTTTCCCTGGCCTTATGTTTCCCCAACCATCTGGAAAATGAAGCTAACCTAGGAGACACTGGAGCCCTTCACAAAAGGCTGCTCTATTTCCCTCCTAAACTCACCTTGGCTACTGTCTCATGCCCAGGAGAAAGCCTCACACTGACAGTCTGTCAAGAAGCTGAGCATCTCCTGGTGTTCTTCCAATAGCAGTGTAACAGCATCCATGGAAAACAAGGTCTCAGGTCATCCCATCACAGGGTTGCAAACTCCTGTGGCTCAGGAAAGCCACCTCTCCTCTGCCTTCAATGGCAAAGAAAGAGAAGAAAATATTTGTACCACATGCAGTTGTGAGGTGCTCTGAAGAAGATTCCAGAAAGCTTTATGGAAGATCATTCCCAGAATGGAACCACTTCATTTGGCCCAGCCCCATAAGATACCTTTAAATTCTAGCAAACCTGAAGTCTTCAGAGCTTTGGCATTTGGCTCTTGTTTTTATTTTAACCTTTTTTAAATCTTTGCTCAAATATATGTTTCCCAGGATCTACAGTTAATTTAATCTGAAATAAACTGAAGTACCATAAAATTCATGGCAGAGTTCAGCCTTAGGGGTCAAGCAACCTAGATTTTAAGCCCCAGCTGGTTCTGTATCTTAATTTCTATTTTTGTGACCTTGGAAAAGTTATGTCAACTCTCCAAGCTTCCATTTTCTTGTCTCAAAAAAAAAATAGTGTAATGAATACACCTCTCTATAGAGTAATTGTGAACATTTCAGGAAATACTGCATGTAAAATACTAAGTTTAATACCTGAGACCCAGTATGGATTCAGCTAATGTTATCTATGTGAAGAGAAACCCCATGAAACTCCATTTCATCCACTCATGCTCTGTCTGGAATATCCAGGACCAGGACTGTTCTATAAAGAAGGGGGATAATATTGTAGCATGTGGTGAAACCCCATTTCAAAGGCACTAAAGTGGCTATTAGGCGCCCCCTCCCCAACTACACACACACACAAATAGAATAATCTGGATGATCTCTTGCAAGCACTAAACCTAAAAGAGAATAGGCTCCAGGCCAACACACATTTTCTGCAAAATTGAAGATCCACCCCACAATATGTGCTATGTTCTTTAGACCTGGAAGCTTCTTTATGCTAGGGACCTCATTTGGGGACTATTATGCAAATGGGATGCACAGGGTTTTGAACTGTATTATTAGTTGTTTGGGATTCTTTCTACGAAGTTGTCCAGAAATACAGAGATTTTTTTTATTATGAAAAACTTCAAAGATATGCAAAAGTAGACAAAATAGTATAATAAACCCCTATGTTCTCTTTATTCAGATTCTACAACTATCAATTCATGGACACTTTCGTTTCATCTAGATCCCCACCCACTTTCCCCAATCCTATTATTTCAAAGCCCATCCCCAAAATTATTTCATTTCACCCATCAATATTTTCTATGTGTCTCTAAAAGAACTCACATTTGTAAGATATAACCATATATCACTCTCACACTTAAAAGCTTAATATCAATTCTTTAATATCAAATGTCCAGCTAATGTTTAAATTTCTAATTTGTCTAATAAACGTCATACTACTTTAACCATGTATTTGTTTTAATAAGAATCCAAATAATGCCTATACATTTCAACTGATTTATTTCTTTTCTGTCTTTTTTCCATCTATAGATCTTCCTCAATATTTTCCCTTGAAATTTATTTGTTAAAGAAACCAAACTGTTCTGTGAGTGTCCCAGAGTCTGGATTTTCCAAAAAGCCTGCTAAAGCGTTCTTAACTTTTCACAACTAACCTCTAAACAAGAGGAGGGATAGAGAAGCTGAAGAAGCTATTAATCTGCTGGTGAGAACATTTTTATACTTTTACTAAAGGCTGCTGATGCAATCGACAAGATCACTGTCGTGTCAGTTGCAGGCTGGAGTGAGGAAGCCCAAGATTTGTTATGCCCTCAGGTCTTCCCCTATGTTCTTTCTAATGAAGACATCACAGGCACAAGCGCTCTGTGTACCTCATTATTACTCACTATGTTTTTCTTGAGAACCTGCTCCCTTCTCTCTCCCTCACATAGGCATGGGTCTGTGCAGTGGAACTAAGGGGATGAAGATATGGATTTAGCAGCAAAAGGCAACAGGTGGGAGAATGAAAGGGTGAGGAAATAGGTAGATGCAGCCAAAAGCAGGGGAGTCCGGGATTATGGATGGGTAGGATGAGCAGACAGAGTGTGATGGGGTGTCACAGAGAAGGTGGTGGCTCTGCCATGATCACTGAATCTCATGCCTGGTGATAAGGAATTAGGCCACTTGGGCTGGGAATACATATGACCTTTTCCTCTGCTGTGAACACAACCTCTGCTACCTCAAACTAAAATCCTCTAAACAACTCAGCCGTTGTAGGAGATGCATTGTGACTTGAGTTGTTATGACAGATCAGATCTGGCTATGCGGTTATGGCAGTCCGTACTAGGAAAGCTGTTAGCCTGATGGCTGCTTTATTCTTCCCACACGGGAGCCCTGCCATGAGAACTGGTCCCCTTTTATATACAATAATAAGATTCTAGAGCCTTCCCCCATGCTTAGTATTTTACATTGCTATAAAAACAGCAATACCTTGTTGACAGAAAAATAATATAAAGCAGAGGTATATTTTCATAAAATAAAATGTTGATGCTATTAGTGGACATTGAAGGTATACAGTCAGCCCTCCATATTCATGAGTTCTGCATCTGTGCATTCAACCAATCAAGGCTCTAAAATATTCCAGAAAAATAATTGTTTAAAATACAAACTGTAAAGTAATATAGTATAGCAACTATTTACACATCATTTACATTATACTAGGTATTCTAAATAACCTAGAGATGATTTAAAGTAAACAGAAAGATGTTTGTACGTAGGCTACATGCAAATAGTATGCCATTTTATGTAGGGGAGTTGAGCATCCACAGATTTTGGTATCTGCAGGGGTCCTGGAACCAATCCCCCAAGGATACCGAGGAACAACCATCCTGTGTCTTCTCCTTTTGATTCTCTTTTGTTCTCATAATAAGCTTTGAAAATTAACAAATTTTTTTTCTCATGTAAAAACCCCTCATGAGAAAAAAAAATTTCCCTCCATGACACTAAACCCCTTGAGATAAAAAAAAAAAAAAATGATGATCTCCACTTCTGGCAATGGTGGCAGTACTTGTTAAAGGCTTACCTTCCCACTGAAAACAACTAGAACACCTGGACGAGATACTTTTTAAAATGTATTTATTGGCTTCAGAGAACTACCAAGCCGAGGAAGACTTGAGGAGCCACATTCCTGGAGAGAAAACTGCAGAGAATTGAGTCCAATATTCATCACTGCTTTTGCCCTCTCAGTGTTCACAGGTTTCAAAGCAATAGCTAAAAGTTGAAAGCCTGAGCAGAAAGTGGCAGCTGAAAGACTAGACAGAGCATTGACAGTCTCGGGTGGGGAGGGAAGCAAAAATTGGAGTTCTGAGATCACCAAAGAGAAGGTGCCCTGGTAACCACATTATGCTTTCAGTTGGGACTCCTACTGGCATAATGGTGAACAAAAATTAATCCAAACTTACAAAATCTGAAGCCTACCTTCAAATCATCGCAATCCCAGGTCTGATCAAGGTGATCTGTCCCTGGGTTAACTTCATGCCAGACACAAAACAGGTCCTCTGGAAAAATGTAACATCATACAGAACTTCAAATTAGCTCTACAGCTCTTACATGCATGTCTAAGCATGCTAGGAGATGAGACCAAATAACCAAAAACCAACAGAAAAGAACAGACAATAGAAACAGACTGACACAAAATCAAGACATTTGAGTTTCACATATTATAAAGTAATTGAGATTAATTTGTTCAAGATTATATGATGAAACGGAAAATTTCAAACGTAAGCTTTTTTAAAAGGATCAAGTATAAATGCTAGAACAGAAAAATACAATTGGAATTAAAAATTCAAGAGTGGGGCTTAGAAGCAGCTAAAAAGATAATGGTTATCTGGAAGATAGGCCAGAAGAAAATAGCCAGGCTGTGGGAAATCCAAATCTTGATAAACACAGTAAAATTTTGAAGGTCAAAGAAAAAGAGAAAATCCTAAAAGCAGATGGGACAGGGGTAGAAGGACACATTACTTTTAATAGAGTGACAATAAGACTGACAGCTGAATTCCCAACAGAAATAACTGAAGCCTGCTGGACATGTCCCCAGATGACCTTGGTGACCAATTCTTACTTTCTTTTCTCACTTACAATTCTCAAGAATAACTATAGAATGTGCTGGGAATGCAATAGCTTGAGATAAGGAGGAACTGGCCAGAACAGCTTGGGCTCTGTTCCAGTCCCTCCTAGAATAAGATCTCCTACAACACTTTAGCACAGTGAGTCCAGTTTCCTCTGAAACAAAACCCAAAGTGGAACACACTTTCAGGGACCCTCAGCTGTGGTGAAAAGTGGGATAAATGCATAGGAGACTTCATCCTCCCTGGGCAGCTTTCCTGAGCCTTAGGGAACAAGCTCATCATGAATCCTAGGCTTCTATTGTCCTCTGCTGCCTATCTATGAGTAAAAAAGTTGCTTCACTTAATTTCTTGTGTTACCAGACTCATGCAAGTGAATTGAAACTAGTGCAGTGTTTAGAGTCTTTCCTTGAGATTGAAACAAGTACATAGTGAACATGCTTCACAAAGCCAGGAGACAATGGAATGATGCTTGCAAACTGCTGAAAAAAAAACAACTGGGCTTCCACTTCCAATATGGTAAAGTAGCTGCTACCATACCCAGATTTCCCACATAACACAACTGTAAACTCTGGACAAAATTAGAAAAAATAAAAACCTGATGACACTGGAAAGTAAACAAAGGCAGGTAAATTGTGAAAGAAAGTAGACACTTGGAAAAAAGGAACAGCACAGGGTGAGTTGCCCATTTTTACAGCATTTTGCCTGAGTGTAGGCCAAAGTCAGTGCTGCACACTGTGGTTCTGATAGAACTTCAACAGAAAATCTCTACCTCACCAGCTTGAAAAAAGCAGAAGACAGAGTTCACGATAATCAGGCACTGGAAGGGAGAGGGAAATCTCAGAAAGGATACAGTCAGAAAGAATGACCACAATTTCTGTATTTAAACTGCCCAAATCTCTGGCTAACACCCAAAGCACACAACCACGGGGCAGATTCTAGCAAAGAATATGAGCTTTTAATACCTGTGGGATGATATCAAAATGTCCAACATACATAACTGGATCCCAGAAGAAGAAGAAGAAGAAAGAGACAATAGGACATAAACAATAAAGAAATAATTTCCAATTATTTTCCAAGTTTAGCGAAATACATAAATTTACAGACTCAAGAAACTCAATGATTCATGAGCAGGACATACACACACAAAATGATTAATATCATCAGACTCAAACTGCTGAATACCAAAGATAAGGAGAAAATCTTGATAACAACAAGAGGAAAGAACACAAAACACACGGCTAAACAATGATTCAAAATATCACGAACTTCTCACTTGAAACTGACAGAGACGTCGGTAAAACACTGAAAGTGCTGGAACAGAAAGCTATCAACCAAGAATTCCACATGCAGAGAAAATAAACTTCAAGAATGGAGGCAATATAATGGCATTTTCAGAGGAAAGGAAATAATTGCCAGCCTGGAAGTCTATACCAGTGAAAATATCCCTAAAGAAAGAGTGAAATAAAGGTGTTTTAAGACAAAGAAATGTTGAAATAATGTATTGCCAGTAGATCTGTACCAAAGGAAATTCTAAAGAGGGTTCTTGGAGAAGATGAAAAGGATCTCAAATGGAGCTTAGAAATGCAGAAAGAATTAAGAGCCACAGAAAAGGTATGTGGGTAAACATAAATGAATATATAATGTAAAAACTGTAATAATCATGTCATGACAGTTAAAATATACACAGAATAAATATAAATGACAATAGTAATAAAAATCAGAAGTCAAATGAAGTTAAAGTGTTCTAAGGTCCTTGAATTGCTTGGGTGGAGGTAAAAGTACTGTTTTACATGTAGTGTAATCTAACCTCTGCCAGTCAGACCTCCCCTTCAAGACTTAGGGACTTACTCCCTCAGCTGTCACCTCTCTTTAGGAGTTGCCATCAGCTGAAAAGGGCCACCTTGCCCAGTGACAAGCCCCCTTCCCAAGGCAGCCTACATCCAATAACTGCTCAATGTGTGGATATAAAAGCCTGGCCCCTCACCCAAACTCAAGACTATGCTGAAAAGCCATCCCCACTTCCAAAGTTCCCTGGAGAGAGCTTTAGTCTTTCATTCTAATTGCAGCACAACCCAACTTCTCTCTTTAACAAACCTGCTTCCTTTCCTTCCCTTCCACTGGTGTTAAGCCAAGAACATTTCCCCTAGTAAACTTTCTGAACAATAACTACATCTCAAAGTCTGTCTCCTGGGAGATCCAACCTGAAACAGTATATTAGACTTTCATAAGTCTAGGAGATATGTTTAAATTCTAGGATAACCTCTAAAAGAGTACAAAAACAAAATGTAAAATTAGCAAACTAAAAGAGGGGAAAAGTGGAATAATAAAAAATAATCCAGGCCGGGCATGGTGGCTCACGCCTGTAATCCCAGCACTTTGGGAGACTGAGGTGGGTGGATCACTTGAGGCCAGGAGTTTGAGACCAGCCTAGCCAACACGGCAAAATCCCGTCTCTACTAAAAATACAAAAATTAGCAAGGCATGGGTGGTATATGCCTGTAATTCCAGCTACTCGAGAGGCTGAGGCACAAGAATTGCTTGAACCTGAGGGGAGGAGGTTTCAGTGAGCTGAGATTGTTCCACTGCACTCCAGCCTGGGCAACAGAACAGAGACTGTCTCAAAAATAACAATAATAATAATAATAATAATAATAATAACAATAATTCAAAAGAAGGCAAGAAAGGAGACAAAAGGGAACATAGAACAGGTAGGAAAGAAACAAATTAACCAGATGACTGTTAAACTTGTGAAAAGACACTTAACCAGCAATAATCAAGAAAATGCAAATTAAAGCAATACCATTATTCATCCATCAGATTTGGAAAGATTTAAAGAATGATACCATCCAGCACCAGCAAGAATTCCAGATTATGGACTCTTTCATATATTGCTAGTGGGAATGCAAACTGTTACCACCATTTGTAAAAGCAACTTGGTAATATATATTTAAATTAAATATTCATTGACCCTTTGTAGCAGAAACTAACTATTCAAAAAATTGTTTCCTCTTGTTCTGGGCACACCTACACTACATTTTCCAGATTCCTCTGTAGCAGACAACTGAGTCCTAGCTCAGGTATGACACTACATTCACTTGTTGAAGGTGGCAAAGCCCCTGTGGCCTGAACCTGGAGTGATTATGTGTAGCAGAGACCTCTGAGTACCTGAAACTAATGTGGACTATTTTACTTTTATTATGTTTGAAATATGATATATTCTAGGGTCTATTTGTTATAGCAGTTAGCTTACTCTAACTTATATCCTTTGACCCAACAATACTACTTACAGGCATCTGTCTTTAGAGGTAAAAGTATGGAATACATAAGACCCTTTGTGTAAGGAAACATATGACCAGAGCAACCTGAATGTTCATTAGTAAGAGAAAAGGGTTGCATCAGTTATAATACATCCATACTAAGGAATATTATGCAGCTATTAGGAGTTATCTCTGTGCCTACTGACCTGGAGAGACTACCATAATGGTTAAGGGGGAAAAAACCAACCTGATATAAATGCTTAATATAATTTCTTTTGTAAGAAAAGGGAAACTGACCCCAAAAAAATGGCATATACATGTGTGCATATATTTGCATGAGGATGGAGAAAGGTATGCAAAAATGTGAATCAAGTTTTTAACATTAATTATCTCAGGGATGTAAGAATTAGCAAATACAGGCTATGGGAAAGAAAAAATGAATAACAGAATTGAAGCCTATCTCAGTGTAATATTGAATGAAAGTGTAGAATATAAAATTGAATCATTAAATATTAAATCACATATGTAAAAATTAAATATATATGTATGTAGAGAAGGTAATATCAACTTATATAAAATTCACTTTTGTCTTAAATGTTAATATTTTAATGTTACTTTTATAATTTAAGAAAACTGAAAAAAAAAAGGAACAGGCTTAACCCCTACCTGGACTGGGCTTTTGATGCCACATAGTGACCATTTTTTAAAACTGACCAGCCTGGATTTGAGACTATGTACTGGTGTTGGGGTTGCACGAGTGTCTTGTTGAGCCCAAAAGTCCACAATCACTATGAGGATGCAGTTTTCCCTGAAAAAAAAAAAAAAGTGCTCATAGTCAGTCATCCCAGCTAGAGTTGAAATCTGCAATAGGAAATGAAGGTGTGAGAGGCAAGCCTTAGACTAGAATAACTTCTTAAACTTTAATGTTCTTAGAAATTGCCTAGAAGCCTTATTAAAATACAGATTATATTTCAGTGGGTCTAGGGCAGGGCCTATGATTCTGCATTTCTCATAACTTCCCAGGTGATGCTGATGCTGCCAGTCCTTGGACCACACTTTGCACAGCCCAAGGACTAGTGTGAGGGAAATCTTTCTACTCTCTCTGGGGGAAGAAGCAGGGTACAGGGAGCAGGGGGCAAGGGGTTAGCTAAGTTGCCCCAGACAAAGCAATAGTAAGACTGGGAGCTAGGCTGCCAAGACACCCTGAAGATGGCCTGAGCCATGCATGCCTCAGCTGCGAGCTACTGTGCGTATGCACTTCCCCTCCATCAACCTCGAACCTTCTGGGAAGTCTTGTTAAAAGTTACATCCCAGGCTCTGCTGCATTGTCAGGAATTATAAGTGATAATTCCTGGAAAGACTCATCCCATGCTTATAATGAAGTGTCAACAGTAACAGCTGGGTCTGTTTCCCCTGAGGTCAATATAGTGGTTGCAAAGGTCTCCCCAGCAGGAGGAGCCCTGGTGACGTCTGTTCAGGTGGTATGAGGAGCAGAAGCTGCCAAATAGCACCCTTGATGGGAGAAGAACTGAGGCTATTTCTGAACAGGGAGCCACACTCTGGCATATCCACCAAATAAAAATGAACCAAGCTAAAATGGCTTAAGCAATAAAAGGGGGTTATTTTTTCAGGTAACAAAGAGTCTGGAAGTCAAGCAATTTCAGAGTTGGGTGGTTCTCAATCCAATGACACCATTAAAGACCCAGGGACTTTCTGTCTTTCTGCTCTCCTCTCCCAGGCATGTTGGCTTTTGTCTCAGGCTGTCCCTTCTGTGGCCAGATGACTGTGGATATTTTAGGCATCACAAGCTCACACAACACGTAAGACAGAACACCCCTTCCTTGTATCCCTGGCAAAGATAACTTTCCCAGAAGCACCCTGTTTCTCCAGTCCTCCTTGCAACTCATGAGCCAGAATTGTACTACATGCCAAGTTCCTCTACCAACAGGGAAACAAGAGTCCCTTGCTTGGCTTACAGGAATAAGATGCTCTCTCTTTATGTGAGTGGGGTCTAAGCTTCCTGAACAATGCAGCTGCCTGATACCCAAACAAAACTGTGGTCTGTGAGCAGGAAAATACCTGGACTGGGGACATGTACTGGTGTTGGGGTTGGATGGGGGAATGAATTTGGGAAAAGCAGACAGTGGTGTCTTCCATTCCTGAAAAACACCCATAAATACATGGAAGGTTCTTTGAGGGGTGTTACTTTCCATCAATAAAGGCAGTAGGTGGTCAAGACACCATCCTGCAGTCATAAATCAACCCTGAAAGACAAAGGAGAAGAAAAATCAAGGAAGTGGATAGAGATCAAGTTTTACCAAGAATTATAAAGATCCAAACAAAGGGCCCCATGTGAACTATGCACATTCCTACTTCAGTGCTTTTACCTGTGCAGTCTGAACTGCCTCACCCCTACACACACACACACACACACACATACACACACACACCTACCTGGCACACTCTCTTGTCTTTTATCACAGACCTTCATTCCCTCCATTTCAAGTCTGTCACACCTCAGAAACTTCTCTAACTGGTCCAGCCTACAATAATTTATCCATTCTCTGTATTCCTTGAGTATTTGTAGTTTATAACACACATGCTGTCATTTAACTATAGTGTGCATATTCTGGAACTATTTCATTTCTGTGGTTCTCAACCCTGTCTATCCATCTGGAATTCCTGGGAAGCTTTAAAAATACTGATGTCTGGGCTTCATCCTCAAAGATTTTTTTTTCCAATCACCAAAGATTCTTATTTCACTGGTCTTGGCGGTAGCCTGGGCATCAATATTTTTTAAGAGCTGCCCGGGCAATTCTGATGGGCCGCCTGGGTTGAAAACCACTGTGATAATATTGAATTATAAACATTTTTGCAAACAAAAGATCCTGGAGTAGCCAGAAAAGTGATGGAACTTTCTCTAGATCTGACCCAGGGAATGGAGAGCTAACCCCACAGCCCAGGCTTAGAAGGAAAGGATGACAACATTTTACAACTGCATCTGCAGGAGTCCTCACTTTCAATCTAACAGTTATATAAATCCTACTTCTGCAAAATCAGAAGCCTCTTCTGGGCAAAGGCCATGACAGGATTCTATGGAGTCTGCACACTGCACCGCACTTGCTACACCCATGGCAAGAGCTTAGTATATGCTTGTTGTCCTGTTGTTAACCTCTGACCTCCGTGCTGGGATAAATCAAAGTGTCCTTTCTGATGCACTAAAGGCAAACTAAGGTGACTCCAAGAGAGCCTTAAACTATATCTTGGAACTAATGAAGAAGATTAAAAAATGCATAAGATATAGTTATTATTATGAAGTGGCTAGAAATCTTCCATCAACCTATGACCAAATTCCACGGCCCAGATTATGACTTCTATATTGAAATTGTCCCACATTTAAGCAAATTGTTGTCTCATTAACCTAAGGAAAGGTCTTCCAGAAGGCTAAAATCACCAACATTGCATTGCAGATTTAAGGAGTAGGCTTTGGTGTCTGGGAATGCTTGAAACCTACCCGGTTTAGTGAAGCTGATCCAGTTGATTAAGTCAGAACATACCCCTCCATCTCTGTCTCATTCCCACATCTCCTAACCTGAGGTAGAGGGCAGTCTCACTGTTCACACCATCACCACAACCACCATCCTCAGTCATGGGGAATCCTGCCCCACTAAAAAAGTCAAGGCACAATGACAGAATGCAGGAAAAAGCCAAGAACTTGCAAAACCACCAGCTGACCTCCAGGAACAGCTTTAGTCAGCCAACCCAAAAATGTCACATCCCAAAGTAGAGGCCTCCAGCATCAGGATTCCACCAGAGATGCTTCTCGAAATGTTCCTGATTCCCCCAAGCCCATGTTTATTGTACAACTCCATCAAACAGGCAGGGGCTGATTGCCTAATGCATCGTACGCAAAGACTCGACACTTGAGAAATCACCTTTTCCTGTGGGTGGATCCTGAAGCTTGGTATCAAGAGAGCCTCCTTTCCATAACCTACCAAGAAAAAGCAAATACTGTGAAGCACGTGCTAGTATGAGAATGGGCCTTCTCCATCACTACCTGTTGTCTTTTGTCTGATTCAAGGACATTTTTTTTAACCTAGAAATAAAATGCATTCCACCATGAGCCCGAACCCAGAGAGAAGTCTGCTTAAACCACATTTGATGAAAAGAGGTTTTCAATCCCAATATATTTTTCTAGACTTTTTCCAGCAGAGAGAAGCCCCCACATGAAAGATAAGTTCAACCAGAGATGAAGTCCCTTGTTCATTCAGACACGAAAAGCTTCACCCTGTTGCCCTCCCCTGCAACATTATGTTGCAGGAAGGTCAGTTACCTTCCAGAGGCATCCATTTAAAAAGTTCCCCCCGATACTGGCAGTGCTGTTTGCAACGTCCATATTTTACCCTTTAGAAGCCCCACTTGCCGTGCGTTCTATCCTGGGTAGTTCCAACAGCACCAAGCCATGAGCCCCCATCTTCAGTTTTAATCAGGTATTAAACACTGGAACATTAGACAAGCGAAGCATTTGATGATGACGATAACGAGTGGCCCATTAAAGGTAATTTTTTTTAAGTTAATGAGTTCTCCCCAAAGAACAGAGCCACGTACTGTACTGAAAAATGTCCGTAGGACGTACTACGCTTTCTCGTTATTTATTTAACTTTATGTGGATGCCATAAAACTTCTTTATTTGCTTTCAGTTAGCCCATAGGTTTTGACAAGATAAATTTTTATTTAGGTCTTTGCCCAGCTACAATCAGAAACAGGAGACTCACTTTCCAAAGCCAGGCTGATAGATGGATTAATCAAAGTACTCCCCACCCTCCTTTCCTTCCAGCAACCACAGGGATCCACAGACGGAGTTTTTCCTTAATTAAAGAAACTCAGCAACAAGATGATTTATCGATGATGAATCTGGCAGGCCTTTTCATTGTGCGGTTAATTTTGGCCACTGTTTGAAATTTACCAACATAAATAAAGCCTCTCCATGACTAAACAAAGTTAAAGTAGCAATAAATTGAGCCTCCCATGTACTCTGGGCTAGATCTGAAGTCAACATAAATACCAGAATGCCTTGGCTGTGACACGCTTGATACGATGACATCATGCACTTCCAAACAGATACAGCCCAGCCCAAGCCAAAATGAAAACCTAATACAATTCCCCTAAATGAATCAAATTGCAGCGGTCTAGACTCGGCTGCACTAAGTATTCAACTTCCTTGTTCTCCGCTGTCAAGCAGTCGCATTAAAAAATAATCTATACGCTGTTCTAAATTTTGCTTTTTCTGCATGATTAAATTTTGGCAGGAGTAAATCTCTGTTATTCTCACTCCCCAGGAATGTTTGGAAAGTTACTAAAAATTCAGGATTTATCAGCTTAAGGTCCACCTGCTGTGATGGGATCCTGCAGCCGGCCTGCCGCTACCCTCAGCGGGAGACAGGACACTGAGTGTTCATACAGGAAGCTGGGTGAAACTCTGCTCACTTCACAGAATGGCTCAATGCTGGCTTCTCTCCCAAGGGACTTGCTCTGCCCACATCTAGCAACAGGCTGTCATGAAAGCCTTCATGAAACAAGAAAGTCAGCTAAACAGGGGCTCAACACCCCCCCGCCCTGTTACTACTAAGAGATGAAAGGGGGAAGAAACCTTTCAGAACGCACACACAGGACAGCGAATTAAAAATGGAGAAAATCTAATAACTAATTGGTGAAACCATAAAAGCTGCCATAAAAGACATTTTCCTTAAACTACTTTACACAGGGCTGTATAATTTTATGTCACTTTTTATTTATGTTGCCGTAATGAAAGCTGCTCTGGGAGCTGAGGAGCTTGGGAAGAAAGAAATTGAACTACTTTTAAAAAGGAGGGGAGAAGTCCAATTATAGGGCTTCGAACAAGATTCCTTTTGAAATATAGCTGGACTGGGGAGGAGAACCTATTTACTTCCAAAAGCCTCTAAGCAAAAATGTTTGCAATGAATAACTTTCTTCCACCACTATTCTCTCTACCCCGAAGGACTTAATTACTTAACATTCATAAAGTGGGTTTGATAGTATTTCACAAAACAAGGGCTGGGCACAGCGGCTCATGCCTGTAATCTCAGCACTTTGGGAGGCCAAGGCAGGCAGATCACTTGAGGTCAGGAATTTGAATCCAGCCTGGCCAACATGGCCAAACCCCATCTCCATTAAAAATACAAAAATTAGCTGAGCGTGGTGGTGCACACCTGTAGTCCCAGATACTCAGGAGGCTGAGGCAGAAGAATTGCTTAAACCCAGAAGGTGGAGCCTGCAGTGAGCCAAGATCACGCCACTCTACTCCAGCATGGGTGACAGAGTGAGACCTTGTCTCAAAAAAATAAAATAAATTAAATTAAATAAAGATAGTATTTCACAAAACTAGGATGTGAGCTAGATAGACCAATGCTATTTAGACTCATCTGTGAAACCAGGCTTTTCTTGTGTCTAATAGATAAAGAAGCAAGCTTTGAGCACCTAGAGGGATTCTTATAAAAATGAACTCCATTTTGGCAAGATATTGATGAATTTACAAAGCTCCATAGGACATTACAATGCCATATTGAAGGATTCTAGATAGGTACTGTTTATTATGACCCAGCAGATCAGACAAGTTCTTTTCCCTTATTTGTATATGATGATTCAGGGAATGTTACACCATTGAGAAAAACAGAATAAGGTGCAATACAGAAAACCTTGAATAAATTATAAATAAGAGAAATTTAAAATAGTATATGTTCCCATAGAGAGGCATGAGGGGGCTTTTGGGGTGCTGATGATGTTCTATTTCTTAATCTGGGGCCAGTTGCTACAATGTATTGAGTTCGTTAAAATTCACTGTATGCTTATTATATGTGCTGTCTTATCTATGTACATTATATTTTAATAAAAAGCTTTTTAAAGTGGCATATGTCCAGATGAATCCCTTTAAAAAGCTGCAGAGTGAGTAACATGCATACGAAAACACAGAAGTGCTCTATGATTTTCCCAGAGAAAACATAGATCACCCGTTAAAATGCAGGGGCCCTCTGAACTCTGGCTAACTTTCAAAGCAAGATGAGGTTGTTTTTAGAAACAATTTCCCATCTATTAACAATGAAATCCAATTCAGCTTCGAATATTAGAAAGTGAAACATATATACAACTCCGAGGGACTGTTGAAGTATCAAACAGATAGGGCATTATTTAGGGAGGCTCAACAGTCAAGGCCACTTTACACCATTATGGACCAGACTAAACAAACCTGACCCGCAGGGTGACCCTCCCAGGATCCCAAAAGATTGGAAACTCCGAAAAGGCAGCCCTGACCAGACTTTACAGCCTGATAATGGCATGCAAACAACACTCCATCTCTGTCACGCAGCCAAAGGTTGGTGTTGTATATGAGAGCAATTTCCTCAAGAATTCAGAGAAAAATGTGATACTTTCCCTTTTATGTACGGGGCTCATAACAGCAAGTGTATTTACTCATCGGGGACACCCAAACCTCCTGATGAATGCCCCATCAAATCATTCAACCCAATCAGTGGGTGGTGGCAGGGATGTCAGATGCAGGAGGAGGGGAGAGCCCACTCGTGCAGAACAGGAAAAGCCTCATTTGCAGGATGTTTTAAATGCTGAAACCATGTACAGGGAAACACCATTGAGATTCACAGTCTTCCCTGGGAGGCAGGTTTCTCTCTGTGTGTGTGTGTGTGTGTGTGTGTGTGTGTGTGTGTGTGTGTTTGTGTGTGTGTGTGTGTGTCCCCCTCGCTGTCCTCAACACAGGCAATTCTTGCTGGTGTGGCTCCGAGCACCGAGGTCCAGCCTGCATTTGTAATTCACTCTTGTTCACCTAGAAAATGTTGGCAGTGGGTGGCCCTGAGTCCAGCTTCATCAGGGGCCTGTTTTCACATGTTCCTCTGTCTTGTGGGGAGCTAGTTCCCCCACACAGCCCTCAACAAGCACTTGGCTGGGAAAAAAAAATGTGTTTGCGGGGGGAGGCGGGGAGGCTGCAGAGGGGGTGGGTGGTGAGGTGGGGAGGGAAACAAGGCAGGGGAAGAAAAGGAAAATATAGAAAAAACAGAAGCTATGATCATATGCTCTGATGAGGAGGATAAACTTTGGGGACAACTTCAAATTCAAGGATCACCATGATTTATCCAGAAACTCACTTTCCTCACTTTTTTCTCCCACAGAACAGATCCGGAGCCTGGATCCTCATTGCATGTCTATAACTGCTCCTCAGAGCCCTCTCGAACCTGTAGGGAAGGGAGTGTATCCCAGTCTCCAGACTTCCAGAACATCTTCTCTGACCTATTCAAACGCAGATCCCTTTCAGGACCATCAATAACATATCCCAGGCCATCAGTCCTCTCAAGAGCAAACTGTGTCTGGGGATCACAAGAAAGGGACATCAACCCCATACTGGGTATTTAAAGGCCACTCGCAACCTCTTTTAGAAACCCTCTTTACCCCTCTATGATAGAACACAGCATTTGGCTTTGAGCCATCATATTTTTCAGATGACTGCTGGCCCCATGAAAGTTCAAACAAGAAATTCCTTCCAGTGTGGACCACAGCACATTGCTGTCATTCCACAGGACAAGCCCTCATTTTCTGGTGGATCACAAGCTCCGTGCTGGAGGTGGCAAATGCATATCATGTGTGTTGGGAAGCATGAACATCTTGACTTTTTCCCTCCTTAAAACAATGATCCTGCTTTCAAAAGATAAAAAGAAAGTCAGTGTGGCTACCGGATGAAGTGTAGACCTAGCCTGGCAGTGAAGAGGAAGCAGCCATCAGAAACGCCTGCAGAACAGTGGTATCCTCCCTGCCCTGGACAGAGAGGAGAGCACTGGCTCAAAGTAGCCCAGGCATTAAACACACAACCTAGGCTCAAGATGACCAAGGCCTCCCATGGGGAAAAGCCCTCAGGGAGTTGGGAGCTTCATTCACCTCCCAAAATGGAGAGCAAGTTCCTTCTTCCTAAGCACCAACAGGCTTGAGCAGTTCCCTGCACCAGTTTCTGTATCCATCCCACCAGAAACCAGACACGAGGCAGGGAGGCCCAACCACCGGCCCAGGGGCCCTATATCCTGCCGCCGCAGCCATCTCCCCTTTCATCCCTGTGAGAGTCACCTCCCAGGTGACCCCTGGCCCCACTCAAGTTTAAACAAGGCGAGGTGTTGCTTTCAGCCCATACCCACAGCACATTTCAGTCCTCCCATTCAAGGGGCCTCAGCCTCCACCCCCACCTTCCTCTGCCCTTTAATCCCCTCCTGGGGAATTCAGTTATGCATATAGCTTGAAATGGGGACCACAGGCTGGGCCTCTACAAGCTGCTAATTGAAAACCTTGTCAGAAGTGGGAGGAAGAGGCAGAGGGGGAAAAACAACAACCCTTGACAGGACCCCACTCTCATATTATGAACAGCAGCATGCCCTCCCAGAAGGGCTGCCCTTGCTCCACCTCGGCTGCGTGGGAGGCCTTCCTCCCGGCCTTGAGGACTGAGTCTCTGGGAGACGCTGCCCACCACATCAGAAAGGATGCAGCCAAGGGGTCCTCCAGCCCCTGCCTGACCCTGGGGCTGCCTTGCTCTCTGAGCATGCTGTTCCTGCTGCTTCTGGGGACAGGCTGCCTGGGTCAAGACCTGGGTCCACTACTCTCAGCTGTGTGATCTTGGGCAAGCGACTCAACCTTTCTGAGCCTCAGTTTCTTCCCCTGTGAAATGTGGATGAGAATTGTACCTATTTCAGAGGGTCATTGTGAGGATTAAATGTGATTATACATATAAACACTTCATACAGTGCCTGATACAGTATTCATAACTTTTAATATTTTGCTCTTGTTTATAACAATGAGAATTCTTGATCTTGCCAAATTGGAGAACAGCCGAGGATAGGGGAGAAGAAGCTGAGGTTGTCATTCTATTCCCATTTCATAAGTAAATCTGGTACCAGATTTACTTGGTACCATAACTAAATCTGGAAGCCTTTAAATGAAAACAGACAGGGATGCATGCTTGTGTGAAGGTGGGGAGAGGAGGGTGGTAAGACTTCAGTGGAGGGAAGATACAAAGAGAATAGGGAAGGAAAGCAATGAAGCCAAAGTTTTTCAATCACCTATTGTATAACAGGCACATTTTCGGTGCTCTCATGACATGTCTGCACAATGCTATAAGGTAGTTATGATCACTCCCATTTTCCACTAAAAATCTGAGGCTCAGAAAATGCTTGGCTCCTAAATGTGGCATTGAATTGGCTTTGAATCCCAAAACCCCTGTCCAGGCTCTGCCTCCCACATGCTCTGCAGTGGGGGCTCCTTCCTGCTTTTTAAAAAGGACAAGAAATCCTCAGATGGTGGTATTCATCCAGTTTTCAGGAATTAGACACGTTTTTCTAATACTACATTCATAGAAGCTTCAGATTGGAATATGGGCATCTCTTGTGTGAAAGGTCTTGATCACCTTTTTTTTTTTTTTTTTTTTTTTTTTTTTTTTTTTTTTTTTGAGATAGGGTCTCCCTCTGTTGCTCAGGCTGGAGTGGGCTCACTGCAACCTCTGCGTCCCGGGTTCAGGTGATTCTCCTGCCTCAGCCTCCCCAATAGCTGGGATTACAGGCATGCACCACCACAGCCCAGCTAAGTTTTGTATTTTTAGTAGAGATGGGGTTTCATCACATTGGTCAGGCTGGTTTCAAACTCCCCACCTTAGATGATCCACCCACCTTGGCCTCCCAAAGTGCTGGGATTACAGGCTTGAACCACTGTGCCCAGTCTTGATCGCCTTCCTTATTCAGAATAGAAGTTTCTAGTCCAGACTTTCAGGCCAAGGGTAAGTGGGAATGTGTCTGAAGCAGTAAGTGGGAATACTTTAATACTTCCCTGGGAAGAGCTCTGGCTGAGGTGTTAACATCCAGGTTAAGAATATAAAAAGCAAGCTAAATGAAAACACCATGACTACAATGGCAGTGACTTTATCCAAGGACCTCCAAAATCACTAGCAATTATGTGCTATGAAGCACCTACATTAGGAAAACTGCAATGATTTTGTGTCTACTGATGAGGATAATGACTAATATATTCTGTCAACAGACATGACAGCTGTCTGTACATATTTGGAGGCATGTATTTTTAGAGGCTGTTACTGTACCTCCAACTATTTTAACTACTAAATTTTGTTGACACCATGCAATCCAGTAACAAGGAGGTTTACAGGGAAAGGTTAAAATTCCTATTTCCAGCTGTTTCTCTTCCTTACATCATTTTTGTTTCATTATTCAATAGGACCCATAAATCTGCCACTCAGATCCCAGACTAAGTGACACGCTACAGAGAAATTGCTAATGTCACTAGGAAACAAAATAAAACTGAGCACTGGGTTCACAGCATTCAGCCCTCAAAAGCGTCATTCCTGGCCTAAGATTCGTTCTAACACTCACACACTGACCAGAGAACTTCCATCCGATGAAGAACCTGGGCTTCATTTCCTCTGCCCCCACTCCCCATTTTCCTAATTGGGGGCTGGGAAGAGAAGGGAGGTGGAAAGATTTGCAAGATGGGCTCTAATTTTAAGACAAAAGCCATCCCATTAAATCTTAACAGATGTTTCCCAAGTTTAGAAGATTAAGGAAGATTTCAGCATCAAAAATCAAAGAAAATACTCCATGACCTTAAAAAAGGATAAAACACAAAGCTCTAACAAACCCAAAGTCCACTTTGACAGCTGTCTCTGACGGAATTGACGAGGTGCTATTGATGTTTGGATTAAACCATGCCTCTGTGATCAAGTACTCAAACATGGGATAAAAGACGAATATATTCTTTAATCCTACCCACTAATTTTGTCTGGGCCCTGAAAAGCAATGAGTACTGAACAAATGTTGAAAGTGGTTTCGCTTCTGTTTATTGACAAAGCTATTTTTATTTCATTAATTTGCCACGTATCTTATCAGCATTTAAACTAACACAAGGAAATCCATACGAGGTACTGAACTCTCCACAAACAGATAGCTGCAACTTCTAAAGCCACTAAAGGTAAAATCAATAGACAATGATTCTAGAAAGTGAGGAAGTTGTTATAGGAAAATGTAATAGAAAAACTGTGTTCTGATTTATTTTTCATTTGTCTTTTAAAAAAACAACCAAACTATAAAATAGCATTGGGAATTCTAGTTTCCAGCCTGGTGAGTTTTAAAGGAAAAGAAGAAAAACTTTTTTTTTTTTTTAAGGGAAGGGTGAAGAGGCAATTAAGTCATTAATTACTGTCTTTGTCTAGCGATGTCCAACCTGTCAAACTTGGCCTCTTCTGTCTTCATCAAAGGTGCAGCTCACTCTACTTTACAATAAGTACCTCTTAATAAGACAATCTCATGTTTCAAAAGCTGCGCTACAAGGAATTTAGATGAAGATAAATTAAAATAACACTTAGCAGCAGACCCCAGAGTTTGACAGCCACACAGCGCCCACTATCACCCAAGGTTATCAAATGAGTAGTGAGAGGTTCAGGATACCAAGACACCATAGGGAAACAGGATGCTGTACGCCAAGGTCAAGGGGGATTGGGGTTAGGTGGAAGAGAGATGAAACTGACACTAATTCTAAGAATTAAGGACTGTGTTCTACACCTCACTCTAAAGGAGACCAGGAGGGACACAAGTTCTTTGTAGAAGGACCCAGCAAAAACACCAGAATATCCTAAGAAAGTAACTGAGGAGACGGGGGTCCCAGAAGAATTAGATCAGCCTTAAGACCTCTTCAGTGGGAACACTATGGGCTGGCAGGTGGTGGCCCTGCCCTCCTAACTCCTCTGGGCAGCCACCTGCCTACTCTCCCCTGCATGCTCTTGAGTTACCCAGGCCCTGCACTGGCTCCTGCCTTGGAGAATCAGGCACAGGCTGGCTTCCTACAAGAGCAACATCTGACACCAGCGCTGACACCTGGTGTCTGCTGTACTGCCTCCCTGTACCCAACCCCGATCCTGCTCCATCTCTTCAGCAGCCATGCTCTTCTCCCTTTGTCCTCACTTTGACCCTGACATCCTGGCATCCATCTGCTCTGCCCCCACCTGTGTTACTAGCACGGCAGGTGTTGAGAATGGGGTCCCTGGTCTGCACCACCACAGCTGGGAGGTTTTGCCTTGCTAAGGAGGAGGGGGAACGACATGCAATGTGCAAGAGAAAGATCTGACATGTATGCTCATGAACTTCAAAAGAGCACAACGTAATTACTTTTATGGTTTCTAAAATAAAAGTTAAATTTCAAAAAAGAAAAAGAAAAAGGCCTCTCCAGTGGGTGGGAACGACTTCAGGGAGACTTGCTCAGAGGGGCTCTCCACCTCTACCCCTCCAGCATACTTTCAGCCTCCTGAAGGCCCCCTCTCCTAGACATATCTTCCAGGCATTGAGTGGCACCTCCATGAAAGGGCCCCTCTATTGTATATATGATTAAGTACACTATTTTAGGGAGCTTAATGAGCTTCCTTGAAAGAAAAAATTCTTTTAAAAAATTGACTCAGTATGGCATGCCCACAGTTTGTTTTCTCATGTCAAGTTTCCTGTTGCTGATCTGGATGGAAGCATTCATTTCACAAGACCTTGAACCAATTCTCCCCCATGGCAAGGAAACAAAGCCACAACATATAAGGCAGATGCACGTACATGCAAAGGATGAGCAGGAGCATACATTTTACAGCTATTTCAGAAGACTGGACCACGCTTACAAAGGATTCTCCCCTTTCGTACCAATTTCCAAACATCCAACCACATTACATTCTAAGAAATGAGAAGATTCCACTAAGAACTTGTTGATTTCATCCCCAGGTACTCTTCCTACAAGATACTGGAATTACGTAAGTACTAGTATAGTCACAACAGCTTTATTTTTGTGTATTGCTATGGAATTTCAAAAACAAAGAAAACCACTGATCAGTAATTGTGACAAAACTTTTTAGCCACAGCATTGAGAATAAGGCCTAATTATTCTATAAACACCCTTTGTTTGCTCCAATGTCAAATTAACTTGAAATATGTAACAGCACACCCTGATTTGATACGGTGTGCAGTGCTGCTCAGACTGTGTTCCAAGTACCTGGCGTAAATCTCTCTCTTTCTAAAGAGATTCACTTGTACAAGTGTCTCCATGGTGTATGCCACACACAAAACTTGGAACCAGAGGTGCATTTTATTGAAAAGAAAGTTGTTTCCAAGGTGGGGGGTGTGTGTTTGTGATCGGATGGGTGGCTCACTCTCATTTGTCTCTTTACACAATAGAAACAGGGACATATTTTTAGGAGAATTAGCAGCTGGTGACTACAGAGATAGTTAAAGATATAATGTGAGCCAAGGAAAATTAAGAACTACGAAGAAACTTTTTAAATTGTTGGCAAAAATTACCACATGCTGAGTGAGACAGGGCTGAACCCAGAGTGAGGCCTACACCCGTCATTTATCAACAAGCATGGATTAAATGCTTATTCCATTATCATTCCTTTATTTAACTCCTACATAGAGCTTAGTTCTCTAAGCAGCTTATGAATATTAGCCCGTGTATTCTTCCTAATAATGCTATGTGGTAGGTACTATTAATATCCTCATTTTACAGAAGAGCAAATAGAGGCACAGAGAGGTTAGTAATTTGTCCAAAGTCACACAGCTAGTAAGTAGCAGAGTCTTGGATTCAAATCTCAGCCCTCTGTCTCTTTAGTCCATACTATGCTATACTGCTTCTGACAATCATATATTCTGACCCTAATCTGGGCTCTGGGGTTACAAAACACGCTCCTTCTCTCAGGAAGCTTCTAGCCTAGAAGACAGTTATAATACGGTATAGTAGAACTGTGAAAGCTGTAAGCATAGGGTGGTCCTGGGAGGCCCCAGGAGAGACACCAAACCAGTCTTAGAATAGCATATGGATCTATGTGGTTATAGCATATGTAATATGTGTATGTATACATAGTGGGGAGTGGATGGGAGGGTTGGTAAAGACCGTTAAGATCTAGACCAGGGTTCCTCAAACTCTCACTCTTGACATTTGGGGCCAGATAATTCTTTGTTGTGGAGGGCTGTCCTGGGGGCTGAGGAACATCCAGCACCATCCCTGGCCTCTACCAGCTGTTAGTAGCATAACTCCCCTCCAGCATGATGACCAAAAATGTCTCTAGACATTGCCAAATGTCCCCTGGGAACAAAAATCATCCCTGGTTGAGAAACACTGGTTTAAAGGAAGTGGTATCCAATCCAGACCTGAAGTATGAGTAGTCATTACAAGAAAGAAGAATTGGAAGAAAGTTCCAGGCAGAGGATACAGCACATGCTAAAGGCCCCAAAGAGAGAGCTTGGCACTTCCTGAAAACTGAAAGTAATGCAGTATGAATGGCTCTTAGAATTAGATACAGGGATTAGAAAACCGAGTCTGGAGAGTCAAGCAGGATCATCATAAAAGCTCCATACCCTCCTTTTGGGAGTTGCTCCTAAATGCAACTGGGAGCTATTAAAGGGAGAATGGCTTAATCAGACTTGCATTTTTTTTCTTCCACACAGACAGGGAGTTAGAGAAGAACAAGACTAGAGACCAGCCAAGACACTGTTGTTTCTACTTTCTTTGCATGTTAATCACGTTTCCTTTTAACTATAAACTTATTTAAAATTAAATGTGTGTTCTTCATATATAAAAAGTTCCTATGTGTCAATAAGAAAAAGATGATCACACTAATAGCAAAAGAACAAACTCCATTATGGCAATTCACAAAGAAGAAGTACACGAGCCCAATACACTGTGAAAAACATGCTGCTTTTCTGATGATCAAAGAAATGCTGTTTAAATCATGAAATCTCATTTTCCACCTATCATACTGGCAGTCAATTCTTAAAAATTGTAATTGCAGAGAAGCTGCATTTTCCTAGACTGCTGGTGGGAGTTGACACTGGTGCTGCTTCCCTAAAAGCAATTGAGGAAAGATAGTAATAAAACTAAGTTTTGTGAAGGACTAAATGACAATCTACTGAAATGATCTAAACATCTGATGAGAGAGTGGTTGACCCCATTTTAGAATATTGTGTTTCCATTAGGAATACTTTTGTGGACGTCTGTTAGTTGAGATGGGAAAATATTTGATAAAAGGCAAAAGTAAAAACATGGACAACATCCAGTATTAGTAGAAGACTGCATAAATGGCAATGTAGTGTTGGCTACAGTGTAAGAAGGCTGGCTACAACCCTGGGGTAAGTTTTTATTTTCTCATCTGTACAATGGCCAGAATAATTATATCTAATCACAGAGTGGTGGTAAGGATTACATAAAAGAATGCAAAATGCTTAGCACAAAATCCAACACATAGAAAGGTCTCTATAAGTACTAACCAACATTATTATTATCAAAGACAAAAAAGCTGTATGAATAATCATCTTCATCATAATATATAATAAAAAAAAGAAAGGGATTTCAGTTTCCAGCTACAGGAATATAATTAATTAAACAATAACATAGCTATTAAATGACATAGTATGTAACATTTAACTTTAGTGATTGTGTTTACACGATGGAACTTTAACATACATATATATTCATGAAAAGTATATAATGACATGGAAAAATGCCTCCATGACCAACATGACCTGTTTTCGAAGCTTCAGGTATAAAACAAGATCACATCACTTCCAACAGGAAATTAAGATGATTCAAGCCTCCACCTCTCTGAGAACATCTATTTCTTCTCTCTCTGGGCTCTTCCCTCCTATAAAAGACCCTCCAATACCCAAGGGGTCAGCCTGGGTTGCTCTCATCCTGTGGTCAGATCAGAGCTCAGATAGAGGACTCTGAACCCACTCAAAGCTGAAGAACTCTATGCTGAATGTCCCAAAATAATAGCATCAGACACTAATATGATTTGGGAAAAAAACAAAAATTGAGTGAAAAATATGATCTGTATTTCCATCATCCAAAGACAAATATAATTAACAGTTAGGGTATTTCATTCCAGAGTTCCCTTCTATGTATAAGCTCTTTTTGCCAAGTTGTTATTGTACTGTATTTTTAAAACTGTATCCTCCAATACTGGAAATGAGAGAAAACCCCATCTTGGCAAGGTAGGATTTGCCCAACTGACCGTCCCATCCTGAGCCTCCATGGATTCTCATGAGTCCCAGAACACCTGCAGCAATCATTTTCCCCTCAGTCCTAACAGGCCTCATGTGGCAAAATGTGCTAAAAAAAAAAAAAAATTGAAGAGTCTCCCCCGTGGTCTTGGATTGATAGTAGCGCCGCCATGGTTACTGTGTTTTTGCACACTGCCTAGTGATCCCGCCTCTCTGGAAAGAAAGGTGCTTGTCACATGGACATCCATTTCATCTGTGGCCCCACTGCATTTTTAAAACTAAATTTAGGAGGTATGATGAGAGTAAGCAAAGACATTATTAAAGGTGTGGAGCTCTTATTGTTGTTTGCTTAGAAGATACTTTATTAGCCTCCCTTGCAAAATTGAGAAGGCTGGTCCTTGAATATCATAAAAATGGAACTAAGGTAATCTAATGGGTCAAAGCCCACTCTAAAAGAGGGAACTCAGCTACTCCATAATCTTGTGATTGTACCTAAGCCAATTTGGTACATAATAACTGTTAGCAATTATTATGTTCTTCCTAGTAAACATGGATGGCATCCAAGAGTTAGAAGTGGTTGGAGTCTACAGATCCCTCCCCTCACCATTTGATAACAATGAAATTAAGTCTAGGCTGAATTCTGCCACATATACATTTATTCATTTAGCAAGCAGGCCCCCAAACAATCATATAATCTAGTCTGCAAGTTTGAAGAATTTCCAGCTTTCTGCCCTTGTAGGAAGTCTGAAGTTCACCAAAGGCAAACCTAACAATCATCTAGCAGCAGGTTTCAGCTGACCTTACAATTAGATTTATGAGACCAAAATTATCTGATCAATGACTGGGCATAAGGTCATTTCAGAATGTAGTCTCAGGCACCATACCTGAAAGGTATAGACTACTAGACCAGATTTCTATGGCCCATATATACAAGAGTAGAGGACCTCTGCAATATTTCTGGCCAATCAATAGATTTGAACACCACTTTTTTCACCTGTGAAAAATAACAAAGCCTCTGGTATTGGTTAGATATAAAGATAGCTAAAGTCTATCTCTGAAGTGTGAGTTTCTGATTAGAAGCTTTCAAAACACTAAATACCTACCCCAAAAGTGTATGTTCCCTTTTAGGGCAACAGACTTTCCCTAGGATATAGAGCAAAATAAATCTACACGCAAACACACACACATCACATGTGCCAACATGAGTTGCATTTGTACATGCACAGAATTGCATATGTGTGTGTATATATATATGTGTGTGTGTGTATATATGCATATGATATATATGCATATAAATATATATATGGCAATCTGTGTCAAAGTATTTTAAAGTAAATTATAGGCAATACAATATTCTCATATTAAAAAAAAAAGGTTTTAAAATCCAGATAAAAGAAGGAGGTAGGTAGGAACAACTTAAAGATCTCATTTAATTTTTAGGGATGGGTTTTAAACTCAATTCATTTGAAATAAGTCTGAATACATTAGACACGTTGGGAAATAATCCCACTATTAGTATAATCACTTACATCTGTCAAATGTGCCCTGATGTATCATATGCTTTCTTTTACTCCAGAGGACCCCAAGGAAACAAAACTTTAGATGAAATTGCAAAGGAAAGAGAGAGAATATCATTACCCAGTGTTGAATCCTGTCACAAAAAGAAATGATACCCTGAAACCACTCATAGGCCAAACAATTATGATCCCATAGGATGGATGCAATTGAGGAGAGACAAAGACGTTCTAAAGAAGAATGAAGGAGGAGCTGCCATCACTGTGGGGAAAATTAGGAGAGAGAATCTTAAGGAGTCACATTTGAGCTTGGTCTTGCAGGAGAGACAGTTCGCCTGATTGAGACAGGGATGTCTGCTTGACTCCCTCGTCTGTCGAGTGGGAAAGATAGAGCACCTATCTCTCAGAGAAGGGAGAATTGAGAGAGTATGTATTTAAATCCTGGCGCATGGTATGTATGTGCAGGAACCCACCTTATAAAACCTGAAACAGGCTGCAAAAATCTCTGGACCAAGAGTCAGAAGCCTGAATCCCAACCTGAGCTCTGTCCCCAGCTACCTGCAGGACTCTACGTTCGTCTCTTCCCCTCCCTGTGCCATCACTCCCACGTGTCTAAAACGATGTCAACAAAACTGTCCTGCCACCTCTCATGACAGGCAAATGAAATCAAAGATTGGGAAGCACATTGAAGAGTTAAGTCCTTGGCAATGCAAGGCGTTATTTTTGTCACAAATACAGTACACTTTCCTGAGTCCAAATATGATAGGAAATTCAGGAAGGTAGGGCAGGAAGAAAAGGAATCAAAAATCTGTTCTACTGCAGAGAGTAAAGAAGGCTTCCAAGGATGTCTGAGCCAAGCCTCCACCTTCAAGTCCTCTCCTCCCTGCCTCCATATGGGATGGTGCTTTAGGCTCTTTCAACTGGACCATGAACATGTCCCTTCGAATCTAATGCTGAATGGAAGGTTTCTCTCTGCTAAAGTTCTGGCATTAGGGTCACTCATCTCCCTTTCCCAGACAAAAGGAAAAAAAAAACAGTTCTGGGACTGGAGTGGCTTCCCCATTCTTCTCACAGAGTCAAGGGTCCTGATGAGGGCTCTCCAGGGTACAGAGGCAAAGGTGGTGCTCCATGCCTAACTTAGTCCCTTAATCCTCACTTTAAGCCAAATTTAAAAGTCTTCAAAGTGGATCTCTGATCAGAAGGAAAATGTTTAATTGAAAAAGCTGCTTTTCAGGCACAGTTAGTTGATGCATGCCCAAGGGGTGGCCATTTTAAAGCATTCCCAGACATGAGAGTCTCTTGGGCATCAGCATCACCCGTACTAGTTCCGGGCTCTGGCAGGTACCAAGGGCCTGACTGGCCATGCAGCTCACTTAGAAGTAAAAAGATGCTTGAAAAGAGGAAGTTAAACCAAGTCTCAACAAAGGATCTAAAACAGGTTCCTCCTTAAGCTGGTCATTGATGGTGCAAGAGTAAGAGACCACTGTTATTCTGATTGTTCACATGGGCAAGAAGCATTTATTGAGCACCATCTGTATGCTAGCAATAGAATAGTCATTGAGTCACCAAAGTTCAATTACTGATTTTCACAACAGACATTTATTGAACACCTACTGTATGCTAGCACTAGTATAGTCACTGAGTCACCAAAGTCAGTTACTGATTGTTCACATGGGCAATAGGCATTTATTGAGCACCTACTGTATGCTAGCACTAGGATAGTCACTGAGTCACCAAAGATAAATAAAATATGATCACAGCCCTCAGAATTCAGGACCTAGTAAGGAAGACAGAGAAGTAAACAGAAGATAATAATGCCTTCCCCTGAAGGTTTCAAGAGAGTACATGGGGCTCAACTACCTGACCTTGTGGGTGGTGCAGAGGAATAGACCAGCCTGCCCACAGCAGGGCTTCTAGATCATCACCTAAATCCCCTGGAGTTCTTGTTAAATGCAGATTCCTGGCTCAGTAAGTCTGAGGTAGGCCTGGGATTCTGCACATCTAACAAGCTCCCAGGAGATGCTAAGATGCTGCTGATACACAGGCCTCCCGTCGAGTAGGAAAGGTCTTAAAGGACCTGATACCTGAGCTGACTCTGGAAGGATGGCTAGAAGTCAGGGTAAGAGGAAGTTGGGGGTTGGGGAGCAGCCTCCTGACCCAGGTTCAAAGGGGAGGGTGTAGAGAGTTCAGGGAAGCACGGGTGCTTCCATTTGGTTAGAGAGGGAAGCTGGGGGCAATGCTGGAGAGGAGGACAAGGACAAAGGCACACAGGGCCTTGTATGTCCTGCGATGGCATTTGGATTCATTCAAAAGACAGCAGGGACCATTAAAAGACTTTTGCGCTGGGAACTGATATATTATGTTCAGACAGCGTTTTTTAAAGATCTGTCAGTCAAAAGTATAGGAAATGGATGAGCAGCGATTAAGATAGGAGAGAAAGAGGCCAACAAGGAGGTTATTGTTGCAGTACAAACAGCTAAGTAAATGGAATCCGGAGGTATCGAGTAGACGCCATCAACAGGTGTCATTTCACCATAGCTTCAAATTCACCTTCTCAAAAGTTCACTCACTTTGGTTAAGGGCTCTTCAGTGCCCTCAATACAATTTTGAAACTTTTAAATCTGGTTTTCAAAACATGCTCCAACCAGTTTTAGCCCATCTCTCTACTGGATCCCCACTGTAACCCAATGTGACCACCCGGCTGCTGCCCTCCTGCTGATGTTACCTTCCAGGCCAGGCTCCACCTCCATGCTTAACTCTCACTGTTCAAGTCACCCAAGTGCCCCCAGTGCCTCTCTACCTGCCCATGTTCCACTGTGCTGCTAGGCCCCGCAGTTGACAACCTCATTGGCAAAGCTTCCCCAGACCGTCCCAGCCCCATTGATCTGTGTAATGTACTGTCTGCTTCACTCCATTTGCACTTGGTCCCAGAGGGCCCCACGCTTTTAAATGCCTTTTTTATTTCCTTTTGCTTTTCATAAAATACTTCAACTTTCAGAAGCGTACCTATGGCATATATGTATAAATTAGGTATGAATAATAAAAGGAAGCCAGGCGCAGTGGCTCACCCCTGTAATCCCAGCACTTTGGGAGGCCGAGGCAGGACCATCGCTTAAGCCTAGGAGTTTGACACCAGCCTGAGCAACTAGCAAAACCCCATCTCTACAAAAAATACAAAAAAAAAAAAAAAAATTAGCTGGGTGTGGTGACACGCACCTATAATCCCAGCTACTCAGGAGGCTGAGGCAGGAGGATCACTTGAACCCAAGAAGTCAAGGCTGCAGTGAGCCAAGATCATACCACTGAATTCCAGCCTGGGTGACAGAGCGAGACCTTGTCTCAAAAAATAAAAATAAAGAATAAAAGGAAACCTGAGCACCCTCCTCTTGGGTTCAGAAACAGGCATTACAAAGATATTTGAGGCTCCTGTGTGCCCCTTCTTGGAGGCCTCTGCTAACAACATAACCTAAAATAAGACCTGAGAAACAAGAGCGGTCTTCTACATCTTTTATCTCTTCCGAAGCTCTTGTCACAACACTTTTTTTTTTGGAAGAGACAGAGTCTCACTCTGTCACCCAGGCTGGAGTGCAGTGGCTTGATCTCGGCTCACTGCAACCTCCACCTCCCAGGTTCAAGCCATTCTCCTGCCTCAGCCTCCCGAGTAGCTGGGATTACAAGCATGAGCCATCACACCTAGCTCATTTTTGTTTTTTTCAGTAGAGACAGGGTTTCACCATGTTGACCAGGCTGGTCTCAAACTCCTGACATCATGTGATCTGCCTGCCTTGGCCTCCCAAAGTGCTGGGATTACAGGCATGAGGCACTGCACCTGGCCAACATTTTCCATACTAAAAATCTGGGCATGCAACCAGCCAGTATGAGTGTACTTGTGGGCAAGTGGGAGAGAGTATTTTAAATCAAGTCTGCCTAGAATAATCCAGAGCATGGAGTCACTATCACCCTCAGCATCTAGCAGACTATCCACCACCAGGCAGGCCCTCAGTGAATATTTAAATTGAATCCTGCTCTCACTTCATCTAGTAGATGTAATGCAGATTCTAGCCAAAGTCAGACATAAAACCACTGCCCTCAGCAAGTGCTTTCCAAAGTAATGCCCAACTCCCACTCGGGTGTGCATTTATATCCATTGGGGTGTAGGAAAAAATATTAGAACTTGTTTACACTTAATTTTCTCATTCTTTTAAATGTTCCAATTTTTTGTATAGATCTCATGGTGGTTGCAGCGTTTGTATGTGTATATGTAATATATACTCCACAGTATAACATACTACATAGTGTAGGAAGTGTAGTGGTAGCAGCACGGCAGTGATGGTACCAAGGCATCATACTGATGGCTAACTAGAGTGGACAGCAAGAAAGCAAAAGGAAAGATCCAAAGTGGGGTCTTACCTGTGAGCTCCCAGAACTCATTCATTCATACTTCATTTGTCCATTCATTGATCCATCCAAAAAAATATTTTATTGATCTCCTTGTGTACACCAGGCTCTGTTGCCCAAACTACATCAGACAGAGGTGGTGAAGAAAGCATCTTTCAGAGGCTTGCCATGCTTGTCCTGTCTCACTACCCACAGGACTCAGGCAGCCAGTGTATAACACTAGCTAATTCTCCCATGCCCAGAGTGAGCAACATACATCCAAATACACACCCCCTCCTAAGAGGACAAAGACAAAAGAGGTCAGCCAGACCCAGGCTGCTAATCCTGGTCACAAATGTGTGTTTGTTCACTATGAGTTCAGAGCAACTACTTAACATGGTTCTTTTATTCACACCTGGCTTTTTCCACCAACAAAGAAGGGAACTGCCTTCCAGATGTGATGCATAGGAAAAATCTCCTGCCCCTGAAAGATGCCTCTCCACCTGCTCCTAGATGTTTGGAACTGCTCTCAGAAGGAGGAAGTCCTGAAGATAAGAGATGTGATTTTAAGTGTCCTTGCCATGGGGCAAGGGAACCTATTGAGGAATTTACACTACATAATAAATGACTCCTATCCAATACTCTCCGGAGGACCAGTTTTGATAGGGGAGAGAGATGGAAAAGAATAGCATACTAGAGAATCAGCCTATGATACCTACAGGTGAAGTTAGCGGGTCTCCTGGATATAGAAACAGCCTTGGAAAGGAGACACCAGGCCATGGGCCAGGGTGGGAATGTTGAACTTTGCAATTTTGTCAAGTACATCACTATTTCCAGCCCTGCACTTACTGGCCTCAAAAACTTAGTTACTGTAGAGAAAGTTAGTGCTATAGGAAACTCAGAGAGGTGCCTACACATTACAGGAAGACTCTAAGATTCCAGAACGTTACCATGACTCAGGCTGGGCTAGACCTGAGCCTTCCTGGTCACGTCCCACTCCAGAGATGAACCTGGAAACAATAAACTGTTGTTTGGTTGGGAAAAATAAGACAAAGGAAGAGACTTTACTTACTATGCAAGACTTGGGGTTAAATGTCCTATGACAATTTTGGGGAACGATAGAAAAGAACAACATCTAAAAAGGTGTCTTCCTACTTCCAAAGAATGAGAAATTGAAACAGCCATGTAATTGTGTTGAATCCAGACACGCATACTAAGTTCACTGGCAACTTACAGGGGGGTGATCAGTTCAATCATATGAGTCTCTTTAAAGATTTTATTTCATTTTCAACAATTCTACTTAAAAATTACTGATATTAGGCCAGGCACAGTGGCTCATGCCTGTAATCCCAACACTTTGGGAGGCCGAGGTGGGTGGATCACTTGAGGCCAAGAGTTTGAGACCAGCCTGGCCAATATGGTGATGCCCTAAAAATACAAAAAATTAGCCAGGTGCGGTAGCACGTGACTGTAGTCCCAGCTACTCATGAGGCTGAGGCACAAGAATCACTCGAACCCGGGAGGCAGAGGTTGAAGTGAGCCAAGATGGCACCACTGCACTCCAGCCTGGGTGACAGAATGAGACCCTGTCTCAAAAAAAAAAAAAAAAATTATTGATATTAAAATTGTTACAACCAAATCACAAGCTCTATTTCAAACATGTCAATATATCATTTTAACACATTGATTTTTGAAAACAATGTTGTATTTGTTATTTTGAAAACAATTTCACATCAAACAGTTCTGGAGGCTGGAAGTCCAAGGTGTCAGCAGGGTTGGTTCCTTCTGAGGCTTTGCTTTTGGGCTTGTAATTGTAGAGGGTTGCCTGGTCCATGGGTCTCCATATGGTCTTCCCTCTGCGTATGTCTGGGGCATCATTTCCTTTTAGGAGGACACCAGTCACACTGGATTAGGGCCCACCCTAATGACCTCATTTTACCACTTTTTTTTTTTTTTCCTGAGATGGAGTCTCACCCTGTCGCCCAGGCTTGAGTGCAGTGGCGCGAACTCAGCTCACTGCAAGCTCCACCTCCCGGGTTCACACCATTCTCCTGTCTCAGCCTCCCAAGCAGCTGGGACTACAGGTGCCCGCCACCAAGCCCGGCTAATTTTTTTTTTTTTTTTTAGTAGAGACGGGGTTTCACCATGTTAGCCAGGATGGTCTCGATCTCCTGACCTCGTGATCCACCCGCCTCGGCCTCCCAAAGTGCTGGGATTACAAGCATGAGCCACCACACCCAGCTAGCCACTTTTTTTTTATTTATTTTTTTTTTTTTTGAGATGGAGTCTCGCTCTGTTGCCCAGGCTGGAGTGCAGCGGTGCAATCACAGCGTACCACAGCATCAACCTCTGGGCTCAAGCAATCCTCCCCCTCAGCCTCCCAAATAGCTGGGACTACAGGCATACCACCACACTGAGCTAATTTTTTTTAGAGAGATGGGGTCTTGCTATGTTACCCAGGCTGGTCTCAAACTCCAGGGCTCAAGCAATCCTCCCGCCTTGGCCTCCCAAAGTGCTGGGATGGCAGGGATAAGCCACTAATTTTTACCTCTTTAAAGAGGCTCTAATCCCAGCCTCACTTTTGCCCCTTTAAAGACCCTATATCCAATTACAGTCATATTCTGAGATACTGAGGGTTACGGCCTCAACCTATGAATCTTGGGGAGGCTTACAATTCAATCCATAACTATATGTGTATATAAAGGTAGGCCTGCATATAGTATACTGTGCACAGATAACTGAGCATCTTTGCCCTCATTGCCTCAAGGTTTTTTTTTTATAAAACCTTGGTGTGATACATGTGGCTGTGCTTCTAATCGAATTTTTACATATTCTTAATAGAAATGATGAGTGTGTGTAAATTATAATCTAGAACTCGTATAAAGAAGAACACACACATACACACACGGCATTAGAATAACTTCCCTCAAAGGAACAGCTCCTCCTTAATTCTGAATATTTTAAGACATCCAGAATCACTTTCCCTAAGCAATTATGATTTTATAAAATGCTGTCAAGACCATCACAAAGTTTTACTGCCCAGACGGAGCTAAATGCCTGAAGCTTTCAGCAGTGATTTACTATTTACTCTGGAGGTAAGTTGCTAAGCAAGATTTATTCAGTAAGAACAGAGCTACCCATAACAGTACAATACGAATTTTACTGTCGGGGGGGCGGATTTTTTTTAACCATTCCTCAAGAGAATTTGTTCTTTATAATCAGAAAAAAATACATCTACATGTAAGTTTTCATCCTTTTGTGAAATCAAGGGCGCTGTTATGCATTTGACAAACCAGTTTGGTTTCAAACATTCTTTTTTTTTTTTTTTTTTTTTTTTTTTTTTTTTTTTTTTTTGCGACGCAGTCTTGTTCTTTCGCCAGGCTGGAGTGCAGTGGCACAATCTCCGCTCACTGCAAGCTCCGCCTCCCAGGTTCACGCCATTCTCCTGCCTCAGCCTCCCGAGTAGCTGGGACTACAGGCACCCGCCACCACGCCCGGCTAATTTTTTGTATTTTTAGTAGAGACGGGGTTTCACCGTGTTAGCCAGGATGGTCTCGATCTCCTGACCTCATGATCCACCCGCCTCGGCCTCCCAAAGTGCTGGGATTACAGGCGTGAGCCACCGAACCCGGCTGGTTTCAAACATTCTTATTTGAATTTTAGATCTGAGAAATTTTCAGTAAATTATCATAATAAAAACAGTAGAACAATTTCAAAGTCCATTGATAGAATCTGTCGGGTATCTGCTTTACCTACACAGGGCTTTTATTTTCTTGGGATTGGCTTCTTTACACTACAGTAGCCTAACTCTCACACTCATACCATCTCAGAGAGACTTGGGATTCTTAAGAAAAATAAAACACTAATAATGCAGATTTGCCAACTTTGGTTTTCAGACCAAACAAGTACTAGAGACCGATTGCTGGCCTACTTCCGCCCCCTAGTGACGATAACGTATTTTTGCTTTTTGCAAAAGGGAGGCTGGGGAGCTCGGACCAGCGATTAAAGTGACTGCCCCGTCCTGTCCCCACTTCAACGACCTGTTCCCCAAGATACCTCAGGCCCTCTAGCTACCCGTTCACCAGATACAAACAAGGGATATGATAAATTCATTCACATTTCGGTGGTTTCAACTTCAAGAACTTTGCTTCTCCCCAGACGGCGTGCATTTGCACAAAAACATTGAAGCAAGAAAGTAATGTTGTGTAACTCAAAAAAGTAAGTCACAGGCTGGGCGCAGTGGCTCACGCCTGTAATCCCAGCACTTTGGGAGGCCGAGGCGGGTGGATCACGAGGTCAAGAGATCGAGACCATCCTGGCCAACATGGTGAAACCCCGTCTCTACTAAAAATACAAAAAGTAGCTGGGCGTGGTGCCGCGCGCCTGTAGTCCCAGCTACTCAGGAGGCTGAGGCAGGATAATCGCTTGAATCCGGGAGGTGGAGGTTGCAGTGAGCCGAGATCGCGCCACTGCACTCCAGCCTGGCGACAGAGCAAGACTGCGTCTCAAAAAAAAAAAAAGGTAAGTCACAAATGGTGGAAATTTAGGCTTAAAGAGAAGGTCTTTTCCCTGGATGTTTGAGTTTTTTGGCTTTTAGGTTTTTTTGGGGGGGGCGGTTGGTTTTGCTTGGGGGAGAATTTTTGCTTGTTTTTTTGGAAAGATGTCCTTAAAAAGTCATACAATGCCTCCTTTTGGTAAATCACTGCCCCTGCTATAATTAGTCAGAGGGGTGGAAATCAGCAGAAGACCTAAGAAAATGGTTCATTTCCCAGACTTCTCGCCTTCAATCCCAACCACTCCTATCCCTGTATCCAGCTAGAAGGTGCAGCTCTGGGGTGGCCACCGCATCCAATGGGGCATTTCACCCTGCAGACACGGAGTGGGTGGAAACATGAGCGAGGAATGTTCTGGTCAGACTCCAACCCTCCCACAGCTGCTAACAGGACTCCCTGCTGCAGTTCCTCAGCAGGTCAGGGAGTTTTTCAGGCAGGTAGCCAACCTCCAAGATGGCTTTAGATCAGGGGAGGCAGGGTTGAGTAAAGGGAGGTAGACAAGGAGGCAGGATCTGGGGAGTTTTACAGAGGCTCCAGGCAATGTTTCTGAACTCTGGTTTGGGCTGGTCATTAATCAAGCCCCTCTCAATGTTTGAAATTAGCCACACAACCCCATCAGGAGTCATGCCAGAAGGACACCCCTCCTGCCAGTGCCGAAATCCAATCTAGACAGAACCATGAAGAAAATGGAAAGAATGCACAGAGAGTGAGGGCTCCTTCATATTGCCAGTTAAACTTGCTGAGAAACCACAGGAGCTCTTCAGCTTCCAATCCACCATCACCAACTCCCACAGACACCGCATCTCTGGGGCAGCTGGTGGAGCACGGCTAGGGGCTGGGAGTCAAAGGTCTCCCTGTCAGGGCATAGTTTCAACTGTCTGTAGTAGTGCAATACGGAGAGAGTCTGGTGTCAGGCAGACCTGAGTTTGAATCCCAGCTCTGCTGTGGGCTCGCCGTGCAAGCTTTGACAGCTTCTATTCCATTCTTCAATCACCAGCGCAGAGGCTTATGCCCTCAGGGACGCCATCTCTGTCTCCACAAACTGGATCAGGTCCCCTGTTTACAAATTTTGTGATCCCTTAAAATTTTCATTCATTACATATATCACTGTTTGTAATTTTATATTTTATATATTTGATGATTTGTCTACTTTATTTTTTTTTCCTTCCTGCATCCTAAGCTCAGAGAAAGCCGGGACCCATCTCTTTCATTCACTGTTTTATCCCAGGGACTAGCACACAGAATACACTTGATAGAGATTTGAGAAATGAATGAATTACACTGAGTTTTTACTGTCTATAAAATAGAATGTAGGTTTGTTGTGAAATTAATGAAAGACTACAAGTGTTAAAAAAAAAAAAAATCCTCCCTGTGTCTGACACAGAGTAGTTGCTCAAAAGGGGGTGGTTCCTTTGCCACTGTCTCTTTGGGGACACTCCATAGGAGAATAGCTGTCCCTGACCTCTGGAGGTGCCACTGAGCAGTGAAATTAGCCAAAACAGAAAACCAGGGACCTGAATAATCCACAAATTCCATCACAAGTCCCTGAATAATCAAAACTAGTTGGCACATTACAATTAATCGCCTCTCCTCTATAGATGTCCCTTGATGGCAGGAAAAGTTATCTCCAGCTTCACTTTCTTTTCCATCCCAGATAGAGAGTAGCCAGAGGGACTGTAAATCCATTCCTAACATTTTCAGTTGTTTGAGTTATGTTCTACCAGAATTAAGAAGGTGACTTTAAAAACATGAAGGAGAAATAAAGGTTGCACTTCCCAGAGCAGAGTACAGGTGGAAAATGGAACTGAACTTTTAATATGAGGCTGCAGTGGAGGAGAGAGTACTAAGAATATTTTTATAGAATACTTGCATTATGGGTAATTTTTTTAAATCCAAGGTTCAACTTGCATGACACTGAGGCATAAGTCTACCACTTAATGACATTTATAACTCTGTAACAATACATTTTGTATAAATTACTGCTGAGGCTTAACATTTCTGATTATGATATATAGAATGAAGTGATGTCATAAAGGCGAAGTTTGTAAGTTACGATCTGTCCTGTTGCTTTAAATAAGAGGATTTCGGAGACAATTGCCTTGATGAATATAAACTCAAATGAACCTTGAATCTCTTCAATTATTCTTATTTAGAATTCATTTTCCTTTGAACTTTCATTTAACTCAAAGCACAATGGTTCCATTATAAATCAAATGCAAGCTTGTCTTTCCTGCAATAACAAGTATGCTTTAAATAATGAAGCAACACCTATGATCATAAAAGATAATGTTTCAATGCACCAAAATACAGAAGGTAAAGAGATTTATTATCCTGGTTCAGTGACAAGAAGTTGAATATTTTTGTAGCAACAGACATCTCTATTCCAGACAACACTTTTTGTTTGACTTTTTTTGTGTATTTCCTTTCCCAGAAGACTGGGCTGCCTTATTACCAATGACAGAAATCCAGGATTCAACATGCAATGCTTATGGTGGCCAAGAAGCTTAAATCTCTCCTTGCTTAGTTTCCCCAAGAGGCTAATGGGGATGAAATCTCTCAACTTCCCTGGGCCTCTTTTCTACTATGAAAGGGCTGGGTTAAATCATCCTAAATTCATCCCAAGCTCTAAAGACTATGACTCTGTATGCCTTTCCTTTTGCATAGAATTATGGAGAGGAACAACCAAGTTAATGGAAGCAAACATACTTTAAAAGGCATAAAAGTGCTAACCATAGCACTTGATGGTTTTCACTCTGCATTTTGTAAATACCTTTACACATCCATTATGTGAACTATGCTATCCAAACTATGCTAGAAAAACCCTGGAACATCTCCAAGTCATTACAGATAAAGGAGTATTATAAACAAGATCTTCTAGAGTTCCCATAATAAATTCTCTTGAAGGAGATCTAAATCCCGCATAATAGGTCAAGTAGCCAAACCACCCCAAACAAGAGCCTGCTTCCCCGTGGAAAATCTCATCAGCAGACAGGACACAGAACTAAACAGGTAGCCTGCGCAGCTGGAAGGCTCTCTTCCTGTTATCTCTTTATGCATTCCATCTTCAAAGAATTTTGACCTGTCTTCAATACACCCTCGGGTGTAGGATTTACATTTTTAATATTGGCATTTATGACGTGGTGCTTTCTCCTGGTTAATTGGTATCAGAGCAAAATGTTTGCCTCTCTCCTAAAATAAATCTCTTCAAGAGCTTCAATCACACATTCTTTTGTTCTATCCCTCATTTGAAACGGGTTCTATAAAGCCGCCAGACCATGCTACATAATCTTTCGCCTCTCACGTTTTTAAATCTCGGGGTTTATGCTTTAATGGCTTTGATGTGCTTACTATTCAGCCTGTTACTTAAACCACGTTCTTCCCCATCCAACACTCAGCTCTCCCTCAGCCTTGCAGCCTGTACCCTCTGAGGCTGAAAGGATTTATTTATCATCCAGAACGTTTCCATAATTTTGGAAACATATGTTTCGAAATTACATTCCAATATCTCATACTATGTTCTTTGTCTTGCATCTGTTCTATAAAAACAAACAAAACACATATAATTATATTCCAATGGCTGCAAAGTCTACATTTTCCACAAGAGTTGGTTCTTCCATAAACAGTAAGAGACACAAAAAAGGCACTTACATACCCCTTCAATGTCATCTGAAATCACATTCTTGTGTTAATTAGCGCTAACCACTGATAATAACAAACTTCTACATCATAACTGTGTGAAACTTTAATTGACTCCTTTCCAAACTCATTTCAATTTTACAGCATAATCTCTTCATTGAAAATTAGCTATTGTTGAAAACTCAAAATCTCAACATAATACTCAACTTTGCATGGACAATGACTCAGTAATCCTTTATTCTCCTAGGGTATGACTTGCATTAAATAAATATACTTTTAAAAATCCACTTCTCTCTCTGTAATATCCTAGTGGAAAGACAATAAGTCAATGCACAATTATAAAAAAGACCAGAAAACAAAGAAAAACCTGAATGAAACAATTGACCAAAAAATATATATACATATTTCATATAACTATCTTAAAATATGTTATATTTCGTGCAACATATACTATGTTCTTTGTCTTGCATCTGCTCAAAACTCTTACCCACCCACCACACAAACATCCTTCCTCCCTCCGTCTCCTCCCTCTCTCTCTCTCTCACACACTCACACACACACTCACACACACATACCGTTTAAACATAACCCAATCATTTTACATCCACCATGTTTTCCTAGAATGTCTGATGTCAAAATAGGACAAAATGAGATCAATTGGCATTGAAAAAGCCTCTCAAAACTAAGAACTGCTATTTATCCTGTTAAAAATAAAATGTTACCACTAAAATAAGTTTCTTTTCCTAGTGATTCTGCTCTTGTTACCATGCTCCTTTTATTCTTAGGATTTTGGAACTGATAAGAGAGGTAAGCCTGATGTCTGTGGTGGTGCACTGGTAAATATTTAACAACCAGCTCCAAGTGAGGGAACAAAACTCTGATGTGTAGCATTTGTCAATTTCTATAATGTAAATACCTTTATCATGGCAAATTTCAAGCTACCAAATGGATGTTGCTGAACAATGGAGTTGGGAATATCTATGCACAACTGGCTCCTCCAAGGTGGTACAAGCCAGTTCCACCACCACCACCAGATGCCTGGGACTCATCTCAGAGATTTTTAAATGTTCCCAGCACCTTTGACCTATGGCAGCGATTCTAGAGGCACTCTAGTTCATAGAGCTCTTCTAGTTTGCTCTCAGCCATCTGTTTCTAGAATGTTTTCAGACATGCCTGTCAATTTCCTGGGCTAAAAATCACTTTCTAGGATCACAGGTGGACAGGCCAATACTAGTTCCTGTGTTCAGTCAATATACAACATAATCCATATAAATCCTGGCCTCTGAGTGATCCACTCTCAAAGATGTGTTCAAAGAAAACATGTATAACATTTCAGAAGCTTTGAGAAACAGTATCAGTCTTGGGGTTTTCTTATAAAGTTTTATGCAAGTGTTTTACCCCAAAACCTTCCCAATCAACAACCCTCCTTAGACATTCTCATTCTGTCTCCAAAGTTTTATACTTACGTTAATAGCTAAACACACAGACAGTTTCTCTCACATTCCCTCTCTCACTGTCCCCCCACATTCATATACACACGCACACATGCACACACGCGCACACACACACACACATCCTACATCACCATTCTGCTCCCTCATTCAATTCACACACCTTTATGTCAACACCACACTCTCTATCCATGACTGCCCTCATCATGCACAGTGCGCTAGGAAACATAGTTCTCCCAATCTGACTGTTTTTCTCCAGTTCTAGTGAGTGATCTTCTCTATTCCATTATAATAACAGAAGCTATTTGTGAATGTGACTTTGCAGCACCCCAATAATACTAGGGAATACTTACCTAGTTCCCACGCCATACCAGGCACTAAGCTAAGCACTTTAAGTAGAGACTCATTTAAATCGTGGAGCCAGGACTGAAACTAGGCAGAGTGGCACAAGAGCCCATTGTTCTCAACCACCATGGCCGGCTGTGTCTCAAGTCCATCAGAAAGAAAGCCACTGTGGGACCTTAACCACATCAAATGTTCTGTATCTCAGTTTCCTCATTTATAAAATAAGACTAACAATAATGCCTATCTTTCAGGGTTTGGAGGAGAATTAAACGAGTTAACATATGTAAAGTCCTTAGAACAGTAGCTGGCACATTAAAAAAATTGATTATGTTAGCTAAGTGTCAGCTAGTGTTAACTAGTGCAAATCCACTCCTCACAGCCTATGGAATCCCATGACTTCTCATAGTGTCCTCTGATAGTGTCCCCTGGGCTTGCAATTTTTTTCTGTAAAGGGTCAGATAAATATTTTAGGCTTTGCAAGCCACATACAGGTAGGTCTCTGTCACATAATTTTCTTAGTTTTTATTTGTTATGTCTTTAAAAATATAAAAACCATTCTTAATCTGTGGGCTAAAACAGATCACAGACTGGATTTGGCCCACAGGCCATAGTTTACTAACCCCCATGCTAGATAGAGAGAGAGAGCCCCATTTTAAATGCCATATGTTTTTAAAGAGGCAGCAGGTGCCATGTCTGGACACAAAGGTGGCAAGAAGCAGCCCCTGAAACAGCACAAGGAACAGGCCAAGGAGATGGACAAGGAAGATGTGGCTTTCAAGCAGAAACAACCAGAAGCTGAAGGGGCCCTGGATACAGGTGGAGTTAAGAAATCTGGCAAAAAAAATTAGTACACCCACCGTGGAAAACAGTATGGAAGTTCCTCAAAAAATTAAAACTAGAACTACCATATGAACCAGCAATTCCACTACTGGGTATATATCCAAAGGAAATGAAATCAGTATGTTGGAGAGATACCTGCACTCTCATTTTTATTGCAGAACTTCTCATAATAGGCAACATATAAAATCAACCAAGTATCCATCAATGGATGAATGGACAAGGAAAATGTGGCAAATATACACAACGAAATATTATTCAACCATAGAAAAGAATGAAATCCTGTCATTTTCCAAAGAATGTTGAAATGGAAGACATCATGTTAAGTGAAATAAGCCAGGCACAGAAAGGCAAACACTGTATGATCTCACTCACATGTGGGCTCTAAAAAAAAAAAAAGTTAATGTCATAGAAACAGAGAACAGAACAATGGTTATGACTGGGAAGAGAAGGGGAGAAGGGAGGATGGGGAGAGGTTGGTCAATGGGTACAAAGTTACAATTAGAAAGGTGGAATAAATTCTGTTGTTCTATTGCACACTAGGGTGATCATGGTTAACAGTAAGGTATTACGTATTAGAAAATAGCTAGAAGGCTGGTCACAGCAGCTCACACCTATAATCCCAGCACTTTGCAGCCCAAGGCAGGAGATCACTTAAGCCCAAGAATTTGAGACCAGCCTGGGCAACATAGAGAGGCTCCATCTCTACAAAGAAAAAATTAAAAATTAGCCAGGCACGGTGGTGCACACCTGTGGTCCCAGCTGCTTGGGAGGTTAAGGTAGGAGGATCGCTTGAGCCCAAGAGGTCGAGGCTGCAGTGAGCCATGATTGTGCCACTATACTCCAGCCTGAGCCACAGAATGAGACCCTGTCTCAAACAAAAAAGAAAAAGAAAAGAAAAAAAATAGCTAGAAGCAAGGATTTTAAATGTTCTCACCACAAAGAAATTACAAATGCAGCTAGGCGGGGTGGCTCAGGCATGTAATCTCAGCACTTTGGGAGGTCGAGGCCGGTGGATCATCTGAGGTCAGGAGTTCAAGACCAGCCTGGCTAACTTGGTGAAACCCCATTTCTACTAAAAATATAAAAAATTAGTCAGGCGTGGTGGCACGCACCTGTAATCCCAGCTACTTGGGAGGCTGAGGCAGGAGGATCACTTGAACCTGGGAGGCAGAGGTTGCAGTGAGCCAAGATGACACCATTGCACTCCAGCTTGGGCAACAAGAGCAAAACTCTGTCTCAAAAAAAAAAAAGAAAGAAATTACAAATATATGAGGTGATGAATATGCCAAATGCCCTAGTTTAATCATTATACAACATACACATGTATGGAAACATCAAACTGTTCCCATAAATATGTACAATGTGCCAATTTTTTTAGAAGTATTATAATGGGAAAAAAAGAAATCTGGCAAATAAGCTGCTCCTTGTGCCTGAGATGATGATGACCCTCAATTCCATTCCTATTTAAACATCTGGATTCTCTACCATAATATCTTTTACCACATATAACTAGAATAAAGAGTTGTCTTGGAGCCTATTGCACATTTAAGAATAAACTTGGCTGGGCATGGTGGCTTACGCCTGTAATCCCAGCACTTTGGGAGGCTGAGGCGGGTGGATCATGAGGTCAGGAGATTGAGATCATCCTGGCTAACACAGTGAAACCCTGTCTGTACTAAAAATACAAAAAAATTAGCCGGGTGTGGTGGCACACACCTGTAGTCCCAGCTACTCGGGAGGCTGAGGCAGGAGAATTGCCTAAACCTGGGAGGCAGAGATTGCAGTGAGCTAAGATTGGTGCCACTGCACTCCAGCCTAGGCAACAGAGTGAGACTCCGTCTCAAAAAATAAAATAAAAAATAAACTTTTGTAAAAAATAAAAATGAATAAATAAGTGTCATATGTTTTTATGCAAGTGAATACGGGAACTCAGAAAAACAAACATGTAGCAATTCACACAATGCCTTCGCAAATTAAGTGCCAGGCACTATGCTGGTTGCTGAGGCGACAAAGATGGAGAAGGGTGTGGCTGGTCTCTAGGATACTCATAGCTGGCTGGCAAGAAAGTCGCAGCACAGGGTGTGGTGAATGCTTTAATAAAGGAGCGGGGGATCAGCTCTAGGTAGGGGAAGGTGATGGATGAGGAGAGAGTCCAAAGAGGAAAAGATGCTGGAGATAAAGCTTGAGGGAGATGAGGAATTCACTCAGCAGACAGAGGCACAAGAGAGTGAGGAGGTATTCATAAAATGGCAGTGCCTGGGATCTGAGGAAGTCCAAGAGGTCAGCGAGAGCCAGATTGGGAGGAGGGGAGGGCCCGGAAGACCCTGCTGCAGCACTAGGACTTTGTCCTGTAGATCTGTGGTTCTCAAACTTTTCAACATAGAAATCTGTCCTCAGGGAAAATCTTTTTTTTTTTTTTTTTTTTGAGACAGGGTCTTACTCTGTCGCCCAGGATGGAGTGCAGTGGTGCAATCATGGCTCACTGCACCCTTGACCTCCCAGCCTCAAGTGATCTTCCCACCCCAGCTTCCCAACTAGCTGGCACTATAGGCGCACACCACCATGCCTAATTTTTGTATTTTTTGTAGAGGTGAGGTTACACCATGTTGCCCAAGCTGGTCTTGAATTCCTTGGCTCAGGGATCCACCTGCCTCAGCCTCCCAAAGTGTTAGGATTACAGGCATGAGCTACCGTACCTGGCCAAGGAAAATCTTAATCTGGAGCCCTAGGTATAAAAGTAATCTGATTGAAGCTGGGAGGTGAGCCCACCCTCCCGCAAAGCCTCTTCACCATCGGCAGGTCACAGCTCCCTCAGAGCTTCCTGGTAGAAACAGATGAAATTTGTGGTTTCTGGCAGTGGGCAGCAAGCTGAGGGCCTGGGGAGTCCTTTGTACTTAAGCAAATTCTTCTGAAGTCAATACATTCCATCTACCTATTTTTATCTTGAACAGACATCCTGCTCTTCCCCAGTCCCTCTCCCTTTGCTGAGCTGCGTGCTGACTTGCGTCATCACAGAATTGTTTCTTGAGCATGTTTTCTCCCCATTTAGATGAATCATCCTGAGGATGGGAAGTACATCTTGCTTCTCTTGTATCTCTCTCAACAAGCAGTGCAGGGCAAGACAGGGCTGTTGAAGGGAAGGTCTCTTCCAACCTTAAGATCTCTTTTTTTTCTTTTTTAATTCTTAATGTTGCAAAACTGATGTCCCATTCCACCAACCTTAAGATCTTAAAACTCTCACAGGATAAAAGTATTTTCAGGCCAGACATGGTGGCTCATGCCTGTAATCCCAGCACTTTGAGAGGCCAAGGCAGGTAGATCACTTGAAATCAGAAGTTTGAGACCAGCCTGGCCATCATGGTGAAACCCCATCTCTACTAAAAATACAAAAAAAAATTAGCCAGGCATGGTGGCAGCCACCTGTAATCCCAGATACTTGGGAGGCTGAGGTAAGAGAATCACTTGAACCTGGGAGGTGGAGGTTGCAGTGAGCCAAGATCGTGTCACTGCACTCCAGCCTAAGTGACAGAGCGAGACTCCATCTCAATCAATAAATCAATCAATGGAAGTGGAGTATTTCATGGGAAAGTGTTTGTGTGTTTCAGGACTCAGGGTTGATTTGAACAAATTCTTCTGTTCATGAGACATTACTGTTTGAAGTCAACACACAACCCCACATGCCCCGCTTTTTACTAATTCTCTTTCATCTCCATTCTACAGCCCAGTTTCTCTCCCCACAATTGACAAGCATTGTATTGTGCTTATCTGTATATGTGCTTTGACTATTGTCTTGTATGCATATATTTTAATGTATAGAAAGGTTATGTTCTCATGTTTTAGATATCATCCGGTCTCTTCCTTTTTTCACCTAGCATGATGTTTTTGAGATCTATCCATATTGCCACGCATGCATCTAGTCATTTCTCCTAGATGCTGCATACTGTTCCATAATCTGTACCCACCAGATTTAACATATCCAGCCCCCCAAGGATGGACAACTAGAATGTTTCCAACTCCTCACTACCACAAACAATGCTGTGATTATCTTCCCATATATGTCACTTATGAATCTGTATGGGAGGCTATGATGGGAGCGGTATACTCACAGCTGTAATCCCAGCACTTTGGGAGGCCAGGGCAAGCGGATCACTTGAGCTCAGGAGATTGAGACCAGCCTGGACAAACCCCATCTCTACTAAAAATACCAAAAAATGAAACAAAAAAAAAAACTATATGGGAAATTCTCCGGTATGTATTCCCAGGATCAGGAAAGCTGCGTCATGTGGTGTGAGTATACTTGGCTTCACTGAGTACTGCCAGGCTGCTCCCATTCTCCCTCCCACCAACATAGCCTGAGGGTTTCGAAGGCTCACATCCCCACCAACGTCGCACAATACTCAGTGTTATGGATTGAAATACGTCCCCCAAGAAAGATACGTTAAAGTCATAACTCCCAGTAGCTCAGAATGTGATCATGTTTGAAAATGCAGTCAAGTTGAGGTCATTAGGGAGGGTCCTAATCCAACATGACTGGTGTCCTTGTAGAAAGGAAAATATTTGGATGCAAAGACAGTCACGTATAGAGGGAAGACTATATGGACAGACACAGGAGAATATCATGTGAAGATGAAGGCAGAGACTGGGGTGAGGCATCTACAAGCCAAGGAAGGCCAAAGATTGTCAGCAAACCACCATAAGCTAGGAGAGAAGCCTGGAACAGATTCTCTCCCACACCTCTTAAAAGACCCCAACCCTGCTGACACCTCGATTTTGAATTTCTAGCCTCCAAAACTGTAAGAAAATAAGTTCCTGTACTTTTAGCCACCTAGTGTTTGGTACTTTGCTATGGCAACCCTAGGAAACTAACATCCTCTACTCTCCAAGTTCTGCCACTCTGCTAGGTGTAACATAAAATCTTGATATTCTTATTTTTGTTTTTCTACTCATTTGTGAGTTTGCATACTCTCTTCATATGCTTTTTAGTCATATGAGCTTCCTTGTAAACTGAAAGTTTTTAGTCTTTGATTGCTTTTTCATAGGGGCTGCTGTTTTTTTCTTATTGATTTGCAACAGTTCCTTGTAAATTCCAAATATTAGACTGTTGATATTTACAACTATAGTCTCCCAAACAATTATCTTTCTGTTCATTTTATAAATTTCTCATTGGGCAAAATTGCTTACCTCCTATTTAATCAAAGTCATCCATTTTGGGCACATGATTTGTGTATTTGCGATTTTGCTTAAGAAATCCTTCCCCACTTCTATGTTACAAAGATAGTCTATTATATAATATTCCACAAACTGTATGTATTATCTTTAACATTTAGAGCCAATATATATATATGGTGTGACATAGAGGCCTGTTTAACACACCAGTATAACAAAACACTCCAAAATATAGTGGCTTAAAACAACAAAAACATTTATTTTGCTCATGTATCTGCAGCACTGGCAAGGATCAGCAAGGATGGTTCATCTTTTTACCATGGTATGTCAGCTGAGATGGCTCCACTGGGACTGAAAGATCCACTCTCAAGTTGGCTCACTCCTGTGGCTGGCAAGTTGGTGATGGCTGTCAGCTGAGAGTTCAGCTGGGACTGAGGGCAGGGGCACCTGAGTTCCTTTCCACTAGCGCCTCTTCACAGGCTGCTTCGGCTTCTTCACATTATGATGGCTGAGTTCCAAGATAAAGAAAAATTCAAAGGCTGTATGACTTTATAAAACCTTAATAACACTTGCTCAGGCTATATTAGCTTTATATATAGCTTCAGAAATCATTTAGCATGACTTCCACTGTCATCACAAACCTGCCCAGAATCAGGGCGAGGAAACATACATTTCACCTCTAACAGGAAGGGCTCAAAGTCACTTTGTAAAGAAGCACACGTGGGAGGGAGATAATGCTGCAATCCTCTTTGGGAATGGAATCTGCCACAGGATCCAATTCCCTTAGTAGGTCATCTTTATCATTTGTTAAATTCCTTACACACATGGGTCTGTCAACTGAGTGCTCTACTCTGTTACTCTGTTCTATTTGTATTTTGCCACAATAAGGCTATGTCTTAATATCTTGACACAATATGTCTTAACATCTGATAGGGCAAGTTTCCTCTGTGTTTTCCTTTCTCAAAGTTGTTATTCATGAACCTCTTAATCTTCCATACAACTTCTAAAACACATCATCAAGCTCCTTAAAAAAATCCTACTGGAATTTTGTTAAGATTGCCTTGACATTATAAGTTAATTTGGGGAGAACTGTGGCCAGGCGCGGTGGCTCACACCTGTAATCCCAGCACTTTGGGAGGCCAAGGCAGGCAGATCACTTGAGGTCAGAAGTTTGAGACCAGCTTGGCCAACATGGTGATACCCCATCTCTGCTAAAAATAGAAAAATTAGCCAGGCATGGTAGTGCACATCTGTAATCCCAGCTACTCAGGAGGCTGAGGCACAAGAATCACTTGAACCCAGGAGGAGGAGGTTGCAGTGAGCCAAGATCACGCCACTGGACTCCAGCCTGGGCAATAGAGCAAGACTCTGTCTCAAAAAAAAAAATTGAGGGAGAATTAACACAACTTTATATTGTCATCTGATTAAAATATGTAAAAATTACTCCATTTATTCATGCTTTTTATAGCTTTTAATTTTTAATATTTTACCTATAGAGATCTTGTTTATTTCCTAAATATTTAATAGTTTTTGTTGCTTCCATGAATATTATTTTTTAATTATATTTTCTAATCAGTTTTTGCTGGTATTGAGAAATTCTGTTGCAATACATAAGCTGATCTTGCATCTGGCAACCTTGCTTAACTCTAATAGTATGATCTGTTGTTTTTGCTATGTAGATTATCACATTATCTGCAAATAATGATAGTTTCATTCCTTCCCCTTTAATTCCTCTCTCTTTTTGTTCTTCATTTACAGTTGTCTAGAAAGTCCAGTGTTATGCTAACAATAGTGGGGGGTAATGGGTATCCTTGTCTTACTACTAGTCTTAAAATGTAATACATCTTTCTCCATTAAGTATTATTTGTGCTCTAGGTTTTTCAATATAAATAGGTATTTAACTTTATTAAATATTTTCTACATTTACTGAGATAATTATGTGATTTTTTCTTTTTGTGCATTAATGTGAATTATGTTAAACCATCCTTTTACTTCTGAACAAACTTATCAAATGACAATAAATTAATACTTTTAATATTAACATTTAATAAGCTGCAACAATTTTTTTAGGGTTTTTGTATCTGGAATCATAAGCAAAAGTGGTCAGTAATTTTCTATTCTTATCCTTATCTAATTGTGGAACAAATGTTATGTTCAGCTCAAAAATGAGTGGTAGTTTTTGTTATTTCTCTATTTTCTAACTTGAGATTGCTAGAATTTTACTGTAAAACTGTCTGGGCCAGGTGCCTTTTTGGAGTGGAGGTCTTTGTTCTGGTGCCTATTGGTTTATTTAAGTTTTCTATTTCTTCTTTTACCAATATAGGCATTTAATCATGTTCTCTAAATATTTTCATTTCATATAAGGTTTCCAAATTTAGCAGGATGAAGTTATTCATAATTTAGTTATCTTACCAGCTGTATCATATAGCTGTTTCTCCCTTTTCCATCAGTATCTTGTTTATTAATCTTTTTGCTGATTAGTCTTTATTGATTCACATATTCATTAACTATGAATTATTAATAAGATAGTTCCTGCTGTTTATATTTCCAAAAAGTTGTGTTTGTCTAGTTTGTCTATTGCTTGTATTTATTTGTTCATTCTTCACTGATTCTTGTCCTTATATTTATTATTTCTTTCCTTCTTGTGTACTTTGATTTGTTCTGTTATTCTTTTCAAACCTTTTGGGTAGAATTCTTAACTTACTTGATATTAACTTTTTTATTCCCAGAAAAGTAGATTTAAAGCAATAGATTCTTCTCTGACAACTGTTTTAGCTATGTCCTGCTTATTTGGATAGGAAGGATTCTTACTGTCATTTAGTGTTAATTATTATTTATTTTTACTAATTTCTCTTATACTCATTAGGAATTTAACAAGTAAGCCTCCCTTTTAATTGAAGAGTTTCTTAGTAATATTATTTGATTTCCAGACATATGAGATTTTTCATTTTTTAATTTTATTCAGATGGGATTTTTCTAGGTAACTTTTAGTCTTCTAGTGCTATGTTCAAAGAACATAATCTGCATAATTATCATTCCTTGGAATTTATTGAGGCTTCCTTTGCAGCCTGGTATGTGGCCACTTTTTACAAATGTTTTTTGCGTGCTCCAAAAGAAAATGTATTCTCTATTGCTGTGCATAGTGTTCTGCATAATTCTAATAGCATGAGCTTGTTATTATATTAGTCAAATTATCTATGCCTCTGCTTACTTTTGTTTGAGTTATCAGTTTCTAACCCTGGTGTCTTAAAATAACTATAATTGTTGATTTATAGATGTCTTTTAAAAAGAATATTTTGTAGAGTAACAACAGAGATAACAGAGAACAGTTTGTCAGATCCCCTCAAATCACAGGGATTTCATGCTAAGAAATGAATGAAAATTCAAGGCCTATACTCAGTCTTGGCTTGGACTGAGGGCTCCAAAGAGGCAATGTAAGTCTTGGCTACTTCATCTGCCCAAGGGAAACCTGTAAGTCTATGTGAAGGTAGGGCTAACCTTGATGTGCCCTTCAGGAGCTTCTGCCTCCAAGGTCTGAATCTAAATGAGGATGGGCACAAGCCCCATCTTTTTACCAGTGGCAGATCTTACCAATCAATCACTCACTCTTTAGGTAGCCTCCCAGAAGCCAGAATGAGCTTTTTTGGCAACCTTTGTATCAACAGCAAATAAATGCCACCCTGACTTTTTTTTTTTTTTTTTTTTGAGATGGAGTCTCACTGTGTCACCCAGGCTGGAGGGCAATGGCGTAATCTCGGCTCACTGCAACCTCCGCCTCCCAGGTTCAAGCAGTTCTCCTGCCTCAGCCTCCTGAGTAGCTGGGATTACAGGCACACCCCACCACACCCATCTAATTTTTGTATTTTTAATAGAGACAGGGATTCACCATATTGGTCAGGCTCGTCTCGAACCCCTGACCTCATGATCTGCCCGCCTCAGCTTCCCAAAGTGCTGGGATTACAGGCATGAGCCACCACGCCTGGCCAACCCTGACTTTTGAGACTGAAGCCATATCTAAGAAACTGAGGACTGTCTCTGAATTCTAGGTAGCAAAGTCAACCCAATGGCTCAATATTGATTGCTGAGTGGCTCCAAAGCTCTGGACACAAGGATCACTCTACACCCAAACTCCTCCAGTAACATGAAAACCCCTAGCATGTGAATAAGGTACCCACCTATTTTGTGAGATTTCTCAAAGTATTTCTGTTCTCCTCAGTCTGAATGAGGTTAATTTTCCTGAGCAACAAGAACAAGTGTGAATGCCCACTCCTCAACTTGGAGTCTTCTACATAACTTGGATGTTGAGAACTTAAATACACTATGGTGAGCTGCAGACTCTTCTTGCAGATATAACAATGCTCTTGGTTTAAGCAGGTGTACCAGTCAGGGTTGTTGGCCACAAACAATAGAAATGGCTCTGCCTGAACTGAGCAAAAAAAGACTTTACTAAAGGCAGCTCACAGACTCCAGAATGCCTGGAGAAAGAGGTTCAGGGAATGGGCAGGCACAAAAGAAATCCGGGTCCTGGAACCACAGCCCCAGATTCCCTACAGGCACATTTTGAAGAGTTCACCTGAGCCTGTGTCACCACTGCAAGTGCCTTCATTGGTGGCACAGCCCCTGGAAACCCGATGTCACTGCCACTGCTGCCGCTGCCACCACCCTAGCGGGACCATCCCCATTTCTTGGCCTCACCAGCTCTCAATTCAGAGCCTCAGGTAGGGTCGTGCAATTGCCAGAGCACCAGCGCTAACCTGCATCCTAGACACCTGGGGGTGCTCAGGAGGGCAGGTATTGATTGGCCTTCTAGGCTTCTCTGCTGAAAGGCTAGCTCTGCTCACCCTAAGAATCACATGGCAGGAAGTTTCTCAAATGTAGGAAGGGGATTCCCATGCAGCACGGACCTAAAAACACAAAACCCACTAAGCTGGTTAGGGTGGAGTGCAGAATGGGCTCCTCAGCATCCTTCTAGGGGGGCATGGGTCCCATAATAATTTGAACCCAACTTGGACCTTATTTTCATCTTAAAGATAGAGGATAATATCAACCAACACATGTGTTTGAAATAAGGTTTAAATGAAATGAAGTATGTGTGGGTGATTTGTAAATTATACAATGTTATGTGGATGTTAGTGATTCCACTCACTCCTTTGTTCTTTCGGCAAACTTCTCAGGCTTCATCTGGTGCTGGTCCATCACATAAATTTCATCTTCAGCCTCTCAGCAGACAATCTTGCCTCTTACTCCAGAGAGTCAACAGAACCCACATGAAAGAAACTCTACCAGCTTCCCACCACCAAACTGACAGACCCACCTGCATCTACTTCATCCTCTCCGCCTTCACTGCTGTTTCCATGGAGATACCCCTACTCTCTATCCACAGCCAATCTTGCCTTAGATAAGTGGCTCCCACCCTTTCCTGCCTTCTCCAGAACCTGTCATTATCAGTTACCCTCTCTGTGTCCTGTATCTATTTCTTTGTCTCCACTAAATCCTTCCATCCTACTCTCTCCCACATTATCCTCCCTACCTGACCCCCCAGACCCACATTTCCCATTAGCTACCACCCACTCTTCTTTCCTTCGCAAACATCTGATGAGTTGCCTGCATTGACTCTCTCCTCTTCCTCATCTCCCGTCCGCTCCTCAGCCTGTTCCAGCCTGACTCTCACACTTATGTATCCACCAAGCCTGACTTTGCCAAGTCCAAGTTGCCTCTCACTGATCTGTCTATGGCTTTTGACACAGTGACCCACTGATCCCTCCTTCTAGAGACAACCCCTTCCTTGGCATCCAGGACACTGTCCTCTCTCTCTCTCTGAATGCTCCTTGCAATTATCTTAGCCAGCTCCTGATTCTCAAGACAGCCTTTAAAGATTGACTCCTCCTTCCCTTCATGCCTCCCACATACACATCATCCATCCCTAAATTCTATCCATTCCACCTCCCAAATATTTCTCTAATCTTTGCACTCCTACCCACAAGCACAGGACTATAAAATCCTCCTATCTGGTCTTTCCACATCCACTTTGGCCTTCTGAACCATTCTTCAACCAGCAACCAGAGTAAGCTTTTTAACATATAAAAACGACCAACTTGTTTCTTTGCTTAAAACCCTTCAATGACTTAAAATCCTTCAAATCCTTAACAGGGATTTCCATGTGCTACATGTCTCAACCCCGGCCCACCTCTTCCCACTCCTCATTCTCTTTTCCCCTGGCTTGCCTGCATTCAGCTGGTTGCACAGAGTTTTCCTCTAATAGCCCGAGCTCCTGCTCAACCCAGGGCCATTCCTCTTCCTGAAGCCAGAGCCTCCCTTGCACTGCACCGGCCATGCACTGCATGACTCCAAGGGACACCGTTTGCCTCACTGGCATCACAGATGCAGAGTTGCTACCATGATTCAGCAATGAACTAGCTTAAAGAGGTGCACTCTTCTAATTACCAAAGAGTCTTTGCACTAGCTGGCATCAGGGCTGTCTGAACACCCTTCCCCTGCTCATCTTTTGGATCTCTTAAGTGTCTTGTGGAGGGAGAATCCTTTCCTGACCCTCCAAACTAGGTCAGGTCTCCCTGCAAGTCATGACCCCTCCACACTTTGCCTTTATGTTACTTACCATAATTATACTTATATACATTTGGGTAACTATTCATAATGTATCTGTCTTCCTGATGGACTATAAGTTCCCAAGGAATTGTGACAGTTTCTGGGATGCTCTACCCTATGTCACCCTGAGTCCACCAAGGAGGGCATACTCAACTAACTGAGAAGTGACTTATGGATAAATGAATGAGTCAACCACATGGGCTTCTGTTCTGGCTAAACAGCTCTCCTCTGCTGTCTGAATATATCTAAGGCCCTGTTCAGCAACTGTCTAAGTTTCCATGCTCTTAAGCCACAGGATAGAGGTCCAGTTGGTCGGTTTTCCACACACAAGAAATGAAGTTCCCCAGGACCATAACACCATGTTGTTCTGTTATCATGGGGTTGCCATTTCTTAACTTATTTTTTTTTTAAGAGATGGGATCTCACTATGTTGCCCATGCTGGATTTGAACTCCTGGGGCTAAAGCTATCCTCCCACCTCAGCCTCCCAAGTAGCTGGGACTACAGGTGCACGGCACCATGCACCAGCTGGAGGCATATTTCAAACAAGCTAACCCACAGAACCATAAGCCTGCCCAAACTCTCCTCTGCTGGCTAGGAAACAAGAATAACCCTCAGCCCAGAGCATGTGGATGACCAGGACCTCACCCACCACCCCATCCTGGAGACCAGCTCTCAACCCTATACTCTTTCAGACCAGGAGCCTGAGCCTGTGTCCCTTTGGGCCACTGCTCGAGTGTGCCCTCTGAGAGGTACTGCTCCACAGGCTGCAAGAGTATTTGTCCCATTTTTCTTATCACTTCCCAAAAAGTAGCACCACTGAGTAACAATTACAGATTGCCTACTGTGTACCTGCCTTTGTACAAAGTAATACAAACCATAATATTTGCCCTAAACAACTTTAGTCTCCAGCTGTGGAGACAAGAGTGCACATGAACAGAGAAGGAACTCTGAGCTGGGATTTGGAACATCCCAGCCTCGGCCTCAGCACTAAGCCCGTCTGAAAGCTGAAAAGGAAAGTGGTTCAATGCAAGGGCAGTGCATTGGGAAGCCGAGGTGGGAGGATCTCTTGAGCCCAGGAGTGCAAGATCAGCGTGGGCAATATACTGAGACCTGTTATCCACAAAAAAAAAAAAAAATTAAAAGTTAGCTGGGCATGCTGGCACATGCTTATAGTCCCAGCTACTTGGGAGACTGAGGCAGGAGGATCGCTTGAGCCCAGGAGTTGAAGGCTGCAGTGAGCTATGATTGTGCCACTCCAGCCCAGGTGACAAAGTGAGACCCTGTCTCTAAAGAAAAAAAAAAAATTATGAAAGCAGAGGTCCTAGCCAGAAACCTGGAACTCTACTCCCCTCTGCTGTTTTCTTGTAGACTAAATAAAGATCTGCCATTGCAACCAAAGAGGGAAACAGAAATACAGGGCAAATAAATAGGAGGGGAAGAACAGGACAGAAGGACAAAGAAGGGGGAACAAGTAAGCTGCAATAGTGAAATAAAAGCTATTAATACAGAGTGTGTCTGATTATGACAACTAATATTTGTGTAGTTTTTCACACAGCACTTACACAGGGACTAGCTCTCTGGATTCCCCCAGCATCCCTGAGAAGTACATCATCCCAGCTTTACAGATGTTGAGACTGCAGCCCCAAAGATTGTGAGGTACCCAGTCTTACATAGCTGGCAAGTGACGGAACTAGGACCTGAAACCCTGGCCCAAATCTGACTCCAACACAGTCCTCATTCCTCTAAACTCCTTTCGTCCAGAAACAGCAAGTTTATAGGACAGACAAAGGAGAAGTGGCTCCCAGTTATTCTTCCCACTTCTGCAAAGCCTCATCTCTCCTGCCACACTCACCTCCTCCCACCCCCGCCCCAACCCTCTGCACAGAAGACTGCAGGTCACCTTATTGGCTTCCTAAAGAACATGGTAGTGTTTATTTGACAACAACCTTGGCAGGACCTCTTTGCTGCCAAACATCCTGTCCTGGGAGCCGAAGGGTCAGCATGGGGAGGAGATGAAGCTTATGCCATCCTCATCCTCCCCTGGGACAGCTTATTACCTGTAGGCACAGGTCTGGTAGATACTGGGAGGATGTCAAAGACCCTACAATGGGACATGATGATCTATCAAAATAATTATAACAGCAATGACAGCAGCTAACACTTCTTGAGTGCTTACTACCCACCGCCACGAGAAGAGCTTTCAATGGCTTTGAACTGTGCTTAAGCCTCATCACTACGTAATGAGGTATGCTCTAGTCTTCCATGAGAAACTGAGGCTCAGGGGATGAACTGTCATGTCAGGGCCACACATCAGCAAGGGTTAGAGCCAGGACTCAAGTCAGGTGAAGACTCCAAGGGCCAAACTCTTAACCACCATGTATATTGCCTCTTTGTTTTATGAATACCCTAGGTGGGGCAGCAGGGTAGTATAAACCCCAAAAAACAGGTACAATTAATGTCTACCAACATCTGGAGTGGCGAGAAAGGTTTCAAAGACAAAATAAGACTGATGTGGACCTGTACGAAGGAAGAAGACAGATGAGGGGCCCAGGGTCACATACAAGAGAAAGGTCAGAGCAAAGGTGAGATGGATTCTGGCAGGGCTTACACAGGGAAAGAGGGGAGATCAGAAGCAGCCCGAATGGTACCGTGGAAGTCGCCTTGATGGCTCATTCTTCAGACTAACAGATTTGACACCAGAAAGAAGAACAGGGAGCAAAGGAGAACAGAGGAAAGGAAATCGTAGACACCATGTGAGTTTCAAAAGTACCTAGTAGGAATGTGAGAATTTTTCCCATAATCTGATTATTTGGTCCTTTGGGGTGTCTGGGACAAAGTTTCCACCCTCAGAGTAGCTTCTTCCAAATAGTCCCAGTCGCCACCCTAGGAACCAAGCAGGTGGGTGCTCTTGAAACTTAGGAAGCCCTTTAGCTGTAAATAAAGGGAAAAGGATCCGGGAAAAGTGAGCCAATGGCAGGGGCAGGGAAGGCATTTGCAGTCAATTTGGGATGTCCCCACTGCATTGGATCCTCTCTGTCGTGGAAACAATCCATGCCCCTGTGTCATACAATGTTCAGTCTTATCTAATTCCAGCCATATCTACACATCACAAAGTAGCACAGCGAGCTACCCACAATCTGTCCAATTTGCTTACTTTGAACCTCCAAACAAAGTAGCCAGGCTCCCAGAGGACAGGGGACTTCCTGTCAAGCCAGTTGGGTGCTCTGTCCATCAGTCTCAAGCCTAGGAATGGAAATGCACTTGAAAATCCTTGTCAACGCAACCAGTGCATTCAGACTCTCCATTGTAGCCACATAACCTGTGTCCTCTGTCCTCTGTATCACTGACTATCACTAGAACACAGCTTCCTAACCTTCCCTGGGCCCCTGCAACCACTGAGAAACAAACAAAACAAAACCAGAATCTGTCTCCCAAAAGTTAACATTATTACTGGTCAGGAGAAAGGTTGGACATTTGGTCAAATTCCTCTAAGGTTTTGCATTTCCCCATTATTAAGAAGGCCTGCTTCAGGAGCACAATGTTAACTGGTTCAAAGCTTTCATATATATATATGTATGTGTGTGTGTATGTGTGTGTGTGTGTGTGTGTGTGTGTGTATAATGATTTTACCATTTAAGCTATAGAAGACAGCAACCACAAAATTGAAATTCTGTCTTTCAAAGGGTTTTATGTACTCTCTAACTGAAAACAGCTTCACAATAAAATGATCCAGTTTTACAAGTAAGCGCTACCCAAAATAGTAACTATGGCCTTAAGGGCTATTATCTCATTGCTATATGAAGGATTTAGGGCATATAAATGTCCATTAACACAACTAAGCATAATAATCTGATTTATAAAGTACCCCTTGCCAGGGCCTTTGTGGCACCCTACAATTACACTGCCCCAATTAAAACATCCTAGAAGCCTAATAGGCTTACCCCGAAAGAAACAGCCCTGTAAAAGCATGACCCACCCCACCAAAAAATCTTGATGGAGGGGGTTCTACAGCAAGGTGGTGGCAGCAAAGAGGGTTTTTGGATGGAAAGGAGAGCATTTTAAATGTCTGATTCCCATGCTCAAAGCCTGCCAAAGTAAACAGGAGCGATAGTAACCCCAAAGCAAAGAGGCATTACCAGTATGATTGTCTGGTTGTCCATCTAAGGCCTTCCTAGTAAATTTGGCATTTGCTTCTCACAAAAGAACACTTCTGGGTCCTAAGCTTGGGAAATCCAAATGACATTTGCAGCTGGAAAGCAAGAAGAACTCTTCTGTTCCAGAGACCTATTTGGAGCATGAAATTTGAACACCTTCTCTCAACCTTGGCCCAAGTCAACCCCAAGTTGCTCAGCTGAAATTTGCAGAGTCTCAGCCACTTGTGTGTATGTGTGTTGGGGCAGATGGGGGTGGGGGGGTCTCATCTGTCTTGACTACTCTTAGATAAGTCTATCACAACAGAATGGAAATATGCCTCTCAAAATTTACCCTTCATTCCTAGATATCAGTGGACAAATGAAATTTCCAAAAGACATAAGAAGTTACTAAAGTAAATGTCTTCAAAGTTGGCTCAAAGCTAATCTTAGTGAAGAGTGAAAACTGCCCCCTGACTATTCTGTAGAGAAAAGCATGTAGCGAAGGAGAACATTTCTAAAAATCTATTCACAGATAGGCAGAGGCAGCCATCCAATGCTGTGTCCCACCCACCACTTAACTCATTCACACCAACTGAGCAAAGATACTATTAATACTAATACTCAAAATGCTGGTGAGACTTCAGCCAGACAGGTACTCTGACACTACCAGTAGGAGGGTCAATTATTTGAGCCTCTCTAAAAAGCCATCTCTCAATAGCTACCAAGAGCCTTTAAAATGCCTAGATCCTTTGATCCACTGGAAATGTATTCTAAGGAAATTGGCAAAACGTGTTCAAAGAGCAAAGCATACTAATGCTCCCTGTCACATCGTTTAATGTAGAAAGAGATGGGAACTGATTCAGCAATAAGGGAAGAATCATGTAAATTATGGTAAATCCATAGGCAAAGTATTGTAAAGCCTTTAAAAGTTATGCTTACTGAGAAACACAAAATAAGATATGAATAAAATGAAATAAAAACTGTATTCTTGGATAGGAAGTCTCAGTAGTGTAAAGATGTCAATTCTCTCCATCTTAGTCTATAAATTCAACATAATCCCAATCAAAATCTCAAAAACAGTTTTGTTTGTTTTGTTGGGAAAGTAGAAATTTAACAAAATGATTCCACGGTCATCTGGGAAAATAGGCCATGTGAAAATAGCCAAGAAATGTGTTTTAAAAGGAAGATTAACAAGTATAGTCTAGACCTCACTGTTATAAAAATATGTTAAAACTATAGTAATTTAAACAATAAGGTACAAATGTAGGACTAGAAAGAGTAGAAGGTTCAAAGGAAGCCAAGTCATATATAAGAATTTAGTGTATGATAAAGGTAGCATTTCAGATCAGGAGAGAAAATATAGATTATTCAACAAATGGTGTAAGATAACTAGCTAAATGTTTGGGGAAAAGTTTATGCCAGTGCCCTATATTACATTTTTGTTTAATTTAAACATGAAAATAACATGCTCTTATAACATGAAAACAATAACATTTTTTAAACTGGTAAAGGAAAGACAGGGGAATGGTCTAAATTATCTTGGAATAAATTAGACTCTTCTTAACATGAAATAAAATAATTGAGAAAAAAACTAACAAGCTTGAATACATAAACATTTTTAACTGCTGTAAAAACACCATAACAGTCAGAGAAAGACAAAAAAAAAATTGTGGAACTACTTCTATCACATACAACAAATAATTTTCTTAATATCTAAAGACATAAAATGTATTAATTAGAAACTTATAAATAACATGATACAAAAATATACAAAGTATGTGAACTGCAGTTTATAGAATAAAAAATATGAGTGGCTAAATGTGTGAATAAATGCACAGACTCACTTATAATGAATGACATGTAAATTTAAAAACAGTGAGATTATTGTTTGTTTGGTTTTATGTGTGTGGTTTTTCATTTTTTGTCCCCATTATTGATAAGAGTATGGGAAACCAGAAAGATTATGCATAGCTGATGAGAATGTAAATGCATAAACATTTTTGGAGAGCAACTTGTCCATATCTTTTAATACTTTACATGTGAACCCTCCCTTTAGCCCAGAATTTCCATTTCGGGCATTAATCCTACATAAACACTTGTACACTAAAACATATGTGCAAAGATGCGCACAGAAATATATGCACAGAGATGCCTGATGCAGCATTGTTTATAAGAGGGAAAAAAAAAAAGGCCTGGGCATGTGGTTTATGCCTATAATCTCAACACATTGTGGGGCCAAGGAAGTATTGCTTGAGGCCAGGAGCTTGAAACCAGCCTGGGCAGAATAGTGAAGCCCTGTCTCTACAAATATATATAGATATATAGATTTTTTTTTTTTAATTAGCCAGGCATGAGCCTATAGTCCCAGCTACTCAGGAGGCTGAGGCGGAAGGATCACTTGAGCCCAGGAAGTTGAGACTGCAGTGAGCTGTGAGTACACCATTGCTCTCCAGCCTGGGCAACAAAGTGAGACCCTGTCTCAAAAAATATATATAAAAAAGGGAAATCACTTAAATAGCTATCAATAGAAGTTTGGTTAAAGATGAGATTTTCCTAGAATGGAATACCTAGCAGTAGTTTAAAAGAATAAGGTGGATTTGTATGTAGTAACATAAAAGATGTCCAAGATATAATACGTGCAAAAATGTTGCAAAACTGTATGAATAATATGAACCCATGTTTTCTGTGCCTGTACATGCAAAACTAATGTCTGAATAGAAATATAAGAAATTGCTAAAAAGGAGTTACATCAACTGAGTGAAAAAAAGGAGAGAAGAGGAGAGAGGATATTTACTTTTCATATCTTCAACTTTTTTTTTTACAATGGCATGCATTACTGTTGAAATCACAAACTAATAAAAAATAGTTGAAGTTTTAAAATTAAAATTCAAGTATTTTAATATTTTCCAAGACTCTTTTAAAGATCCAGAGAAGTACTTATAATGTAGCATAAAAGGAAAATCCAGATCATGTAATTATAAAGTATGCTCTAAATTATTTTAAAATTTATATGTAAATATGTACATGTAATAAAATGCTGGCAGGAAACTTACCAAAATGTTCATGGTAATTAATTCTAGTACTAATGTTTTAACATCTTTTTTTATTTACTCATTTATATTTTTTCAAGTTTTCCAAAATTAATATATAATCAGAAAAATAATTTACTGAGCAATTCAGAATTTGCTTAGCAAATTATTATATGTCCTACACTAGACTAGGAATCAAGGGGAGAGAAAATGTGGGACATAATCCCTTTCCTCAAGCAATTTACAGTTTCACAGATGAATCTGTACCTATGGCTAAAACATTTGTACATATAGAATCCGTACATGTTGCGATCAACAAAGAACAACAATGAGCCAAGTGCTAAGCTGAATCTTATCAAAGGTCAAAATGTATGAAAGAGACAGTGTGATTAATGGGACAACAGAAAGGGAAAAAGAAACACATGTCCCAATTATTAGCACCTCCGTAACCAGACACCAGGGAAACAGTCTTGGGAAATAATATGAGAACTGTCTTCCAATGACAGAGTCAGAACTATACACAAGCTTGATTCTGGGCATTAAGAGGCTCACTTCCTCAAAACAATGCCTTTGCCACACACTGATATCTAAAATTTTACTGTTAAAGATTTATCTCCTTTTTTCATACTCTCTATCACTCTTAAAAAGCAAATGGATCTCGAAGTGCCAACACTTGACACTGGATAGGACCCTTCCAGGCTTCTGGTGCCCATGACAGACATCACTAGTCAATCTCCGCACTTCCTTGTGAAAGAATCTCAGAATCATTCTCAGCGCAACACTGCAAGCAGCTACAACCCACTGAGCAAAGCTGGGATCTGAGTAGAACGCTATTTGCCAACCCTTATTAAAGTGATTGTAATAATAAACTCACATTTGAATAGGAGCTGAGAATTTACAAAGCTCTGTCACATCCATTATCTCATTTGAGCTGGTGTTGTTTTCTTTATGCCAAAATTGAGGATTTAAGAGTATCTGCAAATTGTTCAATGGCCGCTCTTAAGAGGTAGGCCCCAGATTCTAATGGGAAACACAACCTTTGTTCCAAGTCCACTTCTCTTCCTTCTCTTCCTCTTAAACATCAGTCTAAAAGAGTTGAGCCTATGCTATTCTGAGAGCCAGCTTGGGGAGGGGAGAGCATGAGGATCTTAGGAAGCCCTGGGTCTAGGGAAAGAGCATCCCTGAAAAACGCAGGACACCAGAACCCAGAGACTATGGGCACAGGACATCATAATTTTGCAAAAAACCAGTTCTTTCCCCTGAAGAGAGCAGCAAATATATTCAGGTTCCCACCTACAACTGTTATCTCACTGGAATTCAACCAAGAACCCCATTAAGTTCAAGAACAATTCCAACCATATGAAAATCTGACAGGTACTAAGATGCACAGATAAGTTTCCGTGCCTTGGGCTCTGCGGCCTCATTCTTACCAGTTTCCCCACAGCCTCCTGTCTGTTCTCTAGGTTGGGGAAGACCAGAGCCAGCCTGATGGTCCTCCCAAGGTCTCTCCCAAGTTCCAAACACCCAGTGGAAAATGCACAATCTACCAAGTCATTTTCTCCTTTGGTGCTTCAAACGTGACTCTCAGATTCCCCTGGGCAGCTCCATGATCGTCTGAAGCTCCTCTCATCCAGCTCCATTTGGAGGCACATGGAGGTTAACTTCCATAAGCAAGAGGTCTGCCTTGCACAGACCTTGTGTGCACGCACGTTTGTGTGTGTGTGTGTGTGTGTGTGTCCAGGGACACCCATGAACTCACCCTCCAATCCAATCCAATATTAAAAGTGCAACAGTCCTAAAGGGGTTTTTTAAACACCAGAATTAGATAGCGTGTTGAATTTGAGGTTAACATATGGATTTTTGACTTTAAAAGGCTAGATTTTCACAACAAACACACGTTGCTATAGAGACGGCATAAGCCTATGTAAACTTCAGGCATTCATATTCATAGAAACTCCTGAAGCAAGACCAAATGTTGGCCCCAACATTCCTGCTCTTGCCAACTTCCAAAGAGTGCACAAATTATGCCAAAAATAAATGGGTGTGACTAATACAAGCTTAGAACATTTTTCAAAAATTTACCTTAAGGGCAACATTTGTTGATCTAGGAGCTGGGTGTGTAAAGCATACTTCCCCCTTCCATAAATCCATCTGTTTTATTTACACTTCCTAAAAGACCTGCATGCACATTTTTTCCATAAATTGTACAACTGCTAGTAATCACGTATCATCTCAATCTGCGCCCCAGTTCTATTTTAACACTATGTCTCTTCCTTTTTGTTTGTGTTCCATTAAGCACATACTAGAGGCAAAGCAGTCAAGACTTAACCCTTCCATTCCCAAATACACACTCCAGGGCTGCCGAATTGGCCACAAGCTTTTACATAGGCGACAATTCCCAGGTCTACAAGCCTGGGGTAAATCCTATTACAAAAGCTCAGAGATGTCAAATTGGTTTCTGCTACTGACCTTCTTTCTCGTGACCCCTGCCCCAACCCTCCAGGCCCCAATCCCAAATACCTCATTTCTCCCACACCAAGGTCAACCTGTATGACGACTGAGCTCTGCCCTGAATCTGCTCTATCCTGTGGTGGATACTTGCTGCTAATTACTGTAGTCACACTTCTTAATTCAACAAGCGCCAGGCGGCTGCCCGCCATCTCCCCAGTGGGATGGGTCGCTAGCTATCTAACGCAGGTCACTAAGTCGGCATTTATTTCCTGATAGGAGATGGCGTTACAAGGTAGCTGTTCCAACATGAATGGTAATCAACAATAATTAAAAGTGATACACCTATTCTGACTCATATGATAGTGTTAAAAAAAAAAATCCAAAAAGGGTGGTGGAAGGAGGGGGGAGAAAGAAAGAGAAAATAAACTACTTAGCCAAAGCCAATAGGTTTTTCATTTCAACTTAGAATTTCTGGAAAATGCTTGCTTCTGTTTCCTTTTAATTCACGCAGAAGGAGTACTTCCACACTGCAACCACAGTGAAAAGCAGTGAATTGGGCTTTTCCATAAGGGAAAGAAAAGCCAAATGAATCCCTTTACCTTGGCACTGGGGAGAACAGCAGAGCAGGGCTCAGGCCACACTCAAAATCTCCCTGTCCTTGGAGGCCATCGTGACTCTCATGGGTGATGCCAACTTCCAATCTTAGAAACCGAAAAGATCAACTACAACCAACTCTCGAGCATCCAGAAGTGGTTTAGCCTGAGCTGCATAAATGACTGTGGCCCACTCAGATTCTCAGCCCCCATCTTAGTCCTCCTCTGGAGAACACAGGCAGCCCAGGCCCATGCTATTACTCACCAGGCCCTACTGGGTAAATGGGCACTCCAGTCATCCCATGGGCCTCTATGCAGGGATCCTGTGCACACAGGGCAGCTTTACTTCAGCTGTGATTAGGATTATCTACGATCTACACTCTCATGCCATCCCCCCACCTTCTGCCACCCCCATCTTAAAATGGGTCCCCCAGAATCAGATCTGGAGACTACACTTCACTTGCCAGTTATATATCAATAAAGTGCTCCCAGGAGAAAACGGAAAGGGGATGAGGGGAACAGAACAGAAATGGGGAAAAAGCCAAGCACAGGTGAGATTCCGGCCCAGCCTCTGCCAGATTCCAAAGCATAAACGGGCCCACATTGAAGCAAGGCCACTGACCTTTGTCACTCCCATATTCAGTTCTCTGCTACTGGCCACCTCAGGGCAAATGTAAACCCCCAGGCACTTCTGGCTCTCTGTACCTTTCCCCAAGCAGCTCCAGGGGCCCAAGGGCATCCTCCAAAGAAGGCCACTGGGGCCAGTGTGGAGGCAAAGGGAAGTGAGGCTGGATTATGGGCACTCAGAAGGAATCCCAGGAACACCGACCTGTCTATTGCACCCCCAGGGAAGAGAACACTGTAGTATTTTAACATTAATTTCATAAAACAATTCTTAATATTAAAATCTTAAAGAAGCAGGCATGAATGGGGGAGAGAAAAATAACCCCATCACTGATTGTACCTACTATGCAGGAAAACACCAAAATGTAAAGTCTGCTTATCGACTGTCACACCTGGACCAGGAAATAAGAATGTGAGACCTAGACACCTGTGTATTCCAGTGTTCTGTCCTGAAGCACCTATGGAACTTCAAAGTGCCACTTGATCACCTCCCCTCAGGACCAGCATGCAAGCATGACTATCCAGCTCCCACAGCATGGCAGAATTTTAAGGGACTGCCTCCCATGCCCAAGATACCCTCCTGCCTTCTGACTCCTGTGTGGACTACATCTTGCCTACTTTGGCCAGCTCAGGGAAGATAGACAAATGGAGGGTAGGAATTGCACAAGAGCCCACATGCCCCCAATGAATGCCTCAGAACAAGAGCCTGCTCTGATTGACTGATCTATAGTGGCTCTGATGGAAAGAGTCGTCAGACTGAGGAGAGTGTGATGATCTAGTTTTGATGCCTAATGCAGGAGAAGGAAGTAAAGGCACATCCCTGTGGTATAGACGAGGCTAGAACCTCATCTACTCCTGAGGGTGCATCCTCCCTTCCAATGTCTGCCCTCCTCATTTCATATAAATTATACTCACACACACAAAAAAACAAATGGGGGCCATGTACAGTGGCTCACGTCTGTAATCCCAGCACTTTGGGAGGCCAAAGTCAGGCCGATCACTTGAGGGCAGGAGTTCAAGACCAGCCTGGCCAACATGGTGAAACCCCGTCTCTACTACAAATACAAGAATTAGCCAGGCATGGTGGCATGCACCTATAATCCCAGCTACTCAGGAGGCTGAGGCAGGAGAATCACTTGAACCCAGGAGGCGGAGGTTGCAGTGATCCAAGATCGTGCCACTGCACTCCAGCCTGGGCAACAGAGCAAAACTCCATCTCAAAAAAAAAAAAAGAAAAAGAAAGAAAGAAAGAAAAGAAAAAAAGTAATGGGTTTTAAAATGCTTACAAAGGGCCGGGCATGGTGGTGCGCACCAGTAGTCCCAGCTACTTAGGAAGCTGAGTGAGTCAGGAGGATCACTTGAGCCCAGGAGGTCGAGGTTGCAGTAAATTCTGATTGCACCATTGCACTTCAGCCTGGGCAACAGAGCCAGACTCTGTCTCGAAAAAAAGAGAAAAAGAAAGAAAGAAAATGTTTACAAAGTTTAGAATTTAAAAGTATATCAAAGGACTAGGCTGTATTGTTTGTCGTAAAGAAGTTAATAACCTCAAGAAGAACATAAGACATACAGACAGAGAGCAAGTCTTAAGACATACATCATAAACTGGCAAGATAAATAAATTCCCAAGTGCCAACATATATGTAATTTCAGGTAATCAGGTGCCTGCTCCTGTGCTGAGCATAAACGGGGTTCTGGGCGCTCATGCAGTGAAGAGATGACTGTTCTAGAAACAAAGAAGGAGGTGGGATTTTAACAGTCCCTGGAGTTTGAGTTGGATTTAGACAGGAGAGCGAGAGAGGAAGGAACAACAGGAGAGAAGCCATATTCTGGGAATGTTTGGTGAAGCTCTTGAAGATCCCAGAGTACAGAAAATCGTTTCTCCTATACCCCACACAGAAACAAAGCCCTGTTTCCTGGCCACATCCCGTGGGCTGCTTTCAGAGAGGCCCTTCACACTCAGGGCTGCTCTCAGGGAACAGAAGGGCTCGATTTGCCAGCCGTTGGTGAGGGCAGAGGATGGAATTTCAACTCCCCAGCTCACGGGTCTTCCTGTGCCGCCCAACCCAGTCGCGGGAACCCGGGCCAATCCGTGGCCTCTAGTTAATACTTGAGCACGTTCAAGCCTCCCCCAAGAAAAAAATGAAAATAGCCAGCAAGGAGGGAAAGGCAGCCAGGGACGTCCCCCTTCCACTTCAAAAGAGCAGTAGAAACCGTCACCTCCCTATAGGACAACAAATCACCCCCATAAACACCCACCAGCCACCTCCCGCCCCTTCGTGATTTATTTTCCAGCAGTTGGCCCGCATTTAGCAAAATTTGAACGGCAGTGAGAATAATAATCAGACCCAGGACCTGACCACCTCAAACCCTCCCTCCTGCCTTCCTACCCACTCTCACCACCCCCAGGACTGGCTGACAATGCTGTGAGCCCCACGCGGAAGCAGGCCTAGGAAGAGAGGGTGCAAACTTGGACTTCAGCCTCCCATCTCCTCCCAGCTCCCAGACTTCCCCCAGCGTGCACCCCTCTCCTCTTCCTGCAAAAGCAAGCCCTTCTCCCCTCACTCAGCCAAGCCAAATACACACAGAACCAATTCAGTTTCCAGAAGTTAAAGATCAGCTCCAAGCCGAGACTTGTTCTAAAATAATGGAAGGGGGATGGGAGGGTAGAGAGGCGATGTGGGAACAGAGAGAAAAATTAAGGCTATTGGCTTTCTGTCATTTGGCAGTGAACCTGCCAAAACAAAGTTTGCAGTTTTTAGAGGCTTTACAGTAGGATGGGAGGTGGGGGGTCAGAGGGAACCTTTATCCATTCTGATTTTAAGAATAACTCTTCATCCTGTTCACTCACGGTATACACTGGGGGGGATGTGTTTTGTTTTCTTTGTTTTAAAGCAAGAAACCCATAAATGCCACCTCTTTCCAAATTGCCCCGTCTCCTTAGAGATGGGACTCTTTTCGAGAGGAGCACCTCCCCGACGGCTGTGGATTACCAACAATAACAACTCGCGCTTGCGAGGAGCTTTTAACTTTTCAAAGTCCTCCTCCATCCATCATCCCGCTTTATCCCCGTGACAGCCTGGTGATGCAGGTGGGGCAGGGATTCCAGGGCCAGCCTTCAATGTAAGCAGAGCAGATAATGTACCCAGCAGACCCAGGGGCCCAGGAAGGGACCGACTGCCTCAGAGAACCTCTCCCAACAAACTGCACCTGAAAATCCTCTTCACAAAAAACTACCCTTCCACTTCACACGACAGATGAGGCTCAAGAAACAAATACCCTCTGGAAAGAGAACCCATCAACCAGTGTGTAATGTGGGGCAAAGCCGGCAGGAAGGCTTTTCAGACGGCAGTGTTTAGTAGGGAAGGGAAATGGTCCACCACCAGGGAAGACACGGGGAATGGAGGAAACCTGGCTTGGCTCGCAGAGTTGCCTGAGGTCACCCCCAGGAATTGCTAACCCTATTTTAAAGGAAGTAAGACACAAAGAGGTCAAGTCACCCCCGTGTTTACTCATTCCTTGATTCAAACACTTTTTTAGTAGCTGCTATTGTGCCAGCCTAGCCCTGGTGTATAAGATGAAGACATAGAGCCTGCCTGCGAGAAGCCTGCAATGGAGTGCAAGAGGCAATGTGAGCGTCAGGATGGCATCAGATCCTCCTCTCCCCTCCACCCTCCTCATCCCCTTCCCTCTCCCCTCACTTTGGGCAACAGACCATTGCCTTCTAAGCAGGCCTACATAGTCCAGGATGAAAAATGTAATTGATTTCAGAATGTGTACTGTAGACACATAGCAGAGACTTTTTTGAGAGATAAATTTTGGAATTCTAAAATCTCAGTTTTTATATCAAAAGGCAACTTCTGGAAGCCTCAGAGCATAGTGTCATAATTGGTAGAGCAGGGAAAAATTTTCAGCAGTGATGGTTTCCCTTACCATAGGAGGGGACCCACCCCACCAGCTCTTTTTTTTTTTTTTTTGAGACAGAATTTCGCTCTTGTTGCCCAGGCTGGAGTGCAGTGGCGCCATCTCTGCTCACCACAACCTCTGTCTCCCGGATTCAAGTGATTCTCCTGCCTCAGCCTCCCGAGTAGCTGGGATTACAGGCATGCACCACCACACCCAACTAATTTTGTATTTTGAGTAGCCACAGAGTTTCTCCATGTTGGTCAGGCTGGTCTCAAACTCCCGACCTCAGGTGATCCGCCCACCTCAGCCTCCCAAAAGTGCTGGGATCACAGGCGTGAGCCACCATGCCTGGCCCCACCTCACCAGCTCTTATCCCACCAGCTGTGAACCTTGGTGAGTCCTTAGTGATCTGATCACATAAGGACACTGAGCCCTAGGGGTGTAGGAGGATTGAAGCCCTGATGCAATGCTTATCATTTTAGTCACCTATCACTCAGTCACAGTTCTGGTGGTTTAGCTATTTCTCTCCTCAAATGCACGGAAAACTGTGATTTGGTTCTCTACAAATGACACTTTCTGTTTTTGTGTTTGTTTTTCAAAATACCTTGGCATAACTCATACAATGAGATTAGAATTTGTTGGTGAACTATTTTTCAGCTCAGTAACCTATTTTTTTAATTGTGGTAAAAATAAAACCACATAACATAAAGTGTACCATCTTAACCATTTTTAAGTGTACAGTTCAGTAGTACTAAATATATTCACATTGCTGTGAGATACATCTCCAGAACTTTCTCATCTTGCAGAACTGAAACTCTATAACTATAAATAACTGTCTTTTGCCCCTTCCCCCAGCTCTTGGCAACCACCCTTCTACTTCCTATTATCTACGATTTGACTAATTTAGATATCTCATGTGAGTAGAATTATACAATGTTTTTCCTTTTGTGTCTGGCTTGTTTCACAGAGCATAATGTCTTCAAGGTTCATCCACGCTGCACCAAGTGTCAGAATTCCTCCCCCTTTTAAGGCTGAATAATATTCCATTGTATGTAAATGCCACATTTTGTTTATCCATTCATCCACTGATGAATATGTAGGTTGCTTCTACCTCTTGGCTCTTGCAAATAACCCTGCTATGAACATGAGTGTGCAAATACCTTTTCAAGACCCTGCTTTTAATTCTTTTGGATATAGGCCCAGAAGTGAGATTCTGGATCATAAGGTAGTCCTAGTTTCAATTTTTTTGAGGAACAATGATACTGTTTCCCATAGTAGTGGCACCATTCTACATCCTCCAGCAATTCCCAGGGTTCCAACTTCTCCACATCCCTTTCAACACTTACTGTCTGTTATTGTTGTTGTTTATAGTAGCCACTGTAACGGTTGGGTAATGCCTCAGTTGTGGTCTTGATTTGCATTTCTCTGGTAGTTAGTGATGTCGAGCATCTTTTCATATGCTTTTTGGCCATTTGTAACTCAGCAACCATTTTTTAAAGTGTTGATTTTTGAAGCTCTGAAATTGAGTTTTCCTGTTTTGGGGCAGGCCCCAACTGCCACTTTTCACATAGGAGGTCCCAGTGAACAAGAGGCAGTTTCTGTTTTTGACTTTAACATATGACTAAAGTAAGGTTTCTCAGCCTCATCACAATTGACATTTTGGTTGAGGAATGCCCTGTGCATTGTAGGGAGTTTAGCAGCACCCCTGGCCTCTAGATGCCAGTAGCATTCCGGCTCCCCTGGTGACAGCCAAAAATATCTCCAGACATTACCAAATGTCTCCAGGGGAACAAAACTGCCCCTGGTTGAGAGCCACTGGATTAGAGTTTTCAAACTAGCATGTTTGAGTTGGCCAACGTGACAATTTTAAATTTTTGAGTCAACATTAAAAATTTTGTAGATATCACCTAAAAATTCAGATTTCCAGCTTCTCTTGAGGAAGCAGAGGATACAGGCTATCTTGGGCCTGCATTGCCCCATGGCAATATTTGGCTGGGCTGAGTAGCTACTGCCCCACCCAAGTTTGAGTTGGTTCCCTCAATGTAGCCCATAAAATAAAACCATTGTGAATGCCAGATACATCTGCCTCTAGTTTATCCAGTGAAATAATTCTGATTTGTCTGAGTTTTCCTACTAGTATGCATGATAATGTAAAATCCCAGACCACTGGACCAAAACTACTAGAATTATTTGATAGTCCAAAGTTTACTCTCTGTCTTTGTCTGTCTGTCCCTCTCTCTCTCTCTCTCTCTCACACACACACACACACACACAGAGAGAGAGAGAGAGAGAGAGAGACAGCAAGGTTCACAGAACACTGGACTAGAAGCTGGGAGAGCAAGGTTCTAATCCTGAGTCTGTGTCCTTGATTAATTCAATTTAACAAGTATTCATTGAATGCCTACTACATGAAAGATTTCAAGTTGAGGTCCAGAACTCATCTGGACCCTGGCTTCCTTAACTAATGCTCGTATTGAACAGGTGAGTTCCAAGAGCTGATTGAGCTCTAACCGCCTACAATCCATACATAAACATAATATAGTAAAACCCTGCTGCTCTGGAAAAATTGAGGCTGGGAATAGAGAAAGAGAGAGTTTGGACTAGTGGCCAGAAGAGACTATAAAATCCTTTTAAATAAATGCAGTTATATATTTTTCACACTCATGTAGTTATGCACACTGGGCTGTGACAGACACGGTTGGCATGACATACATGGGGGCATACCACCCTGATCCCCCAGCAGGGCAGGACCTTCTGCCCAGCTATGGGGAATGTAGCCTTCCAAATCTGCCTCAGCTGCAGAGAGCTGCCTCTCCCAGCAGCCCACATCTGATGAGTCATCTCCTAGGTATAAAGTCCTGGTCATTTCGACCCAATGCAGGATACAAGCAGGCAATACTTGCCCCGGAACCCTCCAAAGCCAAGAAATGGCCCAGACTTTTTCAGGCCTACCTTGCAGTTCAACTCCTCCCACTACCCAACCCCGCTTTCTCTCCCTTCCCTTCAAAGGAATTGAACCCTAATAACATTTTGTACCCCAAACTTGGCATCAGCATCTGCCTGTGGAGTACACACACTTCAGCAGTTGGCTATTGGATAGGCATGCATGTATGTACATGTGTGTGAGATTTTGGACAGGGATCCACCTCTTGCCCACTTGACCCAGGAGTTGATTCATCTATAGCTCTAAGTAGTCAGTGTGAGCCCATTCACCTCCCTACGGACTGATTTAGGAAGCGATTGTGATCCAGTGCTGGCCAATGAGATGTGACAGAAGGTCAGTGAAGGGGTTTCTGAGAAATCTTTCCATAATAATAAAAAGCAACACACAGGGAGAATTTTCTTCTGCTGGACAAGGTCATATCTGTTTTGATGTCAGAAATCTGGCTGCTATCTTGGCACAAGGAGAAAGCACAAAGCTCATTGAGAAGGGCAAAATGGAAAGAATGGGAGACACTTGTATATCTTGGGATGTTGATTTTGGAACCAACCTGCAACTTACCCTATGCAAGATAACAAATTATCCAGAATGGCCTAAACCATTCTGACCTGTGCTTTCTGTAACTTGCATTCAAAGGCATCCTACCCAATGTACAGGCAAATCAAGCACAGCTTAGTAGAGACTCTTGTGGAGTCTTTTTTAATGACTACATTAAAAATCGTAAATACCATGCCAATCTTTTGTATGTGAGGTAATTAAAAGTTTGTCATCACTGAGCAATTCTTGCCTTTGAAATCCCATTTTGTATGTAGTATGTTAGAAGAATTTGCCAAGGAGAAACAAATCTTATCCCAATTCTCACTAATTGTTGATTGTCAAAGTATTTCAAGTCCAAGGTAGCAGCCTCATAGTTAAGGTTTCCTCCTGCAATCCACTCAATACGGCTGACCCAGCCTGCGTGTACAAGTTATGCCCTGCACGTCTGGTAGAATCTTGTGGTAGCATCTAACTCTTCCAGACTTCCAGGGGACCATTTCTAGGTATAAACCCAGAACTCATTGAATGATTTCCTAACAGCTACATTTCCAAAGGAAAACACAACAAAACTTGTTCATGACAGCCATTAAACTTCTTGTGGGCTAATAGAAAGCAAAATTCTAATTGGAAAGAAATGCAAATTTCGACACAGAGAGCACATGTGTAGGTCAGAGGGGCAATTCACTTGTGATCTGGCTGGGCCAGCAGGGCTCCACTCCCCAGCTGGACCTAGGCAATCTGTCTTCTGTCTCCATCAGCTTGTGGCTTCCAGAACTTGGGCTCAGAGACGGTTCCCTATGCCAATTCCCCTTGGCAGGAAAGACACCTTCTGGCATCACCGTTGCTATTCCCAGTCCTTCACCCCTGCCAACCTCCTCATGTTTTATCTATTTTTATTTGAATTGGTGATCAAGGGATTAACCCAGTTTATACAAATTCCATCTTCCAAAAGCCATTATGGTGCAGTTGCAATTGTGATATTTCACTCTCCAAATGAATCGAATTGGATTTTAATGACAGTAGACTCCATTAAGCAACACCTGATTGGGTTATTTCCTGGAAATTTCATCTTCATTGTTTTCTCCATCACTGCTACCAAAAAAAAACACATAGCAGGAGAGCTATCAGGGGCTGCCGCCAAGCTACATTGGATCATCCTTGAAATCATGGTCATGTTTCCTTCTAACAAGTCGAATGTTTCAGTTTTACTCATTCATTCCATAGGACACCCTCAACCCAGTGTCAATTTCTACTAAAAAAAAGCGGGGGTAAGGTAAATTGTTTTTTGTAGGGGACTTGGTAGTTGTAGGGGACTATAATTCCTCACAAGAAACTCTCATGTGGGGTATATAATTTGTATGTAAATTTTTTTTTTTCTTTTGAGACGGAGTTTCACTCTTGTTTTCCAGGCTGGAATGCAATGGCACAATCTCGGCTCACCACAACCTCCGCCTCCCGGGTTCAAGCGATTCTGCTGCCTCAGCCTCCTGAGTAGCTGGGATTACAGGCATGTGCCACCAGGCCCGGCTAATTTTGTATTTTTAGTAGAGATAGGGTTTCTCCATATTGGTCAGGCTGGTCTCGAACTCCCAACCTCAGGTGATCCGCACGCCTCAGCCTCCCAAAGTTCTGGGATTATAGGCATGAGCCACCGCACCCGGCCATTTGTATGTAATTTTCTATATTTATTGAAATGCATTTTAAGTAATATGAAAGCATTTTTCTCCTTACAATGGAAAAACCAACTTGATTTTACATTTATTTATATAACCTGACTTAATTCTATGTAAGTCAAGTGAAAAAGGAAACAACTGCTCTGTGGAATCAACCTGAAGATGTCTAATTTTTCCTCTGATACCACCAGACTTAAAGCAGTTCACGATCCTCTCTACAAAGAAGTATATTTAGGATTTACCAGAGTGCAATAATACAAGTCCCTGAGGGCAAGGTCATGTTTGTCTTGCCCTCACTGTATTTCTAGGGCTGTGCAATGCCTGCCATGGAATCGGTGATCAATACATCCTTGCTGAAAGAATGAATAGATGAAGGCCTGGGAATAACTGAGACGTGTCCACACTATGGAAAAACTACCCTAATGTTGTCTCCAACCAGTCTGCTTTCTATTTCACCTTCGTAAACAGTGCCCATCATCAGAAGAGGAGAAAATGGTAAAAACCATCCTGCATAGATGATTTTATGTGCATAAGATTATCAGAATAGGAGAGGTGAGAAAAGCATTTTTAAAGATAGCAACTTTGTCTTTCACCCCTCTCTCAAATCTAAATACTCTGATTTTGTTTCTTCTCCAAATAAAATCTTTATAAAATGAAATTCAACAAATTGCCACTTTTGATTATCCAGAACTTTTTATTCTTTCCTAAGAACTAGTCAAACCACAACTGAACCAGGAGATAGCAAAGATTTATATGACCCCTATCACCCACCAAAAGCAACATTTGGGCTTCATTCCTGGGTAGCAGATTTGAACTAATCTAATGCCAATTTGTGCTTATAAGGAAAAGTATTTACTGAGTATCTATAGTGTGTAATATCCTTCAAGTGATATAGAAGGCAAGAAATACAGGATAAAGACTTAGACTATTCAAGGAGCTTACAATTTAGCTGGGGAGCTAAGACACATGTGGAAATAACCATAAAACACCACAGTGATTGATTCAACAAAGCAAAGCATAAACACAGACAAGTTAATGGGCAGAAAATAAGTGTTACACTTTAGAAGATTGCATAATAAATCTCCCTCTTACTAAAGAGAGCAAACCAAAATGCAAAATATTTTAAGGAGAATTCTAAATAATAAATTACATATTTTAATGGGCAGTTACAAAATTATGTTATTTATCAAAAATGCTACATTAAGAATATTGGCCATGAAAAGATAGATTCCCAAATTTACAGGAAAGGAATTTTTGACCCCGTGCTATTAGCTTTTTAAGAAGGTAATTTGCTTTTTTATATCAAGTAGCTCTTCATGGATTACTTCTATAACTTAAATAATTTTTTTAATATTTAGGGACAAAGCCTAATTTAGTTTTCTGATCTCCTCCTGAAGCCTATTTGGTATCCTTTCTCAACAGTCTTCATGTTAATAGGGCATATTAAACTGAATTTGGACAAATGTTAAGAATGGAATATTTGAATTGAATAAGAATGGAATATAAGAATAACGTTCTTATGCTTTGATAAGTGCCCATTCACATACCATAAGGCAAAGCACAACGAGTTGGAAAATAAATGAATTCTGACACATCAAAAGCATTTTATTTCCTCTGATATTTTATCTGTTTGTGGATTTTGAAATACTGTAGAATATTATCGTGAATTCCAAGTATAATTATGTGTTTCTAGAAAAGAGACATCATTATTTGATAGCATAAATGGCTTTGGTATGATATCCGATGTCATTTCCCCCACTCTGTACTCGTAAGTCATCCTAATTGAACACTTGGAGGAAACTCAGGCCCTGTCCACATAGGCAAAATCAGAAATGGCATTAAAGCTATGATAGAACATCCTACTAAAGAATTACTTCTACATGATAATTAAATCAAAAACCAGACTTAAAGGTGGGGGACAAGCACTAATCTCATACTCTTTTCTCATAAAGAAAATGACATCACCCCAAAACACAAGGGGTTTGTCTTTCATAAGATGCAGAACAAAAGAAGGATCATGCTCACATCCTAATCTTCTTGATTTCACTCCAGATGGAAAATAGAGGCAGGAAACTCTGAGTATGACATCATATCAGGATAATACCAATTCACTCCTTCAACTAGAAGATTAATACACTCACACTGGGCAAAATATGGCATATATCATTATCCCTGGGCACTGATTTTTGTTTAAACAACTATTCTACTTGGTTACTTACTAAACAGAGTTTGTAGAATTTTCTACATCTATTCACATCCATGCTGGCCTCCATGGCAGTGGGGAGCATACAAACGGCTAGAAAACAGGTGCCTCAGAAAGTTGTCATTTGCCTAGGCCTGTGACCAGTGAGCTAAAGGCTCAGGAATAATAAAAAGGGAAATTCTTCCATACCTGCTTCCTCCTTCCTGAACAGAAATGCCTCCTTCCTTAGGGAGAGTACCCAATGGCAGAGCTACCAGTAAAGGCCAAAGAGGGAGTTGAAATGTTTCCTCTCGGAGTTTGTGACGGTGCCACACTTAGTTCTCTGTCACAATTCATGAGGACTCCTGGACTGAAGGAGACTGCTAATGGAGATCCAGTTGCTTATGGATGCAAACAATCACTCCACAGTAGAATATATTCAGAGTACCTCCATCCACCTGGATTCTAAAGCATCCACATCCTTTTTGCAATTAAAACTCCACACTCTCTGGAAAGATTAGGATCCACACACAAAGAGAGGTAGGCAAGGCAGACCAAAATGGTATTCTACAAGCAATGACAGTGCCAAAATATGACATAAAACACTATGTGATGCATTCCACAAAACTAGATATCAGAAGGTCATACTCTGGCCACTCTTGCCTACCCACCTCAAGAACTAGAAGGGTTTCAGAAAAGATCTCTAGTACCCTCTGAGTCCCTTTAGACCTAGATGATTTGGGAGTTTACTGTTAAGAGACCTAGCCATTGAGATCAAGGCACTGCATGCACGGGTGCGCATGCATATATACACATCTATAGTGGCTGCCTTAGACAGCCCAACAGGAAAAGAATCTGAGGACCTATGCACAGCTTTGAGTCACAGAGTCTGTGGAAGAAACACAGCAGAGAATTTTGTATAGCACAAAATTTACTGCCCAGGCCCAAGAGGAGTCAAACAAAGAGCTTTCTCAAAAAGGGAAGCTATGAAGAGAGGAGAAGAGGGGATGACACTGGAAAAGCCCAACCGTCTAAGGTAAATTAAAATAGCCATAACTTCAAAGGAGGAGCCCCTTTCTACTTGGATTAAAGAGAAGAAAGCAGAGGGAATGGATCATTAGATCAAAGAAGCATGGTGACTTCTAGTGCCAGCCAAGATGGAGTAAACTGCATCATAGCCTATCCTTCCCACTAATTACAATTCAAAATTCTCATGGAGCACAAAAAGCAACTACCTGAGGACACTGAAAGGTAAACAATGGCAGACAGCTCAAAGAGGAAAGTCAAAACTTGTAGAGTTTTTGGTACAACAATGAGTTTCCTTCTTTATCTTCCTGCATTAACCCAAAGGGGACCAAATTATGGAACTGTGAAGCAGGCATAAACAGCAAAACTCCAAGAGAAATCCCCATTTTCTGACCAGATGACTGGGATACTCTCTGGGCCTGAGAGTATGGAGGAAATAACCATTTATTTATTTGTTTGTTTATTTATTTATGTATTTTTCTCTCCAGCCCTGACCTAAGGCCAGTCCCAGTTTTTGAGCTGCACTGCCACCACTACACAGACATCTAAAACCCCAAGAGAAAAGCCTGTCTCTCTGGCCACAGGAAAAGGGGGTCCCTGTGCTCCAAAAAGTGTGGAGGGAATCCCTGTTATTTGTTCTCTCTCTTTTCTCTCACTACTTTGAACTTGAGGGCAGCCCCAGTTGTGCAGAATTATGTGAGAGAATGGGGGGAATGGGTTAACACTGAGAGATATCCATCTTTCTGGCCAGAAAAATAGGGAAGAGAAGGCTCTGGAAAGCTGAAGAGTCTGGGGACAATCATAGAGAACAGAGAGTTGGAGGAAGGGATCCCCTAATTCTATGTCTGCACCAATACCAGTCTGAGGTGCACATATGTGAAACAGACTCAAAGAAGTATGTCAAAGACTTTGAGAGCCAGCCAAGCACCAGACTAATCCCTAAGTGGCACATGTTCAGAGAAGACCCAACAGCATAACAAATCTGTGGAAAACTGAACTGATATTGGATTCACTGCCCACAGAATGTGGGCCAGAACTCCCAGTCTGAACCTAATGGGGTTGGTTATCTGCCCAAAAGCAAAGAAAAGTAATCAACATTCTCCAGAGGATTTCAACAGGACTCACAGTCATGAAACATAATACTCAAAATATCCAGGATACAATCCAAAATTGCTCAACATGATAAAAACAGGAAAATCTGATCAAATCTCAAGGAAAAAGACAATCAACAGATGCCATTCCCAAGATGACTCAGGTGTTGGAACTACAACATAATGACTTTAAAACAGCTACTATAACCATGCTACATAATCATACCGTAAAAGTAAATACTATTGGAATGAATAAAAAGACATTCTTAGCAGAGAAATATAAACTTTTTTAAAAAGAACCAAGTGGAAATTTTTGATCTGAAAAATACAATACAGAAAGTTTAAAAATTCACTGAACCTTCCCCTTCAAAAAACAAAAATAAAAAATAAATTCAATAAATAAATAAATAATTCACTGAATGAGCTCAATAGAGAATGGAAATGACATAGAAAAGAGTCAGTTGGCCAGGTCAGTTGGCCTGTAATCCCAACACTTTGGGAAGCTAAAGCAGGAGGATCTCTTGAGGACAGGAGTTCAAGACCAGCCTGGCCAACATGGCAAAAGCCCGTCTCTACTAAAATTATAAAAATTAGCCAGACATGGTGGTGTGCCCCTGTAGTCCCAACTACTGGGCTGGCTGAGGCATGAGAATTGCTTGAACCTGGGAGGCAGAGGTTGCAGTGAGCCAAGATGGTGCCGCTGCACTCCAGCCTGGGCAAGAGAGCATGACTCTGTGTCAAAAAAAGAAAACAAAACAAAACAAAACAAAAAAACAGAAAAGAGTCAGTAAACTTTTAGATAAATCAATGGAAATTATCCAGTCTAAAGAATAGAGAGGGCCAGGCACGGTAGCTCACGCCTGTAATCCCAACATTTTGGGAGGGCTGAGGCAGGCGGAGCACCTGAGGTCGGGAGTTTGAGACCAGCCTGACCAACATGGAGAAACCCCGTCTCTACTAAAAATACAAAATTAGTTGGACGTGGTGGTGCATGCCTGTGATCCCAGCTACTTAGGAGGCTGAGGCAATAGAATTGCTTGAACCCGGGAGGCGGAGGTTGCAGTGAGCCAAGATCGCGCCATTGTACTCCAGCCTGGGCAACAACAGCAAAACTCCATCTCAAAAAAAAAAAAGAAAACAAGATTGAAAAAAAAGAACAAAGTCTCAGGAACCTACAAGACAATATAAAGAAGCTTAATATTCACTACATTTGGGTCCCAGAAGAGGAGAAAAAGATTAATACAGAAAAAAACTGAATAAATAATGGCTGAAATTTTTCCAAATTTGGTAAAAGACATAAATTACAAATTTATGCTTGGATGAATCCCAAACAGGATTAACTCAAATAAAAACACCCAACACATGCTGATCAAAGTGCTCGAAAAAATAAAAATAAAAATAAAGAAAATGTCTTGAAAGCAGCCAGAGAAAAATAACAGATTATATCTAGGGAACAAACATCTGCAGATTTCTCCCCAAAAGAAGTGGAACTTTTTTAAAGTACTGAAAGAAAAGAACTGTCAACAGATAATTCTATAGTCAGCAATAATATCCTTCAAGAATGGAAGAAAATAAAGACATTTTTGGATTAAGGAAAACTAATATAATTCATTGCCAGCAGACTTGCTCTGAAAGAAATGCTAGAGAAACACAAAAAGCTGAAGAAAAGTGATACCAGATGATATTGCTTTGCAAGTACCTGAGACTTTGTTCTTTTTTGTCAATCTTGTTTTCTCTCCATTCTTCAGACTGGATCATTTCCACGGATTTATCTAAAAGTATACTGACTCCTTTCTATGTCATCTCCATTCTCTATTGAGTTCATGTAGTGAATATTTTAACTCCATATATTGTATTTTTCAGATCAAAAATTTCCACTTGGTTCTTTTTAATAAAAATTTATGTTATTATTGACTACACAAATAAAAGCAATAAAATAATAAATGTCTGAGTAAACATAAGGACTACTTTTTCCTCTTAAATTCATTGAAATATTTATGACTATTTACAAAAATTAGAACAGTGTTTAGTAGGGTTTTCAATATGCACAGATACAATACCTATGGCAACTGTAATGTTAAGGTGGTGAGGGTAAAAGGAACAAATAGCTAAGATAAACAGAAAAAGAAAAGGCTAAACACTTAGTCAATCACATAAAATATAAATGGTTTAAATATGCCAATTCAGAGATAAAGATTTTCAGATTAGATTTTAAAAAAAAAAAACAGCATATGCTATCTACAAAATAATATTTAAATATAACTATATAAATGGGTTAAGGATAAAATTATGAAAAATATATGCCATGCAATGCAACTATTAATTTTAAAAAGTTGAGGCCGGATATAGTGCCTCTTTCCTATAATTCCAGCTTTGGGAGGCCAAAACATGGGGATTGCTTGAGGCCAAGAGTTTGAGACCAGGCTGGGAAACATAGTGAGACCCTATCTTTACATAAAAAAAAAAAAAAAAAATTAGCCAGGCATAGTGGCATATGCCAGTAGTTCCAGATACTCAGGAGATTACTGAGGTGGAAGGATTGCTTGAGCTCAGGAGTTCAAGGTTACAGTGAGCTATGATTATGATACTGCACTCCAGCCTGAGTGACAGAGTAAGACCCTGTATCAACAAACAAACAAATATATAAATAAATAAACAGCTGGAGTGGCTACACTAGTATCAGAAAAATTCAGCTTCAAAGCAGGAAATTCACAGAGATAAAGAGACATGATATAATGATAAGAGGGCCAATTCACTGAGAAGACATAACAATTCTAAATGTGTATATACCTAACAACAGTCTCAAAATACATGAAACAAAACCTGATAGAAAAGCAAATATATACCAAAGAAGATAACTGGATACCAAATAAGCACATGAAAACGTGCTCAACATCAGTCAATAGGAAAATGCAAATATTAAAACCACAGTGAGGAATTACACACCTATTAGAATTCTCCTCCCACCAAAATATGAGAGTGCCTAGTACTGGGAAGGATATGGAGCAACTGGAACTCTCATACATTGCTGGCAGGAATGCAAAATGGCACAGCCACTTTGGAAGAGAGTTTGGCATTTCCTTATAAAATCAAATATATACTTACTATATGACTCAACAGTCCCATTCATAGGTGTTTATCCTAGAAAAATGAAGGCTTGTGGTGACACAAAAATCTTTACATGAATGTTCATAGAAGCTTATAATAACTGAAAACTATAAACAACCCAAATATCCTTTAGCTGGTATATTCAACAAATTGTGATACATGCACATGATGGAATACTACTCAACAATAAAAAAGAACAGACTATTGATGAATCTAAAATCCATTAACCTAAGCTAAAGAAGCCAGACTGAGCCAGGCGCAGTGGCTCACGCCTATGATCCCAGCACTTTGGGAGGCTGAGGCGGGTGGATCACCTGAGGTCAGGAGTTCGAGACCAGCCTGACCAACAAGGTGAAACTCCGTCTCTGCCAAAAATATAAAAATTAGCCAGGCGTGGTGGCAGGGGCCTGTAGTCCCAGCTACTCAGGAGGCTGAGACAGGAGAATAGCTTGTATCTGGGAGGCAGAGGTTGCAGGGAGTTGAGATCGCGCCACTGCACTCCAGCCTAGGTGACAGAGCAAGACCCCATCTCAAAAAAAAAAAAAAAAAAAAGCCAGACCCAAAAGGCAATATACTGTATGATGTCATTTAGATTTCAACATCCTGGAAAAGGCAAAAATCATAGTGTCAAAGAACAGATCAGAGGTTGCCTTGGGTAAAGAATGGGAGAGGAATTGACTTCAAAGGGACAGCATGAGGTTTCGGGGGTGATAGAACCATCACCAGCATTCCCATTGTTAGCTATGACCCTGAACCTCAGCTCCTGGCCCATGTCATGATTATGATCAGGGTTATATGACTCTATGCATTTGTCAAAAACTCATTGAATTGAATACCAAAGGAATTAACTCTTACTATATGGAAATTTTAGAATAAATTTTGTTTTTTTTTTAAAAAAAAAAAGCAGTGTGGTCAGAGTCTATCAGGATCTAAAGCAGTGGTTTTAAAGTCTGAAATCACCTGGGAACCTCAGACAAATTAAATAAGAATCTCTGAGGGGGCCAGGCACAGTGGCTCACACCTGTAATCCCAGCACTTTGGGAGGCCGAATCAGGTGGAGCCCAGGAGTTTGAAACCAGCCTGGGCAACATGGCAAAACCCCATCTCTACCAAAACTACAAAAATTAGCCAGTTTCATAACCCAGTCTCTAATAAATAAATAGAAATTTTAAAAAAGAATCTCTGAGGGTAGGACTCAGGCATCAGTAGTTTAAAAAAAAAAACACAGGCTATTAAAATACACAATAAATATGGAGAAACACAGTCAAAGTGTGGGCTTGGCACCATAGCATCGGCATCACATGAAAACATGTTAGAGATGCAGATTCTTAGACCCCAGCCCAGCCCTGTTGTATCTAAAACTCTGGGGATGGGCCCCTGGGATCTGTGTTTTAACAAGCCTTCCGGGTGGTTCTGACTCTTACTTAAGTTTGAGATCTACACCTATGTTGCCTTCAATGTTATGAAAATCCACCACTTGGGTGACCCTGGCTACTGGCCTCTTCCTTCCCACTGGGGTCCTTGGTCTGCCATCTAATAGGCCAGCCCTGTCTCAGTACCCTAGTCTAAGCTTAATCTTGGACACGAGAAACTGAAGAGGCCAACGTAGTGGACACTCACCAGCATTCCTGTTATAGCTATGACCTTGAACCTCAGCTCCTGGCCCATGTCTTGTTTGCTCTTTCTGAACCTCTATTGGTAATGTAAATTCTCTCTAGGATTAAAACCTTGCCTTGTTTTTCCAGCCCAAAGACTAGAATTCCATTTCTAAACCCAGCCCAGCAGCCGGAAGTCATGAAGCAGTCAACCTGCCTGGACATCCAGCTATGCTCTGCTGTGCCATTCTATCCACCCATCAAGACTCCCCTCCCTTCTACTGTATGTCACCATAAGTTTTCGTGCCTGTTCTGCATGCTTAATTGAACTTCCCTCTATCAGGTCACTCAAGCCATTCTCCTGTTCCCACTCTAACCTGCTTTGGAATCTATGGCTGCCTAATGACACTTACAAACAAGTACATTCAAGGTCAAACATCCTCAGATCAAATCCGTGGCAAGAGGGATAATCTTTTAAACCTACATTTTTGGGCCGGGTGAGGTGGATCACACCTGTAATCCCAGCACTTTGGGAGACTGAGGGGGCAGATCACCTGAGATCAGGAGTTTGAGACCAGCCTGGCCCACATGGCAAAATCCCATCTCTACTAATGTTTAAAAAAAAAAAAAATAGCCGGGCTTGGTGGCACACACCTGTAGTCCCAACTACTCAAGAGGCTGAGGCCAGAGAATCGCTTGAACCTGGAAGGCAGAGGTTGCAGTGGACCGAGATCGCACCACTGCACTCCAGCCTGGGCAACAGAGCAAGACTCCATCTCAGGGAGGGAAAAAAAACTTACATTCCCTCCACCTCTCCCTCTCTTTGTTTTAATGAAGCATCAGTAACTTCAGCTGTTATGATAAATTGAAATGGCTGCAAATCAACAAAACTCATGTTTGATGGGTTATCTTCTATCAAAGAGTGAGAGATGCCTTGCCCTGATCATTCCTATTCCTAACATAAATTCCATTGAGTTCTTAGGCCTAAGAGGAAAGAAAGTAAAGAGAAGAAGAATGGACTGCACAATGAAGCTATCAGATCAGCCCACGTTGGGATGGGGTCAATAGATGCAAAATGAACACCATTCTTCACAGTAATCATCTAACAGCATGGTAAACATCTACTGACCCCTTAGCAATAACAACTGATTTAACACATTCCGATGGTTCTATTTGGCAGGGAGGAATGGGAGACATTTATCTCTTCGGGATGGATAATTGCACTTGGCTGTTCTTTCCTTTCCATTCTCATTGTCACTAACCTGATCCAGAACCTTAGCACTACCCACGTAAGGAATGTTGCAGCAGCCCAGGATGACTGCTGGCTATGTGCTTTCCCATTCTAATGCACCCTACTCTATCCTAGGATAACCCTCCTAAAAGCCAACTGGGATTGAATTACTCCTCTGCCAAGAACCCTCTGCTGCACCTTATTCAAGGCCCACCATAAAATGATGCCAGCCCACCTCACACAAAACCTCTTCCAGAAAGTCCCAGCTCCACCCTGGCTCTCTCCTCCACAGATGTCAGACCTGTATGTGGTCTGATGGCTCTCTCAGCCTCCTTCATTCTCTCCCCATTTCTGCCACATTTTCCCCAATAAATCTTGTGTGTGTCTAATTCCATTTTGGTGTCTGCATCTCAGATGATCTGAACTAACACAAATGGGAGTGAAAAACAAAAAAAAAAGTCTGGCCACATTTATAAATTCATCCCAGGCTGCAAAGAGTTAGACAGCACTTCCCCAAAGAAAACTGTCACGTAAAACATTCGAAGATTCTCAGTTTAGCCATCATCTAGCCAGTTCTTCCCACTGATCACATTTTCCCAATTTATAGATAGGAATACTGAGCCTCAAGAGGTTAAGTAAATCGCCTGAAGATTATACAGCTAGTAAATGATGAAATCAGGGCTCTTGACTCAAAGTCCCAGTGTCATCCAACTACACTTGAGTGGGCTTGAAACGAATCCTAAGAGTTTTGTAAATGGTATATCATTATCTAACATAAGGTACTATGAACCACTGCCATCATCATCCTCATTTCTCTCTGAGGATCTTTGCAGTAAAGTGAAGGTAGTAGATCTGTCATACTGAATGTTGAAGTCAGAATAATGGCTCCCCAAAGATGCCCAAACCCTAACCCCAAACCCTGTGATTATATAACCTTACATAGCAAAATGGACTTTGCAGATGTGATTAAGTTTAGGATTCTGAGATAGAGAGATGACCCTGGATTATTCCAGGGTCCCAGTGTAGTCACAAGTGTCCTTATGAGAGGAAAGCAGGAGCACCAGAGTCAAAAGAGATACAAGGCTAGAGGGTGAGAGGGAGCCCTGAAGATGCCACTCTGCTGCTTTGAAGATAGAAGGGGCTACAAGCCAAGGAACACAGGCAGCCTCTAAAAGCTGGAAAAGTTGCTGGGCGTGGTGGCTCACGCCTGTAATCCCAGCACTTTGGGAGGCCAAGGCGGGTGGATCACGAGGTCAGGAGATGGAGACCATCCTGGCTAACAAGGTGAAACCCCGTCTCTACTAAAAATACAAAAATTAGCCAGGCATGGTGGCAGGCACCTGTAGTCCCAGCTACTTGGGAGGCTGAGGCAGAAGAATGGCGTGAACCCAGGAGGCGGAGCTTGCAGTGAGCTGAGATCGTGCCACTACACTCCAGCCTGGGCGACAGAGTGAGACTCCGTCCCTTACCAAAAAAAAAAGCTGGAAAAGTCTAGGAAGCAGATTCTTCCATAGAGCCTCTGGAAAACATGCAGCCCCACTGACACCTTAATTTTAGGATTTTTAACCTCCAGAATTGTAAGAGAATAAACTTGTGGCTGGGGCAGTGGCTCATGTCTGAAGTCCCAGCACTTTAGATGGCCAAGGGAGGAGGATCCCTTGAGGCCAGGAGTTTGACACTAGCCTGGGCAACATGGCCAGACTCCATCCTACAAAAAAAATTTTTGTAATTAGCTTGACGTAGTTGTTCACACCTGTAGTACTGTCTACTTAGGAGGCTGCGATGGGAGGATCCCTTGAGCCCAGGAGTTTGAGGCTGTAGTGAGCTATGACTGCACCACTGTACTTCAGCCTGTGTGACAGAATAAGACCTTGTCTCTAAAAAAAAATAAATTAAAACTTTAATAAATTTGTGTTGCTTTAAGCCACTATGTTTATGGTCATTTGTTACAGCAGCAACAGGAACCTAATACACTGAATACTCTAGACACATACCTCTCACTCACCCAAAAGACACATGCACTCACACGCGCACACACACACACACACACACATATGCAGATCGCTGGAGACTGTCCATCTCAGCTCCCCAAACCCTGAGTCTTACTTTAGCCTCTACATGGACATCAAGCCTCACAGTTCTTGCAAGTGTCCACCCCACCTGCTCCTCTCAGAGCTGCCTCAGATCCCCTTAAAGACTCTCTCCCAGTCTTCAGTTTTTGTGGCTCTCATTCACTTACCAGTGGAGCTATTCTTTTTATTAAGCAATTAACAGAAAAAGTCCAGATTTCCCTAAGCCAAGCCTGGGAGTGACTATGCAAGAGAGGGGTCTTTTATGTAAGATGTAAAATACATTATATCAAGACCTGGAAAAAGCAGAACTCCCTTAAAAATAAATATACAAATAAACATGGACTTCCTCCAAGGAAGCTTGCAGGAAGCTTAATATAAAAGTAGACCACCCACAGTAACTTTCTGAGCCAGTTATTTGGAGAACCCCCAAAAGAAAAAAAGGATTCCTTCCCAGTGCGGTGGCTCACGCCTGTAATCCCAGCACTTTGGGAGGCCGAGGCGGGTGGATCACAAGGTCAGGAGATCGAGACCATCCTGGCTAACACGGTGAAACCCCATCTCTACTAAAAATACAAAAAATTAGCCAGGCGTGGTGGCGGGCGTCTGTAGTCCCAGCTACTTAATAGGCTGAGGCAGGAGAATGGCGTGAACCCGGGAGGCAGAGCTTGCAGTGAGCTGAGATGGCGACACTGCACTCCAGCCTGGGCAACAGAGCAAGACTCCGTCTCAAAATAAATAAATAAATAAATAAATAAATAAATAAATAAATAAATATAAAAAGGATTCCTGGCCTCTTGGAATCCATCCCCTGCCTTTGGGAAGCTTCAGGGTTCAAGTACACCAGGACTATGTCTGATGGCTTCTCTTGGACTTAATGAGGAGGACAGAGGCACTGATACAGGATATTCTGGATTTAGTAAATATCCCTGAAACCTGTAGACATAACAGAAACTAAAGGACAGCCCACAAAATCCCAAGGACATTTCAAAAAGCCTGGCTTGAAGGCCCCAGTGACAATGCAGTAACTAATTTGGAGGGTCACTGGAGTTAACAGTGACAGATCTGTGAAAACACAATCTCAACGAAGTGTCGACTGCCCTCTTTCCACTGCCTGGTGCCCATTAATCTCTGTGTGGTTAGTGCTGATAATTGTTAGGAAAAGGAGAAAATAGATTGATGATAGCCCTTGCAACTCCCAGCCTGGGATCTGACCACGGAATTCTCCCCTGAGCAGCAATCATGGAATCTACTGTTTTACGCAGTTGAACAAATGAACTTATAGACTGTCTGAGCACAGGATCTTTAGTTAATACCTCATTGGAGAATTAACATTTAAACTTCTTATCACATCCTAAGTGGATTATCAACTTTAAATCAGAGATATGGAGAATTACGCAAGTAGTGTTTGTATGTTCAGTGCTAGCTTAAAAATTTCAAGGATTCTTTTACACAGCCAAAGGAAAATAAAAATGTTTCTGAAACAGAAATTATTTGGGCCAGGCACCCTGGCTCACGCCTGTAATCCCAACTCTTTGGGAGGCCAAGGCGGGCAGATCACCTGAGGTCAGGAGTTCGAGACCAGCCTGGCCAACATGGTGAAACCTCGTCTCTACTAAAAATACAAAAAAAAAAAAAAAAAAATTAGCTGGGCATGGTAGCATGCACCTGTAATCCCAGCTACTCAGGAGGCTGAGACAGGAGAATCGCTTGAACCTGGGAGGCAGAGGTTGCAGTGAGCTGAGATCATGCCACTGCACTCCTGGGTGACAGAGTGAGACTGTGTCTCACACACACACAAAAAAAAATCATTCAGTGAGCAAAGGTACAGAGTATTTAGAAAAAGCATATTGCCCCACACTTAGACTTTTGCAGAGATCTGATAGTCTCTTTAAAAAAATGAAAGACCCTGGCCGGGCGCAGCGGCGTACGACTGTAATCCCAGCACTTTAGGAGGCCAAGGAGAGTGGATCACAAGGTCAGGAGATTGAGACCATCCTGGCTAACACGGTGAAACCCCATCTCTACTAAAAATACAAAAAATTAGCCAGGCGTGGTGGTGGGTGCCTGTAGTCCCAGCTGCTAGGGAGGCTGAGGCAGGAGAATGGCATGAACCCAGGAGGCGGAGCTTGCCATGAGCCGAGATTGCACCACTGTACTCCAGTCTGAGCGACAGAGCAAGACTCTGTCTCAAAAAAAAAATGAAAGACCCTGCAGACAAAATATCAAAGATAAGAACCATGAACGATAAAATTAATAGGAATGATCATTAAAATTTTTTTAATTTTGTATGTCAAAGATATTGAATAATATTAAAATATAAACCACAAATGAGATAAATAACTGCAACATATTTGACAAAAATAGGTTGATGTCCCAACAAAGACCTCTTTACTCAATAGGAAAAAGGCACACCACTAAAAACGTAAGCAAATAAGACAAAAGGAGGAAAATATATGATAAATATATGAATATAAAGTAATATCCAACCTTATTTAACCAAAAGGTACACATTAAAACAATAAGTTTTTCCCACCAAATAAGACTTTTTAAATGAGTAGAAATTTGGCCAGGCACGGTGGCTCACGTCTGTAATCCCAACACTTTGGGAGGCCGAGGTGGGCGGATCACTTGAGGTCAGGAGTTCGAGACCAGCCTGGCCAACATAGCAAAACCCCGTCTCTACTAAAAATACAAAAATTAGCCAGGCATGGTGGCGCACACCTGTAGTCCCAGCTACTGGGGAGGCTGAGACATGGGAAATGTTTAAACCCAGAGGCAGAGATTGCAGTGAGCCAAGATCATGCCACGCTCATGCGTGGGCGACAGAGCCAGACTATGTCTCAAAAAAAATGAAATAAAATAAAATGAGCAGAAATTCCCTTTAGTTGCAATCTCTGCTTTCTGTAAAAAAAAAAAAAAAAAAAAAAAAGGAGGAACTACAAAACCTGTTCTTTGTATTGTTTAAGGAGCCCTTCCATACTTGTTTGGTTTTTTTTTTTTTTTTGAGACGTAGTCTTGCTCTGTTGCCCAGGTTGGAGTGCAGTGGCGCGATCTCGGCTCACTGCAAGCTCCACCTCCCGGATTCACGCCATTCTCCTGCCTCAGCCACCCGAGTAGCTGGGACTACAGGCGCCCACCACCACGCCCAGCTAATTTTTTGTATTTTTAGTAGAGACGGGGTTTCACTGTGTTAGCCAGGATGGTCTCGATCTCCTGACCTCGTGATCCGCCCACCTCAGCCTCCCAAAGTGCTGGGATTACAGGCTTGAGCCACCGCGCCCAGCCTACTTGTTTGGTTTTTATCCTGGGATGTTTTCATCATCCATTTTCTACCTAACTATGTAGGTCAGGCCTTCTCTAAATAGAAAGGGGTGGTTTTTCAGAAAAAAATAAACAAATAAAGTTAAATCAGATCAAGATAAATAAAATAAAAATAAAATGGGCAGAAACCTTCTCACACACCACCAGTAAAAATGTAATTTAGGCCGGGTGCAGTGGCTCACGCCTGTAATTCCAGCACTTTGGGAAGCCGAGACAGGTAGATCACCTGAGGTCAAGAGTTTGAGACCAGCCTGGGTAACATGGTGAAACCGTGTTTCTACTAAAAATACAAAAATTAGCCGGGCGTGGTGGCACACACCTATAATCCCAGCTACTCGGGCGGACGAGATGGGAGAATCGCTTGAACCCAGGAGGCGGAGGTTGCAGTGAGCTGAGATCATGCCACTGCACTCTAGCACTCCAGCCTGGGTGACAGAGCGAGACTCTGTCTCAAAAAAAAAAAAAAAAAAATACACACACACACACACAATTTAACACAATGCTTCTGCCACAAAAAAAAATGGAAAATACATCTTGAAACCTTAAAATTCCTTTTTGCTGAAGATTTCAAAAGGAAAATAAAAAAAAAATTCCTTTGACTCACTAATCACTTCTAGAGCTGGGTGCAATAGCTTACACCTGTAGTTCTAGCTACTCAGGAAGCTGAGGCAGGAGGATCACTTGAGGCCAGGAGTTCAAGGCCACAGTGAACTATGATTATGCCACTGCAATGCAGTCTGCCCAACGGAGGGAAACCCTGTTTCTAAAATTTTAAAAATAATAAAAAATAAAAATCACTTCTAGCACTAGTCATCTCACTGCTATGTATATTCTAAGGAAATCATTGGGAATGTGGGCAAAGAGAAGAACAGCATTTATAATGGTGAAAAACTGGGAAGTTCCTACATATTCAAAACTAGAGATTATTTAACAAATTATGAGCCAGCCACGGTGGCTCACGCCTGTAATCCCAGCACTTTGGGAAGCCAAGATGGGTAGATCTCTTGAGGTCAGCAATTGGAGACCAGCCTGGCCAACATGGTGAAACCCCGTCTCTACTAAAAACATCCTTTCTCATGGAAACGAGTGGTGAGGATGTTCCAAAAACTCTCCTGGTTTCTCTCCATCGCTTTTAACTCACTCCACATCGGGGAGGAGAAACGGCTTACCTGGTGGTAAATGTGGGAAGAATAAACAAGGCATCCCGGGCTCACTCCCCACTCCTTACTCCTGGGAGCGATCTGGCTGCTGTCCCTGCTGTTCCCTGCTGTTCCTCCGGGTGAGGATCACACCCAGTACGGTGCCATCTGTGCCTAACTGGCTACATCTGTCTCATTCTGGGGTTCGGTCTGCAGCCCTGTGTTGCTCCCACACTAAGTAAGACCTCCAGCTTTTCCTTCTTCGGTAATAAAGAAGGTGTCCTGGTCTCCATTTGTACGCTTGGCCAGATTTCCCTGCTTTGGACACAGATGGGGAAGTAGGATCTAACTTACTGTGTCTCCTCAGAAATCCAACATGCATCAGTCAGGGATCTGGGTGAAAAGCAATACAACCTTACTTGGCAAACTGAGGCAAAGAAGAAATTATTAAAAGAAGTAGCAAGGGTGAGAAGGCTGTTTTTAGATTAGACAGACGAGAGAACCAGGCTTAGGGAAGGTCATAAAGCAGGATGTTCAACAAGGGAGAACCAGCAGAGAGCCTGGGTCAGTGGCCTCCTCTTCAACGCGCCTTCTAACTGTTCCTGCCATTCTTGCATGGATTGCTTAAAATAAAGTTTGAAAACAAGCTGTACAAATGGCCAAAGGATAACCTACCCACCATCCCTCCCCCACTCCCTTCTTCCTACGAAACCCAGATTAATATGTATCCATTGCCCCTCCACTTATTATTTATAGAAAGTGGATCCCACCAGAGTGATAACTGACCTAAGCCCATTGGCCTATTCTGTTCCCCTCATGACAGCCATTGGCTCATGAATGAGCAGGCCATCTGGGCCGGGCCAATCAGATGATGACTTGAAATTCTGGGGGAAACGTCTCTCTATATCCGTCTCCCTGGACCTGGGCAGGTAAGCGTGTGACTCTGTGGGGGTTGTTCGCCAATTTAAAATGCAACTGACACCACAGAAGGCTAAACAGAGAGCCAGAAAGAGAGTCACTCAGTCAAACCAACAAGAAGCCAGAATGGAGGCTGGGCAAACCCAGATGATAAATGTGCACCAATCATTAAAAGGCGAAAGAGTGGACCCGATTCAGAAAGCTTGGGTGTGCATCCTGGATCTACCCTTTTCAACTGGGTCATCTGGGTAAACTTAGCCTTTCTGAACCACACTTTTCTAACGTCGAAAATGGGGATAATAACAGTATTCCTCCTAGGGTTACTGGAGTCTGAAATGAGAAAATCCATGTGAAGCACTTGGTACTGGGTCTAGCTTATAGTAACTGCTGGACATGTTGCTATTTTTGTATACCAAAATGTAACCTCTTGCACATCACTTTTTTCTTTGTTAAGGCAGGGTCTCACTCTGTTGCCCAGGCTGGAGTGCAGTGGCACAAAATGGTTCACTGCAGCCTCAAATTCCTGGCTCAAGCAATCCTCCAGCCTTAGCCTCCTAAGCAGCTGGGACTATAGGCATGCCCCACAATGCTTGGCTAAATTTGTTTAATTTTCTGTAGAGACAGAGTCTCCCTATGTTGCCCAGGTTAGGTTTGATCTCCTAGGCTCAAGCGATCCTTCCACTTCAGCCTCCCAAAATGCTGGGATTACAGGCATGAACCACTGTACCCAGCTGTTTGTTTTTGAGACAAGGTCTCATTCTGTCACCTTGGCTGGAATGTACTGGTGGGATCATGGCTCACTGCAGCCTCGACCTCCCAGGCTCAAGCGATCCTCCTGCCTCAGCCTCCCACACAACTGGGATTACAAGTATGATCTACCATGCCCACTGTGCACCACCTCTGAATCTCACCTGTCTCTTAGTCCACTGAGACCAGTTCCTACAGCACCAAACTCAGGCCCACAGTGGTCTCCCCAGTCTGTTTTCTCTGTGACACACTCACTCAATGTTCATGCATGCATGACCCAAAAATGCAGATGAGGTGACCTCCCATAGGCAAATCTTTGAACGGAGGAATGAAAGTGAGTAAGTGCTGGCCGGGTGCCATGGCTCACACCTGTAATCCCAGCACTTTGGGAGGCCGAGGTAGGTGGATCACCTGAGGTCAGGAGTTCAAGACCAGCCTGACCAATATGGTGAAACCCTGTCTCTACTAAAAATACAAAAATTAGCTGGGTGTGGTGGCACGCACCTGTAGTCCCAGCTACTCTGGAGGCTGAGACAGGAGAATCGCTTGAACCTGGAAGCCAGAGGTTGCAGTGAACCCAGATTGCACCATTGCACTCCAGCCTGGGTGACAGAGCAAGACTCCATCTCAAAAAAAAGAAAGTGGATAAGTGCTTTCCCATCTCTTCTCCTCATGAAAGTTCCCAATATGTCTTTCAAGTGGCACAGGGCTCTTGAGAGGTCAACGAGTTGCCTACAGCGTTGGTCAAATGCCAAATCAAATATGCATCCTTCTTCTGAAACTCCCCTGCCCTACCTCAGTCCCCTGTCCCTCACCCCAGCTTCCTCTCGGGTTCTGCTTTCTGGTAAACCCAGGCGGCTGAGCTCAGATTATCTGAGGTGGCACATTTTAATGGTCGGTTCTTATTGCTCTTCCTTTCCCTTTTCTCTATTTTCTAATTATTCTTACAATAAACACATCTTAATCTCACAATTTTAAAACCTTTTTTTTCCCCCTCAAGCCTATAATCACATCTCCAAGGCTAGTTTACCTAAGTTATAAAAGTAACATGAAATTAGGATTAGGGGAAAGTGCAGGCATGTGACATTAACCATTGCTAGCAAAACACATACCCAACACAGGTATGGGGAGTGGGGAGCAGGAAGTCGGAGAGAGGGAGACAGTTATTCTTCCTGATTGTTTCTGGATGTTCTACAGCCAGCTCTGAGGCTGCTTCTCAGAAGAGGAAAGAATCCTGTGGAGAAAGAAAAGGAGGCAGGGAGGCAGGGATGGAGGGGGAGAAGGAGGATGGGCATCCTGTCTTCCTTTGTTCTCCAGCCTGGTTCCCTGAGACAGTGGGGAGGAGGGCTCCTTCTGCTCCAGGCCTTTTGTTCAGCAGAGGTGCTAACTGGTTGGCAGGCCCAGGAAAAAGGCAGACTCAGAGGGGAGCGGAGAAGGCTGGAGGAGCCACAAACCAGGTGTGAAAACCCCTGCAGAGCTGGAGCGAGCCATTTGCCGGTGGCTCAGACCAGCAATTGGAAGAATGCACCAAGATACTCTGCGCGAAGGGGCAGGAGCACGCCTTGGGGTATCTCATAATTAAAAAGCAGGAGGCTCCGCTGCAGAGTGTGGAAAAGGCCACCTCGACTGTTTCCACCACTAGGGAGAATTTGAGCCCCTTCTGTTTAGGAGTCTCCTGCTGCCCTAGGACCACAGCTCTGGATCTAGTGTGACCCAGGGTCTGGGCATCCACCCCTCCTCCTGGGTCAGTGTGGCTGAGTGACAGAGAGAAGCACACACCATGGTCAGGGCTGGGGCGGAGGTTCAAACAGCATGAGAGACTCAGTGGGGTGTCCTGGAATTGGATATCAAGGTCACCTCTGAAACAAGTAGGTGAAACCTTATAAATCAGCACAAAACAATGAGAGAAGCCACCTGAGCCCTGCCTCCTAAATCCAATCAAGTCTCCCAAGGTATAGCCTCCATGGGTGATTTATTTTATTTTGTTTGTTTGTTTATTTGAGACAAAGTCTCACTCTGTCGTCCAGGCTGGAGTGCAGTGGCACGATCTCGGCTCACTGCAACCCCTGCCTCCTGGGTTCAAGCAATTCTCGTGCCTCAGCCTCCCGAGTAGCTGGGATTACAGGAGCCTGCCAACACGCCCAGCTAATTTTTGTATTTTTAGTAGAGAGGAGGTTTCACCATGTTAGTCAGGCTGGTCTCAAACTCCTGACCTCATGTGATCCACCTGCCTCAGCCTCCCAAAGTGCTGGGATTACAGGTGTGAGCCACCGCACCCGGCCAATTTATTTTTTATTGATGTATTGATTTCAAGAACAGGGTCTTGCTATATTGCCCAGGCAGGTAGTGAACTACTGGGCTCAGGCTATCCTCCTGCCTCTGCCTCCCTAAGAGCTGGGATTTCAGGTGTGAGCCACCTTTCCCAGGGGGTAATTTTTTTTTAATTCTCACCAAATACCTTTTATTAATTATGGTTTTAAAAAACACAGGACATAAGATTTACCATCTTAGGCCAGGTGGGCATGGTGGCTCACACACTTTGGGAGACTGAGGCATGTGGATCACTTGAGCTCAGGTGTTTGAGACCACCAGCATGGCCAACATGATGAAACCCCATCTCTACAAAAAATGCAAAAATTAGGTAGGTGTGGTGATGTGCCCGTAGTCCCAGTTACCCAGGAGGCTGAGCTGAGAGGATTGCTTGAGCCCAGGAGGCGGAGGTTGCAGTGAGCCATGATGATACCACTGCACTCTAGCCTGGCTGACACAGTGAGACCTTGTCTCAAAAACACACACACACACCTGTAATCCCAGCACTTTGGGAGGCTGAGGAGGGTGGATCACGAGTTCAGGAGTTCAAGATCAGCCTGGCCAAGATAGTGAAACCCCGTCTCTACTGAAAATACAAAAAATTAGCCAGGCATGATGGTGGGCGCCTGTAATCCCAGCTACTCAGGAGGCTGAGGCAGAGAATTGCTTGAACCCGGGAGGCAGAGGTTGCAGTGAGCCGAGATTGCGCCACTGCACTCCAGCTTGGGCGACAGAGCGAGACTCCGTCTCAAAAAAAAAAGATTTACCATCTTAAATTTTTTTTTTTTTTTTTTGAGATGGAGTCTCGCTCTGTCGCCCAGGCTAGAGTGCAGTGGTGCAATTTCAGCTCACAGCAACCTCTGCCTCCCGGGTTCAAGTGGTTCTCCTACCCCAGCCTCCTGAGTAGCTAGGATTACAGGCGCGCACCACGCCCAGCTAATTTTTCTATTTTTTAGTAGAGACGGGGTTTCTCCATGTTGGCCAGGCTGGTCTCGAACTCCTGACCTCAAGCAATCTGCCTGTCTCAACCTCTGAAAGTGCTGGGATTACAGGCATGAGCCACCACACCTAGCCCATTTAACCACTTTTAAGTATGCAGTACATTAATGTTAATTATGTACATTGCTGTGCGGCAGATCTCTAGAACTTTTTTATCTCGCAAAACTGAAATTTTATACCCACTGAACAACATCTCTTCTTTTCCTCCTCCCTTCAGCCCCAGGCAACCACCACTCTACCTCTACTTTCTGTTTCTAAGAGTCTGACTGTTTTGGATACCTCATACAAGAGGACTTATGCAGCATTTGTCTTGCTGCAACTAGCTGGTTCCACTTAGCATAGTGTCCTCCACATTCACCCATCTCTACTAAAATTACAAAAATTAGCTGGGCATTGTGGCAGGCGCCTGTAATCCCAGCTACTCAGGAGGCTGAGGTAGGAGAATCGCTTGAACCTACATCCTTGTAGCCTATGACAGGATTTCCTTAAGGCTGAATAATATTCCATTGTGTATATGATGGATGATCTTGCTACATCATTTTACTGCTGAAAGGTGAATGGACTTGTGAAAATACCACTGTGTTGGCCGGGCACGGTGGTTCACACCTGCTATCCCAGCACTCTGGAAGGCCGAGGTGGGTGGATCACCTGAGGTCAGGAATTTGAGACCAGCCTGGCCAACATGGTGAAACCCCATCTCTTCTAAAAATACAAAAATTAGCTGGGCATGGTGGTGGATGCCTGTAATGCCAGCTACTTGGGAGGCTGAGGCAGGAGAATCTCTTGAACCCGGAAGGCAGAGGTTGCCATGAGCTGAGATCGCACCATCGCACTCCAAGAGCAAAACTCTGTCTAAAAAAAAAGAAAGAAAGAAAGAAAAAGAAAATTCCACTGTGTTGATTCAGTTCCTGCCCACAGAGAAAGAGACATTGCCTCTGACCAACTCAAATATCTGAGTTATGAGTCATTCATTTGTCATTGATTTATTTACATATCAGGATCTACCAGTCCCAGTGTCCTGAATGCACGAGAGAAGATAGACTGAGTCCCTGCCTTCCCAGCATCTCCAGCCCAGTGGGGGCCAAACACACACCAACGAGCCCCAAAATGCCCAGCAAATGCCATAGTGAGAAGAGCCAGGGTGTGGAGAGATTACAAGGAGAAGGCAGCCCACTGGGCTTCTGAGAGAGGCTAGGGAGGGGCTCACCAGGCAATGAGAGAGGGGAGCAATGGCAGGTACAGAAATCCAGAAAAGCCAAGAGAACAAGCCTGTTGTGACGTAAAAGCAAGTACACAGTGCCTACAAAGCATCCCTGGCCAAAAAAGAACTTAGATCTAATCAAATCTCTAGGTCAGAGTCTCTCAACCTCAGCAATACAGACATTTTGGGCCAGATAATTCTATGTTGCAAAGGAAAGAGTGCTCTCTTATATACTATAGGGGATTTAGCAGCATCCTTGGTCTCTATCCATTGGGTGCCAGGAGCACCCATCCAGTTGTAGCAACCAAAAATGTCTCCAGATATTGCCAAATATCCCTTCAGGAGTTAAATTGCCCCCAGTGGGAACCACTGCTGTACTTGGGAAGTTTAATGTAGTGATGGGTTCAGGAGTGGCTGGATCAGGGCTCTGGCTCTGCATTTCTTTCATCAATTGCCTTCTCTCCTGTGTCAGCATCATCTCAAATCTAGCTTTGTTCAAGATACCAAGTGGTTGCTACAGCTCCAGACCTCACAGCTATGTATACTGACCAGACAAAGAGTTTCTTCTCCCACAGTCACTGAGCAAAGGCCTGACTTCGTACTAATTGTGCTAACCTAAACCTGTCCCCTTTCCTATCTCAATCACTGTTGTCAGGGGAAAGCTCCTTACTTCCTGGCTTGAGTTCACATTAAGTGTCTATCCCTGAATTAGTTCATTTATTTCTAACTCATATTAGTCCAGGCGTGGTGGCTCACGCCTATAATCCCAACACTTTGGGAGGCTGAGGTGGGTGGATCACCTGAGGTCAGGAGTTCGAGACCAGCTTGGCCAACATGGTAAAACCCCGTCTCTACTAAAATTACAAAAATTAGCTGGGCATTGTGGCAGGTGCCTGTAATCCCAGCTACTCGAGAGGCTAAGGTAGGAGAATCGCTTGAACCCAGGAGGCGGATGTTGCAGTGAGCCGAGATTGCACCACTGCACTCCAGCCTGGACAACAGAGTGAGACTCCATCTAAAAAAAAAAAAAAACAAAGACAAAAAATTGAATGCCTACTCTTATAGCCACCTATGTAACCTTACAGTAAATTCTCTTTTCTGTTTAACCTGCTTTAAGGAGGGCTCTGTTATTTTCAACCATTCAACTATTCAACCATTCAACTATTAAGACAGACCACATCTAGAGTATTTGGAGAGGGAACCCTGATGATGAGAGGAGCCCTGAAAGCAGTCCTAATGCAATCAGTACATTGAATAAGCAAGACAGTTGATTATAGTGACCAAAACAGCTCATTTGCTCTATCTCTCAACCCTTTCATTTTTACTTACAAAGATATCAGCCTGTTCCTCAGAGGAAAATGTCATCAGTTTTTTTGTTTTTTTGTTTTTTTTGGGTTTTTTTTGCCCACTTCTAGGTCAGAGACAATTCTTAGGTCACTGTAAATCCCAAACACAGTCTTGACTTCAAAATAAGGATGTCCTGTCAATATAATATTTGGCACACACTTTTGTTTGTTTGTTTTGTTTTGTTTTGTTTTGTTTGAGACGAAGTCTGTCTCACTCTGTCGCCCAAGCTGGCTGCTCCATGTCTTTCCTGTGGAAACCACTTTTTGAAATTCCCCCAGCGGTCTCAAGCCTGGAGTTAGAATGAGCACTTCCCACTCCTCCCTGAAAAGGGAAGTTGGGGGCCCAAGAGCACAGCAACAACTCTCTCCAAAGAAACCTCTTCACCAAGGCTTGTTCTTTTTCTTTCTCTCGTCTCTGTTTTTAAGGATGTCCAAAAGTCAGGGAGCAGTTCCCCAGAGATTTCCCTTGAGAGTCTGCAAGTGAGGAATTGTTTTCCACACACTTTGCCAGGAAAAGTCCCATTCTAACACCTCTCACATTAGTATATAAAAAGACTTACTGCGGGAAAAAGTGTGCATCACAAATGAGCAAAGTCATGGAGTACCCGCAAGTCACGTGGGGAAGATGGACTCTCAGGGTTAAGAAAAGAATAGAAAGTTCAATACTCACTATGCACCATACGCAGAAAATTTAATCCCAGTTATTTTAGGCCATAAAATATAAAAAAGAAGTAGTTTTAAAACTAGAAATGTTGTAAGTGTGTATTTCACTGGTTTTGTAATAATATAGAACTTTCTAAGCCTCAAGACAATGGGGAGAAAAGCACAGAAGAAAAGCTAATAGTTTAACATTTCTTTTTAACTAGAACACTTAGTAGACATTGAGAACCTGCTGCTATATTGAAACTCAGAAAATCCTCTCCTAGGATCAGAGGCATAAAGATGCCAAGAAGTCAACCAAAGTTGTATGACAGACCAAGAAATGTCTGTTTCAGACATTTGGAATCCTATAAGATTCCATAAGTTACTTTCAATTGAACCAAATATAACATGTCCTAAACTTCACAGTGAGACTGCTGTTTCACATGACAGTCATATTCCAGATTAATGCAACCTGACAGCATGCTCTATTTTTCTTTTTCTTTTTCTTTTTCTGAGACAGAGTTTTTAGCTCTTGTTGCCCAGGCTGGAGTGCAATGGCACGATCTCGGCTCACTACAACCTCTGCCTCCCGGGTTCAAGCGATTGTCCTGCCTCAGCCTCCCAAGTAGCTGGGATTATGGGCGCCCACCACCACACCCAACTAATTTTTGTATTTTTAGTAGAGACGGGGTTTAACCACATTGGCCAGGCTGGTCTTGAACTCCTGACCTCAGGTGATCCTCCCGCCCCGGCCTCCCAAAGTGCTGGGATTACAGGCGTGAGCCACCGGGCGCCTGGCCCCATGCTCTATTTTTCATTCATTCATTTCACAAAAGCTATTATGAGCCCAGACTGTGCAGCACTGTTCCAGGCTCTTGGCATCCAAAAGCTAACCAGACCGTGCTCCCTCCCTCATGTATTTTACCTTCTTTGGAGGCAGAGGGACAATAAATAAGTGCAGAAGTTAACAAACTTTTTCATATTGTGAGAAATGGCAACATAATATGAGCTCATATTTTTACAATCCAGAGTTGCTTTCATTAAGAATCTGTGCTTCTCAACCTTGGGTACACTTTGGACTAATGTAGAAAGCCCTTTTAAATACTGATGACTGGGTCCCATTCCCAGAGGTTCTGGCATAATTGGCTAGGTAAAGCCTAGGCATTGGCCTTTTTTTTTTTTTGAGACGGCGTCTCCCTCTGTCACCCAGGCTGGAGTGCAGTGGCGCGATCCTGGCTCACTGCAACCTCCGCCTCCCTGGTTCAAGTGATTCTCCTGCCTCAGCCTCCCGAGCAGCTGGGATTACAGGCGCACGCCCGGCTAATTTTCTTTTTGTTTTTTGTTTGTTTTTTTTTTAGTAGAGATGGGGTTTCACTGTGATGCCCAGGCTAGTCTCAATCTCCTGAGCTCAGGCAATCCATCCGCCTCGGCCTCCCAAAGTGCTAGGATTACAGGCTTGAGCCACCGCGCAAGGCCTTTTGTTTTTTGTTTTGTTTTGTTTTTCCCATCCCCTCAAGTGATTCTAATGTACGGCCAGAAGAGAACTGAAAAGGGTATATAAAAGAAACTACCACTAGATGTCACTGTCCCCAAAGGTTTGAAGAGAAACAGTCCTCAAGTAGTCAATGGCTAAGTTCCCGCTAGATAAACAGACTTGATTTTGCCATATTTTGGATCCAAGCAAATGTCCAATACAAATATATATATATGTTCCTCAATTTATCTTTGGCCTGAATGAAGCAAGTCATACAAAACCCAAATGTGGCCTGTAATCCCAGCACTTTGGGAGGCCGAGGCGGGCGGATCACGAGGTCAGAAGATCGAGACCATCCTGGCTAACACGGTGAAACCCCGTCTCTACTAAAAATACAAAAAATTAGCCGGGCGTGGTGGCGGACGCATGTAGTCCCAGCTACTCGGGAGGCTGAGGCAGGAGAATGGCGTGAACCCGGGAGGCGGAGCTTGCAGTGAGCCAAGATAGCGCCACTGCACTCCAGCCTGGGCGACAGAGCAAGACTCCATCTCAAAAAGAAAAAAAAGGAAAAAAAAAAACCAAATGTATTAGTTTGCTGGGGCTGCCATAACAAACTTGGGGGCTTAACAGAAGCCCAAAGTGTTTTGTTGGAGAGTTATTTTCTCTTGAGGCCTCTCTTCTTGGTTTGCAAATGGCCATCTTTTTCTTTTCTCTTTTTTTTTTTTTTTTTTTTTTTTTTGAGACAGTGTCTTCTCTGTTGCCCAGACTGGAGTGCAGTGGCTGGATCTCAGCTCACTGCAACCTCCACCTCCTGGATTCAAGCAATTCTCCTACCTCAGCCTCCCGAGTAGCTGAGATTACAGGTGCACGCCACCATGCCTGGCTAATTTTTTGTATTGTTTTGTAGAGACAGGGTTTCGCCACATTGCACAGGCTGGTCTTGAACTCCTGGGCTCAAGCAATCCTCCCACCTCGGCCTCCCAAAGTGCTGGGATTTCAGGTGTAAGCCACCATGCCCGGTCTTGCAGATAGCCACCTTTCCACTGTGTCCTCACATGGCTGTCCTTCAGCCCGTGTTGGCTGGGTCCTAATCCCCACTTCTTATAAAGATACCAGTAATACTGAATTAGGGCCCACCCTAAAGACTGTTTTAACTTAATGACTTCTTTAAAGGCCCTATCTCCAAATACAATCTACAGTCACATTCTGAAGTTCTGGGCCATTAAGGGCTTCAACATATGAATTTGCGGGGCGGGGCTGGGGGGAGGGCAGATACATTTTTCAAGAAATCGAAAGCAAAACCAATCTACTTGATGAGTGGCAAATGAGTAGTTTCCCAGCCATCCACAATTCTAAAGATCTCTCACATAATAACTATGGAGCAAATTGGTTGCTTTAAAAAGAAAAAAAAAAGACTTTTAAAAATTATTTTTATTCTTTATTTCTTTAGTTTTTTTTAGCCAGGACATGTTCTTATATGAATTTTTTTTTTTTTTTTTTGCAAAAATCTTACTTCTTGGCCAGGCACGGTGCCTCACACCTGTAATCCTAGCACTTTGGGAGGCCAAGGCAGGCGGATCACCTAAGGTCAGGAGTTCGAGACCAGCCTGACCAACATGAAGAAACCTCGTCTCTATTAAAAATACAAAAATTAGCCGGGCGTGGTGGCGGGTGCCTGTAATCCTAGCTACTCAGGAGGCTGAGACAAGACAATCGCTTGAACCCAGGAGGCGGAGGTTGCAGTGAGCCAAGATCGCACCACTGCACACCAGCCTGGGTAAGAGAGTGAGACTCTGTCTCCAAAAAAAAAAAAAAAAAAAAGGCCTAATCCAAATAGGAAAAGAGGAAGAAAAACTCTCTCTCTTTGCAGACAATATGATTTTTTTCTTTTCTTTTCTTTTCTTTTTTTAAGAGACAGAGTTTTACTTTTGTTGCCCAGGCTGTGCAATGGTGTGATCTCGGCTCACCGCAACCTCCGCCTCCCGGGTTCAAGCAATTCTCCTGCCTCGGCCTCCCAAGTAGCTGGGATTATAGGTGCGCACCGCCACGCCTGGCTAATATTTTTCTATTTTTAGTAGAGATGGAGTTTCACCATGTTGGCCAGGCTGGTCTTGAACTGCTAACCTTAGGTGATCCACCTGCCTCAGCCTTCCAAAGTGCTGGGATTACAGGCATGAGCCACTGCACCTGGCCCAGACAATTCGATTCTATACCTTGAAAACCCCATAGTCTCTGTCCAAAGGTTCATTGATCTGATAAACAATTTCAGCAAAGTTTCAGGATACAAAATTAATGTACAAAAATCAGTAGCACTTCTATACACCAATAGCATCCAAGCTGACAGCCAAATCAAGACTGCAATCCCATTCACAATAGCCACACACAAAAATAAGGTACCTAGGAATATAGCTAACCAGAGAGGTGAGAGAGCTCTACAGGGAGAATTATAAAACACTGCTGAAAAAACTCAGAGATAACACAAACAAATGGAAAAACATTCCATGTTCATGAATAGGAAGAATCAATATTGTTAAAATAGACATACTGTCCAAAGCTATCTACAGATTCAATGATATTCCTATCAAACTACCAATGACATTTTTCACAGAATTAGAAAAAGAAACATTCTAAAATTCATTTGGAACCAAAAAAGGGCCTGAATAGCCAAAACAATCCTAAGCAAAATGAACATAGCTGGAGGCATCACACTACCCAACTTTAAACTATGCTATAAGGATACAGTAACCAAAACCACATGGTACTGATACAAAAACACACATAGACCAATGGAACAGTTAGAGAACACAGAAATAAAGCCACACATCTACAGCTATCTGATCTTTGACAAAACTGACAAAAACAAGGAACAGGAAAAGGTCTCTCTATTCGATAAATAGTGCTGGGATAACTGGCTAGCCATATGCAGAAGATTGAAACTGGACCCTTTCCTTACACCATGTACAAAAATCAACTCAAGATGGATTAAAGACTTAAATGTAAAACTTAAAACTATAAAAACCCAGGAAGAAAATCTAGGAAATAACATTCTGGACATTGACCCAGGCAAAGACTTCATTATGAAGCCTCCAAAAGCAGTAACAAAAAAAAAAAAAATTGACAAGTGGGACCTAATTAAACTAAACAGTCTCTGAAAAGCAAAAGAAACTATCAGCCGGGCGCAGTGGTTCACGCCTATAATCCCAGCACTTTGGGAAGCTGAGGTGGGTGGATCACAGGGTCAGGAGTTCAAGACCAGCCTGATCAACATTGTGAAACCCCATCTCTACTAAAAATACAAAAATTGGCCAGACATGGGGTGCCTGCCTGTAATCCCAGCTACTCAGGAAGCTGAGGCAAGAGAATTGCTCGAACCCGGGAGGCGAAGGTTGCAGTGAGCAGAGATCGCACCACTGCACTCCAGCCTGGGCAACAGAGCGAGACTCCGTCTCAACAGGAGAGAGTGAAAGAGAGAGAGAGAGAAAAGAAAGGAAAAAAGAAAGAAAAGAAAAGAGGGAGGGAAGGAAGGAAGGAAGGAAGGAAAGAAGGAAGGAAAGGAAGGAAGGAAGGAAGAAAGAAAAGAAAAGAAAAGAAGAAAGAAAGAGAAAGAAAGGAAGGAAGAAAGAAAGAAAGAGAAAGAAAGAAAGAGGAAAAGAAAAGAAAAGAATAGAATGAATCACTGGGCACAATGGTTCACGCCTGTAATCCCAGCACTTTGGGAGGCCGAGGAGGGTGGATCACCTGAGGTCAGGAGTTTGAGACCAGCCTGGCCAACATGGTGTAACCCTGTCTCTACTAAAAATACAAAAATTAGCCAGGCATGGTGGCAGGTGCCTGTAATCCCAGCTACTCAGGAGGCTGAGGCAGGAGAATCGCTTGAACCCGGGAGGTGGAGGTTGCAGTGAGCAGATATCGCACCATTTCACTCCAGCCTGGGTGAAAGAGCAAAACTCTGTCTCAAAAAAATAAACAAATAAACTGTCAACAGAGTAAACAGACAACCTACAGAATGGGAGAAATATTTGCAAACTATACATTTGACAAAGGTCTAATATCAAGAATCTATAAGGAACTCAAATAAACGGCGAAAATCAACCCCATTAAAAAATGGACATGAACAGATACTTCTCATAAAAAGACACTCACGCAGCCAACAAGCATATAAGAAAAAATGCTCAATATCACTAATCATGAGAGAAACGCAAATCAAAACCACAACGAGATACTATCTCACACCAGTTGAATGGCTATTAGTAAAAAGTCAAAAAATAACAGATGCTGGCAAGGTTGTAGAGAAAAAGGAATGCTTATACACTGCTGGTGGGAATGTAAATTAGTTCAGCCACTGTGAAAAGCAGTCTGGAGATTTCTCAAAGAACTTAAAATAGAACTATAATTTGATCCAGCAATCTCATTACTGGGTATATACCCAAAGGAATATAAATGGTTCTACCATAAAGACACAAGTATATGTATGTTCATTACAGCACTATTCACAACAGCAAAGACATGAAATCAACATAAATGCCCATCAATGGTAGGCTGGATTAAAAGAATGTGGTACATACACACCATGGAATGCTATACAGGTATTTTTTTTAAAATGAGATCATGGCCTTTGCAGCACATGGGTGGAGCTGCAGGCCATTATCCTAAGCAAATTAACACAGGAACAGAAAACCAAATGCCACATGTTCTCACATACAAGTGGGAGCTAAACATCAAGTACACATGGACACAAAGAAAGGAGCAATAAGGCCAGGCACAGTGGCTCATGCCTGTAATCCCAGCACTTTGGGAGGCCGAGGCAGGCAGATCACCTGAGGTCGGAAGTTCGAGACCAGCCTGACCAACATGGAGAAACCCCATCTCCACTAAAAACACAAAATTGGCCAGGTGTGGTGGCACATGCCTGTAATCCCAGCTACTCGGGAGGCTGAGGCAGGAGAATCACTTGAACCCGGGAGGCAGAGGTTGTGGTGAGCCAAGATCGCACTATTGCACCCTTCAGCCTGGGAAACAAGAGTGAAACTCCGTCTCAAAAAAAAAAAAAAGGGAGCAATAGACACAGGGGCCTATTTGAGGGTGGAGGGTGGAAGGATGGTGAGGACTGAAGAACTACCTATCAAGTACTATACTGATTACCTGGGTGATAAAATTATCTGTGACCACGTAACTTACCCATGTAACAAACCCATGCATGTAACCCTTGAGTCTAAAATAAAAGCTGGGAAAAAAAAGAGAGAGAGAGAAAAGGCCTATAATAATTTTATGTACTTATGTATTTTTTAAGATAAAAGTTACACAGGTACGCAATCAAAATTTTAAGCCATAGTGGAGGCTATAAATGAAAAGGAAAACCCTTCTTATCTCCATTCCCACTCCCAACCCCCAAACTCTTCATTCTAAGACAAAACATATTGCACTAGGACTATCCCAGAATTCTGTAGAATATTGGATGACTCCATAGGAGTTATCCCCATATCCTAGGAACATGTCACCATGTGAGAACTGTGGGCTGAAGAATCGTGACCTGGGGGTTGCCAAAAGTCCCCATCTACAACCAAAAGAAAGAAAAAAATGCCCATCAGGGTGTCTGCAAATCCCACCCCCAAAGCCACTCTTTAAGAGCCTTCTGGAGTCTCCCTCTCTCTTTGAGACGGAGTCTCCTCTGTCACCCAGGCTGGAGTGCAGTGGGGCGACCCTGGCTCACTGCAAGCTCCAACTCCTGGGTTCACACCATTCTCCTGCCTCAGCTTCCCGAGTAGCTGGGACTACAGGCACCCGCCACCACGCCCGGCTAACTTTTTTTTGTATTTTTACTAGAGATGGGGTTTCACCGTGTTAGCCAGGATGGTCTCGATCTCCTGACCTCGTGATCCGCCCACCTCGGCCTTCCAAAGTGCTGGGATTACAGGCGTGAGCCACCGCGCCCAGCCGAGGCTCCCTCTCTCTGTAGGGTTAAGTTATGATGTTGCCTGGGAAGCATGACTCACAGTCAACAGGCTATCACACATTCGTGCTCATGGAACCCCACCTACAAGGAGCCTCTAGAACTGAGCTCTCTAATAGCCAATAGACACATATGGCTATTCAAATCTAAATTAGTTAACATTTAAAATTCAGCTAAACCATGAAGTCTAGCACCCCCTTTCCTGCACCCCCCTCACTATTCCTGGGCAACCACCGACCCTATGTACATGGGGTTGACCCCAGCTGTCCAGAGGCACAGATGGAAAGAAACTGGAAGGTACCACAGTGCCTAGCTAGAGTCAACTCAGCCCCCAGGACTCTCCTTTAAAATCTTTCTGCCACATCTCAACTGGCATTTTTGTTGAAGATGAACCACTTAGGACCTCACCAGGAGTCCAGAGTGGTGTGAGTACAGCCAAGCAAGCCGAGCGAGAAAGGAGCCCCTGTGAGGAAGAGCTCCCACCCACCAATCCCAAACCCACTTCTCTTCCACGTCTTGATCCATATACGGCTTTCAGGACCCTGTGCCAAGACCCCGACAAGCTCAGGATCTTCTTCCGAAGTCAGAGCTAAGACAGTCTCAGCCCCAAACCACAGCCGGAATCACATGTCCAGACCAGCACTGAACACGCCCATCTGCCAGCGGAACAAAAGAACACCTTCCCCGGGGTGCCCAAATCCATCTGAGCAAGCAGCCCGCAGGGATTCCAGCTTTATCAGAAAAGTCACGCTGAGCCCTTTGGTAAGGATTTGCTGAGAAGAGAGGGCACCGCACCCCAAAAACAAACCAAAACAGCCCCAGGACACCCTAAGCAAAAGAGAAATTTCCCAGAGCTTCTCCTGGCAGGACTGTATCTAAATTGCCACCCAAAAAAATCCCACAGTAACAGTAATTCCCCCACTGGTTCAAAAACACCAACAACACAGCAAGCTAACTTGAACTTCAAGCTGCCACATGCTATAATGAGTGTGTGGCTAAATACCTTTCACGAAATCTAAAATATAAGCCACACAATATCTCCTCTCAGCAACTCAAGCACACACATGCACACACTCAACTGAGTGTTTTCACAGCAAATGAAATATACCCTGTGAAAAGTTCCTCTGAAAATTTTCTTCTGAATTTTCATACCAGCCAAGTGAGTTTCACAGAAGCTGAGAAATACAGAAGCAAGTTTTTGCCCTTTTTTGCCCTTCTTTCCCACTCTTTTCCTCCTTCATGCCCTGTCTACTGCCCTCCCACTCCAGCCAAGTGAGCTCTGCCAGAGACAGCAGCATGGGCACCTTTCACAGCGCAGAGTTCACTAGCTGCACAAGCCCGTGGCCACCTGGACCAGTGAGGAAAGAGACTGAGTTTAATCACGCTGACCAGCATCCCAGGGGCCTCCCCTCAGGGTGCGTGGAAGGAAGGAGCGGTTCCAGCAGTTCAACCAGATCTGAGAGCAGGCCTTGGTCGCCTCCCTAGCAAGGCGGCAGATTGTGAGCCTGGGTCCCCAGAGATGAGGTCTGCCCTCGGCTACCGTCCAGGGGGAGGGAGAAAGCCTGGCAAGGTTCAGGCCCTTCTATGCCAGTGAAGCACACAGTGGACCAAGTGCAGTGCCTGTGGACAGCAGCTCCAGCCTGGCGCAGGCCCAGCCCAGAAAGCTGCACCCTAGCCATAAACTTCTTTAGTGATTTCTGGGCTTCAGAACCCTTCATTATAAAGCAAACAGCCAAGAAAGGGAAAATCTTCGGGTTTATCAGTTACCAACATCCAGTTGCCATGAGGAAGTAGGAAACAGGCTACATGAGGACCAGCAGGAACTCAAAGCAAAGGCCAAGAAAATGGAGAGGACGGGCCAGGCACCGGTGGCTCACACCTGTAACTCCAGCACTTTGGGAGGCCAAGGCAGTGGATCACTTAAGCCCAAGAGCGGCCTCAAGACCAGCCTGGGCAACAGGGTGAAATCCTATCTCTACTAAAAAAAAGAAAGAAAAAAAAATAATAAGCTGGGCATGGTACTGCTCACCTGTAGTCCCAGCTACTGGGGAGGCTGAGGTGGGAAGATCACCTGAACCCAGGAAGTCGAGGCTGCAGTGAGCCATGATCGTGGCACTGCACTCCAGCCTGGGGGACCAGAGTGAGATCCTGCCTCAAAAGAAAAGGAAGAGGGTGGTGGAGCAGAGGTGTCATTTTGGCCAACTTCCAATCTAGTCCAAGTTCAGGGACCCCGTATCTGGTCCACACACTAGTTCCCAAGGGTTTAGCCAGAGCCCTGGCTCAGGTCACATGGGGAACAACAACTTTCTGCTGGGCAACCAGGGGAAACAAGACCCAAAAGCATCTGTCAATCCGTGAGTCTGTCTGTCTGTCGACAAGAAGACAGCTCTTGGCTCGAGCAGCCCTTGCCAAGGAGGCTAGATACAGAGGCCCTCCAGCAAATGGGACTCACAGATGTGTTCAGTTTGTCTGATACAGTATTGGCCCATGCAGAGTTTCTAAAGTTTGAAATCATTGCCAGCATTTAAAGATCAAGAGAAGAATTCCACCTTCAAAAAAAAAAAAATCCAGATCATTGCTTCTCTTGAGAAATCAGCTCTCTGGCTCCATTGTGTTTACTTTCTGGCCAGAGCCAAGTCATGGCTGTCCCTTTGCAGCTCGGCATGTGCCCTCCACAGTCCCCCACTCTCCCTCCACAGTCCCCTACTCTCCACTGTCTCCCAACGCTGGAGCCCCTTTTACAGGCTATTCATCGCAGCTGTGGCTATAGCCTTAATACGCACTCCCAGCCGGCTTCCCTTGTGTGTGATGCCTCTGGTCCCATAAGCAATGGGCTGGGGCCTTACCCTAATGCATCTGAGCAGAGGCTGTACCCTGGGGGCATAAAGAGGCCATGGCAGTCCCAGTGCCCCCCAGCTGGAGGGCACAGGCTACTGGGGAGTTCAGGGGAGTGTATAGGAGAGCATTTTGCCTGAGGACCCTATGTTCCGCCGCCCAGAAAGAGGAGGCTGCAGGTTGGTCTATCAACACCAATACTGGCCTTGGTGGAGGCTGGCAGGCCTGTATCCTCACCAATCTGGTCAGGAAGAGCACATGCAAACCCAAGGGAGGCTGCCATGGCCAGCTCTGCTGCAGGTGCTGCCCAGAGAACCTCCAGACACACGCTCAGTGCACCGAGGTTGCAGGAGAAGCAGGACCCCAGAGAAGCAGGGCCTGATGTTGATGACACTGATGGCCAGGCTCAGTGGTATTGGGATCCCAGGGACAGCAGAGGGGTCTCCCTTATGGGACGGGGTGTTCTCATCCTGAAGCCCCCCACTTTCTCAGTCAGGGTCTCTGAAAAGAAGTGAATGGAACCATCAGAGGGTGTAAGTGGGGAGCGGGTAATGGGGACTGGTTACCCAGGTATTTAAACTGCTCTTAGAGACCAGTTAAACCCATGAATGTAGCTCTTACTGTGTCCTCCGGTTTGGAGTGCTATTTGTAACTTGTGAGTGTCAGGACATTAGGCAGCATTCCTTTAGGTGTCATCAGGGCTTAGAGCAGGATGGGCCTTCAGCAATCATCTGATGGGTGTCTCTTCCATCAACAGAGAAATGAAGCCCAAGAGGTCAAAAAACGCATATGGGGGGCCAGAGCTAGTGACCAGCAGAACCAGAAGTAGAACCCAGGAGCCCTGACTTCCGACTCAGCCCTTCCCACTGCCCCACACTGCTGCCATCACCTGGAAAGGAAACGGAGCAATGTTGTAGGCAACTAAATTCTTACTTGATTGAGCCCAGATTTCTATTTTTGTTTCTTTTTTTTTTTTTTTTTTTTTTCCTCACTCTGTCGCCCAGGCTGGTGTACAGTGGCCTGATCTCGGCTCACTGCAACCTCTGCCTCCCGGGTTCAAGTGATTCTTCTGCCTCAGCCTCCCTAGCAGCTGGGACTACAGGCACCCGCCACCATGCTGGCTAATTTTTTGTATTTTTAGTAGAGACGGGGTTTCACCATGTTAGCCAGAATGGTCTTGATCTCCTGACCTTGTGATCCGCCTGCCTCGGCCTCCCAAAGTGCTGGGATTACAGGTGTGAGCCACCACGCCAAGCCTAGACGACATAATTCTTACAGAATATCCTTTCCAGTAGCTTTCGGGAAATGACCCAGCTATAACACCACCTTAGGTGTGAGCAAGGTGCCAGCTTGAACTACCTGTTCCCATCTAGTTACTCAATCTGGGAAGGGCAGTCACAATATCCATGCCTGGGTCACTGCTGCAGAGTGAGCTGGGTGGCTCCCAAAGATAGGTGTCAGAGGTGGAAGTCATACTCATGACTGCCTGCTCCTTTTTGAACTTACTTCCCAGCCACCAGGCAAATGCGCAGGAGCTCTGCAGAGCATCCCAGTCTGGCCTATTGCCCACACCTTGCCCAGGCATTGGCTGCCACCTTGGCCCAGTTACACCAGCGGGAAGAGAGCTGTGTGGGGACCACAGAAGGTCACCACAGTAACCCAGATAATCCACTCATGCTGCAAAAATAGAAAGCAGCCTCCAGGCCGGAGGCATTCTAGGGTGGAGGGAGCCCTTTGAATTTTTTAGTGAACTTGGGTAAAAGCTCCTGGGTAGTCACTCTGCAAGGATTTTAAGGATTATCTAGAACGTTCAATAAATGTTTGTTGATTGATGCTTTTAATGTTCTTTGATCTTTTAAGTGGAAACTGTCATTTCAAGGGAAGTCCTTTTGTTTTCAGTTTCTTGGGATTAATGTGTAGGGACTAGTGATTGACAAATTCTTACACATTTTCCTCTAATTTCAAAAGTGTTTGCTCTTCACATTATATGTGATATGGTTTGGATTTGTGCCCCCACCCAAATCTCATGTCGAATTATGATCTCCAGTGTTGGAGGTGAGGTCTGGTGGGAGGTGATTGGATCACGGAGGCGGACTTCCCCCTTGCTGTTCTCATGATAGTGAGTGAGTTCTCAAGAGATCTGGTTGTTTAAAAGTGTGTGGTACCTTACTCCTCTCTCTCTTCCTTCTGCTCCAGCCATGTAAGACGTACCTGCTTTCCCTTCACCTTCCACCATGATTGTAAATTTCCTGAGTCCTCCCCAGCCATGCTTCCTGTACAGCCTGCAAAACCATGAGCCAATTAAACCTCTTTTATTTATAAATTACCCAGTCTCAGGTAGTTCTTTATAGCAATGTGAGAATGGACTAATACAACGTGTGTGTGTGTATGTGTATGTGTATTCTCTTAAATTGCTCAGGCATATATGTCCTGAAAGGCCGTATTTTCCACCATGGCTAAGCTGGCTGTGGCCCAGCCCTGGTGCTGGTGGGACCTCAGGCTCCTGCTCCCTGAGAAGGGAAGACCTAAGTAGGCAGGAGGAGCCAAGACAGCAGCTGCCTGAAAGCAGCGGCCGTTTTAAAGAGTCTTCAAGGTCCCAAATCCACAACAGGGAGGCAGAGAGGGAGGAGAGAGCAATAAAAAAGAAAGTAATCAAGTATGAAGATTATCCTCCATGGCTTTAATTCTATTTCCCCACTTCCAAAACAAACAGATGTACCAGTTTGCTTCTTAGGGCTAAGTGTGGTTAATACAACATTCCACAGCTCTCCACCCTCACCCCTGCCCTGTCAGGCCCACAGGTGGCGAAACCATACAATTTATTGTCATATATATAGAAAGTATATATACAATATATATGCAATATATACAATTCATTCTATATACACTATATATACACACACCATGTATATATACACACAATATATACACACACACACACTACATAGTATGAATTGTTACTATATATATATATATACATATACATTTAAAGCTTAAATGTCTCCTGGGCCTTGAGCAGGGGAGACTGATAGGTCTTCCCTTGCATTGATCTGAAATCCATTCCCCTGTTCCATAACATATATCCCCAGGAACTGAACATAACAAAGCACCAAGTTTTCTCTCTTCCACGGGATGAAACCTTGAGATAACTAAAAACTGCACTGACGCCTTCCCTGAGTTTCTGTTTTCTAACCCAAATGTCCCTGGTTCCATTGCTCATACGCTTCATCACCATCCAGTACAGTCGCAGCCATCTTTTCAAATGCGGTGCTTAAGGACTCGACACACTGCTCAATCCGTGAGTACTGCAGTTCTATCAACTCCCATTTGCCAGATGCTATAGTTCTGTATATAAAACCTAAGATTCTACTAACAGTTTGGGTAGCCTCATGGCATTCTTTTTTCTTTTAATCCATTTTACCAACCCTACTCTCTAGTATATGGAAGATGCTCAATAAATGATTCTGAAACGGAGTCTCACTCTGTCACCCAGGCTGGAGTGCATGATCTCTGCTCACTGCAACCTCCCCACCCCCGGGGTTCAAGCAATTCTCCTGCCTCAGGCTGCCAAGTAGCTGGAATTACAGGTGCCTGCCACCATGCCTGGCTAATTTTTGTATTTTTAGTAAAGACGGGGTTTCACCATCTTGGCCAGGCTGGTCTTGAACTCCTGACCTTGTGATCCACCCACCTCTGCCTCCCACCACTCCTAGCCAATAAATGATTCTTCACTAAATGAATAGGTAGAATGAGTGTTTGGTACACACTGAGCTTTCTGTAGACTCACTTTTTTTTCTTTTTTTGAGACGGAGTCTCAATCTGTCACCAGGCTAGAGTGCAGTGGCGCGATCTCGGCTCATTGTAACCTCCACCTGGCCAGGTTCAAGCGATTCTCCTGCCTCAGCATCCTGCCTCAGCCAGGATGGTCCCGATCTCTTGACCTCGTGATCCGCCTGCCTCAGCCTCCCAAGGTGCTGGGATTACAGGCATGAGCCACCACGCCTGGCCTAGACTCACTTTTAAAATACGTGCATTTCAGAATAGATAGTGTTGATGTTGCACAACAATGTCATGTAATTAATGCCATTGAATTGTACATTTAAAAATGGGAAATGGGGCCAGGTGTAATTCCAGCACTTTGGGAGGCCAAGGTGGGTGGATCATTTGAGGTCAGGAGTTCAAGACCAGCCTGGCCAACATGGCAAAACCCCACCTCTACTAAAAATACAAAAATTACTCAGGTGTAGTAGTAGGTGCCTGTAATCCCAGCTACTTGAGAGGCTGAGGCAGGAGAATCGCTTGAACACGGGAAGTGGAGGCTGCAGTGAGCCAAGATCGTGCCATTGCACTCCAGCCTGGGTGACAGAGTGGGACTGTGTCTCAAAAAATAAAAATAAACGGCTGGGCGTGGTGGCTCACACCTGTAATCTCAGCACTTTGGGAGGCCGAGGTGGGCGGATCACGAGGTCAGCAGATCGAGACCATCCTGGCTAACACGGTGAAACCCCGTCTCTACTAAAAATACAAAAACTTAGCTGGGCATGGTGGAGGGCACCTGTAGTCCCAGCTATTTGGGAGGCTGAGGCAGGAGAATAGCGTGAACCCGGGAGGTGGAGCTTGCAGTGAGCCGAGATCATGCCACTGCACTCCAGCCTGGGCAACAGAGTGAGACTCCATCTCAAAATAAGTAAATAAATAAATAAATAAATAAATAAATAAATAGATAGATAAATAAATAAATAAATAATAATTTAAAAAATATAAATACAAAATCGTAAATTTTATGGTATGTTTATCTAATCACAATAAAAACCCAAAAACATGTTGCACAAATATTTCTCTTGACACATCTCTTTCATCCCTTCCTGATATAGCTAGGTATTAGCAGAACTATGTATAGGACCTGACACTTATCCCAGTAAAATTCCATCTTGCTATGTTGAGCCTATAAATTAAACTTTTGTTTATTCTGATTTCTGTCATCCAGCATATTTCTGTCCCTTCCTCCCTGATTGTGTCATTCATAACTTGATGACGATGCTTTCTATAGTCAAGATGCCAATAAATACGTTGACTGTGTTGCTGGCTTTCAAGTTGTCATGCAGCTAGTTAGCTAAAGAGGCAGGACTAGAATGGGCCCAGCAAACGCCACCCAGTGCTTTGCACCATTCCACACTATCTCTGAGATGCCTGAACCCCCCACCCCAAGCCAAGAGCCAGCATACATCCTGGCACAGCCACACAGCTACAAAGGCACTACAGAGGACTGACCATCCCTATATGGGATCAAAAGGAACCGTTCTTACTCAGAGGCCCAGGAAGCACTCACAACGTTAGGTTCATGATGTTCCAGTGAACAAGATGAGATTTGTGAATGAAATTTATAAATGCTTAAATGCTTGTACTCAAAGGGGGTGGGGAGAGTATCATATATATAATGTGGCGCTTCTCAAACCTTAGCATGAGCTTTTTCAAACACATAGCCAAGCCCTATACCCAGTTTTCTGGTTCAGCAAGTGTCTTAGTCCATTTTGTGCTGCTTTAACTAAAATACCTGAAACTAAGTGATTTGCAAAGAACTGAAACTTACTTTCTCTTACTTTCATCCCAGTTCCGGAAGCTGAGAAGTCCAAGATTAAGGCACCAACAGGTTCAATTGCCAGATGACAGACGCTGTCTGTTTCCAAGATGGTGCCTTGTTGCTGCATCCTCCAGAGGGGAGGAATGTTACCTCCTCACACGGTGGAAGGCGGAAGGGCGAACCAGCATGAAGTCCTGTACGAGGGAGGGCCCTCATGGCCTAATCACCTCTTAAAGGCTCCACCTCTTAACACCATCACATTGTCCGTTAAGTTTCAACACCTGATTTTTGGAGAAGATCCATTCAAACCATAACACGAAGTCTAAGGTAGAGCCGAAGAATTTTTATTTCCAACAACTCCACCGGTGATGCTGATGTTGCTGATTCAAGGACTACATTTTTGAGAACAATTAGTATAAGGAATGTATATCAACCTGATTCAAGGGACTCCATTTGAGAACAATCAGTATAAGGAATTCCTATCAATCTGCAGGAAGATTCTGGGCTTCCTAGGTTTCCAAAACCCTTTTCCAGAGGGTTCACAGCACTACAGAAGTCGCCTCCAGATACCGCCAAGAGAATCTGCCTTTCTCACAAATTCTGAAATCACGCCAGACCTCTGGTTTGGGGTGGGTTACATAATACCTCCTGGAGGCACAGGTAGTAAGACAATGGTTCAGAGTGACAAGACAAAAGAAACAACCTTCCCCACCAGCAGTACCTAAAGCTCTGTGATTTACATGCAGATAACAAAGCCAACACTCCCTCTTTTCTCCTCCCCCCATAAAAAGTAAAAGAAAGTGTTAGGATTGCCCCTCTCCTTTTTGCTACCCACTCAGGCAGTATATTGTCCTTTTGTGATTTCAAGCTGAACCTGATGCTCATTTTAAAGCTAATTTCATCTGCATGAGAATGATGGAGAAAATTAGCTTTGCCTGCAGCTATTCTCTATAGACCTGACCTGGGTCTGTCTGTGAGCTCCCAACCTGAGATGATGAGCTCAGGAGGATGATAGAGAAGCTCACTGCCTTTGCTGTTCACTAGTCTCCAAACCCAGGGAGAAGGTCCAGATGGTGATGATGATGATGATGATAATGATGATGATGATGATGATGATGAGCATTGGTATCAAACACTTAAAATGTGCCAGGCACTGTTCTTACTTCATCCTTACAACACTGCAGTGGATTAAGGCTGCTATGATCACCAGTTAATAGCCAGGGCAGCTGGAGCTAAGAATGATTATGTATCTTGCCCAAGGACACCTGCCATGGGCTGAATTGTGCACCCCTCCCCCAAAATTCATATGTTGAAATCCTACCTCCAGCAGCTCAGAATGTACTGTTATTCAGAGAGATAGGGTCTTTACAGAGGTAATTAAGTTAAAATGAGGTCACTAGGGTGAGCCCGAATCTAATCTGACTGGTGTCCTTATAAAAGCAGGAAATTGGGAGACAGACATGTATTAATATAAAGGGGAAATGATATGAAAAGACATAGTAGGGCCCAGGCACAGTGGCTCATGTCTGTAATCCCAGCACTGTGGGAAGCCAAGGCTTGAGCCCAGGAGCTGGAGACTAGCCTGGGCAACATGGCAAAACTGCATCTCTATAAAAATTACAAAAATTAGCCTGGCATGGTGACAAGTGCCTGTAGTCCCACCTACTAGGGAGGCTGAAGAGGGAGGATCAACTGAGCCCAGGGAGGTTGAGGGTGCAGTGAACCGTGATTGCACCACTGCACTCCAGCCTGGGGGGCAGAGTGAGACTCTGTCTAGAAAAGAAGATAAAAGAGAAGAGGAGGAGAGGAAAGAAGCAGAGGGAAAAGGAGGGGAAGGGAGGAGAGAGGAGACATAGAGAGAAGAAGATGGCCATCTATGAGCCAAGAAGAGAGGCCTGGAACAGATCTGTCCCTCATGGTCCTCAAAAGGAACCGACCTGACAAGCACCTTGATTTGACTCCGAGCTCCAGAACTGTGAGACAACAAATTTCTCCTGCTGAAGCCCCTCGGTCTGTGGTACCTTGTTATTGGCAGCCCTAGCAAACGAAGGCAACACCCAACCCTTATTCAAACCAGATACAACTGCTTCCACCCATGGGCTCTGGGGTGACTGTCATGCCACCTGGCCGAGAGAGCTCAGCAGTTGCCAAAACTATAGGCATCAAAGATGGGAGCACTGAGGCCCATTACTTCATCCATAGTCCTCCCACACATCCTATCCACCCCATCCCACGTTTTCTCCTTCCTGCTGGCTGCCTCCCCCAGCTGGTTCCTTGGGCCACTGATAGCCACCCCACTTCCCCAAGGCCCTTTCCCCATCTGGAACACCCTGGAGACCTTGTTCCCGTGAAGACAACCCCCTCTGCTTCTCAGCCTTTCTGCTGAATGCACCATCCACCTCCTGCTTCCGCAAGGAGAGGCTGCTTATTGTCCCACATGCCCAGGACCCAAGGCAAGAAGACAGAGAAGATATGCTTCCTGCTCCCAGTTGCTTCCTGCTCCCAGTTGCTTCCAGGATGTTAGCTTCCACCCTTGGCTTTTTCTCTTCTGACATTCCTCTTTCCAGACTATGCTTTACCTCCATTGAGAACTTTGGCACCCACCATCATCTTAAAAGATTTTAATATCCGCGTGAAGAACTCATCCAACATCCCAGGCTCAACGATCCCCAACCACCATGACTTTCACCTCCACTCCATCCACCCATGTTCATGGCCTCTGCCACACCTACACCATCTTCCTGAATCACCCCACCGCTGACATCATAAATCATGGTTTTGCACACTTTGACTTCACTTCCACCATCCCTGCTCCCTGCCCTTCCCTCCAGTCCCAGCAAAAACCTGCATTTCCACCACCAAGCCAGGCCTCTTCTCTCCCCTCCCCTGGGTTTCTTCCCCACCCCCGGGAGTGAGCTGGCTACCAGTTCTCTCCCATCAGCCTTCCGTCTGTCTTCACCGTTTTCTCTATATAGCTCTTTTCCATCAGTATTTAAAGTCAGCCAAATCTCTCTCATCTTTAAAGAGAATTCCATATGTATAAAATTTTTTCTGGATGAATATATAAGAAATTGATCATAACTGTTACCTTTGGACAAGGAGAGACGAGGGAGTCTGAAAAGTACAGAATTTTACTTTTCATTTTATACATTTGCTGTAGTGTTTGATTTTTTTTACCACGTACATTAATATTTTTATTAAAAATAGCAAATAAGACCTGGCATGGTGACTCACGCCTGTAATCCCAGCACTTTGGGGGGCCAAGGCAGGTGGGTCACTTAAGGTCAAGAGTTCAAGACCAGCCTGGCCAACATGGTGAAACCCTGTCTGTACTAAAACTACAAAAATTAGCTGGGCGTGGTGGTGCATGCTTTTAATCCCAGCTACTTGGGAGGCTGAGGAGGGAGGCAGAGGTTGCAGTGAGCTGAGATCACGCCACTACACTCCAGCCTGGGCAACAGAGCAAGACTCCGTCTCAAAAAAAAAAAAGCGAATAAATAAATAAAAGGCAATGATGTAACCACCTCCTCTTCTCCCTTAGATGAAGCCCTCCCTTGGGTCAGCTTTGGCTCAAGTGGTTACTTCCTCATGCCAGACTTTCCGTCTCTCTAACTCCCTGTGCTGGGGTTTGAATCCTGCAGGTGCTTTCTGATCTTTAAAAAAAAAAAAAAAAAGCCCTCCCTCAACCCATCCTTCTGCTGCTCGGAGTCATGCCCTTTGCAGTCGACTGCACTCTCTGCCTCCACTTCCTGGCCTCACACTTGTTCCTTGCCCACTGAGACCCGGCTGTTTCATGCAACATCCCGCTGAAATGTACCAGCTGGCAAAAGGCACTCATCATCATCACTGTCACTAAATCCAGGGCTTGTACCTCCTGATTCTCCTTGATGGTCTTATGGCATCTGGTGCCACTGACCACGCCCTTCTTAGACCACTCTGCGGCAGGCTGGCTCTCCCACTTCTTGCTCTAGATGACACTGGTGTTTCCCAAGGGACCAACCTCATCCTTCCCCTCAAGCACCACGAGAGTTCATCTTCACCCAACCTGTGGTTGAGTAGGATATGATGAAGACTCCACACCCCAGCCTCCGGGCTTGACCTCTTCTTATCTAACACCCACTGGTCATTTTCTCAGTCAGCAGGTCCTCTCCCTCCACATGCCCCAAGCCTGCCCACTTTTGCCACCACTACCCACAATGACGAGTCACCCTTGACTCTTCCCCCACCTTCTCTTCCACACACTCCACCACTATCCCCATGCCTCTGAGTTTATGGCTAAGCATTTCCATGACCTGCCCTCTCCTCTGCCTTATTTCTACTGTCACTGCCTTAGGGTTCAGGCCTAGCACACCTCTCTCCTAGATGAATGCAACAGCCGACTGCCCTCGATGACTCCAGAACGGTCCCTCTCAGATCTGTCCTCCCCACCAGCTGCTAGAGTGGAAAGTAAAAAGGTATGGCTGTTTATTTGAAAATGCAAAATCAGCCAGGCGTGGTGGCTTACGTCTGTAATCCCAGCACTTTGGGAGGCCGAGGCGGGCAGATCACGAGGTCAGGAGTTCAAGACCAGCCTGGCTTAATATGGTGAAACCCCGACTCTACTAAAATTACAAAAATTAGCCAGCTGTGGTGGCAGGCACCTGTAGTCCCAGCTACTCAGGAGGGTGAGGCAGAAGAATCACTTGAACCCGGGAGGCAGAAGTTGCAGTGAGCCAAAATCACACCACTGCACTCCAGCCTGGGTGACAGAGTGAGACTGCATCTCAAAAAAAAAAAAAAATCTGGCTTAAGATTCCTCACTGCCAACCTACAACTAAGACCTGTCCATCCCACTCACCTCCAATAAAGGCTGAGTTCATCTCACAGTTCATAAGCCCTCCAGGACCTGGCCTTGTCTATGATCCAGCCTTATTTCCTACCACTCTCCACTTCAACTGCTAAGCTCCAGGTTCCTTGAAAATCTGAGTTGACAAAGCACCCACTGCCATTTCACACCTCGATGTGCAGACTCCTTGGTGACATTTGCAGGACCCCAGGGGCAAGAGTACAAATGAGGCCCACGTGTTGTACCATGTGTCTGAATACAATTTTTAAATCAAGTTAACAACCGGCTCAATAAAATATTTCCTTTCTAAAATTGAGACGTAATTTGCATACCATAAAATCCATCACTTTAAAGCATACAATTCAGTTGGTTTTTGGTATTTGGTGTCCACACGCAGGACCCTGGAGGCCTGCCCGGACTGTGGTTGGGTGAGCCAAGGCGCCCGTGCCTTATCCCTGCCAGGAACATACACCTTAGCCGCGGCACCCCTTTGGGTAATTCTGTTCCTCCTCCCACCACGAGAAGGGAAAGACGGGGGAAAAGAGATCCCCAAGCCAGTTTGTTCCTTATGAATTGCCCTGGGAGAGAGGTTTACTCTGGGCCAACAACAAAATGATGGGCTAAAATTTTTTTAATCTTCTGCGTATTCTAGTTATTCAATTTATACTCCCCCACCCAGTGACTTCCAATCCCTTTTGCAATACACAGCAAAATACAACTCTGTCTCAGACCATATTTTTCAGATCACATTTCCCGGGGGTTGTTTCAGTAAAATAGTATTCGCCGATATGCAGAGCCCCTTTTCTTCCCGCATGTTTTCTCCCTATTCTCCACAAGAGGGAGCCAGCAGGTCCTGTTTGGGCCACTGCTTCTCCGCTCCTCACATCCCTTCTCCAACCAGGGCAAAGAAGACGTGGGATCAGAACCTGCGGGCGGTAAACCAAGCCCACAGCTCTCACACTGTTTGGTGAGCAGGGCTGTGTAGAACAACAGGATTTTTCAACAACTTATTTCAAGGGAATAAGAGGTGAACACCTGTTTTTGTTGTTGTTGTTGTTTGTTTGTTTTTTGTTGTTGTTTTGAGACAGAGTCTCGCTCTGTCGCCCAGGCTGGAGTGCAGTGGCGCGATCTCGGCTCACTGCAACCTCTGCCTCCCGGGTTCAAGTGATTCTCCTGCCTCAGCCTCCTGAGTAGCTGGGATTACAGACACATGCCACCACGCCCGGCTAATTTTCATTTTTTTAGTAGAGACGGGGTTTCACCATGTTGGCCAGGCTGGTTTCGAACTCCTGACCTCGTGATCCGCCCGCCTTGGCCTCCCAAAGTCCTGGGATTACAGGCGTGAGCCACCGTGCCTGGCGAACACCTGTTCTTTAAAAAAAAGAGAGAGGCTGGGCGCGGTGGCTCACACCTGTAATCCCAGCACTTTGGGAGGCCGAGGTGGGCAAATCATGAGGTCAGGAGATTAAGACCATCCTGGCTAACACAGTGAAACCTCGTCTCTACTAAAAATACAAAAAAAATTAGCCAGGCGTGGTGGCAGGAGCCTGTAGTCCCAGCTACTCTGGAGGCTGAGGCAGGAGAATGGCGTGAACCCGGGAGGCGGAGCTTGCAGTGAGCCGAGATGGCGCCACTGCACTCCAGCCTGGGCTACAGAGCCAGACCCCGTCTCAAAAAAAAAAAAAAAAAAAAAAAGAGAAAGAGTGATCTGGAAACAATGGAAAAAGCTTTCTGTTCATTGAAGTCCATAATAGCGTTGTATGTACATGTTTAGTGAGCACAAAATTAATCCACAAATATAAATTAACTGGTTTTAGAAAAAATACATGGAAGACATTTTTATTAAGTCTCAGTTGCTGTCCTATTTTTTTTTTTTTTTTGAGACAGGGTCTCGCTATGTTGTCCAGGCTGGTCTCCAACTACTGGCCTCAAGGGATCCTCCTGCCTCAGCCTCCTAAAGTGCTGGGATTACAGACACATGCTACCACACCTGACTTAATGTATTTTAATGGAACACAAAACTGATTTTTTTTTTTTTTTTGAGACAGAGTCTCACTCTGCTGCCGGAGCTGGAGTTCAGTGGTGCAATCTTGGCTAACTGCAACATCTGCCTCCTGGGTTCAAGCAATTCCCTGCCTCAGCCTCCCTAGTAGCTGGGATTACAGGCATCCGCCACCATGCCCAGCTAATTTTTGTATTTTTAGAAGAAACGCGGTTTCGATATGTTGGCCAGGCTGGTCTCAAACTCCTGACCTCATGACGCGCCTTGGCCTCCCAAAGCGCTGGGATTACAGGCGTGAGCCACCATGCCTGGCCACAAAACTGGTTTTTAAAAGTTGTTTTTTAAATATTAGATAATGTAAATGATAAGGTGACTTGTTTTGTGTTCAAGAGATAGTTCTTCATGCCACACTGTAAAGCAGGTGGGATATCAGGTTAAGGAGACTGGAAGCCCTAAATATTTTGACACCAAGAACTTGTGTGGGCCAGTAGGAAGATGTACTTGGTGGCAGTGGGAGGGATGCTCTGGATTCAGGCCTCAGGACCACGTGGGCAGCCCTGGTCCCCGTGAGTGGAGGAGTGATAAGGGCTAGCGTTGGGTGACAAAGGCTGAAGAAAGGACACATATGTGAGACTGTGAAGGAGTAACTGACAAGGCCTGGTTCCTGACTGAAGAGGTGGAAGTAGGAAGAAATCGGAAGCAAGCTAGGCGACTGATTTGACATTGGTTGTGGTTTGAGGCAAGAGTAGCAGAGGAATGACAATTCACTCTGAATTCCACACTTTTTAATCAATCCCTTTATTGTAATCACAGTAGTATTTATATATATTTGAAAAACAGTAGAACATAGAAGTGTGAAATATGCGTTTGAAAAATAGTAGAACATACATGCGTAAGGCAAGATATATTTGCTCTACAGGCAGGGCTTGTTGCACGGGTCACAGACCCCCTTGCAATAACTCTGCAGCATCTTCCACTCCACCCTGGGCTCTTTGGTGTAGACTATGAGGAATATAAATCTGTGATAGTAAAGAGATATATTATGCTAGAAGCCCATCAGCAAAGAAACTGTCCTGGCATTCTTGTTCCAATGAAGCAGAAATGGGGACATATCCATAAATGGGCTGGGGTGGAGTTACGGCAGGCCCAGGCAGCCTTCAAATTTTATGCTTTGAGTAGAGTTCGTACCTTCTGGCTTTTCCATCACCCTCCAGCCCAAATTTCCTTTTTTTTTTTTTTTTTTTTTTTTTGAGACAGAGTCTTGCTCTGTTGCCCAGGCTGGAGCACGATCTCGGCTCACTGCAAGCTCTGCCTCCCGGGTTCATGCCATTCTCCTGCCTCAGCCTCCCGAGTAGCTGGGAGTACAGGCGCCCACCGCCACGCCAGGCTAATTTTTTTTTTTTTTTGTATTTTTTAGGGGGTTTCACCGTGTTAGCCAGGATGGTCTCAATCTCCTGACCTCATGATCGGCCCGCCTCGGCCTCCCAAAGTGCTGGGATTACAGGCATGAGCCACCGCGCCTGGCCCCAAATTCTTCTATGAAACAAACCTTCACAGTCCACTGAGCTGGTGTGGTTCAAAGTGCCATCAAGGGTCGTAAGAATGATTGAACTCTGATGACCAGATGATTTTCCTGCTCCAAAGCTCCCTTGCCAGGACACCCTCAAGCAAGAATTGCCCTCCTGAGCAGGGCTTCCTGAGGCCAGATGTGGAGGCCTTTCTTCAGAAATCTCCTGGTCAGCCATGAATAATCACTACTGTGCAAGAGGATGAGCTCCGGCCTCTCTTAGTCACCTTTGAGTCCATCTCAGCTACTGAAATGTCTGTCCTATGGAGTGGGAGGCTACCCGGATGAGAAGAGGAACAGAAACAGCACAAGGACCACATGAACTCTCCCGTACTGAACCATAGTACAGGTCCTACAGGGAAGTTTGCCTTGTTTCCGACCCCACTCCTGAATGGATGACAGGCATTTGCTGAGAACAAAGGCTACCATTAGGCATCGCGGCTGATGCTGTGAGAGTCTAAAGGATACACTTTCTACCTGGGGGCTTTCCGCCTAGGAAAGGAGAGACATGAATCTAAATGCACTAGATGAGAGAGCTGTGTAGACGCGCGTCTTCCTCACTGGTCTCAGTCATTTTTTAACCTCCCGCTTACCCACAGTACTGCACCTGGCATGCAGATGATGCTCCCATAATGTTTGGTAAGCATTACATGCAAAATACAAAAGACAGTTCATAGGAGGAAGAGAATGTGTACATGTAATTGCGGTGCATTGGGGCCCATTTATAACAGGGTTTCTCAAGAGTGGCACTGTCAACATCTGGGGACAGCTAATTCTTTATTGTGGGGGCCGTCCTGGCTCTTGTAGGATCTTTAGCAGTATCCCTGGCCTCTCTGCACTGGATACCAGGAGCGCTCAGCCATGATAATCGAAAGTGTCTGCAGCCATTGCCAGATATTCCCAGAGATAACGTCACCCCCAGTGAGAATCACTAGGTTATAGCTTTTGTGTCATCCCACTGTCCAATCCTCCTGCCAGGGTCCTGTGTTCTGAGGTTTCTCTATTCCATTTCTAAGAAAATTATGCTTCCTAAAATCTGTGACCTCAGAACTTTATTCTCTGTTTTTCAAAATGTTGATCAAGTCATGCAATAGTGAATTCAAATGAAACTGTTTAACGGAAAAAGATACTAGTAGTTCCCTCACCCACATTCATCTCCAGAATCCATTTGTCACTGGAACATCTGAATAGGGCCACTTGGAAGCAGCCCCATGACATATTAACATCCTACGACATAAACACCCAGATGGCACAAGGGAGGCCCCCACACCAACACTTCACAAGAGCTGCCCCAACCAGCCACTGAGCACAGGAGCTTCGGCTTACAAAAGGCAGCTTACTCCCACCTACCAGGATCACAGAGCATGGCAGAGTGGTCTAGTCACCTTTGAAAGATTGCCTACTCTGTCCAAGACCTAAAAGCCATTGCTTAGAATGGTGACAGTTTTAGGTTACATCCAAATCTGGATCTGAAACCACTTTCCAAGTGTCTGTGTGTCCCCACCTCCTGCTACAAGGGCTGCCTCAAGATGGGATGCAGGGTACATGACCTAAACGCCCAAAACCCCAGTAAGCATTTCTCATTGAGATCCACCTGCTGGCCCTTCTTAAGGGACAGAGCAAGCAAGTGGAGAGAAAGCCCAGGGACTCGGGTCATCTGCAGAAATGACAATCAGGAAAGCCGTGAGCCGGTTCCCCCACTGGGGCATATTCTGCTTTCTCCTCTTGCCTGAGTTGACTGTGACACGAAGACATTCCTCAGACCCAGTCCCATTTACCAGAGGTGAGTCAGCTCAGCGCAACAACTCCAATTCAATGCTTATTCACAAATTGTAATTTTAGTACAATAGGGCACAGCTTTAAATAAGAGCTATGAGAAACCCACCCACCTATGACATGGCAGTGGGCTGCTCATCTCCCCACTCTGGGTGGACATTCTGTTAGTCATAGAGGAGCATCTGGGCCCAGCTCACTTGTCTCCCCACTTTCTTGTATCTCTAGACATTTTACCAAACAGACACTGAGTCAGAATAAGTAGGTTTAGCAATTAAAATCTGCGTGGAGGCTGCCTTCAGAAGCATTTGGAGGATTTGGAAATAAATATTCCTCCACTGCAAATCAAACACTCATTGTAAAAACCTGAATGTAATATGCATGAAGACAAACTCGAGCTGAAATCTCATGACATAATCTTTTTCTCCTTCAACGAGGAACATAAAGGACTTCCATTTGCTTGCAGGGCAGGCTGAGTAATTCAGAGTAGAAGCAGAATGGTCTCTAAGTACAAGAAGCAGTGAGATCCTGTCAAAGGAAGCATCTACCTGGTTCTGAACACAGAAATTTCCATTGGAAACACTGTGCAGACAAGGAATGCCCCCAGACGACACCCTATCACACTAAAGCCGGGGTGTTGAAATGAGGCAGAGTCAGGTAGTCTGAACACACCCGATTTCTGGTCAATGCTTCCTTCAGCCTCAGAGAGGAAGTCAAGAGCTAGATGTTTCTGTATTTTGGCCAACCCTACAAGGCCAGCTGGAGAAGGCCCCCTGCAGCATCTCATCCCAGATGGAAGGAAAGGCACCTGAGCCACCAAGCCTGACATCATGCCAGGAAGACGGTCCTTCAGGATGGGTCATCTTTGTCCTCTCCAGGTCTGTTGTGGGAGCTGTGAGCCTCCTGGACCTGCTGGCCCGCCCTAACAGGAGGTGGTTAGAGCCCCAGCTTAATATGGCCAAGGTTTGTCTTCCATTTACATGAGGATCACTGGATATCCCCCTTTTATAAAGTTCCTGGATTACACACTGCACCTCCCACCCCTGGTAGCTGGTGCAAACATCTGCCACCCAGGATCCATGCAGATCCAGTCTCACACACATGCATACACACACACGCACACACACACACAACCCAAAAGCATCATTCCCAGAGCCAGAGCCTGCCACAGCCTCCTACAGGCAGCCCAGCTCCTGTTCAAGGTGAGGTCTAAGAGTTCCCAGCAGAACAGGGCCTGTCCCAAGGACATGAGCTATAACAAAGCCAAATTGTTTCACACTCTAGTCTTGACTAAGGAGCTCTCATTTTTCCATCTGGATGTCCAAAGCCACACTGCAGGCTGGCAGTGGATCCAGGCTAGCATGGACTTCTACTCTGAACGTAAGACACTGTTTCCATCGTACATTATGAGATACAAAAGCTACATTCAAATGTCTCAGTCTGTAAAACTCCAGGCTAGTGGTTCTTAGCATTTTTAGGGTCACAGACTCCGCTGAGAAATTGATAAAAACCAAAGACTCTTTGCCCGGTCAAATGTACTTTCACATAAAATTGATGGCACAGTTTTAGGGCTTAAAAGAAGCCCTGAAAACCATCCATAAATGACTAAAAGCCTCTTCCCTGGTCACTGGATTGTAAAGCAAGAGGGCACTTCCTAACCACTTTGCACCTGCCCAACTTCAGGTAATCTCAGTTAAAACGTCTCTTGTGTTAGGGTAAAGCACCAGTATTTCCTGGACTGGTCAAGAGTTAAGCCTGCAAGTAGCAGAAACTTCCTGGCTCACTTCTATGTCCTGGCAATGGGCAACATCTCTCAGCAGCTATGATTTTTTTTTTTTTTTTTTTTTTTTTTTTTTTTTTTGAGACGGAGTCTCCCTCTGTCGCCCAGGCTGGAGTGCAGTGGTGCCGTCTCAGCTCACTGCAAGCTCCGCCTCCCGGGTTCACGCCATTCTTCTGCCTCAGGAGCGAGTAGCTGGGACTACAGGCGCCCGCCACTACGCCCGGCTAATTTTTTGTATTTTTAGTAGAGACGGGGTTTCCCGTGTTAGCCAGGATGGTCTCGATTTCCTGACCTCGTGATCCGCCAGCCTTGGCCTCCCAAAGTGCTGGGATTACAGGCGTGAGCCACCGAACCCGGCCTGCAGCTATGATTTGTTGAGCGGTTACTACATGCCAGGCCCAAAGCAGGGCTCCCATGCATTTTTGTCCTTTAACCCTTAAAATTACCCTATAATTGCAGGATCAATGTTTCCATTTTACAGATGAGGGCATTAAGGCTCAGAGAGGTGAAGTGCCCTTCTCAAGTCCTGCAAGCTGCAAGTATGCCTGCCAACGCACTAAGGGCCCATCAATTGCACCAGGCATGGTCAGCCCGAGCAAATGCCTTCCTCTAAATTAGTAGGACTGGGCTAAAATCCCAGAGTACTTGGTGAGAGAGTTGCTAAAAATTTTGACTGTTTGCAAACTGGGATTGTCTTCATTTTTATTTGCCTTTGGACTTCCTGTTTAGAGATGAAAACAAGCACAGAATTTTCCGGAGGCCTACTCTTTCTGAATTTGTAATAGAACTACAAAAAGAACACTAATTTCAAGGAAGCCTCCATCTCCTCTTATAGATAAGATGTGTGTGTGATGAATGAAAACAAAAACTTAGCTCAGTGTGGAAGTTGATCGTCAATAATGACATCAACTCAGCTTTAGTCACATTTAAAAAAAACTAGGAGTCCAACAACTGCATTTTAAAATAACAGTGACTGAACAAGCTTGGTAAGTAAGATCATTAGACAGACATTTAGAGAGTGACTTAGCCCTATGCCTGGCACTGTTCTATGCCCTGGCAATGCAGAGGTGGTAAGGCAAGGTCCTCTCCACAGCAAACTCATCATTAGCAGGGGAGGTGGGGAAGACATGTGATTAACTGGAATAACAATGTGTTAACTGCTTTACCAGTGATTTGACTGAGGTGCCAAAGGCCAGAGAGCAGGAAGTGAGTAATGCTGGGGAAAGGAGAGGAAAGGCCTCAGAGGCTCAGGGAAGGTCTCAGGAGGTCAGGGAAGGAAGAAGAAGATCTCTCCAAGTCCAGAAGGGCACTGTGGATGGAGGACACAGCGTCAATGGGACCCAGAGGGAAACTCACTAGAGACGAGAGCTGGCTGAGGTGCAGGCTCCATGTGTGGCAGGAGGAGGTACAGGATGGGAGCCAGAATAGGAAGGCGGTAGCCACATGCTGAAGGCCTTGGTGGCTGGGCAGTGGCTCACACCTGTAATTCCAACACTTTAGGAGGCCGAGGCAAGAGGATTGCTCAAGCCCGGGAGTTCTAGGCTACGGTGCACCACGCCGATCAGGTATCTACAGTAGGTTTGTCATCAATATGGTGACCTCCCTGGAGCAGGGGACCACCAGGTTGCCTAGGCAGAGTGTACCAGGCCAGGTCAGAAACTAAGCAGGTCAAAACTCCCATGCTGATCAGTAGTGGGATCATGCCTGTGAATAGCCACTGCACTCCAGCCTGGGCAACATGGTGAAATCCCATCTCAAAAAAAAAAAAAAAAAAAAAGGCCTTGGTCAACTATGAGGAGTCACCAAGAGGTTTTTTTTTTTTTTAATGGAGAAAGGACTCAGTGACATTTATATGGTAGAAAGATAGCTGTGGCAGACGCATGAAAGGTAGAATTTATCTGGGAGAAACCGTAAGCAAAAAAATGGAAGAGAAAGTCTCTGCAATTAATTTAAGCCAAGGACGAGGAAGGCTGGATTCCAGATATTCAAAAACAAACATTCCCACAGCAAACCAGCAGGGTCAGATGGTGACAGGGAAGGCACAAAGCAGAAAAAGAAATGCCTCCGAGGTTTCTAAGTGGAGCCGTCAGTCAACGATGATGCCGGTCAGAGAAAGGAAGCCTAGGAAGAAGAGCCAGTCCCGAGGTAAGGAAACATCGAGATGATGAGCTGTGTTTTGGACAGGTTGATTTTGAGGTGGCCAAAGGAGAGTAGGTAAATCGTCTGCAGATGACAGCTTTAGAAGATTATAAGCATAAAGCATGAAGAAAAAGAGACAAGAACTAAGGATAGAAGCTTAGGAATATTAATTTTAAAAGGGAATTGAAGGAGAGAAGAGCTAGCAAAAGATACTGAGTATGAACAGTTGAACCTGGGCTGTGGTCAAGACACCTTCCAAGAAGTCAAATACCAAAAGCCACAGAGAGGTAAGGGAGAATAAGACCCAAAAGGAAGGCCCTCAATCAGGCTGTTAGAAGTTCCTTACTGCGTTTTCAATTTCAGCAGAACCTTACGGGATTTGGGAATGGAAGCCGAAAGTTGATACTACTCTTTGAAGAATTTTAACCAAGGATGGAAGAAAAGAGATCATCCACCCTCATGACAAAGCCTTCCTTTGTCATGGAGGGAGTGTGTGACCTATTACATGCCAGACCATGTAACCTCACCAGCCTCATCACGTCACGCCTGTGTTTGAGTGAGGCAGGTGAAGAGGGACATGCCTATACTGTGGCTAACGTCCAGAACTGGCTAATGATCCTCATTGCTAGTACCGCCAAGTATTCATAGTTCAGGACTTAAATTGTCCTAGAAAATGTAGGGTAAAGACTACTGCTCAACATTCCAGTGAGAGGTTGAGACTTCAGTGGCCCATCGGAAGAGGAGACCTATTTACTAAGAAAACACAAAACCAGGCCAGGTGCAGTGGCTCATGCCTGTAATCCCAGCACTTTGGGAGATCAAGGCAGGAGACTGTTTGAGCCCAGAAGTTCAAGACCAGCCTGGGCAACATAGTGAGACCCCAGTTTCTGCAAAAAAAAAAAATAATTTTTTAAATTAGCTGGGCATGGTGGCATGCACCTGTAGTCCCAGCTACTCAGGAGGCTGAGGCAGGAGGATCATTTGAGCCCAGGAGATCGAGGCTGTAGTGAGCTATGATTGTCCCACTGCACTTCAGCCTGAGTAACAGAATGAGACTTCACCCAAACCAAAAAATAAAAATAAAAAGAAGAGAAAACATAAAACCAACAGTGCAAGTGGCAAATATACTGCTGTTGATAATTTTGGTAATACCAAGTTGAAGGTTCCAGGAAGCAAGCATTTTCAGACACCACCGGTGAGGATTTACAGTAGCACAACTTATCAACAAGTAACTCAAAAAAAAGGGGAAGAAAAACCTAAAAGATTGCAGACACTGTAGCCCAGCGATTCAACGTACACAAACTTATTCTATAAAAGTCACAAGGATATCTGCAAAGATTTATCTACAAGCATATTTATCATAACTTTGTTTATAAGAGTTTAAAACTGGAAACAATGTAAATTTCCAACAACAGGAAATTAGTTAAACACATTGTTATACATCTCCATAGGATACAATACTCGGCAACCATTTAAAATGTTAAGTAGGCTGAGCATGGTGGCTCATGCCTATAATCCCACCATTTTGGGAGGCCAAGGCGGGAGGATCACTTGAGCTCAAGAGCTTGAGACCAGCCTGGACAACATAGTGAAACCTCATCTCTGCAAAAGAATTTTTAAAAATTAGTCAGGCATTGTAATCTCAGCTACTTGGGAGACTGAAGCAGGAGAATCACTTGAACCTAGGAGGTGGAGGTTACAGTGAGCCAAGATCACGCCACTGCACTCCAGCCTGGGCGACAGAGTGAGACTGGGTCTCAAAAAAAAGAAATTAGTCAGGCGTGGTAGTGCACACTTATAGTCCCAGCTACTCAGGAGGCTGAGGTAGGAGGATCACTTGTGCCCAGGATGTTAATGAGCAGTGAACGCATCACTGCACTCCAGCCTGGGTGACAAAGTGAGACCCTGTCTCAAAATAAAATAAAATAAAATGTTAAACAGGCAACTATTTAGCAACCCAGAAAAACAGTCACATTATATTATTAAATTTTAAAAAATAGTTCACAAAAGATAATGAGTACATTAAATATGTATATATATATACACACATGCACTCATACACACTCAGACAAAAGACTAGAAGAATGGACACCAAAATAGTAACACATTCAAATGAAAGAGGAAGAATATGCACCAAAATAGTAACAGTATCTAAATTTCTGGATGGCACAATAATGGGTGGTTTTAATTTACTTTTTGCTTCTCCGTATTTTCCAAAATATTTATAATAAACACTGTATAGCTTTGGTAATTAAAAATAGTCTGTTATTTTTAATATAATAAAAATAGTTTCATATAATTAAATAGCTTAATATAATAAGATAGTCTTTTTAAATATAAAAGTAATAGAATCTGATCATTTAAAATCCAAAAAGTATTAAAGCATATTAAGAAAAAATTAAAAGTGTTCCATTCCCCTAATTCCTCCAAATCAGATTCCCCATAAAAAAAATCACAGAGGCCTTTTTTACATTATTGTGGATTTTTTTCTATCTAAATATATGTATACATTAAAAGTAATTTAAAAGATTTTTTTTTTAATTTTAGATAGTAGAAGACTAAGATCAGGAATCAGCAAGCTTTTTCTTTTTTTTTTCTTTCTTTCTTTTTTCTTTTTTTTTTTTTTTTGAGATGGAGTCTCACTCTGTAGCCCAGGCTGGAGTACATTGGCACAATCTCGGCTCACTGCAACCTCCACCTCCTGGGTTCAAGCGATTCTCCTGCCTCAGCCTCCTGTGTAGCTGGAATTACAGGCGCACACCACCATGCCCAGCTAATTTTTTGTATTTTTAGTAGAGACAAGGTTTCACCATGATGGCCAAGCTGGTTTTGAACTCCTGACCTCAAGTGATCCACCCGTCTCGGCCTCCCAAAGTGCTAGGATTACAGGTGTGAGCCACCGAGCCTGGCCACAAACTTTTTCTATAAAGGTCCAGATAATTAATATTTCCAGCTCTTTTGCAACTACGCCACTCTGCCATTGCATCACGAAAGCAGCCATAGATGATATGTAACAAATGAGCATGGCTATCTTCCAATAAAACTTTATTTACAAAAACAATCAATACAGCTGGGTGCAGTGGCTCACACCTATAATCCCAGCAGTTTGGGAGGCCAGGGTGGGAGGATTGCTTGAGCCCAGCAGTTCAAGACCAGCCTGGGCAATATAGTGAAACCCCTTCTCTACAAAAATTTTAAAAATTAGCCAGGTGCATGCCTGTGATCCTAACTATTCTGGAGGGTGAGGCAAGAGGGTAGCTTGAGCTCGGGCATTCAAGGCTACAGTGAGCTGTGATGGCGCCACTGCACGCCAGCCTGGGCAATAGACCCTATCTCTAAATTAATTAATTAAATAAATAAAATAAAATAAAGCAATGGTCTGGACTTGGCTCATGGGCCAGTTTTCAGACCCCTGGACTTAAGTGAACAAATAAAACAAAAAAATGCCAACTTAAGAAAAAATAAAAATGCCAACTTACTGAGCATGCTGGCTGAAGAATGCAGCTTGTTTGTTTTCTGTTTCATGTTAACATCAGTTTCAGTTCAAAATGTCCATGCTGGCCGGGCATGGTGGCTCATGCCTGTAATCCTAGCACTTTGGGAGGCCAAGGCAGGCAGATTGCCTGAGCTCAGGAGTTCAAGACCAGCCTGGGCAACACGGTGAAACCCCATCTCTACTAAAATACAAAAAAAAAAAAAGGCTGGGTGTGGCGGTGTGCACCTGTAGTCCCAGCTACTAGGGAGGCTGAGGCAGGAGAATCACTTGAACCCGGCAGGCAGAGGTTGCAGTGAGCCAAGATCGTGCCACTGCACTCCAGCCTGGACAACAGAGCAAGACTCCATCTCCAAAAACACCCCAAACAAACAAAATGTCCATGCTTCTGAGTGGCCACGTGGTACTTCTTCATGTTTAACATCAGTAATAATGATGCCCTTTTATACATTGAGTTCCCCACCTTCAACCTGGGTTCCACATAGCAAGTGCCACCCCCACCCACTGCTCCACATCCAGGCTAGCTGGATAAGGGTCCCACACCAACCTGCTGGGATCTGCCACCTTGGAAACACTCACTCAGTACCTGCTGTGCAAGGCACTGTGCTGCCATCACAACCTCACAGAAATTATGAGCTCATTGTGATCAAGGCCCATGTCTTTTTCGCTTTTGCATTTCTAGTGCCAGAACACATTGATCATGAAATTAGAGTTAAATGAGTGGATGAACGAGCTATATGCAAACTAAGGATCTTATTCTCAGGCATTGTGGCTTGGTAGTGAAAAAGGCACCGGCACATAGTGTGTACTCAATCAACATGAGTCTCTTTAACGCCTGTACATAATAAACTCCACAGCAGCAAATGCTAGTGCTGCAGTCACCAGTATTTTAGGTAAGTATTCCTCAGAGTTCTAGGTGGATGTGAATCATTTGGACTTCATATTAAAATGCAGATCTTAATTCAGGAGGTCTGAAGTTGGGCCCAGGACTCTGCATCTTTGACAAACTCCCAGGGATGCCAGTGCTACTGGTTTAAGTAGCAACTTGTAGCAGTATGAGGCAGAGGTAACGGCTGAGCAGTGAGGACTTGGAGAAGACACTTGCCCCCACAAAAGCCTAGATAACATGGCCACTGTTCCCTGTGAAGCTTTGTTATGCTGGCTAAGAGAAGAAGCCTATTTCAAGATGGGCCTCTCAGAGAACTCCACTAGTACAGTCCTTCTTGGTCCAGGTTTAGGTTCTCAGTTTTACAGATCTAGAAACTCAGTTTTATCAGTCTTCTGGCCTAACTAGAATGTCCTGATCACAAAGCACTGGGAAAGAAGAAATAGACTAAAACAGGGGCAAGAGCTGGGGAAATTAACCAGGACGGATAAGACTTGTCGCCACTCAAGAAAGAGTCCCCATTTCAAATGACCACATCACAAAGGGCAGAGAAAACTCTGTAAAATGCAGCATAGCATCGATACCCTAGGGTTCTATTCTGGAGAAGAAAAGGGACGCAGTGTCCAAATCAAAAAGGCTTCTTTGATCAGATGGATGCATGACTCAGAGCTCAGGGAGGCCCTTGGAGTTGAGAGAGATGCCAGGTACAGGTTCCAAAAGAAAAGGAAAGCAGAGACCCAGGCACAAGGCTGGCCAGCGGACTGGCTGCACGTGGGAGGCTGTCCCTGACAGGGACGGGCTCCCACACCCTTAGGACACTCAGCACAGGCACGGAGACAATTTCCAGATCCACGCATTAGTGGGAAAAGAGCTAACACACTGCCCTCCCAGGGGATCCTGGATTCCAGCCTGGCCCCCGTCCAGCCTGCAGCAGGTAATTATTGCTGACAGCTGGGTGGAGCAATGACTGGCAGGGACTCATACAGAAGCCATCAGGTAATACCAAGCTGAATCCTTGTTAGCCCTATATCAAGATTACTACATAAAATAAGAAAGCCAGTTTATCATAAGAACTGCATGGCCAGTTACAACAGGCAAGTCTTCCACATACCCTCCTCCTGGTGGAGGAACCTGAAATATAATCCATAGGTTACTTACTACATGCACCAAGTTCTAGGGATCTGGATGGTCCTAGTCAAGTTCACCCCTAGATCTGCCAAGCCCCCACAACTCGCACCTCAGCCAGGCAATGAGCCCCTAGGCCTTGGCTGGTGATCTAGGAAATCCTAATCTTCTGTCTCTTTCCTAGGCCTAAGCACAACTACATCCTCTATTTTCACTGCCATTAACAACCCAATTCTGGCCGGGCGTGGTGGCTCATGCCTGTAATCCCAGCACTTTGGGAGGCCGAGGCAGGTGGATCACTTGAGGTCAGGAGTTTGGGACCAGCCTGGCCAACATGGTGAAACCCCGTCTTTACTAAAAATACAAAAATTGGCCAGATGCGGTGGTGCACATCTGTAATCTCAGCTACTCAGGAGGCTGAGGCAGAAGAATCGCTTGAACCTGGGAAGTGGAGGGTGCAGTGAGCCGAGATTGCACCACTGCACTCCAGCCTGAATGACAGAACAAGACTCCATCTCAAACAAAACAAAACAAAAACAACCCAATTCTTTATTTTCCATGTTTTCATACCACATTGTGTTTTCCCAACTTCTCAGATTATTTTTCTTCGGTTACATTTTAAGTCGAATGACTCATTACCTAGCTAGAAATTGTCTTTAATTTTGCCAGTAAGCTGCACCAAAAGGAGATGAACACCCAGGTAGGTATTCTCATGTCAACCCCATTCTGCTATAATTTGTAGGCTCTTATCATCATGGCTTAGTCAATAAACATTTATCAAGTACTTACTTTTTTTTTTTTTTTGAGACGGAGTCTCGCTCTATTGCCCAGGCTGGAGTGCAGTGGCACAATCTCCGCTCACTGCAAGCTCCACCTCCCAGTTTCACGCCATTCTCCTGCCTCAGCCTCCCGAGTAGCTGGAACTACAGGCGCCCGCCACCACACCCGGCTAATTTTTTGTATTTTTAGTAGAGAAGGGGTTTCAGCATGTTAGCCAGGATGGTCTTGATCTCCTGACTTCATGATCTGCCCTCCTCAGCCTCCCAAAGTGCTGGGATTACAGGCGTGAGCCACCACGCCTGGCTATCAAGTACTTACTTTATTCCTTACATGATACTAGGCACAGTGGAGACAAGTAGGAATAACATGTCCTTGCATGTCTCCTGAGTAGGGGTTCCTGGTCTAGGGAGAGAGACAATATGTAAACAAGTATAGATGAGGCTGATACAATGTGTGGGCTAATGAACAGGGTTCTGGCCAAAGTACCTTGGAGCTCAGAATGGTAAAATTGATGCCCCCCAGAGAACTGAGTAAGGGAGTGAGTCACGAGAGATGTAGCAACTTCAGGGCTGGAGCTGGAAAGATAAGTACTGAGTTCACCAGTTCTAAGGCACACAGTTTTCACATTTTAACATCACTAAATTAGTATATGTGTCGTAGAATCACTGTCGGCCCGGGTAGGGGGGTAAATACGCCCTGGTTGCCATCGCCTAACACCATTAGCCACAGTCAGGAAAGCATCAGTATCCAACCTTGCAGATGGCTGTCAGGAGCTTGGGAGAAAATTCCAGAGACAATAGTGGAGCACTCTTCTAAGAAAGGCTGCATCACCAGTGCATCTGATGGCAAAGAGGATGATACTGTGTGGAAAATCAGAGTTCAAAAGTGATAAAAGATGAAAATGTTCTGCAAGTAGATAGTGGTGATGGTTGCACAATCTTGTGAATAAACCTAAAAACCACCGAATTGTACACTGGAAAAAGGGTGTGTTTTATGATATGTGAAATAATAACTCAATTTTTTTTTAAGTGGGAAAAACGTTTGACAAGATTAGAAAAGTTCTAGATATGAATGGTGGTAATGGTTGCACAACAATGTGAATGTATTTAATATCATTGAACTATAGATTTTATTTATTTATTTATTTATTTATTGAGACAGGGTCTTCCTCTGTCACCCAGGCTGGAGTGCAGTGACACAATCATGGCTCACTGCAGCCTTGACCTCCCGGGCTCAATCAATCCTCTGACCTCAGCTCCCAAATAGCTGGGACTACAGATGCACACACCGTGCCAGACTAATTTTTGTTTGTTTTGTTTTGTTTTGTTTTTGGTAGAGATGGGTTTTCACCATGTTGCCCAGGCTGGTCTCAAACTCCTGGGCTCAAGCCATCAGCAGGCTTCGGCCTCTCAAAATCCTGGGATTACACACGTGAGCCACTGCACCTGGCCTGAAGTATATGCTTTAAAAATGGTTAAAATGGGCCAGGCGTGGTGGTTCACGCCTGTAATCCCAGCACTTTGGGAGGCCAAGGTGGGTGGATCACCAGGTCAGGAGATCAAGACCATCCTGGCTAACACGGTGAAACCCCATCTCTACTAAAAATACAAAAAATTAGCCAGGCGTGGTGGCGGGCACCTGTAGTCCCAGCTACTTAGCAGGCTGAGGCTGGAGAATGGCGTGAACCCGGGAGGCGGAGCTTGCAGTGAGCTGAGGTCGCGCCACTGCACTCCAGCCTGGGTGACAGAATGAGACTCCGTCTCAAAAAAAAAAAAAAAAAGTTAAAATGGTATATTTTATGTTACCTATATTTTACCACAATAAAAGAAGTGGGGAAAGAGTACCACTACAAGGCTTTCTCCCATCCACTAACAAAATCGTGTGATGACTCAACCTTTGTTTCAATAGTTCTGTGGAAACCGTCTATGTATGAAGATCCCTTGTGTATTGCAGCTACAGGTGATTTAAGAGTGAAAGTGGGAAGTTGTAAAACTAATAAAATAGAAGCAAATCATTACTAACCTCCCAAGATAGCTACAGCAGAGGCTGGAGTGAATCACAACTACATACCTATTGGGGCAAAACCCTAAAATTCTGGTTGGCGGCAGTTGCATGGATCAATAGAACCCTCATCTTGACAGAGGGTCTCCCAGCTGGTGCTGAAGACAGAACTTCTGGCTCTCAGAAGATTCCTTTTATCTCCTCTCAAATGACCACAGCAGGGGTTGCACACCAGAGCCTAAAAGCCTGGAGGACTGGGCAGCAAAAAGAAGAGTGACAAAGAACAGGTTATCACCAGGCTGGTCCCAGGTTTTCCTTCCAGAAGATGAAGAGTCATCATTCCCTCTCCTGAGGGTTCACACAGCCAACCAATGGACTGTTCTTACAGCCAAGTGGAGATGTGACATCTCACTCCAGCATCAAAATAGCAGAGTTCCCTCTGTCCAGCCTGTACAACCCCTTACTGTGAGCTACCTACCAAACTAAGAGCTAAGGTGGGAAGGCCCTACACTCACCACAGAGACCAAATCACTTGCCTGCCCAAACATCTGAAGATAAAAACTTTTTTAACAAATAAGTTAACTAAGATCAGAGCTCTCTATTTGAAGTGATCTGTGGGCAATAAATCTTCTCCGGGGGGCTTTATTTAACTTCATTTATAAAACGTGCTAAACAATAGGAAGGAATGTTGCCAGCTCCTCCTGTCTGACCAGGTCCACAAACTGAGCAGGTAGCCTCCGCTTACAAGCCATGAACAGTTAGCCTCACAAGCAGCAACCACAAGCTGAACTTCCAGCATCTCTCCAAAGAAAATCCTACCGGGGAAACCGCTCCAGAAAGTCCCTATCAGCAAAGTGGATGATCAAGTTTAAGGTCTCCCTAGTTCATCTGTGGCAATGAAATGTTTGTATTGAGTTTTGCATTTCACGTGTTACTAGGTGGCCGTTCATGATTTTCATTTCTTATGTTTGTTGATGCCTGACTCAGGGCTTCTGTGTGGACAATGAATAGAGAACGGTCTAGGACCTGGACTCTAGGTGACATGTGATGGAGATGGAAGTCAATGTGAAGACCTTTCCAAAGTCAATGCAGAAAGAAAGCACAGCCCATTAGAATTGCCAGGATGAGTGACCAATTCCATGTGGGAAGTGAGAGCTTAACAGTTAAGGGTAAGTGAAAGTTTCTAATGCGGGTTAGAACCAGGTGTGGCCTTTAGCCAAAAGAGCATCCTAACCAGAAGTCAGTGCTCTACCTTCTGAGACTGGACTTGGTCATCTCTTGAGAGCCCACACTTACTTTGGGGGGCCTCCTGGCATCTATATAATGACCACATGGAATTGGGGCCACTGTCAAGGATCCTGGTCAACTCGTTGAAGCTTTGTTTACACTCTAAAAATTGCCCAGGTGGAAGGAGGGGTGTGAGCCCCTCATTTCTGACCCTGAAACGCAGCACTCTGAGCTTTGGGGAAATCTGTATGTAGGTACGACTCGGTCAAGTTGAAATTTGAGTCAAATATTTTCATGATCACTTGTTGCTTTTTTGCCATTCAGCCCTAAAGATTATTTTGTGGTCAAATTTTCACCACTTCAGGATGAACACCGTTGTCCTTCGAAGATCAAAACAGCACTCATGCTCACATACACTGACTCCAGAGGAAGGAATGGAAGAGGGAGAGGGCATGGCTACTTGCTCAACCACACATTTCATCCTTCAGGAGACTGAAGCTCCTCTCACTTCCAAAGCAAGCAATATTCAGTTTGGAAGCTTTGAGAGGGTTAGAGGCAGACGGCATAATATTTCAAAGCTTGGATTTTGTAGTCTAAGAGATCTAAGCCTCTGTTCTTCCATTATTAGCTGTGTGCCCTTGGGCCATCCATTTAACCTAAGCCTCAGTGTGTCTATAAAATGAGGATAGGAGTAATACCCACTTCACAAGAGTTCCTGTGAAGGTTAAATAAGATAATGCAAATAATGCATGTAAACTGCTTAGCACAGTGCATGGAACATCGTAAACACAAAATTATATTATCACTATGGATGACTTGAAAGTGAGTAGAGTTTGACAAGCTTCTCTATCTCTCCAACAGCAAGCACAGCCGGAAGGATATGGATTATGCAGTGCTTTTCAAACATATTGAGCACAATACCCATAAGAAATACTTACATATTGCAGCCCAGTTCACACACCCATAGATAAATGACTGAAACAAAATAAGTGCTACCAAATAATTATCTTTACTGTGGCAACACGTGACGTACCCCGAGACTTCTTTTTTTTTCGAGACGGAGTCTCGCTCTGTCGCCCAGGCTGGGGTGCAGTGGCGCGATCTTGGCTCGCTGCAACCTCTGCCTCCAGGGTTCAAGCGATTCTCCTGCCTCAGCCTCCCGAGTACCTGGGATTACAGGCACCCACCATAACACCTGGCTAATTTTTGTATTTTTAGTAGAGACAGGGTTTCACTATGTTGGCCAGGCTGGTCTCGAACTCGTGACTTCAAGTGATCCACCCGCCTCGGCCTCCCAAAGTGCTGGGATTACAGGTGTGAGCCATGGCGCCTGGCCTGGGACTTCTTTACTAGTCTATGTGTTTCATTTATTTATTTACTTTTGAAATTTTTCAAACTTACAGAAATGTTGAAAGAATGATACAAAAACACTTTTTACCCTAGAGCAGAGTTTCTCAACATCAGCACTATTGACATTCTGGGCTGGATAACTCTGCTGTGGGGGGGCCATCTGTGCATTGTAGGATATTTAGGGCTATGCCTGGCCTTTACCCACTAGATGCCATTAGTACCTCATACGCACACCCAGATATTACAACCAAAAATGCCATTGTTTTCTGAGGGGTAAAATCACCCACAGTCCATTGAGAACCACTGACCTAGGCCTACCAATAGTCAACAGTGTACCATATTACTCTACCTTCCTCTCAATACAGGCACACACACACACACATGCACACACACACACATGCACACACACACATGCACACACACAGAGACATTTTTTGGTTGAACTGTTTGAAAGTAGATGACAAACTTCATGATATTCAACACCAAAATAGTTCATCGTGTATCTCCCGAGAATAATGACATTCTCTTACATAGCTGCATTGCCATTACTGTGCCTAAAAAATTAACATTAATATCTTTTCTTTCTCCTTGTTTTTCCATGTTGTGTGTAATCCACTACATTGGTTTTTGCCCCACTATGGGTCATGACCCATAGTCTGAAGATTCGAGAAGGAGGATTACAGAAGTGAACATAACTCTCTTCTCCTAAAGATCTCTGAAAAGCCAGAACAGAAGCCCATGGCTGCCAGCATTGAAGGCACAGAGCCAAGTGCACGTTTATAGGAGCCTCACCAACACGCCCTGCCGTTTCTCTCCCTGGCTGCTCCCACCTCACAGAGCACACCCCCATAGCAGCACTGAGGGCAGATGACCCAGCCAGCCCCACCCTGCAGGGGACCCAGGAGCTCTCCCAGGCGCCAGTGGGCACCAAGTGGTGTGTGCCCTGGCCCGGCGTCTGCCCAGGGCTGGTGGGGCACACTAGCCTGACCACATCACAGGCCCAGGCTCAGGTTCAGGTTCAGGCAGGCCGCCCACCCCTTCCCTGTTTGCTAAACTCCTTTCCTTTACCTGCACTGGCTCCAGGAAAGTGGTTACAAGTGGGTCCAGAAACTTGCCAACAGGCCAGGGCTGAGAAACATGAAAGTGTGTGAGTCACTGGCCGTCTTTGATTCTCCTGACCTTATAAATCTGGCCTTTGAATCTAACATCAGGATCCAAACAGCAGAGAAACCTGAAAACTAACACAACCCAAAATGGATAGGGAAATTGCCACCAGAGCCCCCTGCATAAGCCTCCCCAGGGGTCTGGAAAGATCAGTGAGGGGCAAGAGATAAAGGAGAGCTTCTTACCTAGGCCCCAGCCAGCACCTCTGTCATCCAGGCAGGGAGGCCCCTTTTGGACTTGCTCTTGCTTTGGTGTTCTTATAAAGGCTTGAACCTGTAAAAGCCAGACTTCCTTGAAAGTAAAGAGTCTCTCCAGCTTGCAGGCTAGAGGCAGGGGAGTTAGATCAGCTCTGGCATTTGAGGAGAAAGCATTGCCTACAGCCTGAAAAGCTGAGGAGAAACCTCCACTGAGGCTGACGGTTAAGTCTAGGAAGCAGTTGCTATGACAACAGCCCATCACCTCTAAGAAGAACCCAAAATACAGGTTCTGCATCCCAACTCCAAGAGTGTTGGAGCGATGTGCTGCCTGATAGGGGGCAAGATGTAGGGGAGGGATTTCAGCAATGGGGCTGCAAAAGGATAGAGTTGTCCCAGAAAACAAGAAGTGCCATCTCTGTGTCAGTGCCCTATACTGTTCCTGTGATTCAGGACAAAGGTGAAGAAGACATTTCCAAAGCTGGCAACATAGCATGGACAGTGATCAGAAGCAGCTATGGGTGGGAGTGCTACAAATATTCACTGATTGTGAACTATTTTCACCTACTATTATGCCTACAGTATCTTCAAGGCTATTATCACAATCCAAAATTATCTCATTTCTTTAGTTTTCTGTCTTTCTTCCCCCACTGAACTGTAGGGACGTGAGAGCCTGGTCTATTTTGTTCATTGTATCCTCACTTCTGAGAACAATGCTCAGAACACATAAACAGTGCTCAAAAGATAAGAGACCAATGAGTGAGTGAGTGAGGGAGGGACCACAATGTCTTGGTCTGCTAAGGGTGCCATAACAAATGCCATAGACTGGGTGGCTTCAACAACAGACATTGATTTCTCTTAGTTCTGGAGTCTAGGGGAAAGTCCAAGATTAAGGGGCTGGCAGATTCTATTCCTGGGGAGGGGTCTTTTCCTGGCTTGCAGATGGCAGCTTTCCCATTCCAGCCTCACAAAAAACACATGCACATGCACACACACACACACACACACACACACACAGAGACAAAGAGATAGACAGAAAGAAAGCAAAAGCATGCTCTATGATGTCTCTTCCAGTGAGGGCACTAATCCCATCATGAGAGCCCCAACTTCATGACTTCATCTAAACCTAATTATATCCCAAAAGATATATCCCTAACTCTATCCCATCTCCAAACACCAGCACACCAGGGGTTAGGGCTTTAACATAGGAATTTGGGGTGTGGCAGGACATAAGTCAGTCCATAGCACATGATCTCCCCTCAACTACAAGTCAAGTACGATTTTCCCCACTTAACAGAGGAAGAAAGCAACACCCAGAGATGTCAGGTCCACTGAGCTAATCAGTGGTAAGCCTGGGCCTCAAAACCAGAACTCCTGGCTCCAATTCCCACAATGCCTAAAATTAGTGGAGAGACAAAAATTGTCTTTATCACTTCTGTCATCTCCTTGTGTCCTACAGTTTGGCAAGACTCATAGGACAATCCCAAGGATGATGGCTTTGCTTTCAACAACTTGAGTCTAAAAATGACAGGACAGTTTCTCAAACTGTGGGAAACTCCCTTTGTACCTTTCCCGTAAAGCAGGGATCCCCGACCCACTGTACCAGTCCATGGCCTGTCAGAAACTGGGCCACACAGCAGGAGGTGAGCAGTGGGCAAGAGAGCATTACCGCCTGAGCTCCGCCTCCTGTCACATCAGCGGTGGCATTAGATTCTCTTAGGAGAAAGAACCCTATTGTGAACTGTGCATGCAAGGGATCTAGGCTGCATGCTCCTTATTAGAATCTAATGCCTGATGATCTGAGGTGGAACAGTTTCATCCTGAAACCAGTCCCATTTTCCCATCCATAGAAAAAATTGGTTTCCACAAAACCAGTCCCTGATGCCAAAAAGGTTGGGTACTGCTGCCTTAAAGGCACCCACAGTGAGGCTGGGGCCTGCCTGAGAAGTGACTCAAGTTTGTCTTCAGCATCCCGTGCAACCTTTACCCACCCACAGTTCCCTAGGATGGCTGAAGATGCCCACTCCAGAAGCCAACTCTGTGGATAACAATCTTTTACATTTAGAATTGTGGATCTGGTTGGCTCTGGCAGAGATTCAATAAGTGACTAATTTTAAGAGGCCCAGAGAGACAAAGTGACTTAAATACAGTCATGAGCAAGTTTTCCAGATTTCTCCAAACTAGTCCCGGACACAGCACCATTTCAGAAGGAGCTACCTGGGTGTGTAGTTACAGGGAGCACAAAAAGAAAGAAAGAAAGACACAAGGATTCCAGAGAGAGGAAAAAAAAATAACTTGTGGCGTTTCAGTTATTTCAGATTAGTATGCAGGAGAAGAAACATTTAGGAACATTGAGGGGCATGGGGACCTTCCAGAGCCTCTCCACTGTTGGCACAGGTGGTCATTCTCCTGCCTCTCCCCATCCATCTGTGACTGGCCAATTGATCCCACTCCCTTCCTGTTAACAGCACCCAGTGCTGAGCTGATTTATCTTCACAGAACCCAAGTTTCTTTTTTTGTTTCTTCAGCTACAGAAAATGGACACAGAACCGAAGTTTTTTTTTTTGTTTTTTTGTTTTTTTTTTTTTTTTGAGACCAAGTTTCACTCTTGTTGCCCAGGCTGGAGTGCAATGGTGTCATTTCGGCTCACCGTGTCCTCCTCCTCCCGGGTTCAAGCGATTCTCCTGCCTCAGCCTCTCGAGTAGCTGGGATTACAGGCATGCACCACCACGCCCAGCTAATTTTGCATTTTTAGTAGAGACAGGGTTTCTCCATGTTGGTCAGGCTGGTCTCGAACTCCTGACCTCAGGTGATCTGCCTGCCTCAGCATCCCAAAGTGCTGAGATTACAGGCGTGAGCCACCACGCCCAGCCCCAAGTTTTTGATATCACAGGGATGTTGTATAAGATCAAGCTAAAACAGCTCCTTCCCTTGAAATCCCTAAAATTAGGCAGTCTCTCTGTCTCTGTCACACACACACACACACACACACACACACACACATTGTTCCTGCAACTCCATTTCTGCCACCACTACCAGAAACTCCCAAAACGCAGCCTAGAAAACCTATGGAGTCACCTTCAAATGGGGATTCCTAACAGTTTAGGACAACCTGGGCATCTATGGTTGATCCTTGCATTGCTCTGGGGCACACCTGCTGTACAGAAAGATAAAGGAGGGCATCATCTGTTAATGTCCTCCATCCCAGGCCCTGGCTGGTGCTTTACAAACAGTATCTAATTATCTCAACAGTCCTGCAAAAGTCCCCTTTTAACTAAAAGATGAAGCAATCAAGGCTCAGAACGATAAAGTGCTATATCGCAAACACCACTAAAAATCTGACACTAAAACACGTGCTCTTTCCATTAAACAAAAAACTATTTCCCCACTCATCATTCTAACATATTTCAAGCTGAAAATACATAGCTTTCTATTCTCCAAAATAAAAGACTATAATTAATTTAGACTAGAAAATGAAAAGCTTTTTAAAAAATTAATCACAAATAATATTAAAATTGCAAATTAGGGTAAAAAATCAAGGGCAAATGCTAAGATTTTTGTCTCAAAGTAAAATGAACTCACCTAGAAAAAAGACTGAATACTTTAGCATATGCTCATAAAGAGCCAGAACATTATGCTTTGCCAAATCTAGCAATATCCCTGGCTCTCAGCAGAGAGAGAGCAGACCAAGGTAGAAGGGGGTCCCCCACTTTACAACAGCAGCCTCCCCACACTGGAATGTGACCCCATCAAGGTTAAGCATGGCAGAAGGAATATGTTGCTTTGCAAAAGTTAACCTTTCTCATTACCACCTAGAGAGGATCCCAGGCTTTCTCTCCTGGATGGAAAGCCTCCTTACATTCTCATATGCTCTTTTCAGTGGAAGAAGAAAAAGGCACAGGGTAAGGGCAAGTGTCCTAGAGCTGAATATAACTCAGGGAATAGGCATGGGGTGAACTTGTCCATCTAATGTCACACTCATCAAACATAAAAAACTTCCAGCGATTAGTCCAAGGGAAAACTGGTAGACAAGGGCAGGAACCCATGGTGGATTTTTAATGTATTAAGTGGTCTCAGAGACTCCCTGAGCGGTTATCAGGGCTAAAAAATGGTCTCATTCTACAGAAAAGGACCCAAGCCTTAGGCAGACACCAGAATGCAAATGCATTATCGTACAAAGAGAAACATAACTCCACCTGGGCCCAAATCACCTGCAGCAAGACCTGCATTATTCACTCTTTATGCCAGCAACTTGGGAAGCCAAATCCTGACCTGCAGCGACTTTATTTATTTGCCATGAGCCATCCACATCACAAAGACCAGAAAGGCTCAAAGTCTCTATGATCAGCACTTTCATTGTAGGAGATCCAGGTGTGAAACCAAATTGCAGCAGAAGAGGGCTTGGTGAATGAGACATCAGAGCAAAGGTGATTCAGTGAATGAAAGTTTAATGGCCTCAGCCTGAGAAGAGCCTGCTGCACATTGCTCACACAGAGCTGTCTTGACAAACCCTTTCCTTTCCATTCCTGCAGGCTACTGAGGCCAGAAGTACTCTGAGAGCTCAGTGAGAGTATTCTTCCTGCAAAACAAGGATGGCACCACCACCATTTCTCTTGTTTTGCGGCCAACCAGTCCTGCTTCGAGGGCCACTCTGTCTTCAGATGCATCCATTTCCTTGAAGGCTACACTCAAATCCTTTTGGCTTGGGAGTCCTCTTGTGTCTCTCTTTCTAGTAGCTTGCTTATCCTGCTCTCATCCAGCACCTGTGACTCCCATAGAGATAGCTTAACTTCCTAAGTTCATGGTTCAGTTCAGCACCCCCACCCCAAGCACTGATAAGAGTACTCCTAGGCAGAAAGAGGAGCAGAAGCATTTGGAAAAATGCACTTTGGACTTGACCTGCCTAGATAAGCAAAGCAAAATGTGTGGAGATTACCAACTTTGCAAGGAGGTCTCTTTAATGAAATTCTCCAGGGCTGAAGAATGTAATAAAATTCTTCAGTGTCAGACACAGGCTTGGCTGCTCCAAAAGAGATCTAAAACAACTGTAGTTTAGACAAGAGAGAATGTAATTTCCCTTTTATGTAATAGTCTGGGTATATCTAGGGCTGACACAGTAGTGCCCAGGATTGAGACTCAGGTGCTTGCTATGTTGTTGATCTGCCATCCATGGGCATAGTCCTTATCTGCATGGTCTAGGATGTCTCATGCTGACATCCACACCTCTGTCACTGGCAGTAGGAGATAGAGGAAGTTCAGCAGAAGTGTCCTCCCCTTAAAGGCATGACCTAGAAGCTGCACACATCACTTCTGCCCATCCCATTGGCCAAAACTTGGTCCTAGCTACAAGGCAGATTGGTCTTCTTGTCATCTTAGCTGGGCAGCCCTATGCTCAGCTGAAAATTCTATTTCTATATAAAAATGAAAGAACGGATATTGTCTCTGCCCAGTTACCCTTATTTCTCCTTTCTCTATTTCCATTACTTTCCTTTTAAAGTCGGGCTGTTCCACAGCTCTTTAATGAGAACAATTATAAACTGGTGTATAAAATTAGATTAGAAATATGCTGAATGATTGAGAGTAAAGATGGATTCAAATGTCCTATTAATAAATCAATATGCAACATTCACACAATAGCATTCTAACGCTCAAGACTAGTATTTCTCCATGAATATGTGAGTGGAGGTGTGGGCAAGTTTGCTTGAGAAAAGGTTTTCTGAGTGGGGAGACTGGCAAATAGGATTGGGAAAGGAATTTGAAGTTCCACTAGGGAGGGGCCTACACAGACAGACTAGAGAAGATGCTCTTCCTTTCTTGAGGCTGGATTTTAATTTTTGTTTACACATTCAGTTTTATAGAAATTATTGTGTTTCTCTGTAAATAACTAGGGGGTACATAGCATTGGGTTTCTTAGACAAAATCTTTAGATGATATTTGTTCCTGAATGAGGGTCGCTCTATGCTCAGCTGTCATGGACCAAAGCATATATCCCAAGTGCACAGTAACAAGGTGACTCTGTTACCACACTTCCACCCTCCCTCTCCCAATCATCAATGAAACGCCCTCTACTGTTTTTAGCTGAAAGAGAAATCTCTAAGCTCTTTAAAAATAAATGAAATGAAAATGAGATATAATTACGTACAGTTGCAACCATAACCATAGGGTTGGTTGGTATAAATGTTGCAATATTTTATTGGTCAGCTTCTGATCTACCACATGAAACGTTTTTTTTTTAATTTCAAACCCTTCTCCTCACCCCCACTCATTACATACTTATTCCAACCATTGTTCCCAAAGGACAACAGGGGGTTTCTCTGCAGCATCCGTATAGAAGGGAGGGGTTTAGTTCACATACCGTTGTCTTTTGTTGGGGTAGAAGGGGCATTTACAGTTGACGATTTTAATATTAGTTCTAGCTATTTCTTGCCTAGAATGTCTCACTTAAGAATGAGCTCAACTCTCTCTGTGGCTTCAAACATGAACATGCCATATTTCAAAGTGCATGAAACAGGAGCAGTAAAGTGTCGACTCAGTTTGAGGAAATTGAATTCCCAAATTTTATTCCCTTGGCCCGATTAGATTCCATTAGCTGGAGATGGTCTTTCAACAAAAAAGTATGTGTTCCTCCCCATTGTAAAATCCATCCAATAAAAATGTTTAACCAGAGAACAGAGGAAACTAGCTCCAGCAGGAAAGAAGAAGAAAGAAAATAGATGAGGTTCCCCATAAAATCCCAGATTGAAGACTCTCTGTGTTAGTGCAAAGGTCAGTCTCCCTCCCATAGAAGCTTCTGAAAATATACTCTTCTCTTGCAAATGGAAACTGTGCAGCCTTTCTTTCAAAAATATCCCTCCACGAAAGAACATATGTGCCTGGAGTTAGTCAACAAAAAATATCATTTCTGGGTTGGTCAGCCCATATTTGAAGACTGCAGACTGGAAAGACCCCGGAGACCTGAGGGGGAAACTTCTGCCCCCAAGGAAAGACAGAATCCAAGCCAGGGATTCTTGGCCCTGTTTTAACAGCACGTAGAAACCTCAGAGTGTTGGGAGGAAAAAGAAAACAAACAGCTGAAAAATCAGCTTTTTCTTTCTCCCTCCTTAGACTTTTTTGAGTTAAGAAAGGGGTTAAAAAAAAAAAAAAAAAAAAAAAACCTCCTCCAATGTTTTACAAGGTCTGTAGCCCTCTAAACATACCAATTAATAATTTAATAAGCAAATCAACTTGCTTGTCACACAAAAATATATTCTTAAGCTAATAATGACATTTTGGAGCTATAAAGGTAAATCATTGGGGTTTTGTTTTTTATGTTGCACACATTCAGATTTTTTTTCAAATTTTAACATCTAGCAATACCCCACATTGTCTAATTATGCCAAATTCATTCAATACAAAAAATTATTGAATTTCTGCTATGTGTTAGGCACCATGCTAAAGCCCAGGGATAAAACAGTGAGCAAATAAAGACATAGGCTCTGCCCTCAGAAAGCTTACAGTCAAACAGAAGAGATGGACTTTCAAGTAATAATTATATGAGCAATTCATTTTTTAAATGTTCCCATTGATCTTAAACCCGAAATAAATTTGAATCTACCTTAGCACAAGCATGTCACTACCATGTGATATTTTTATTATGGAAGTGGTGCCTCACATAGGTGTGCATTCAGGGAAAAGTCTAAACAAGATCTTGCAGAAGCTGTCCATGCCACACCCATTTCCCCTCTCTCTTACCATCTCAGGACAGCTGCCCAACTTCCAACTGCCAACCTGTCTCTCTTCACCTAAGGGCTTTCTCTGCCTATTGGACCCACTCTGCCGGATAATTACCCACCACACCACCATCTAGCTGCCCTCAACCAGTGACTGACCGGGCTGGTGTATAAATATCCCAGCTCCCTCACCTCTTGGGTAGCACATGTGGGTGTGTTTTCTACAACCCTCCAAAGTTCCCAAGTGAGATTAAGCTCCAGTTCCACATTTTGCTAACATGCTTGATAAAGCACATTTCGTTGGCTGCCTTCCCTTTCCATCTCACTTCCTCCCTCTCCTACAGTTGTTTCCTAGAATCATTTCCTAAATAATTTACTTGCAGTCAAATCTTTCCTTCAGGGTCTGCCTCTAAGCAGAATCAAAGAGCTTCTCTGATGCATGCTGCTTCTTTATTAAATAAATCATTGTTTAACTGAAGTTTCTCAGCCCCTACTCTTTCATTTTTCTTATCTAATTTATTAATGTTCATCTTTTTAAAGAAAGAAAGGTGGGAATGGGCATGGTGGCTCATGTCTGTAATCTTGGCATTTTGGGAGGCCAAGACGGACGAATCCTTTTGAGCCCAAGAGTTCAAGACCAGCCTGGGCAACATGGCAAAACCGCATCTCTACAAAAAAATACAAAAATTAGCTGGGAGTGGTGGCACACACCTGTAATCCCAGCTACTCAGGAGGCTGAGACTGGGAGGATAACTTAAGCCTGGGAGGTTGCATTAAGCCAAGATAGTGCCATTGCACTCCAGCCTGGGTGACAAAGTCAGATCCTGTCTTTAAAAAAGAAAAAAAAGTCAAGCTATGGACAAACAGAGATGCAGCTGGGCCTTGGGAATGACAGAAATCAGGGCCTTGGCCACCTTGGGATGGACTCTGCACCTTTTCCCTACCACTCTCCGAGAACTGAACTTACATTTCTCTTTCATTAAGAACTGGTTCTGGGCTGTAGGCAACAAAATCTATATGGCTTAAGGAGAAAAGGATTTTTGAAAGGACATTATTTGTCCTCGGACTGACAATCAGCTTGTGTACACCTGCACAGTCTTACTGGCTGTTTACAGCCACTTCCCTTCTGCCTGGTCACAGCACCCTGTCAGGTGCAGCAGGGCCCAGGCTGTGCCACTTGTGAAGTATTTTGAAAACTACCTTGGATTAGCTCACAGAATCATTGAAAGTGTGGAGAAACAGGTTTTAGGCTGGTCTTCCTAGAGCAACTCCCAGAACCCTGCTAAAGAACTGACCCAATAAGGGACCTAATACCAATCCACTAGACACTCACCCAAACTGCTTTCTCACGTATTTGCAAATCAAAATTCCACATAGGATTATCTGGTTAGGAGAACCTAGACCATGATTCTACTCTCTTGCTGCAATGGAAGCTGGGAATTGTAGGTTGGCTGGTTGGTTTATGGTTTTTGGAACCTACCTTGAGGTGACAAGATTCATGAAACATGGCACTACTGAAATGTGGAAATATTTACAAGATTTGGGCAGCCACACATGGCAGATTTCCATTATAACTCACAAGGCGGAAAGCAGTGGCCACAAACTGTACAGCTTATAGCTTCGACCACTGAAGAAAGATTGACCTGACTAGCTGTACTCTAGTCTAAAAATCGCAGGGGACAGATCGTTGCCCCCAAACCCTCAGGTGCCCATCTGAGACCAGGGTGGCAGGGCCATGGAAGCACATGGCTGTTCTTGAGGGACCCATGCATATAAAGGAGAGGGAAGTGAACAAGGAACAGCATCCAGAAAAATGGGGGTTTGGGGCATTCTAATGGAGAGGAAGAAAAGAAAAAGTGGAGGACACATGATGGCTCTTATAGCTTCTGCTTAGAAGAGGACATGTCACTTCTGCTCACAACTGATTGGCCCAAGCAAGTCACATGGCCAAGAGTGTCAAGGGGAAAGGATTTCTCATTATTCTGCAGGAGGGCCTGGTAGGGAGCGTACAGTAAGTATGGGCGGCTAATATTTTTTTAACACTGCAAGAAAGCAGGCACTATTATTTGGGTTGTCTATAGAATAACCACTCCTAGGACCATAACAACATATCAGGGGATATGTGCATCTCTCTTTACCGTTTTAAAAGTACATTTTTTAAACTTTCTTTTTTTTTTTTAATTGAGATGGAGTCTTGTTCTGTCACCCAGGCTGGAGTGTGGTAGCACAATCTCAGCTCACAGCAACCACTGCCTCCTGGGTTCAAGCAATTCTTCTGCCTCAGCCTCCCAAGTAGCTGGGATAACAAGTATGCACCACCACGCCTGGCTAATTTTTGTATTTTTAGTAGAGATGGGATTTCGCCATGTTGGCCAGACTGGTCTCAAACTCCTGACCTCAAGTGATCCACCCACCTCGGGCTCCCAAAGGGCTGGGATTACAGGTGTGAGCCACCATGCCCAGCCCATGTTTTAAACTTTCAAACATTCATTTAATCTTCACAAGGCCATGAAGTATTGTGAGACTCAGGTAAAACATGTGACTTGGCTAAGATCTCCCAGCTAGCAAGTACTCGAGGTGGAATCTGGACCAATTTCATTTCATTCCAGATACAGGACCAAATTAAATTCCTATACTTTAAATCTCAGCTTTAAAGAAAAGGAAGAACAAAGGTAGATTATACTATCTGATTTCAAGACTTTTTATAAAGCGATAGTAGAAAAGGCAGTGATGGTATCAGAACAAAATAGAAAGTCAAGAAATAAACTTATATGTATATGGCAAATTGATTTTTACAAAGGTGCCAAGGCACTTCAATGAAGTAAAAACTAGACATTCAACAAATGGAGCTGGGAGAATTAAATAGGCATGGGCAAAAGAAAATCTCAATCTCTAACTCATAGTATATACAAAAAATTAAAATAAATTGGATCATAAACCTACACATAAGAGATAAAACTATAAAACAAACAGTAGAAAACATAGGAGAAAATCTTAGTAGCCTTGCATTGGGCAAAGATTTCTTAAAAATAGGGCACACAAAAAAATCGATGAATTGAACTTCATCAAAACTTAAAATTTTACTCTTGAAAAGATACAGTTCAGAAACAAAACTAATAAGAAAATACAGTTAAGGAATCAATAAGGAAAGCCAGAGACCAGGAGAAAATATTTGGAAAACAAATATCTGGTAAAAGATCTGTGTGCACAATACTTCAAAAACTCTTGCTGGGCTCGGTGGCTCATGCTTGTAACCCCAGCACTTTGGGAGGCCGAGGCGGGCAGATCACCTGAGGTCAGGAGTTCGAGACCAGCCTGACCAACATGGAGAAACTCTGTCTCTACTAAAAATACAAAATTAGCTGGGCGTGGTGATGCATGCCTGTAACCCCAGCTACTCGAGAGGCTGAGGCAGGAGAATCACTTGAACGTGGGAGGCAGAGGTTGCAGTGAGCCAAGATTGCACCATTGCACTCCAGCCTGGGCAACAAGAACAAAACTCGTTCTCAAAAAACAAAGCAAAACAAAACAAAAACAAAAAAAACTCTTGTAACTCTATAAGAAAAAAGGGCAAAAAAAGAATACATACTTTATAAAAGATATACAAATGAAAAATAAGCACATGCAAAGATGCTCAACATGATTATTCAATAGAGAAATGCAAATTAAAGCCACAGTGAAACACCACTGTGTATACACACATGGGAATGGTTAGAATTTAAAAGACTGACAATATCAAACATTGATGAGGATGTGGAGTAAGTGGAATTCTCATACTTTGCTGGTGGGAGTACAGACACTTTAAAAAATAATATGGCTGGGCAAGGTGGCTCATGCCTGTAATCCCAGCACTTTGGGAGTTTGAAGTGGAAGGATCCCGTGAGCCCAGGAGTTTGAGACCAGCCTGGGCAACATAGTAAGACCCTGTCTCTAAAAAAAATTTGTTTTAATTAGCTGGGCATGGTCGTGCATACCTGTAGTCCCAGTTACTTGGGAGGCTGAGATGGGAGGATTGCTTGAGCACAAAAGGTCAAGGCTGTAGTGAGCTATGATGGTGCCACTTCCATCCAGCCTGGGCAACAGAGGAAGATCCTGTCTCAATAAATAAATAAACAAACAAACAAACAAACAATATGGCTCTTTTTTTTTTTTTTTGAGACAGAGTTTCACTCTTGTTACCCAGGCTGGAGTGCAATGGTGCAATCTCGGCTCACTGCAACCTCTGCCTCCCAGGTTCAAGCAATTCTCCTGCCTCAACCTCCCAAGTAGCTGGGATTACAGGCACCCACCACCACGCCTGGTTAATTTTTTGTATTTTTAGTAGAGACGGGGGTTTCACCATGTTGGTCAGGCTGGTCTTAAACTTCTGACCTCAGCTGGTGAAGTGATAAACAAATTGTGGTACATCCATACAACAGAATACTACTCAGCAATAAAAAGGAATGAACTACTGATATACACTGAAACATGGACAAATCTCAAATGCATTATGCCAAGTGAAAGAAGCCAGACTCAAAAGGCTACAAACTGTATGATTCATTTCTGTGAAATTTTTTCTAAAAGGTAAAACTAGGGTGATGGAACCACATCAGTGGTTGTCAGGGTCCAAGAGGTGGGAGTACGAGATTGATTAAAATTAGGAAAGAAGAAATATTTGGGAGTGACAGACATGTTCTACATCTTGATTGTGATTCAGGTGGTTCACAAATGTCTACATTTGTCAAAGCTCTTCAAATCGTGCACTTGATACTGGTGAGTTTTATGTTATATAAACGATACCTCAATAAAGCTCACAAAAGTAAAGGAAGAAAAACCTGCCCAACTGTTTTCTGCCCTTTCTGAAGCCCTCCTGTTCTTGCTTGTACATTGTATGCTGTATGGGTATCCTTGTTTGAAGTGTGGTTTTCCCCTAATTGTTCATTGATGTGGTTTGGCTCTGTGTCCCCACCCAAATCTCATCTCAAACTGTAACCCCCATAATCTCCACATGTCGAGAGAGGAACTTGGTGAGAGGTGATTGGATCATGAGGGCAGTTTCCCCCATGCTGTCCTCATGATAATGAGTGAGTTCTCATGAGATCTGATGGTTTTATAAGGCAGTTTTCCCTGCTCTTGCTCGCTGTCTCTCCCGCCGCCTTGTGAAGAAGGTGCCTGCCTCCCTTTCAGCCATGATTATAAGTTTCCTGAGGCCTTTCCAGCCATGCAGGATTGTGAGTCAATTAAACCTCCTTTGTTTATCATTACCCAATCTTGGGTAGTATCTTCGAGTTATAAATTACCCAATCTTGGGTAGCCCATCTTCAGTGTGAAAATGGCCTAATAGATTCATCTTTCTAGCTAAAATGCAAATTCTCTGAAGGGAAGGAGTTATTGCAAACAAACTTAAGCCAGTTTCAGTATATGCAATGTTGGTTCTCTTTGGTGGAAACAGTAGTCACTGAAGAAGATGTTGGAGGTGGGTGAGGTTCCAGGTGGGTGAGGTTTATCTGCTTCCCACACCCTCCCTCTCCCATGACATTGATGGGAAATCTCAAATCAAATTCTGCCACATATATGAACATTCACTAAAAAAGAACTTATTAGCTAGTAAATGAAAGACAGTTTATAAAGTCTGATCTTCAAGGGCCGTGAAACCCAAGCTCTCTACCCTTTGAAGTGCTTTGGCCACTGTCTTATATGAAAAGTTTATCTGAGACAGATATGACAACATTCTCATATGACAACATTCTCTTATGACAACATATGTGGGTAACACATATGTTACCCTCATACGTGGCATTGGGCAACCAGACATCCTCCTAACAAGTGGCTAGATGTAGGACCAGTTAGGGATCAAGTTTCTGATGCCTTCCCTGAGGGTGCAGGCAGCAGGCCTTCCCAGATTTCTCTACCCTATTTATGTGAGTGGTTCTGAACTATTTTAGCCCCATCCACGCATCTCAAATATCTTCAGTTTCACCCAGTTAAGAGCCCACATTCACTGTGCAGACTACTAGCTACTACTTGAATTAATAAAAACCCTTTCTGACATTCACTATGCTAAGCCAAACATAAGGTACTGATCAAGATATGGATATCATTGATGCTCACAGCAGCTGCCTTAACTTCCTAATTGGAATGCAGCTGACTATGCCCTGATTGTGTTCTTGGCAAGAGGTGCTGCCCCTGGAGTTAGAGCTTCTACCAAATAGCACAAACTCAATATCTTCTGTCTATGCTGAACTTTGTGAAGGTAAATTATAGATATCTTACTGAGAACATAGCCTCTCTTAAACTCTTCCCAAAATGTTTGACTTCTAACAGATGCTTAGTATCTATTAAGGAGTATAAGCCAAGCACATTAAGAACAGAGGGGTTTTAAGCAGAAAGAAAGGAGGTAAGGAAAGGATGGAGGGAAGAAGGAAAGAAGGGAAAGAAAGAACAAGTGAGCATTGGCCTAAACTGCTTAAAATTGTTGACTGTGTGAATTTTAGCCCCCAGACCTTCCTTGCCTCTGAAGTTGCAGATACTTGACCCTGGGCTCTGCTTCCTGCCCAGCTTTTTGGAAGGCTTTGGGGACTGGAGGTTTTTTCAAACAGAACCAAATATAAGGAAATAACTCTGTGTGTGAAAAGGCTAAATCACTCTGTGTAAATAAAACTGGGGAATTTCTGGAGTGAAAAATAATTGCCAGAGGCTAATTAACAGCCTAAAATTAGTCCAATTAGACCACAGAAGCAAGGCTCCTCTAGGTCTCTGGGTCTGCCATTTCAAGGAAGCTCCACTCCTTCACCTCCCAGTCACCTTCCGGATCCTTTCTTAAAGAAAACCAGTTCTGGGGTCCTGGAGTTGGAGCCCCTCAGGGCTGAGCTAAAAGGCAGGAAAAAGAAGTGATGGTGCGAATAGACAGAGCACCAGGCAGTCCCTGGACCCTGAAGACCACCCTGACAACTACCATTCCCGTCATTTCCAGTTTGTTTTTTTTTTTTTTTTTTTGAGATGGAGTCTCTCTCTGTTGCCCAGGCTGCAGTGCAGTGGTGAGATCTCAGCTCACTGCAACCTCCGCCTCCTGGGTTCATGCGATTCTCATGCCTCAGCCTCCCGAGTAGCTGGGATTACAGGCACCTGCCACCATGCCCGGCTAATTTTTGTAGTTTTAGTAGAGATGGGGTTTCACCCTGTTGGCCAGGCTGATCTCAAACTCCCAACCTCAGGTGATTGTCCTGCCTCAGCCTCCCAAAGTGCTGGGAGTATAGGTGTGAGCCACCGCACCTGGCCAAGTTTGTCTTTTTATGACAAGACAAAAGTTTTGGGATTCAAATCCCAGCCCTGCCATGCTCTAGATCTATAGTCCTGGGAAAATCACTTAGCATTTGTGAACCCTAGGCCCCTCATCTGTGAAAAAAAAACAAAAAACAAGCAAACAAACAAAACACAGCGTCTGCCTGTAGTGGCCATCCAATATTTTTCCTTACCCAGTATCCATCCCCTCACCCTTTTTTGTTTTGTTTTGTTTTGTTGGGTTTTTTGAGGTTTTTTTCTTTTTAAATGGAGTCTCACTCTGTCACCCTGGCTGGAGTGCAGTGGCATGATCTCAGCTCACTGCAACCTCCACCCCTCGGGTTCAAGCAATTCTCCTGCCTCAGCCTCCTGAGTAGCTAGGACTACAGATGCATGCCACCATGCCTGGCTAATTTTTTTGTATTTTTAGTAGAGACAGGATTTCATCATATTGGTCAGGCTGGTCTCGAACTCCTGACCTCAGGTGATCTACCCGCCTTGGTCTCCCAAAGTGCTGGGATTACAGGTGTGTGCCACTGTGCCCGGCCATCCTTTTACTTATAATAGCACCCAGTTTATATTTGGTGCAACAGCTCCTCACCCACTCTTGGCCTACATGGCTCTGGTGATACAAAATCAACACCATCCCCCAACCCATAGTTAGACAGGTTGTCACATGACCACGATCTGGCCAATTGGTATCTTCTATCCTGGCCCCAGGGTGAAATGTTCAGTTATGAGTCAGGCACCCCACTGGGATCACTGAGACTCAGTCCTGAGACTTATCGGCACAAGCTCCTCTCTCTCTTCTAAACTCGAAGCTGAAAATGATGTGGACCCAGTGTTGCTGCAGTCACCACACACAGAGAGGCTGCCTGAGAACGAGGCTGAGATGAGAGAGAAGAGTACCAAATACTGACGGCACACTGGGATAGCGCCAGGGACTGGTCCGTGATAGAAGGGAGTAAGTTCCACTTTTTACGTAAGCCAATTTGAGGTGGGTTTTTTATCATCTGAAAACCTTTCATTATGATTTCAGTGGACTCTGAAATCATGACGCCTGAGTTTAAATTGTGGCCCCATGCTTATTAACAGTGGGACTTTGAGTAGTTTACTTAATATCTCAATGACTCAGCTTCCTCATCTAATAAATGGATAATAATAGTGCCAACTTCATAAAGCTGTTGTGAGGATTAAATGAGTGAATATGCATAAAGCACTTACAATAATGCCTGGCACATAGAAAATGTAGAAAATGTGTATTGGTGTTAGTTTTTTTTTTTTTTTTTTTTTTTTTTTGAGATCGAGTCTTGCTCTGTCACCCAGGCTGGAGTGCAATGGCGCCATCTCGGCTCACTGCAACCTCCACCGACCTCCCAGTTTCAAGTGCTTCTCCTGCCTCAGCCTCCCGAGTAGCTGGGATTACAGGCGCCCACCACCATGCCCAGCTAATTTCTGTATTTTCAGTAGAGATGGTTTCACCAGGTTGACCAGGCCGGTCTCGAACTTCTGACCTCAGGTGATCTACCCGCCTCAGCCTCCCAAAGTGCTGGGATTACAGGCATGAGCCACCGCACCCAGCCCGAAGCAGGATTTTAAGCAAGGAGGTGACATCTGACTTTTGTTTCTAAAGATCACTCCAGTTTTTGTGTTGGAAGTAGACTGTGGAGCAAGGGTAGAAACGGGAAGACAAGTCAGGAAGCCCTTGCAGTATCCAGGAGAAAGATAATGCATATCTCAGCATGTTGGCTTTATTCTCTCACACCATCTTTCTCCTGATAAAGGAACTATGTCTGCTGGTGGCTTCTAGGCTCACAACCTCACAGCTTATGACCAGAGGGCAACGGGCTTCTTCTGTTTAATTCAAATTTTGAAAATAAATAAGTAAAGTCCAGTGGAGGGTATGTACCCACTGTGCATTCCACTTGCCATACGCAGCTGGCACTCATTGAATGCATTTTGGAAAACAAATAAGTAGCACATAAACATGAAGACTTCTACCAGGTTAATTGCGTGAGATGGATTGTAGTGCATCGTTTACAGCCTCTTGCTCATTCTACTTTATGACCAATGGCTATATGTGCAAACTTGACTAGATAAATGTCATAGGGGTGGCCAATGACCATGAGAGAAGCATACAGTCATACCCAGAGAATTGGGTTCCTACTTTCGAATATTTTATCAACATTTTTATCCAAAAGAATAAGGGCAGAATCATCAAGTAAGGCATAGAAGAGGACAGGGAGGACATAGAAAAAATAGGGAGTGTCAAAATCAGACTCTGAAAACCAGCAGCCCAATAACTGAACCTATAGACATGTACTGTTTGGCCAGCACAGTAGTGGCCCACTTGTTGATTTTAATTTTTTAAGTTATTGGCTGATATGTACAAATCAGGGTTTTTCATAGGAACTCAGATTTCTAATTTGTAGTTAAAATGTTGTAGGGTACTCCAGGTATCTGGCAATGCTGAGCCACCTTTTCCCAGTCCCTGATCAGCGGGATTCCCTGGAGAAGGAGCCTCTCATTCCCCACATACACTCTCCTTCTGAAATGTACAGTACCTCCTTAGTCCCCGTAAAAAAAAAAAAAAAAAAAAAATTAAAACTTGAACCTCTAATTTTTAAGTGTATTTTCTGAGACACCATACAAAATCCAGAATAGTGTTCTAGAACTAACATGGTAAAAGAAATCTCAAACCATGGGAATGCAAAACTTATGAGTAAGAACAGAGACATTTTCAATTAGGTGCATTTATATCATAGAACAAGTATGAAACAGGCTAATGTGTTAATTTTGGCACGTCTATCATGAGTGAGACCTTTAGTCATGCCAAATCACAGAGATAAATTTAGAGTCATTCAAAGCCATTAGGATTTGAATGGAGCTAATGCTCCTACATAAGAAAAGCAGGATTAATAAACTCCAGCCTCAGTGGAAACCAGTTCTTTGGCCCATGTCTGTCTTTCTAAGCCATAACTACAAAATGTCTAGGGTGGATACATCAGAAACAGGAACTGGAGTTGACTCAAATTATGAACCAAAAATTCAAAGAGATCACACTCATTTCTGAAACCGAGTGCTGAACTGAAATACAACATTATGTTTTTCTAAATTGTGGACTTATCCAAAAGGATTTCCATGAAAACCAGTAAAATCCTACTGAACTAACATGAACTGAAGCTGAACCAATGTTTTCTAAAATGATTTAACCAGAACATTAGAATATTATCTGAACTAAACCAGTATTTTTTTGTTTGAATATCTTCTGATAAATATCTTTAAAGGCTTACATATTTCTGCTTTGATTATTGTGCATATCAAAACTGCAGGAAACAATATTTCAATCAATAATTAACTCTTAAATTCCAGCAGATACTGCTAGTTGCCTACTAAATACCCATTCCATCCTTTCTTTAACAAAACCCAGATTTATTCAAGGAGACAATGTATCCAACTTCCTTTTCCTAACCTCCCTTGGAACTACATGTGGCCACTTATCTAAGTTTCAAACTATGAGATTTAAGTGGAAGTTGGGTGGAACTTCCAGGAAAACCTTTTGCCATGGAGGCATTCTGCATTCTTCCATCTTGGAATTTAGTTGAGCTGTATGGCTATAGCTTCAGTATCATAAGATAAATTTAAGGATAGAAGCCATACACGAAGAATGGTAAAACAGAATCAGAAGAGATGAGAATATTGTTGACACCCTAAGTGTCCACATTTCTTTCACAGATAAATAAATCTTTATTGTATATGAGCTAATGTTTTGGGAATTTTCTGTTATATGTAGCCACACCATATCCTAACTGATAAAGATAGCACATGCTAATATTATAGAAAGCAACTCAGTACGTGTTTTTAATTCAACAAATATTCATTGAATACCTACTATGCACCAAGAATTGCATTAAGGATACTGACATATCTCTTGCTCTCATGGAACACAGAAGAAAGAAAATTTGGCTAGGCAACTAGATGCAGACTCAGCCCAACTATTAACTAATACAGTCTTTGTACTTAGAGAAGTCACCTGACTTTTCTAAGCCTTAGGTGCTTCTTGTGTAATATCCTGGGGTTTGACCACATTTTTCTAAGGTCACTTCCAGCTCTCTCATTCCATGATTCAGTTGGTTTTCATAGAAAGTCTGTCATTTCCTTGCTACCCATAGAGACTTACCCACCCTCAGTCCCCAAAGGCCAGTGAATATCACATCCCTGCATAATGGAGCAGGAAAGCGCGAAAGAGAAACAGAGATGCAAATCCTGAGCTGTCATCCCATCCTTACGGGGATTTTCATTTGGCCTTCGACATTCTTTTAAATTTGGATGAGTTGTCAAGATTTTTAAAAGAGGTAATTTTGGGCTGGGTGTGGTGGCTCACGCCTGTAATCCCAGCACTTTGGGAGGCTGAGGCGGGTGGATCACGAGGTCAGAAGACCAAGACCATCCTGGCCAACATGGTGAAACCCTGTCTCTACTAAAAATAAAAAAATTAGCTGGGCATGGTGGTGCGTACCTGTATGCCAGCTACTCAGGAGGCTGAGGCAAGAGGATGGCTTGAACCAGGGAGTCAGAAGTTGTGGTGAGCCGAGATGGCGCCACTGCACTCTAGCCTGGCGACAGAGCAAGACTCCGTCTCAAAAAAAAATAAAAAAATAAAAAAAAAAGAAAGAAAAAAAGAGGCAATTTTACATAAAGTTATGCATTTCCAGCTTCTCTGAAACTTTCCTAGAAGATCCGGCAACACCAGGCCTTCTTTCTTGCATGGTCACAGGAGATGAGAGCAGAGTTGTCTAAACAAGGTGAGTTATGTTTGTCCCCACCCTTTCCAGTTATCTTGCACCCATGTTTTCATTCATTTTCTCTCCCTAGAGAGCCCTTGTTGGTATATTAGTTTGAGGCCCTGTTCCAGACAAATGTGGCCTCATGAGAAAATGACAAGTGAGCCATGATTGTCTAATTTCAGGGTCCCCTGTGTAGTGTCAGCTCTGCTTTAATAACCTTGCTAGAATATTTATTAGATTCCACAACCAGCAGTGAGAAAAGCCAAGAAACAAAACAACTGACATCTAAAAACACCGAAAAGGTCCGGGAATAGTCAGTACCAGCTACTTCTGGAAGTGGAAGGTTAAGGTAGGGCTAGCAAAGGAATATTGACTGAAAACTCAATTAAAAAGCAGTTCAAAGAGACTTTCACTTTGGCTAAGATGGAATAGCAGAGACCAGATTTACTCTTCTTCCACCAAATGCAACTTATAAAATAGACAAATATATGAAACAGTTGTTCTGAAGACATTGGGTATAAGGCAATGAAGTATACCAATTCCTGAGAGACAGGAAATAAACAAAATGAGCTCTTTGAGTGCCCCGGCCTACTGGCTTGAGAAAGTTTCCAGGTCCACCCAAGATTGGCAGAATATACATTTTTTTTTTGGTACACAAAAAAAATTTACCAAAATCGTCCAATTCTGGGCCATAAAATGAATTTCAAAAATTTAAAAGGGTTCGAGTTATACAAAGTATGCTCTGTGACCAAAATGAAATCAATAAGAAAAATATATCTCAATAACTCTGTGCACTCTCCCCTCCTGTCCTCTTGCCTTTATCTTTCTGCACCGCCACAATGGTGCACATGAATGCCCTGGCTGATGCTCTCAAGAGCATCGACAATGCTGAAAAGAGAGGCCATGAACTCAGGTTCTTATTAGGCTGTGCTCTGAAGTCATCGTCCAGTTTTTCACTATGATGATGAAGCATGGTTACATTGGCAAAACTGAAATCATTGATGATCAAAGAGCTGCCTCACAGGCAGGCTAAACAAGTGTGGCGTGATCAGCCCCAGATTTGATGTGCAACTCAAAGATCTAGAAAAATGGCAGAGTAATCTTCTTCCATCCCACCAGTTTGGTTTTATTGTACTAACAACCTCAGCTAGCATCATAGACCATGAAGAAGCAAGACAAAAACACACAGGAGGGAAAATCCTGGCATTCTTTTTCTAGATGTGTAATACAGATTTACAAATAAAATGCCTCCTGGACAAAAAAAAAAAAAAATCTCAAAAAAACCAAATGTTTGAAAACTAAATAACTCACTTCTTAATCCATAGGTCGAAGAAGAAATCAAAGATAAATTAGCATTGTGAACTGATGCAAAAGAAAACACAACACATCAAAATGGGTGGGATGCAGGGAATGCAGAACTTGGAGGGAAATCCATAGCACTCAACTAAAGTAGGAGGAAAAAAGTGCTCAAGTCAACAACCTCAGCTTCCTTCTTTCTTAAGAAACTACAGAAAGAAGAGAAAGTGAAACTCGGAGTAAGCAGAAGAAAAAAATAATAATACCAAAATTTTAAAGAAGTCATACTAATTCTACATGAACTCTTCCAGAAAGCTAAAGAAGAGGGAGGGAATCCTATGAGATCAGCATTCTATAAATCAAACCAAAGACATTGCAAGAAAAGAAAACTTATGAACATAGATGCAAATTTCTTAAAACAAAATTTTAGCAAATTGATTTCAATTATATACAAAAAGAATAATATATTTTAACCAAGAAGGCTTTATCCCAGAATTGCCAGATTAGTTTAACACTTGAAAACTTTCAGAGTGGGGCACAGTGGGGCTTTATCCCAGAATTGCCAGATTAGTTTAACGCTTGAAAACTTTCAGGGTGGGCTCACGCCTGTAATCCCAGCACTTTGGGAGGCCAAGGCAGGCAGATCACCACCCGCCTGACCTACAAGGTGAAACCCCATCTCTGCTAAAAATACAAAAAAATTAGCTGGGCGTGGTGCCATGCCGTAGTTCCAGCTACTCGGGAGGCTGAGGCAAGAGAATCACTTGAACCTGGGAGGTGAGGTTGCAGTGAGCCGAGATTGTGCCACTGCACTCCAGCCTGGGGGACAGAGACACGCTCCGTCTCAAAAAAAAAAAAAAAAAAAAAAATGAAAGAAAGAAAAAGAAAAGAAAAGAAAGAAAAATCTCGGCTGCACATGGTGGCTCATGCCTGTAATCCCAGCACTTTGGGAGGCCGAGGTGGAAGGATTGCTGGAGCTCAGGAGTTCAAGACCAACCTAGGCACCATGGTGAAGCCCTGTCTCTATAAAAATAAAAATAAAAATAAAAAAATTAAAAAAATTAGCCAGGTATGGTGGCACATGCCCATAGTCCCAGCTACTTGGGGTGGGGTTAGGGGTGGAGGGAGGTTGCTGAAGCAGGAAGATCACTTGAGCCCAGGAGGTTGAGGCTGCAGTGAGCCGTGTTCGCACCACTGCTCCAGCCAGAGCGACAAAGTGAGACCCTGTCTCCCAGAAAAAAAAAAAAAAGCATTTGAAAATCAATCAATTTAATTCACTATATTAACAAATTAAAGGTCAGGTGTGGTGGCTCACACCTGTAATCCCAGCAGTGTGGGAGGATCACTTGAGGTCAGGAGCTCGAGACCAGGCTGGCCAACATGGTGAAACTCCATCTCTACTAAAAATACAAAAAAATTAGCCGAGTGTGGTGGCAGGTGCCTGTAAACCCAGCTACTCGGGAGGCTGGGGTAGGAGAATCTCTTGAACCCCAGAAGTGGAGGTTACAGTGAACCAAGATCACGCCACTGCACTCCAGCCTGGGTGACACAGCGAGACTCCATTTCGAACAAACGGAAAAACAAACGAACAAAAATTTAAAAAGAAAAACCATGTGACCAGCTCAGTACATACAAAATAGAGCATTTAACAAAATCTAACCTCCATTCCTGATGAAAATTTTCAACAAACTAGGAACAGATGGGAACTTCTACAACCTGATAATGGATAACTATGAAAACCCTACAGCTAGCATCATACTTAATGGTGAAAGACTGATTGCTTTCCCCAACATCAGAACAAGGAAAGAATGTCTGCTGTTACCACTTACATCCAACGCTGAACTTGGTAAGATGTAAATTTTCCCCAATTTGATCTATAGCTATAATAAATCCAAGTCAAAATCCCAGCAGGCTTTTTATATTACACATTAAATCATACATATATGTATACATTAACATTTACATTTTACATTATATTATTCATTTTTACATTAACAATGTGGTTTTTAAAATTGACAAGCTGATCATATAAGTCATTTAGGGAAAGGCACGATGGCTCACGCCTATAATCCCAGCACTTTGGGAGGCCGAGGTGGGCAGATCACTTGAGATCAGAAGTTCAAGACCAGCCTGGCCAAGATGGTGAAACCCCATCTCCACCAAAAATACAAAAATTAGCTGGGCGTGGTGGCGCATGCCTGTAGTCCCAGCTACTTGGGAGGCTGAGGCAGGAGAATGGCTTGAACCCGGGAGGTAGAGGATGCAGTGAGCTGAGACCGTGCCATTGCACTCCAGCCGGCATGACAGAACGAGACTCTGTCTCAAAAATAAAAAATAAAAATATAATTCATTTAGAAATGCAAAAGACTTGGAATAACCAATTCAACTTTGAAAAAGAAGAATAAATATGGAGAATTTACCCTATGTAACTTTAAGACTTAATATAAGCTACAATAATCAAGATGGTGTGTTATTGAATTCAAAATAGACAAATAGAAAAATAGGAGACTAAGAAATAGTAACTTGCGTTAAGTGCAAAGGCAATTTGATGGGGAAAATGGTCTTTTTTGACAAATAGTGTTGAAATAATTGGATATCCATATACAAAAAAGAAAAAAAAACCCAGAACTTTGACCCATCTCACGCTATACAGAAAACATTAACTGAAAATGGTTCAGGAACATGGCACTCCCCTGTAGTCCCAGCTACTCCAAAGGCTGAGATGGAAGGATCACTTCAGCCCTGGCTTCAAGGCTGCAGTGATCTGTGATCATACCACTGAATTCCAGCCTGGACATCAGAGTGAGATTCTGTCTCGTTGTTTTTTTTTTGTTGTTGTTGTTGTTGTTTTTTGGCGGGGGGGCGTCTCGCTCTATTGCCTAGGCTGGAGTGCCGTGGTGTGATCTCAGCTCACTGCAACCTCTGCCTCCCAGGTTCAAGCAATTCTCCTGCCTCAGCCTCCTGAGTAGCTGGGACTACAGACACATGCTGCCACGCTCGGCTAATTTTTTTATATTTTAGTAGAGACTGGGTTTCACCATGTTGCCCAGGCTGGTCACAAATTCCTGAGCTCAGGCAATCCGCCCACCTTGGCCTCCCAAACTGGCAGGATTACAGGAGTCAGCCACCATGCCTGGCCAAGACTCTGTCTCTTAAAAAAAAATTAATTAAAAATAATTTACTCAAAATGGATCACAGACCTAAACCTAAAACTATTAACATCTGGGGGGGGAAAAAAAAAAAACAAGAGAAACTCTTTGTGACCTTGGGTTAAGCAAATATTTCTTAGAAACAGCACCAAAAGCAAAATCAATAAAAGAAAATCAATACATTGGACTTCATCAAAATTAAGAACACTTATGGAAGATTCTAAAATCTCTTATGGAGAAAAAAAGAAATAAAACTGAGAACATTTGCTCTTTGAAAGATATTGTTAGGAGAATGAAAAGGCAAGCTGCAGACTAGGAGCAAATATATGCAAGTTACACATTTGATAACAGATTTGTATCCAAAATATGTAAAGAAATCTCAAAACTCAATAAGAAAACAAAACAACCAAATTTTATAAATGGGCAAGAGATTTGAAATATTTACCAAAGAGGATATACAGATGGCAAATAAGCACACGCAAAGATGCTCAACATCATTAGTCATTAGGAAATGCAAATTAAAACCAGGAGATACCACTACATACTCACTAGAATATCTAAAATTTAAATGATTGACCAAATCACTTGTTGGCAAGGATGTTGAGCCACCTAGAACTTTCTGGTTCACTGCTGGTGGAAATATGAAATGGTACAACCACTTTGGAAAACAGTGTGGCAGTTTCACTAAAGGTTAAACATGTTGTTCAAAGTTCAACTAAAAAAAAAAAAGTGAAACATGCACCTGACATATGGCTCAGCCATTCCATTCCTAGGTGTTAACCCAAGAAAAATGAAAAAGCATGTCCACACAAAGACCTGCACATGAATGTTCATAGCAGTATTATTTGTAATAACTAAAAACTGGAAACAATCCATATGTCCATCAACAAGTAAATGAATAAACAAATTTTGGTGTATTAATCCAACGAGATACTACTTAACAATAAAAAGGAATAATCTATTGATATACTCAACGACCTGAATGAATCTCAGAGTAATGATGCTGAGTGAAAAAAAGCAGAATCCTTCCCCCCTAAAAAAAGCAAGTACTATATGATTACTTTTACATAAAATCTTAGAAAATACAAACCAATCTAGTGGCAGAAAGCAGATCAGCAGTTGCCTGAGTGGGCAACGGAAACTTAAGGGGCAACTAATATGCTCATTATCTTATTTTTACTTTTTTGGAGGGGAGGGGGACAGGGTCTCACTCTGTCACTCAGGCTGGAGGGCTGTGGTGTGATCACAGCTCACTGACTGCAGCCTCGACCTCCCGGGCTCAAGCAATCCTCCCACCTCAGTCATCTGAGTAGCTGAGACTACAGGCATGCACCACCACGCTCAGCTAATTTTTAACTTTTTTGTAGAGACGGGAATCTCACTTTGTTGCCCAGGCTGGTCTCAAACTCCTAGGTTCAAGTCATCCTCCTGCCTTGGACTCCCAAAATGCTGGGATTACAGGCATGAGCCACCATGCCCAGGTGCTCATTATCTTGACTGTTGATAATTTCATGGGTGTATACACATGTCAAAACTTATCAAATTGTACATTTTAAATAAGTGATATTTATTTTATGTCAATTATATCTCAATAAAGCTGTTTTTTTAAAAAAAAATAACAATTTGATCCTTAGCTTCCTTCCCCAACTCTGTGCAACTGGGCAACTGACCTCCCACAATCCTGCCACTAGACTTAAGGTTTATTCTCTGGAGGAAGTTAATGGAGCTTCTAAGGACTGACTGGAGGACAGCGGGCACCACTGATGGCAAGGAATTACAACAAAAAAAGGAAAGTCCACAGAAGGAATGCTGACTTTGGCCCCACTGCTCTTTGGCCCCACCTGGGTCCCAGGACCCTGGCAGCCCGGTCTATCTCCTTGGGCAGAAGACTGGAAGACTTACTGGCCCAAGAAGAAATGCTCAAACATCCTGACATTGGAGGGTAGCATAGCCGGATAACCCAATGGGGAAGACAGCAGTCAACAGGCTCCACTCACAAGATCAGAGCTGCTATTTGGCTTTTTAATACCCCACTCTTAAATATAAGCAGACAGCTAAAATTAGAATTTCACTGTTCTGAGAAAATGAAAGGTCAAGAAAGGCTTGTACTGGGGGCTAGAGAGCATTGTCAGAAAGATAAATTATATTCTTTAGAAATGCCCCTTTTAAAATGCCAAAAACAGAAAAACCATGAAGTAGTAATTTAAGCATATTAGGATGTGTGAGGAAAAATATTACAAGAACCAACTGAAAGAATTGAAAGTGGTTGCCTCTTAGGAAAGGAAAATAGGGAGGAATGAGGAAATTACCGCAGCAACAAGTTTAGGAGAATTATGTGCCTCTTTAAATTATGTGCCCATGGGCCAAGCACGGTGGCTCATGCCTGTAATCCTAGCACTTTGGGAGGCCAAGGTGGGAGGATCACTTGAGGCCAGGAATTCCAGACCAGCCTGGGTAACATAGCAAGACTCTGTTTCTACAAAAGAAAAAAAATTATCCAGGCATGTGGCACACATCTATAGTCCTAGCTATTTGGGAAGCTGAGGTGGGAGGATCACTTGAAGTAAGGAGTTTGATGATACAGTGAGCTATGATCAAGCACTGCACTCCAACCTGGGTAACAGAGTGAGACCTTGTCTCTTAAAATTATATGAATTTAAAAATAAAAAAATTATGTGCCCATGTAACTTTGATTAAAACTGGTAAAAAAGTGAAAGAAAATTCATTACAGATGAATAAAGCTCTTGAAAAATCAATGGATAATCACGTCTCTGTTTGCCAGAACATTCCCAGTTTTCATCTATTAATAGCACTCCCTTTTACTCTCAAAACATGCCCATTTGGCTAATTTTATGATGTGTGAGGTTGACACCTCCTGAATCCACTGACCAACCGAAACATCACCTTAACATCAGACACAGTGTTCTGATATGATGCAGCAGGAAGTACACGGTTCCACGTATGAAATATCCTTGCCAAAAGCAAAACTTGAATTTCAAGTCTCCTGGTCACGGTTTCTCAACCTCAGCACTACTGACATTTGGGGACACGTGGTTCTTTCCTGTGGGCAGCTGTCCTGTGCACTGCAGGATGTTTAGCAGCATCCCTGGCCTCTACCCACCAGATGCCTGCAGCACCCCCACCCCCAGGTGTGACAACCAAAAGTCTCCAGACATTGCCAAATGTCCCTGGGAGGTGAGGGAAGCAAAGTCTCCCCCAGCTGAGAATCACTGTTGTCTACATCTTCAGTACCAATGTACAGGAAACAGGATGGAAAAATAGGTTGAAGGACACCAGCAGAATACAACCAGCCACATTCAGAACGTGGGAAGTTCTGAAGGACAGATGACCCAACTATATCAACAAACAAATGGCATGGGGAAGGTATAGGGGAGGGACCATGACAGTATAAACCCCTTAAAAAATGTCAACAAATGCAATGTGTGGACCTTGTTTGGATCCTCATTTAAACAAACTGCAAAAAGACATTTTTGACACAACCGGAGAAAACTGTGTTCGAAGGTATTATGACACTAAGAAATAATGCTAATTTTGTGGATGTGATAATGGTAACTATGGTTACACTATTTTTTAAAGCTTTCTGTTAGAGACACATATTGCTGTACTCGTGGATAAAGTGTTACGACGTCTATCTGGTTGCAGTGAGGGAAAATGGGGACTAGATAAGACAACATCGAATCGGCGACCAGTATTGACATTGAGTGATGGGTACACAGATGTTCATTATACTCTTCTCTCAACTTTTTGTGTATGTTTGAAAGTTTTTGTAATAAAAACTGAAACGTAATAAATCAAATCCATGAAATTAACAAAGCATGGCTCAATGGGAAGCTTCCAGAGTTTGGGGCTGTATCCCTAGCTCCTAATAGTTCTGTTCATTTTAAGCAGGGAAGTCACTTCTCTGGCCTACAGAAAAAGGGATCTTGAATTAAGAGATGTTCATAGTTTCTTCCAGGTGAGATTTTTAATGACTCTGTGACATTTCTTGAATAAGTGAGCTGGATAACAGCCCTGAGGACCCAGCAGTCTCAAAAGCTTGACTTTGTGGTGGAGATGCTGGTGGACTTGCTGGTGGTGGGTACTGGCCCAGGGCTCCCAGGTTAAGCAATGTGCCCCCTCCTCGGCCCCTTCACTAGTTTAGAAGTAGCAAGATCAACTGCCTCGGAACATTCTGAATTAGAAAGCGTCTGCTGAATAAGGCTTGCGTCAAACTTCTCTTTAAGCGGCTGTGGCTGCAGTTTGAGTAACTTGTCAGGAAAGTGTGAACTACAAGTCAGTATTACAAAAGTGTTTATTTTCAGCCTTTCCAAAAAACAGTGAGAAAGAGGAAAGCATGCATAATAAAGCAGCCGGGCATCTGAGGCAAAAGTTGGCTTTTCCTTAATCCTCTCCTCCCATCCTCCTACCCTTTTTGACTACAGGTACCCCTTTTCTGTGAACTTGAATGCAGCCTCCCACAGGTTTGGACAAAAGAATGGCAGGAAGAGGACAGGTGGAACAGGATGGAGGAAAGAGGTAGCCCTCATAGGTACGGGTGCAGAGCTCAGAGTGGCAAAGGAACAGCAGAAGTCTTGTTCTCCCATGCCCCTGCCAAGTCCTGCTGCAACAAAATGATGAGCTTGGAACTGACTGCCAACTGGCCACAAAGGGAACCCTTATTACAGAGAGCTCCCTGAAACACCCGTGGAAACAGCATGCAAAAGATCTCTGCTCATGCTTTGAAGAATGCAGAAAACTTTCCTTGCCACCGTATGTGGAGCATTGCCCACAGAGAAGGGAAGGGGAAAACTCACACCCATCTCCTCCCCTCCACCCCAATCCTGGGCCCCAGCTAAAACCTCAGCTTCTTTCCCTCAATCTATCACAAGGGCCTCCCACCAGTCTTCCATCCATGAGGGTGGGCTTTTGCAAATGCAAGCCTGCCCGAGCTACTTACTCTACTCTTTAAGATATTTTCACAAGCCCTTATAGCTGGGGGGAATAAAATCCAGTGTACAGAAGTTCTAGTAGAGGCAGTGAATACTAGTGATTTAAAAGCATCCTCAGAAATCACAGGCAATGCAAGAACCCCTGGATAAACGTAAAATGAGTTTCTCTATAATACTCAGATGCCAGGCCTAGGGCCAGAGCCAAAGGAATCCCACCTAGACTCTGGGGCCCTTGGTTTTGGGCCTGTTCCCCAGCTTCTCCTATGCTGCAGCTCTTCCATCTCAGAAGAGAAGTGGTGGGGGTGAGGGGTGTCAGTTACCAAACGGCAAGTCCCTCCCTGAAGAAAGTGCTGTGGAAAGGGCAGCCCCAAACAGTGGGTTCCCCAGCCTGAGGGAGTAAAAAGGATGGAGCAGCCCCAGGAAGGCTAAAGTGTGCATTCCAAAAGTCTTGAACACCTAAGTTGTCAATCAAAGCAGTTCAGCTGGCAGCCCAGAGACCAGCAGCAGAGGCAAACAAGAGTCCTGAAGGGTAGAGAGAGTCAGAGTCAGCAGAAGGAGGATCAGGTCAACTTTGAAGATGAAGTACAAATGCCTAAGGCGTTTTGCCCTCCTTCGAAAAATGTGTAATTACACAAGTAATGCATGAATAAATTATACTGAGAAAATATATCACTTCAGGCTGGGTGTGGTGGCTCACACCTGTATTCCCAGCGCTTTGGGAGGCCGAGGTGGGCCGATCACCTGAGGTCAGGAGTTCGAGACCAGCCTGACCAACATGGAGAAACCACGTCTCTACTAAAAATACAAAATTAGCCAGGCGTGGTGGCACACACCTGTAATCCCAGCTACTCGGATGGCTGAGGCAGAAGAATCGCTTGAACCTGGGAGGCAGAGGTTGCGGTGAGCTGAGATAGTGCCATTGCACTCCAGCCTGGGCAACAAGAGTGAAACTCCGTCTCAAAATAAATAAATAAATAAATAAATAAATAAATAAATAAATAAAATACATCACTGCAGATTAAACTGCTATATTGGTTAGGATGTGTTTTCTTGTAACAGAACACCTGGCTAACAGTGGTTTACGAAACAAAGGCTTTTCAATATCTTAGGTAACAAGAAGTTTGGAGAAGAACAGTTTCTGCTTTGGAAAAGCAAGAAGATATCAAGATGCTGGGGTGGGCCTCATTCCTCCCTATTTTCCTTTCTGCATGTGGCCAACATGCAGAAACCCCACCTCTACTAAAAAAAAATACAAAATTAGCCAGGCATGGCGGCGCATCCCTGTAATCCCAGCTACTCGGGAGGCTGAGGCAGGAGAATTGCTTGAACTGGGGAGGCAGAGGTTGTGGTGAGCTGAGATCATGCCATTGCACTCCAGCCTGGGCAACAAGAGCAAAACTCCATCTCAAAAAAACAAAACAAAACAAAAACAAAAAATTAAGATGCTAGGCTAATGTCTCTACATTTCTCCATTTCTGCTGGCCTTTTTTTTTTTTTTTTTTTTTTTTTGAGATGGAGTCTTGCTCTGTCGCCCAGGCTGGAGTGTAGTGGCGCAATCTCGGCTCACCACAACCTCTGCCTCCCGGGTTCAAGGGATTCTTCTGCCTCAGCCTCCCGAGTAGCTGGGACTACAGGTGCATGCCACCACACCCAGCTAATTTTTTCATTTTTAGTAGAGACAGAGTTTCACCATATTTGTAAGGCTAGTCTTGAACTCCTGACCTCGTGATCTGCCCACCTCGGCCTCAGCCTCCCAAAGTCCTGGGATTCCAGGTGTGAGCCACCGTGCCCAGCCTCTCCTGGCCTTTTCCCCTGGGTCACAAGATGGTTGCCGTAACTCCAAGCATCACATTTCCAACAACTCCACCCCAAGGCAAAAAGGAAAGGGAGAAGCAGAACTTTTCACCTTCATCTACTTACTTCATCTACTATACTCTGTCTGTTATTAGAACAACAACAACAAAAACACTTCTTAAAAGTCAACAGCAGGTTCCATGCTCTGGTTCTGCCATGTAATCCAATAAGGATGAAGCCGAGCTCTGTATCAGCATCGCCCTCAAGCCATCCAGTGCAACCAGCCCGACCAGGCGCTCCTCATCCTGGAGAAGGCACAGTGGCTGTACCCAATGCCGCGAGTGTGTGGCCTGATGGAGTCTCTCAACTAGGAACCACAAACTGCTGGTGACCAACCCCAACCCACAGACACAACCCATGCCACCCACAGGAAAGCAGGTGGGACCGATGCTCCCTAGGCCAACGGTGAAGCTGGAGGAGGAGAGAGCACCAAAGGCTACATTGCAGAAGGAGTTGCAGCTGTGAAAAGGGTCAAGCAATGTAAGGATTATTATGAGATCCTGGGGGTGAGGAGAGGGGCCTCAGATGAGGACCTGAAGAAGGCCTACCACAAACTGGCCCTCAAATTCCACCCAGACAAGAACCATGCACCTGGCACCACTGGAGTTTTCAAAGCCATTGGCACAGCATATGCAGTACTCAGCAACCCAGAGAAGAGGAAGCAGTATGGCCCGGCACGGTGGCTCATGCCTATAATCCCAGCACTTTAGGAGGCCAAGGTGGGCGGATCATGAGGTCAAGCGTTCAAGACCAGCTGGTTTGAGACCAGCCTAGCCGACATGGTAAAACTCTGTCTGTACTAAAAATACAAAAATTAGCCGGCAGTGGCGGTGCATGTCTGTAAACCCAGCTACTCGGGAGGCCGAGGCAGGGGAATTGCTTGAACCAGGGAAGCAGAGGTTGCAGTGTACTAAGACCAAGCCACTGCACTTCAGCCTAGGCGACAGAGCAAGACTCTGTCTCAGGAAAAAAAAAAAAAAAAAGAAAGAAAGAAAGAAAAGAGGAAGCAGTATGACCACGTGGGCGATAACAGGAGCCAGGCAGTCAGGTCCAGCATCGATCGTCATGGGGACTTCCACCATGGCTTTGAGGCTGACATCTCCCCTGAAGACCTCTTCAACATGTTCTTTGGCAATGGCTTCCCTTCTAGTAAAGTCTACGTCTGCAGCAATGGCTGCATGCGCTATACCTACCAGCAAAGGCAGGGCCGCACGGAGAAGCGGAGTGACGGCAGCTTGCGGGTGTTTGTGCAGCTGATACCAATCCTCATCCTCATGTCAGCTCTCAGCCAGCTCATGGTCTCCAGTCCACCCTACAGTCTGAGCCCAAGACTGTTTGTGGGCCACATCACAGGCGAGTCACTGACCACCTGAGTGTCATCTACTATGTGGCAGGCATTTTCTCCGAGGAGTACACAGGCTCCAGCCTCCAAACAGTCAAACCGAATGTGAAAGATGATTATATCGCCAACCTCTGGAACAACTGCTGGACGGAGAAGCAGCAGACGAAAGGCTTGCTGTACCGAGGCCGCTACTTTGGTGACACAGATATGTACCACAAAGCACAGAAGATGGGCAGCCCCCTGCTGCAGCCAGCTGTCACAGGATCAGGCCTCCCTGCATGGATAATCCGGGGCCAGCCATGCCACCAAGGTCCAAACTATGAAATTCCTGGAGAATTTTTGGTGACATGCACTAAGCCAAGGCGATGGACTATATATTTAAGGAAAGACATACAAAGAAACAAAATTAAAATGGAATTGGAAGCCAAAAAAAAAAAAGTCAACAGCAGACTAGGTCACATGCCTAACCCTAGACAAATCACAGGCAAAGGGGAGTGGTATAAGCATACTTGGCTTAGCTCAATCGTGATTTGACACCTGGACCTACCTTCCCTGAGCACAATGCTGCCCTTTGATACCTGAACAAGATTTGAGTTGTTAGCATTAAAGAAGGGGGTGAGTGGGAAATGGCTGTTATTAAGCAGCCAGTACTATCTACCACAACTGAAGTCCCCTTTGACCACCCCCCAAATCTTGAGCTGCCTCCCACCTCTCCAGAGCAAACCACTCTTACCAGTTTGATGTATGTTATTCCAAACTTTGCATATGGACATATACGTATAACAAAATACCATAAAAGACATGGGGCATTTAATAGACTTTTTTTTTTTTTTTTTGAGGCAAAGTTTCGTTCTTGCCGCCTCAGCTGGAATGCAATGGTGTGATCTCGGGTCACTGCAACCTCCACCTCCCAGGTTCAAGCGATCCTCCTGCCTCAGCCTCCCAGAGTAGCTGAGATTACAGGCACACGCCATCATGCCCGGCTAATTTTTGTATTTTTAGTAGAGATGGGATTTCACCATGTTGGCCAGGCTGGTCCGGAACTCCTGACCTCAGGTGATCTGCCTGCCTCGGCCTCCCAAAATGTTGGGATTACAGGCGTGAGCCACCGTGCTGCACCTTAATAGACTTATGATAGTGTATGTGGTGGTGGGGGGCGGGGGTGAGTATCGTAAACATGCCATCCTACTCTAGGCATTTTTCTGCAATTTGCTTCACCACTCAACAATAGGTCTCAGCAATCTCTCCATAGCAATAACTACTGATTTATTCTGTCTTTTCAACTTCTGCCTAGGATTTCCTAGTATGGACACATCACAGTTTATTTAGATATTTCCCTATGGATAGCATAGTGGGTTGTGTTCCCAGCAGTTTCTAAGTACACCTGTGGATAAAGGCAGAGGATGTTCTCTTTGCCCCTCAGATCCATCCTTGTCTGCTCTGCATCCAGGCTGCTGATAACATGAGCTGACTCCCTCACCTTTTGGCATCTGGTTGGATGAAACCGATGTGAGTGGCAGGAAATCAAAGGGTGAAAAAAAGAGAACTTGGAGTGTTTATCCACCGGCTCACTTCCTACCACGCTGCAGGCTGGCAGTGGCCGTGTTTCTCTTGCAAAGGTCACAGGTCCTGTTAGGGGCCTGTCCTAGAGCTAAAGCTCTCAGGGTGTTCCTGTATCTGCTCTTGTCCCCTTGGCCTTCAGGCCCAGGAGTAGCAGCACCTCCACCTACTGCTAGCCCGAGGTGCTTCACCAGCCCCTGTTGGTTTCTCTTACTTTCTCTAAATACCCCCTTTAGTAACCTCTCTTTGACTTTACCTCTTCAGTGTACTGGCTGCTTCCTGATGGATTCTGACTGATGGAGCTAATTCTGTTCACTTAAAAGGGCAAGAACGATGAAGACCGCAATGTCAATTTGGCGGGGCTTTAGTTGACCTCCCAGTTTGTCTCACTGTTTCTCCCAGCATCTCCCCTTCCCAGCTCTGCTTTTATGTCCTCTCTGTCACTTGGTCCTTATAAGCAGCATCCCAGATGGCCCCTACTCCAGATCTATCTGGTCCCTGGGCCTCTACTCTATATACTACCCCATACGCACGCTACGCTCCCATCTAGACTGAACTCTCCTCACATGTGGAACCCACAGGAATCTTCAATTGACTGCTAAATCAGAGCCAGAAAATACTCTCAGTTCTCATGGAGCAGAAACAGGAAAATGCATGTGATCCCCAACTACAAAAATATCCCCCAGAAACATGATTCAGAGCCCAAAAGCTCCCTGTCACCCCTCGGAGGTCTCTAATACCTTACCTCATACCTCCTCTTAAGCTCAGCACTAAGTACTCCAGGCTGCGAGATTAGTTTAGCAACCAGTCAACAAGTTTCCAAAATTCCCAGCCTAGTCGTTAAGAATATGGGATTTTCAGCAATTTCTCATCTGGGTGTATACCCCAAGGAGATGAAATCACCACCTCATAAACACATCTGCACTCCCATGCTCATTGAAGCATTATTCACAATAGCCAAGATATGGAAACAACCTAAATGTCCATCTATGGACAAATGGATAAAATATGATGCGTACACACACACACACACACACACACACACACACACACACACACAGACACACACAGAGGAATATTATTCAGCCTTAAAAAAGGAGAGCCTGTCATTTGCGCCAGAACATGGATGAACCTAGAAGACATGTGCTAAGTGAATTAAGCCAGACACAGAAATAAAAATATTGCATGATCTCACCTATACATGGATTTAAAAAAAAAAAAAAAGCTCAAATACACAGAGACAGAGAATAAAACAGAGGTTACCATGGCCAAGGGGGAGGGGGAGAGGAAATGGGGACATGTAGGTCAAAGGACATAAAATAGCAGATAACGCAGGATGAACACCTTTAGAAATCTAATGTACAACATTAGGGCTAAGTTAATAAAATTGCATTGCTTTAAAATTTGTGTTAAATAAGTAGATTTTAGCTGCTCTTGTCACAAAAAAAGTAACTGTGTAACTGTGAGATGATAGATATGTTAATCAGCTTCACTATAGTAACCATTTTACTATCTATATCTGTATCCTATAACATCATGTTGTAAACCTCAAAGATACACAATAAAAATTATTTTTAAAGAAGAATATGGGCTGAAAAAATCAAGATTCAAATTTTGATCCCAACACTCAGCAGCTGAGAGGCCTCATGAAAGCTATTCCACTCTGTGCCTCAGTTTCCTCATTTGTAAAATTGAAATTATAAAATTACCTCATAAAGCCCAGGCATGGTGGTTCATGCCTGTAATCCCAGCACTTTCAGAGGCTGAGGCAGGTGGATCACCTGAGGTCAGGAGTTCAAGACCAGCCTGGCCAACATGGTAAAACCCTATCTCTATCAAAAATACAAAATATAAAAATTAGCTGGGCATGGTGGTGGGCACCTGTAATCCCAGCTACTCAGGAGGCTGAGGCAGGAGAATCGCTTGAGTCCGGGAGGCAGAGGTTGCGGTGAGCTGAGATAGCGCCATTGCACTCCAGCCTAGGCAACAAAGCGAGACTCTGTCTCAAATAAAATAAAATAAATAAATAAAATAAAATTACCTCATAGGATAGTTTCAAAGATTCCATAATATAATATATCTAAAAGATCTTGGCCGGGCACAGTAGCTCATGCCTGTAATCCCAGCACTTTGGGAGGCCGAGGCGGGCGGATCATGAGGTCCGGAGATCGAGACCATCCTGGCTAACACAGTGAAACCCCATCTATACTAGAAATACAAAAAATTAGCCAGGCGTGGTGGCACGCACCTGTAGTCCCAGCTACTTGGGTGGCTGAGGCAGGAGAATCGCTTGAACCTGGGAGGCGGAAGTTGTAGTGAGCCAAGATCACACCACTGCACTCCAGCCTGGGCGACAGAGTGAGACTCCATCTCAAAAAAAAAAAAAAAAAAAAAAAAAAAAAAAAAGATCTTAACAAGGTGCCTAGTCCACAGAGAGCCCTCTATAAATGGTAACAGATACGGTTTTTCTGAACTCCGTATAAGTTGGTGTGGGAGGAAAAAGAAAACATGGGCCCTACCCCCAAGAAGCCTGCAATCTACTTTGGAAGATGAGATGAACATTCTTATAATAATGAACAGCACAGATGACCCTATATTTTTAAGTGGTAAATTATCTGATTTGAGCTACAGTGAAACAGTATTGGAACTATCTTTTCCACATACCTGTCCATTCCTTTTTTTTTTTTTTTCGGCAGGGTCTTGCTCTGTCACCTAGGCTGGAGTACAGTGGCATAATCACAGCTCACTGCAGCCTCAACCTCCTGGGCTCAAGTGATTCTCCTGCCTCAGCCTGCCAGGTAGCTGGGACTACAGATGTGCACCACCATGCCTTACTAATGTTTTTTAATTTTTGTAGAGATGGGGACTCACTGTGTTGCCCAGGCTGGTCTTGATCTCCTGGGCTCAGGTGATCCTCCTGCCTCGGTCTCCCAAAGTGCTGGGATTACAGGCATGAGACACCACACCCAGCATTTCTTTTTATATTGTCTGTAAGTTTCTTTATTTTATTTTATTTTTGAGACGGAGTCTCGCTCTGTCACCCAGGCTGGAGTGCAGTGGTGCAATCTTGGCTCACTGCAACCTCCGCCTCCCAGATTCAAGCGATTCTCCTGCCTCAGCCTTCCGAGTAGCTGAGACTACAGGCGCTCCACCACACTCAGCTAATTTTTTGTATTTTTAGTAGAGATGGGGTTTCACCATGTTAGCCAGGATGGTCTCGATCTCCTGACCTTGTGATCCGCCCACCTCAGCCTCCCAAAGTGCTGGGATTACAGGCGTGAGCCACCGCACCTGGTCTGTCTGTAAGTTTCTTGAGGGTAAGCACCAAGCATTATTTTGTATAATAATAATGTTATCATTTGTGTAATATATCCATTTTGTACACCCATTACTTTCTGTGTAGCCATCGCTCCACACACAGCAGGCATGCAAATGCAATTTGTCCATATAGCCAGAAAGTATTTGCACAGCACGTTAGAACAAGCACTTAGTTCTTTACAAAGCGCTTTGAAAGGGAAGATCATTTATTTTCATAACAACCATGTGAGATAGTTACTATTATTATTAGAATCTGGATTTTCCAAACGAGGAAACTGTGGCTCAAAACAACTAAGCATCTTCTTCAAGTCACACAATCAGTTTATGATGCGGTTGGTCTGCGATCCAAGACATTTGACCAGAATAAATGTGGAGCCTCTTCCTATAAGGGCCACAGAAGTCCACAAGCTGAAGAAGTGTATCCTCTGCCAAATGTCTTTTTCCAGCCTCAAGTATGTTCTCTTTTTTCTAACCTTTCTCTTTGCTCTCTCCAACTGAGACAGCTGGCTCCAGTTTTTTCTTTTAGCCAAAGGGAATCCAATGCATTAGCATTTCTTTTGAGGGAGGCAGAGACTCTCCTGTTTATCCAAGCCCCTATCAGACTTATAAATGTATAATATAGTCATTAAACTCTGAAATACATGACACAGTCATAACCACACACAAGCTATTAAAAAGTTCCTAACCTCCAGTGGGAGTTATTCACTATGCTTACTGTTCTCTCCTCTTGGCAGGGCCAAGAGAGAACATGGGCTCTGTTTGGGAGAAATCTTTTCTTTTCACCAGGAATCCTTCTAAAAGCAGTTATATTGCTGATAAAAACCTTATTTATTTGTATGCTTCTGAATGCATTGGAAGGCAATCACAAAAAGCACGGTATGCTCTTTGCAGGGAAAAAAATCAAACAATACTGAAATGTGTAAAGTAAAAACAGAAAGTTCTCAAGAGAATGAGAAGAAGTCACAAAGTGGGAGAAATTATTTTAAAAAGATATATCTGATAAAGGACTGTTATCCAAAATATACAAAGAACTCAACAATAAGAAAATGAACAATCCAATTTTTTAAAATAACCAAATGACCTAAACAGACACCTCAACAAAGAAGATATCAGATGGAAAACATACACATGAAAAGATGCTCAACATCATGTGCATCAGGGGATTTCAAATTAAAACACAATAAGATGCTACTACCCACCTATCAGAATAGTTAAAAACCAAAACAGTAACACCACCAAATGCTGGCAAGGATGAACAGCAAGAGGAACTTTCATTCATTGCATGTGGAAATGCAAAATGGTACCGCCACTTTGAAAGACAGTTTGGCAGTTTCTTACAAAACTAAACATACTCTTACCATATGATCCAGCAATCGTGCTCCTCGGTATTTACCCAAATGAGTTGAAAACATGTCCGCACAAAAACCTGCACATGAATGTTTATAACAACTTTATTCATAATTGCCAAAACTCGGAAGCAACCAAGATGACTTTCAGTTGGTGAATAGATGAACTGTGGTACATCCAGACAATGGAGTATTATTCAATGCTAAAAAGAAATGGGCTATCAAGCCATGAAAAGACATGGAGCAATCTTAAATGCATATTACTGAATGAACAAAGCCCATCTGAAAAGTCTACATACTGTATGATTCCAACTATATGACATTCTAGAAAAGGCAGAACTACGGAGACAGTAAAGATCAATGGTTGCCAGGAGCTGGGGCGGTGGGGGAGGGGGTTGCCTGGATGAATAGGCAGAGCACACAGGATTTTTAGGGCAGTGAGGCTACTCTGTATGATTCTGTAATGGTGGATGCATGTCATTACACATTTGTTCCAATGCACAGAATGTACAGCACAAAGAGTGAACCCTAGGGTAAACTATGGACTTTGGGTGATAATAATGTACAATGTAGTTTGACCAATTGTAACAAATGTATACTTTGGTGCAGATTTTGATAGTGGGGGAGACTGGGCATATGTGCGGACAGGAGGTATATGGAAAATCTCTGTACCTTCTTACTCTAGTTTGCTGTGAGCCTAAAACTTCTCTTAAAAATTTGTCTATTTTTTCAACTAAAGTTTTTTTTCTCATATCTCCCATGCCCAATCTATTTCCCTTGTGTAACTGTTGTTTAATGTTTAGCGTATTTTCTTTCCATCTTTTCTTTCTCACACACCCATGATGTCTATGTATATGTAAGAATTTTTATTTTTTTATTATTATTTTTTTAACATGGAGTTTCACTCTTGCCGCCCAGGCTGGAGTGCAATGGTGTGATCTCCGCTCGCTGCAACCTCTGCCTCCTGGGTTCAAGCAATTCTCCTGCCTCATCCTCCCGAGTAGCTGGGAGCCCACCACGATGCCTGGCTAATTTTTGTATTTTTGGTAGAGACAAGTTTCACCATGTTGGCCAGGATGGTCTCAAACTCCTGATATCAGGTGATCCGCCCGCCTCCTCAGCCTCCCAAAGTGCTGGGATTATAGGCTTGAGCCACCGCACCCACCCTATATGTAAGACTTTCTTAAAGATCAGTGGCTGTTATGTATACATACATGAGTAGAGCAGGGTCTTCTTATAATAATGGAAATACTTAAAAATACCTAGCTGTTCCAAGCAAGGAATAGTTAAGCAAACTATTATTTATTGCTAACTGAGCACTGTGTAAAGGAAACAACTTTGGGCTCTAAGGTAGTTAGAGTAGAGTGGTAGTAGGAATAGCAGTGGTAGAGTCAGACAGAACTGGGTTTAAAATCCCCCATCACTATTTAAACAAGTAGTGAGTTTTCTCTAACCCTCATTTTTCATCTGTACCATAAAAATATTAGTGCTCACTCAAAGGATTGCTGTACGGATTAAATTAAAAGTGAGAATGTATACAAGGTCCTCAGCAAAGGGCTTGGCACCTAATAGATGCTCCATTAGCTCCAACCCCTTCTTGGCCATAGACCCTTGTCCTGGTGATCATTATTACCCAACAGCTTGCCTCAGTGCTTGGCACAAAATAAGCAGTAAAATAAATGTTGGCTGAGTTGAACTGCAGTGGAACAATATAGCTTTTAAAAATCAATATTTGGAGACATGGGATATGGTTTAGTATTTCAAGCAAGATGAGACTGAATAGAGAGAATCCAAGGTGGACTCAAGGTTGGAAGGTCAGGGTTGGTGGAGGTCAGGGAAGTCCCAGCCACCCTGCACAGTGGAAAGGGCAGAGAAGGAAGGAAACCATCTCAGGTGAGCTCAGCCATTCTCAGCACCAAAGAGGTGGTGCCCAAGGGGCTGGAAAAGCTTCTGGTAAACTTCGCATCTGCCCTGGTAACGAGGTTTTCTCTGCGTTGCTGCCATGACTCTCTGCTGACACATTAAGAAAGAGAGCCCAATCCTATGCAAAAAATGCAGAAAAGTGAGTTCTCATAAGAGAAAAGGAAGGAGGACGCTCATGGCATAACCTATAGAATACTGCAGGAGCATTTCTTTTTTTTTTTTTTTTTTTTTTTTTGAGACGGAGTCTCACTCTGTTGCCCAGGCTGGAGTGCAGTGGTGCGATCTCAGCTGCTCACTGCAACCTCTGCCTTCCGGGTTCAAGCAATACTCCTGTCTCAGCCTCCTAAGTAGCTGGAACTACAGTCACCTGCCACCATGCCCAGGTAATTTTTGTATTTTTAGTAGAGAGGGGGTTTCACCTTGATGGCCAGGCTGGTCTCCAACTCCTGACCTCAGGTGATACACCTGCCTCGGCCTCCCAAAGTGCTGGGATTACAGGCATGAGCCACTGCACCTGGCCTGCAGGAGCATTTCTTTTTTTTTTTTTTTTGAGACAGAGTTTTACTCTTGTTGCTCAGGCTGGAGTGCAGTGGCGTGATCTCGGCTCACCATAACCTCTGCATCCCGGGTTCAAGTGATTCTCCTGCCTCAGCCTTCGGACTAGCTGGGATTACAGGCCTGCACTATCATGCCTGGCTAATTTTGTATTTTTAGTAGAGATGGGGTTTCTCCATGTTGGTTAGGCTGGTCTTGAACTCCTGACCTCAGGTTATCTGCCCGCCTTGGCCTCCCAAAGTTCTGGAATTACAGGTATGAGCCACCGCGTCTGGCCAGGAGCATTTCTTAAAACAAAAATAACTTTGGTTTTATATTACAAAAATATATCCCCCAACCGTAAGAGGAAAAAAATCATCCATTATCTAACCAGAGAAAACTCTTGTTAAGACCTTGCTCTTATGCCCTTGTAGATTTTTTCCTATGCCTGCATACATATATCTTGCACATATCATAAGTGCAAAATATTATATGTGTTTTCCATACAGGATATCCTCCTATCATGTCAATAAACAATCATCTACGACATCATTTTTAGTGGCTGAATAAAATTCCAACGTCTGACTAACCCATACCTTATCTAACCAATCATCTATTGTCAGACACTTGGGTCATTTCCAAAATCTTGCTACTATAAACAGAGCTGCCAGGAACTTCCTTAGAGCCATGCCCTGAACTTCTGATCCTCTTTCACAGAAGGGTGAAAGAGAACAATGAGCTATTTGCTAAAGTCGACTTCAACCCCAACCCACTACCCCCTTGTCCCCACCCATGGTGATACTCAGAAGTCCTCTGGAGACCAGCTCGGGTAATCCACGGTCAGGACCTCGGATGCCCGAGGATTTGCCCCCGCTCGTAGAAGGAGCGTCTGAGTCTCTTTGAATCCACATAATAATCATTATTATTTTTTTGAGACAGGCTCTTGCTCTGTCACCCAGGCAGGAATGCAGTGGCATTATCAGGGCTCACTGCAGCCTCGACCTCCTGGGTTCAAGCAATCCTCCCACCTCAGCCTCCTGAGGAGCTGTGACTACAGGCACGCATCAGCACATCCAGCTAATTTTTGTAATTTTTTGTAGAGACAGGGTTTCACCATGCTGTCCAGGCTGGTCTCAAACTCCTGAGCTCAAGCGACCCACCCGCCTCAGCCTCCCAGAGTTCTGAGATTACAGGCGGGAGCCACCATGGAATCCACATAATTAGATGTGGGGGCCCAGAAACCAGGCCAGCTCTAGCCACAATTGGGAGACAGATTCAGGAGGTCCTGGGTCACCATCTTGAGTGTTTCCCTTCCCCAATACTGTCATGTCCTCCCAAGAGGAAACTACCTAGTCTCCAAACCCCTGAGCCCTGCTCTCAGATTGACAACCTCATTTCTACAGCTGTGACAGCAGTCAGGCTAGAAAGAGCCATACCTTCCAGTAACATCTTTTTATGAAGCTCCGTTTAACATCTTGAGTCAGCCATGTTTGGAACTAAACACTGCAGACAGGCATAAGGTGAATAAACCATCATCCCTGCCCTCAGGTGGCTTCTACTCTGGATTACTCTCCCAGAGCTGTCAAACTGGGTGACTTCAAACAACAGAAATGTGTTTTCTCACAGTTCTAGAGGCTACAAGTCAGAAAGCAAGCTGTTGGCAAGCCCACACTCCCTCTGAAGGGTCTAGGGAAGAATCTTTCCTTGCTTCTTCCTAGATTCTAAGGGTGGCTGGCAAACCTTGGCACTGCTTGGCTTGCAGCTACACCACTCCAATCTCTGCCTCCACCTTCACATGGCCTCTTTCCCTGTGTTTCTGTGTCTCTGTGTCCAAACTTCCCTCTTCTTATCAGACACTAACCATACTGGATTTAGGGCCTCCCTAATCCAGCGTGATTTCATCTTGACTAATTATTAGGTTGGTGCAAAAGTAATTGCGGTTTTTGCAATTACTTTCAATGGCAAAAACGGCAATTACTTTTGCACCCACCTAACAAATTTGCAAGACCTTATCTCCAAATAAGATCACTTTCTGGGGTTCTGTGTGGACATGAATTTTGGGGAGACACTACTCAACCCAGTACACTCACGGATAGAGGCAAAGATAAATGTAAAACATGAGGCCTGGCGCAGTGCTACACACCTGTAATCCCAACACTTTGGGAGGCCAAGGTGAGAGAATCACTTCAGGCCAGGAGTTCAAGAGCAGCCTAGGCAACAAAATGAGACTCTGTCTCTGAGAAACAAAACGTAAATAAAAATAAATAAAAATCAAAACTGCAGGTATGAAATTACCTAAAACTAAAAGCTAAAATAAGCTTTAAATGAACCAGGAGGGAAAAGATGTAGGTGTGAGTATGAGGTGTGAAGAATTGTGAGCCTGGGGGTTTCTTACAAGCACCTTTAAGTCACTTTGTCTTGTACTTCCTGGTCTGGCTATGTCTAGAAGTCACACTTGCTATGAGACCCCCATGGGCCCCCTAAATCTCCCTGTGGAATAAGGAATACTTCTTGACTTCATGTTTTTTTTTTTTTTTTTTTTTTTGCCACTACTATTTCAGTATAACTTCTTGATTTCTCTCCAGCTTTACTCACAAGCCCATTTCCTTTCAACCATAAGTTCTGGAGACAATCATGGCAGGAAAAAGGCAAACCTTAATGAGGAACATACAAAGGCAAAACTGCAACAGCTTTTCCCCCAATTTGCTGTGCTTTCTGCACATTTTTTCCCCTTGCCTCTGCTATTTCCAGTTTTGAAAAGTGGGGAAGGTGCGGGAAGCAGCATTATCCTTTTTGAATCTGTGAAGTTGCTCTTTCCTGCCCCAGCTGTGTACTGCTGCTCACACAGCAGGGTCGTAAAATCCCAGTGAGATAATGAGGGTGGGGCCCTCCCCTTGAGCGAGTGCAGGCAACAGTCTCTGCACTTTCAGAGCTGACCCTCGGTGCTGAAAGGGCTTGGTGGGCGCTGAGATTTCAGAGATGCCACTTGACAATCAAGTCGTTAAAGAGGCAGCAGGGTTTTCTTCAGAAGCATATGCTCCCATACCTAAACCTTCCCCTTGAACAACCTCAGAAAGGTTACAATTTTTCTCCACCAACTCTTATGGATAACAGCAGAACTCAGAACAAGGGCTGTCACAGTCGATGCCCCATCCAGAGATTCCCCCCAGCACAGGGTCCAGTGGGACCATGACCCTGACCCCAGGCTTTCTTCTGCAAGCATCTTTGACTCATGGCCTAAGAACTGTCTTTGGCTGCCTGGGGAGACTGTCCTGAAAGCACAGGGGAGGAAACCCTTTGGGAGCAACTCTCAAGCAATGAGTAACAGGAGGTGATGAAAAAGACCCCAACTTTCTTGCCCTTGGCAAGAGGAGAGACAACTCTGAGGTTTCTCTCTGCAGTCTCCCAGAGGTCCCCAGCAGGAATGAACCTGAGGGCCCACAGTGGGAACCTGCTCATTAACGTATCCTGTACTGTCTCACTTCCCCTCTTTCTTACCTGTGCCTCCTGGGGTCGCCTCTCAAATACACGATTTGCACTCAAATCTGTATCATCAGATCAGTTTCTGAGGGCACCCAACTTAAAACACATAGTTGCATTAATGTGTATTTTCCTGTTGGATGGTGAGCTCCCCACAGACAGCCAAAAACCATATTTCTCTGAGAACTCACACTGCCAAATGCTTTCTGTGAATTACCTCATCTTATCTGCATGACAACCCTAAGAGGCCACCACTATTATTATTATCCCCATTTTACAAATGAGAAAAATGAAGCTCAGAGAGCTTAAGTCACTTGCCCAAGGTCACACAGAAGAGCTGGGATTTGAACCAAGGTGGTCTCTCTCTGAAGTTCACACTCTTAATGACTGCATGTCAGATAGGGTATTCAATCATGGTGTGAAAGGAAGGAAGATGGTAGCAAGCAAACTTGACAAGCACTGGTACAGTGTTCATTATTGGATGCTAGAGATCAGCCAATTTCTTAAACATGTTTAAGACCCAATGGAGACAGGGGCCATCAGAGTGTCCTTCCCCAGATTGTCATGTACCTTTTTTCTGTTCATTTATTGATTCCTCATATGTCTAAGACACTGAATTAGGACCTGTGGAGGTCACAAATTAAAGCAAATTCGAGGAGCTTACAATCTACTAGAGGGTGTGGGAGAGGGACAAAGATAAGGTAGAAGTGCCTGGAAAGATAAATGACAAGACCAGAGCTTCCATCAGGCTCAACTGATTCATGGCCAAGTGCGTTGAGCAGAGAAGTGCCATGTTTTCAGAGAAGGTGGCCCCTGGGAACTGGAGTGGACAGCTGCCCTGGAAAAGTAAGGCTTAGAGAATGAGGGGAGTTTGCTGGCTAGGAGCAGAGCTGGGGAGGGAAAACAAAAGGGGAGAGGCACATGAGCAAAGCCATAAAGCCAGGACATACCAGGTGATTCTCTTCATCACTCTGCCTCCCCCACCTTTCCTCAGGTCAGAACAACTGGGGAGTCAAAGGGGGTGATTGAAAAAGATTTTTACCAGGAGGGAAACCATGGTTCAAGAGACAATGGCTGAGGATTGTAGATACATGGTAATTCACGACTACTTTTCAAGCCAAGACATGGATAAAGTATACAAACCACATACTGAACAAGTCACCTTTCTTGCAGGTCTAAGAGGGCTGATTGAGTAAGATGACGCATGTGACCGCTGTGGCTCCCCAGTCTGAAAACTTGGCACCAGAAGACACTGTGTAACTGCCAGTCTTACTGTTGTGCTTGGATCACACCACTTGGAACTCGGGAGTTTCACATACTTAGGGGGCTGAAGACATTTCCCTGAAGCCTTGGCAACTGAGACCTCATTTACAGCTCCTGTGCTGGGACAGGATTTCTTCTTTGCTTACCTTCACCCTTCACCCCAGTGAGGGCGTGGGCAGGAGAGATTGGCACACTGGATAAGAAAGAGAGAGAGCCCAGCCAAATACTCGGCACCATTTTGTAAGGAGCAATCAGGCGTGGAAAGCCTTGAAGATTCTGGGCTACCTCAGGCAGAATGTGCTCAAGAAGAACCTTACCCTTTTTGTTTTTAATTTATTTTCTCAAAAATTGAGATGGGCCAGACATGATGGCTCATGCCTATAATCCTGGCACTTTGGGAGGCTAAGATGGGAGGATGGCTTGAGCCCAGGAGTTCGAGACCAGACTGGGCAACATAGTGAGATGCTATCTCTACAAAAAAAAAAATACAAAAATTAGATAGGTGTGGTGGCACATGCCTGTAGTCCCAGCTACTTGGGAGGCTCAGGTGGGAGGATTGCTTGAGCCCAGGAGGTTGGAGCTGTGGTGAGCCAAGATCGCATGACCACATTCCAGCCTGGGCAACACAGTGAGACCCCATCTCAAAAAAAGAAGTGAAAAAAAATAGAGATGGAGTCTGTGTTGCCCAAGCTGATCTCGAACTCCTAGGCTGAAGTAGTCCATCCACCTCAGCCTCCCAAAGTGCTGGGATTAGAGGCATGAGCCACCGTGCCCACAGGTCTTGCTCTTGGTGGCTGTGTTCACAGCTAACAACCCCTCATATTCCTTCAGCATGCCCTAAATACACATACAATCTAAGTAAACACAATGTCTGTTCTTCACAGCCTACGCCAAGTCCCAAACAGATGGCTGCCCCAAGGCTCCTTTCAAATAGAAATTCCACAACCACCATTCTTACCAGCCTTACATTGGGCCACCTAGAGTTTTATAGCCAGGGCTATACGAAGGCAAGTCCCAGGATGCAAGTCCCAAGAGGTTAAAAATAGTTTGCCATTTCTTCAGCAAGATACCAGGCATCGTTGAAGTGACATTATGTAACCAACAAGCTTATGTAAGGATCATGCCCCTGGCTTTCCCCACACCCTGCCCTAGACAAGGCAAATACAGGTGTATTGATGCCTATGGGGCAATCTTTGCCCATGGGGGCCTGGGAGCGAAGGATAAATGCTTCCCCATTTCCTCTCCCCCAACCCTAGGATGTTCCTGAGATGCATTTCATAAATCTTCTCAGAAGGTTCTGCGTAGGGGTGGCCAACGCAATAACTCATCATTTTATTGTGATGGGGTTCAGAACACACTACCCCAAAATATGGCACCTTGGCATTTGAGAAAACAGCAGAAGCAGGAAGGTCTCTCTGACCTTTTCTTGACCTTCTCCCCTGAAACAGACCAGAAAAGGATGTTCTTACATTCCCCTAAAGTAGGTCATAAGGACCAGGTGCAGTGGCTCATGCCTGTAATCCCAGCATTTTGGGAGGCCAAGACAGGAGGACTGCTTGAGGCCGTGAATTCAAGACCAGCCTGGGCAACATAGTGAGACCCTGACTCTGCAAAAAAATCAAAAAATTAGCCAAGCACGGTGGTGCACATCTATGGTCCCAGCTACTCCGGAGGCTAAGGTTGGAGGATTGTTTGAGCCCATACGGTCAAGGCTGCACATTGCAGCTTTGATGGTGCCACTCCACTCCAGCCTAGGCACCAAAGCAAAATCTCGTCTTAAAAAAAAAGTAGTTGATAGGTCATAAAACCCTCATTCAGGCCAGACGAGGCAGCTCGCACTATGGGAGGTCGAGGTGGGAGGATCACTTGAGCCCAGGAGTTCAAGACCAACCTGGGTAACATCGTGAGACCTCATCTCTATAAAAATGTTAAACAATTAGCTGAGCATGGTGGCAAGGTGGGAGGATCACTTGAGCCAGGAAGGCAGAGTTGCAGTGAGCACTGTACTCCAGCCTGGGCAACAGAGTGAGACTCTGTCACAAAATAAATAAATAAATACCCTAATTTCAGAGGTGCCCTCCCTATGCCTGAAGGAAAGAAATGTCCTTATCCCTGAAGACACAGAGACACAGAGAAGAATTTGAACAAAAGAATCTTGCTAAATTCCCCCCAGTTGATTACTATTAGGTCATATCCCCTTTGTCCAATCATACCTCTCAGTGACTGTCCGCTCTTCATCAAACCTAAACATAAAAAAACACAAGCTTGACTGGGTGCAGTGGCTCACACTTGTAATCCCAGCACTTTGTAGGCCAAGGCGGGCAGATCTACTGAGGTCAGGAGTTCAAGGCCAGCCTGGCCAACATGGTGAAACCTCGTCTCTACTAAAAATACAAAAATTAGCCAGGCGTGGTGGCGCTCGCCTGTAGCCCCAGCTACTCGGGAGGTTGAGCCAGGAGAATCGCTTGAACCTGGGAGGTGGAGGTTGCAGTGAGCTGAGATCGTGCCACTGCACTCCACCTGAGTGACAGAGCAACACTCCATCTCAAAAAAAAAAAAAACCACACAAGCTTCCCTCTTTCGTGGTTCTTCATTTTTTTGTTTGTTTGTTTGTTTGTTTTGAGATGGAGTCTTGCTGTATTGCCCAGGCTGGAGTGAAGTGGTGTGATCTCGGTTCACTGCAACCTCCACCTCCCGAGTTCAAACAATTCTCCTGCCTCAGCCTCCCGAGTAGCTGGGACAACAGGCAAGTGCCACCACGCCCAGCTAATGTTGTATTTTTAGTAGAGTCGGGGTTTCACCATGTTGGCCAGGCTGGTCTCAAACTCCTGACGTCAGGTGATCTGCCTGCCTCAGCCTCCCAAAGTGCTAGGATTATAGGCATGAGCCACCACGCTCAGCTGGTTCTTCATTTCTGAAGGCCGCATGCTACATCAAATATATTAAATAAGTTAATATGCTTATTTTTATTTGTTTATTTATTTGTTTGAGATGGAGTCTCGCTCTGTCGCCCAGGCTGTAGTGCAGTGGTGTGATCTCGGCTCACTGCAACCTCTGTCTCCAGGGTTCAAGTGATTCTCTTGCCTCAGCCTCCCAAGTAGCTGGGGCTACAGATGCTCACCACCATGCCCAGCTAATTTTTTTTGTATTTTTAGTAGAGATGGGGTTTCACTATGTTGGCCAGGGTGGTCTTGAACTCCTGACCTCAGGTGATCCACATGCTTCAGCCTCCCAAAGTGCTGGGATTACAAGCGTGAGCCACTGCACCTGGCCTGAATATGCTTCTTTCTTGTTAACTTGTCTTTTATTATAGGTGCCTCAGCTAAGATACTTAGGAATCTCAAAATATATCACTTGGCTTCTGAAAGTGACCCAGTAGGGCACAGTGGTGTGGGTCTCCTTAGATCCCGTCTTCTGTTGGTGCTACACATGAACCTTTTCTCTTGTAACCAGTCAGACATTGACTCTGAGAAGTCCTCATGCAACCCATAGAAGGAGAAGATGATCCCTCTATCTACAGTGGATAGGCATAACAGGTGAATTCTTTTCACTAAATCCCGTTTCACTTTGTTGATTCACTAGAACTCATCTTGTGGGAGGACCACTGACTCACCATGCAAAAATGGGAAGATCAGTTTCATTAGAAGTGGGATGTTTCACACGCTTCTTACATACACACATCAGGACTCAAAGTGGGGTGACGTGGTTTGGCTGATGTCTAAGTGCCCTCAACCCAACATCGAGATTTTAACCAAATATAGCAAGGAGTCTTCAATTTGAGAATCCAGCTCCCTCTTCCAAAGCAGATGATAGGTGAGAATAAGGGAGGGGGTTGGGAAAGTGGGAGAAAGATGGGATTCGAGTTAAAATAAACCCGAGAGGAAAGAGCAGAATTCTAAAGAGAAGGAAAGAACTCATCTACATCTTCTTCTGTTTGAGTACCAAGGTCTGACCATAATCGTTTTCAAAGAGACAGAAAACATCCAGAAAGATATGTGTCATGCATGGTGAAGGTTGAGTTTTATCTGGAGTAGGAAAACTAAGACTGCAAATAGTTAAAAAAAAAAAAAAAAAAGTAGTGTTTCAGTATTCAGCACTCATCACAGATCAAAATTCACATTTTAAGCTCAAAACTAACTGTTTTATAAGTTATAAACTTATCATTTTGATATATTAAAAATGTGAACGCTGGAACAAAAAGTTATTTCTGAATTTTTCGAAAGTGTGTGGGGAAAAAAAAAAAACCTCCTTTTCTCCATGTCCTTCTCTGGCAGCAGGGAGCTGTTGACATCTACCAAAGTCCTGAGTATCTAGTTAGTTATACAACATCCTGAAGGCTAGCTAGAAGCATGAGCTGTGCAATCCCACTCCTAGGTACTTACTCAAGAGAAATGAAAAGTTACATTCACATGAAAATCTGCACAAATGTTTACCCACCTTTATTCAGCCTGCGCTGGGCACAACCCACATGTCCTTCACCTGAAGAATGGATAAACAAAGAGTGGTACATCCATACAACGCAATATTTCTCTGCAACAAAAAGGAACAAAAGATGGATGTATGCAGATTTTGCTAAATGAAAGAAAATAGTCTCAAAGGGCTGTATGATTCCATTTGTATAACATTCTAGAAAAAGTAAACAGAAAACTGATCGCTGGGTATACAGGGGGCAGGGGCAAATAGAAAGAAGGGATCGAGGCTGGGTGCAGTGGCTCACACCTGTAATCCCAGCGCTTTGGGCAGTCGAGGCAGGAGGATCACGTGAGGTCAGGAGTTTGAGACCAGCCTGGCCAACATGGTGAAACCCTGTCTCTACCAAAAATACAAAAATTAGCCAGGTGTAGTGGTGCATGCCTGCAGTTCCACCTACTTGGGAGGCTGAGGCAGGAGAATCACTTGAACCTGGGGAGACGGAGGTTGCAGTCAGTGAGCCGAGATCGCGCCACTGCATTCCAGCCTGGGTGACAGAGGGAGACTCCGTTTCCAAAAAAAAAAAAAAAAAAAAAATTAGAAGGAAGGGATTGATTACAAAAGGACGCAAGGGAATTTTTGAGGGTGATGGAGCTGTTCTGTATCTTTATTATGGTGGTATTTCATTTGTCAATCCTCATAGAATTGTACACTGCCAAAACAAAGTGAATTTTACTTTATGTAGATTATACCTCAATTTAAATTATTTATTTCTTTATTTTTAAAGACAGAGGTCTCCTTATGTTGCCCAATCATGCCTCAGCCTCTAGAGTAGCTGGGACTATTGGCGCACGCCACTGCTCCCAGGTGATATACATCAAAAAAAAAAAAAAAAAGACATGGGCCTTGGGGTCACTAGCCTGTTACAGAACCTCAGCCCCACCATTTCCTTAGCTGTGTGACCTTGGACAAGTTCCTTAAGCTTTCTGGGCCTTGGTATCCTCATCTGTACATGGTGATGTAATAGTTCCTGGTTCACAGGTTTGTTAGGAGGATGTAGTGAATGTGTATATATAATGCAGTGTCCAACACCCATTCTGCATTAGATCTCACTATGACTAGCCAGCCAACAGTCACAGCATGAAGTCACTTCTCAGGTGGGCTTAAAAATCTGTCTGCCCTGTGCTCTATCCCCCACCTCCTACCAAGTGGCCCTCTGCCCAGCCTGGATTCCTGGGAGGTACCACCCCAGGGCAGCTAGCTTCTTGGCATTTTATCAGACTACACTAAACATTGTTTGATTATAGGTTCTAATACTCTTTTTTCTTTAGTTTTAGGGGGCAAGTGTGTGTGTCATATTGCCTAGCTAACACTTTCTCTTGAAAACTTTCTGTCCAACTTAACTGTTTTAAAGATCCTAAGCAGACTTTTTCATAGTTAGGAAGTTATGTGAAATGTCCCATTCATTATATTAAGTAACAAGATGAACACTTCCTGATATATTTTCGTTGGTTAGGATGAAGTTCGGGGCACTAACCACATGTGCACTGTGGGCAGGATTTGACAGGGACAATCATGCTGTTAGAGTTTATGGAGCACCCTGTCTGTGCCAGGAGTGCTGGACCTCTAGGCAGTCACATAGCTCCTTCCCAGCTTCTGAACCTGAGTATACATGCTGTCAATATGCAGATACCCCACCTGTTGGGGTCTCTGTTTCTCCACTGTGGTTTTTTTTTAGATGGACTCTTGCTCTGTTGCCAGACTGGAGGAAGTGGTGCGATCTTGGCTCACCGCAACCTCTGCCTCCCAGGTTCAAGCAATTCTCCTGCTTCAGCCTCCCGAGTAGCTGGGATTACAGGCGCCCACCACCATGCCTGGCTCATTTTTGTACTTTTAGTAGAGACAGGGTTTCGCCACATTGGCCAGGATGGTCTCAACTCGGCCTCCCAAAGTGCTTGAATTATAGGTGTGAGCCACCGAGCCTGGCTTACTTTTGTTTTTTTGGAATTTTTATATTTTTAGTAGAGACAAGGTTTCACCATGTTGGCCAGGCTATTCTCAAACTACTGACCTCAAGTGATCCACCCACCTCGGCTTCCCAAAGTGCTGGGATTACAGGCATGAGCCACCGCACCCGGCCTCTCCACTGTGATTTTAAAGGCCCATTCTGGACCCGTTCCAGGGGTCTATGACTTGGAAATTGCATTGTAATCGGTGGTGGCTAGAGGATAGTTCTATGGGAACTGATAATGGTGGCGACAGTGGTGGTGAAGATGAGGATGCTTCCAACCTGGAGAAGAGGAAGAAGTTAAAGGGGGGCAGGCATGATGGCTCATGCCACAATCCCAGCACTTTGGGAGGCCGAGGTGGAAGAATCACTTGAGCCCAGGAGTTAAAGACCAGCCTGGGCAACAGAGCAAGGCCCGTTTCTATAATTGTTATTAATTGAAAAAAAAAAAAGAAGTTAAAGGAGTGTTTTTAATGGAAGTAGCTAATTTACAAGTTTCCATTCCTTTTGCTGCTTTGAGACTACTTGTGAAGGACTAGAAAGATACACGGCCCCTCGAATGCGGTAGGAGAATGGGGAGAGAGCGCAGGAGGGCTTCAACTGATATTTTTAAGGTTTTATTCCTTAAAACATTTGTAAGTCAATTCAATAAAGCCAAAAGTTAAATAGGGGTGTTCGGAGTCCACACCTATGAGTTATAATGCACTCTGCACTTTTTCACGTTTGAAATATTTCTCAATCATTTTTTTAAGAGACACCATCCCTTCTTAAGTAGTCATGAAAACTGTGGTACAGGGCATTTTTCATCACAGAAAGGGTATTTCTGTGTCTAGCTGAGCAATCAATTATTCCTTGGAAATAACACCCCGCTGATTCGTTCTCCCTCTCCCCTCCGAATGTTGCACAGGATCCTGCCTATACCGATGATTGGATGAACGAGTGAACTGGCGGGTACTTAAGTTCCTTTATTCTCTTACTTTTTGATTTTTTTAATTTTTGAGAAGGATTCTTGCTCTGTTGCCCAGGCTGCAGTGCAGTGGCACAATCTCGGCTCACTGCAACCTCTGCCTTCCGGGTTCAAGCAATTCTCCTGCCTCAGCCTCCCTAGTAGCTGGGATTACAGGCATGGACCATCACACCCAGCTAATTTTTGTATTTTTAGTAGAGACAAGGTTTTGCCATGTTGGCCAGACTGGTCTCAAACTCCTGACCTCCGGTGATCAGCCTGCCTCGGCCTCCCAAAGTGCTGGGATTACAGGCGTGAGCCACCACATGCGGCCTTAAGTTCCTTTAAATCCTTCATACTAGCAGGTCAGCTCCTCCTCCATACTCCTCGCTGGACCCCGGGCCGACATCCTGCTGATGGAGCAGCTTTGAGCAAGCTTTGCTCAAGGGCAGCTCCCGAGAGAACTCGGGTGCCCTAGCTGGGCCAGGGAATAAAAAGGTCTGTGCGTTTCAAAGGAAGGGGCGAGGGGAGGGGTGAATCAGCCTCGCCTCAAAGGCTAAAAATAATCTGGCTTTGTAGACTCTTCCTCCAACTACTCAGGGCCCGGAAAACGGGAGGGGGGGAGAAAAGGGTGGGATCTTTGCATCAGTCCTAACTATTAAGCGTGTGTTTGTCAGAAAAGAGTTAAAAGGGAACCTTCATCCTTGTCTGTCTTCCAAGTCTACTTCTTATAACTTGAACTCATCACTCATCTCGTTTGTAATAAACGCAATTAGAAGGAGCCAGGTGGGTTCCCGCTGTTGCCTTGTCCCACTGTTGTCTCGTCTCACAGTTTAGAGAAAAGCCCAGACAGGCACCGAATGCAAGTCAGCCTCCCTGGAGCCTGTATCCCCACATGTACCTGAGCCTGGACATGTGGCCTATATGGGTACAGAATCCTATCTCTTTTCAGGTTGTTTGGGCTGATCCCCTACATACATTCATAACAAAGGAGACAATGAGCAGGAGATGCTTGTACCCTCCTTGAGCAAATCCAAGTGGCGTTCCAGCCTTCCTGTTGTCAGATGCAAGCTTCCTGTGTGTGCCAGGGATGGAGTTTTCTCTTTACTCCTGGTCTGCAAATTCTCTCAGCAAGACAAGGACTCCTTGCTGCCCAGCATGCTTCTCTACCCTGCCTGAACCTGGGTGTTTGTAAACCTGTCAGAAATTCCAGAGGGCTGACTTCCTTTATAAACCAGGTTAGAGACAGTCCAGGAAACCTACTTACTGGCCAGCACCTGGGGATGTCGGAGCTACAGCCTCCTAATGGGCTCCTGGACTGGGCAATTTTCCCTGAGGCAGTAAGCAACATGGGCGGTTCTGCTCCTTTTCATCTGCTGAGTAAAACCTTTTCCCTGCAAACTAGGTCTTCTTAAGTGCAATGACTTGTGTGTGGAACTGCACACCATGACTGGCTCCAGCCTAGCCACCCTCCAACACAGAAGTCTCACGCAGTGGGACACAAGGCTGCCACATAGACACTTCCCTTTTCTTGGTGACTATGCCACCTCCGTTGGTTGGAAAGGTATATCAAGGAGTCCAGCTTCCTTAACCCAGGTGTTATTGCTACATATTTGCCAGGATTTTATGTGCTGCAGAAACACTTCAAGTTTTCCATAGGATCGTTCCGAGTCAGGATGGTTCTGAGCATCTTCCAAATGAGGTGAGAAGGCAGTAAACTCCCTGGATGTGGACTTGAAAAACCATCAGATTCCACCCCCTTAAATCCCAAAATACACTTCTTTGTTCTTTGAATTACTTACAAAATAGAATATGAACAGCTGACATCTCCTCAAGACTTGCTTTCTACCAGGCTCTACCTGTGCTAAGCTTTTAAGTAGATCACCTCCTTCAGTCCCCACATTTACAGGAGTTTGGGGTTGGGGTGGGGGGCTGAGGTTTTAACAGAGTCATGAAAGGTTCCACTGTCATGCAACCCATAAAAGGGATTCAAACTCAGGTCTGTCTAGCTCTACATCCAGAGCTGGTAACCATGATGTCCAGAAGTGCTCTGTTGAGATGCAAGTGGTCTAGTGTGGAAAGTGTACAAGGACAAACCTTGGAAAACTTGTGTTTGAATCTCTAGATCAGATTCTAATTTTCTTTCTTTTCTTTTTTTTTTTTTTTTTTAGAGATGGATTCTTGCTCTGTCACCCAGGCTGGAATGCAGTGGCTCCATCATAGTTCACTGCATCCTTAAGTTCCTGGCCTCAACTCATCCTCCTGCCTCAGCCTTCCAAGTGCTGGGATTACAGGTATGAGCCTACATCCTAATTTTCTATGTGACTGTGAGGACTAGCACCATCTCTCTGGATGTCAGATCCGAGGAAAATAAATAATGGTATTAGGTCAGCCTGTTTCTCAAAAGTGCTTGCTTGTGTTTTACCGCTAATCTCTAAAGGAAATGGAAAGGAGATAAGCAAACAACATACAAGAGGAAGCGACCAGGATTCTTCAGCCTTGCCCTTCTTAGAAAGGATCACAGGAGGGTGGGGCCCTCTTTCTAGATGGTTTCTGGAGACCAATCCCCTCCCACCTGCCTTCTCCGGGTGGTCTAAAACCTTCCCACTATCATTAGACAAAGGAGTCCTAAAAAACAACCACCTCGAAATGGGCCAATTTAGGTGTCCAGGTCTCAAGGGCTTCATTTACATCTCGAGGGAAATAAGCTCACCCCCTTTCCAGTTACTGAAGCCATTAAACTCAGAAAGGGCTCTCCCCAAAAGCAAGCAAGAGAGATGTCTGAGGCAGAGCCTGAAAAGGCCCCATAACGGGCATCAAAATTATTTGAAGTTCGATCTATATCTTTTAAAATATAGACAAAGGGCTGGGCGCGGTGGCTCACGCCTGTAATCCCAGCACTTTGGGAGGCCGAGGTGGGCAGATCACGAGGTCAAGAGATGGAGACCATCCTGGCCAACATGGTGAAACCCCATCTCTACTAAAAATACAAAAATTAGCCAGGCATTGTGGCAGGCACCTGTAGTCCCAGCTACTCGGGAGGCTGAAGCAGGAGAATCTCTTGAACCTGGGAGGTGGAGGTTGCAGTGAGCCAAGATCTCAATGAGAGGTGAAGCCAGATGGACTTCCTGGGTCAAGTGGGGACTTGAAGAACTTTTCTGTCTTAGCAAGGGGATTGTAAAATGCACCAGTCAGCGCTCTGTAAAAACACACCGATCAGCGCTCTGTAGCTAGCAAGAGCATTGTGAAATGCGCCAATCAGCGCTCAGTAAAATGCACCAATCAGCGCTCTGTAAAATGCACCCATCAGCAGGATCCTAAAAGTAGCCAATTGCAGGGAGGATTGAAAAAAAGGACACTCTAGTAGGACGGAAAGGGAATACCGGAAGGGCCAATAAGAGAATAAAAGCTGGCCACTCCAGCCAGCATCGGCAACCCGCTGTGTTCCTTGTCTACCCTGTGGAAGCTTTGTTCTTTCGCTCTTCACAATAAATCTTGCTGCTGCTCACTCTTTGGGTCCGTGCCACCTTTAAGAGCTATAACACGGCCGGGCGCCGTGGCTCACGCCTGTAATCCCAGCACTTTGGGAGGCCGAGGCAGGCGGATCATGAGGTCAGGAGCTTGAGACCATCCTGGCTAACACGGTGAAACCCCGTCTCTACTAAAAACACATAAAAAAATTAGCTGGGCTTGGTGGCGGGCGCCTATAGTCCCAGCTACTCGGGAGGCTGAGGCAGGAGAATGGCGTGAACCCAGGAGGCGGAGCTTGCAGTGAGCCGAGATGGCGCCACTGCACTCCAGCCTGGGCGACAGAGCGAGACTCTGTCTCAAAAAAAAAAAAAAAAAAAAAAAAAAAAGAGCTATAACACTCACCGTGAAGGTCCGTGGCTTCATTCTTGAAGTCAGCAAGACCACAAACCCAACGGCAGGAACAAACTCCAGACACAGCACCACTGCACTCCAACCTGGTGACAGAGCGAGATGCCATACTGTTATTCCTCCCACCTCATAGATAGGGAAACTATTCTCCACTTCATTGCTGCCTTTCCTTTAATGACACCCAGGGATGTACTACAATTGGCCTGTGGCTTCTCCCACCTCGGACATTATGGATGTGTGCCTTCCCTTCACGAAGACTGTATGAGAATCTTTATTATTATCATTTTCAAACTATAAAGTATATAATAAACATTATGGTAAGCATAATTCCCTCCAAGCTTCACCCTTCTGCAAGGCTGAGAAGCCCCTTCTACTCCTCTGAGAATCCCTGAAACATGAAGTTGCTTTGGGTGTTGCATTATTTCAGGTAAAGACCCCGTTTAATGTGGTGATAAGCAGCTTGAACTCAAAGCATGGGCTCAGGAGTTACAAATTCCCACTCAGCACCTCCCCCTTGTGTGATTTTCGGCTACTCATATATCCTCTTAGCCTCAGTTACTTACCTGTAAAACGGGGGTAATAATAGGACTTATCCATAGGGATGTTGGGAAGATTAAATGAGCTAATGCATATATAATGCCTGTCACAGAGTAAGTGATCAAAAAATGTCAGCTGCTTTTCTTATTAAAGAGACTTTGGATGGAGGTTGATTTAAGCAAGACCTTTTAGGTAACAATGGCTAAAACCATACTTCCAAGGATGGGAAAATTATTGCCATTGATTTCAAATTATCTTCAGATGTCAGACCAGGCATATTGACGTTTGGCTGAAAATGTGATATCTAAAACAATGTCTTAGATTCTGAGCATGGGAGGGGGTATGGGGTAAAGCCTACTGACTCATGTAACCCAACTGAGTGCCTTTATGAACCTGACATCCATTTACAGGGAAGAGTGAATCCAAGAGATGCTATAGGGTGATCCCTCTGAGACCACAGCAGAACTGAGCCCTGTGGGCTGCAGATGTAATGAGATCACAGTTGCCCTGCCCCAGGGGACAGCCCTACTCACTCTCAACCCCCACTGAGCTCACAGTACCAGCTCTCACCCTGCTACCACCTCCCCTCCAGCTCACATGTTCTCATCTCTTTGTTGCACTGAGAACTCATAGAGACTGGGCCATGAGGCCTCATTCATGTCTGTACACCCACACCTGGAACACACAGTACATGTTCTGTAAACCCTTACAGAACTCATTCACGGGAAGCTATTAAATGCTCTCCTCTCTTCTCCAGGGTTGATCTATGTAATCAGTGCTAGTACTATGGCCTATGTGTTTGGGTCAAAACGAATGCCGGCCAGCCTTTAAATTCTTGCTTTCCCAGATTTGATCTGACAAAGATGCTTTGTTTGACCAAACTTTAGTCAGGCTCCTGAATCTTCTCCTACGTTTATCTGTACACTTCCTTGTAAAGACAAGTTTAGCAAGAACCCGGCTAAATTGGTTTAGCCAGAATCCCCCACCCTCCATATCTGATCCCTCTCCATATCTGATTGGGTTCCTCATCCTCCACCATCCCCAGGTGATGTGTGATCACCCTGCCCTGTCTTCAGCAAAAATCCTGTTAAGCTAGAGTCTCCCTTATCCCACCCGCCAACCCCCACCTTGCTCCTGGCTATAAATTCCCACTTGCCCACACTGTATTCAGAAGTGAATCCAGTTCTACACTGTGATCTCTTTTCCCCTAGTGAGATAGTCATAAACAGAAACCTGTTTTTACCACTTCAATTACTGTCTAGCTCTGGTTTTACCTTGTCAGTACATATGGCTGCCCTTCATTTAAGAGTCACCTCAAAAAGACCACTCAGTCACAGGCTTTAAATTCTTTATATTTTAATTGTGTAAGTACCTTGCCTCTCTGGTATCTTGTTCCCAAACATTTCTTCAGCTGGACCTCTTAAGCCAATGAAAGAGCTAATCTATTTAACATTGATTCCATTAGCTTTGGTTTCCTGAACTCCTTTCCAAATTGGGGAGATGATGGGAAAAGGAGCACCTCTCCATAGCCTTCTCGGACCTGCCACAGGAGAGGCAGGGGAGCTGTGGTTGTTCTCCCACACTCTCATTTGAGTGTGACCTTGTCTCCCCACCCCAATCCTACACATGAAGATAGCAGAGAAGTAACATACCTGTATAAACTTAATAAGAGCGTCTCTCAATGGACCTAGTGGAGCCTGTATCCCCTACCCATAAATAGATTAGTCTTGCATCCTGGCAAGAACCCTGGATTTATAATCATGGGCCCTGCCTCCTGTTGTGACATTTCAGATAATCACTTAGCCTCCTTAGACCTCAATTCTTCATTTTTAAAAGCAGGATTAGCCTAAAATATTTTAATGTTCTCTGTAACACTAAAGACTGGAAAGCACTATACAAACATGAAGAATGACTGGTCTCCCTGGAAAATGCCTTCCTTTCCCCACAGCACAAGCTGGTAGAAAGTTTCTGAGAGCAAAAGTCCCTAGGGAAACAGAAAAGGCCAGCAGATCACAGATCACATTCAAAACAGAAGAGGCTGCAAACCTCCCCAGTCATGTCTTATTTGTGCAGAGTATCTCCTGGAACCTTGGTGGAGACATGAGAATCTCCTGAAGTTACCTTCTCAATGGAAGAATCTAAGCATCAATTGTCCTTAAGTCATATCAATGAAAATCTTAGGCCTGAACTGGAAGCTCCTAACATAGTAACCGATGTAGTAACTGGCCCTTTTAGAGGGCAGAATATGTCAAGAATTGACTACAGAACTAATAGTGCAACCTCTGCTCTATCGTCCAAAGCTATTTTGGGTCTTAAGCCATAAGTGCAATTAAAAAAAATCAATGCTTTCAACAACTGAAAGTCAATTGAGTTACTTAAGCTTTCCCCCAACATATATGGCCATTGACTCTCCAGGAGTCTGACTACAGCGTTTGGGCCTTGTGCAGACACCAAACTACTTAGCTAGCAGATAAAGATATAGGGAGCTCTAATCATCCAATCAAGAAACTATTAAAGTATGGGTCATAAATCTTCACTTCTGTCACAGTTCACCAAGGACAAAGTCTGATAACCTTTCGTCCTCACTGAGAGGCAGCTTTATGGAGCTGGAATGACTGAGGGTCCTGTTTTGCCTTGTCTTAGCTGTAGCCTAAGGTGTGGTGCATAAGCATCATCAGAGAACTTTTATTTCCATAACTGAAAGGGAGTCTGCTTTCCCCAAAGGTACCCAGGAGGTTTTTGCCAGTGTAGCCCCTCAGCCTTAATCCTGAGTGTCTTCCACCTCCAGGAACACTGCCTGTGACCATGAGCAGGCTCCCGAGGACTCCTTGAGTCCTGCCCCTCACTCACAGAGCTGTGAGTGTCAGAGGATGGAGGAGCAGTGTCTACCCCTGGATCTGAGCTCACTGAGGGTCTGTCCTGTGGCCAGAGTACCCTGGGGGTAAACTGACAGGGGCAGGGTGCTCCAGGCACCTTGGGCCCCATCCCAGCACCACTAGCACTGAGATCGATAGCTCAGCATACATTCATTACGCATTCCAACATACCAGTTGGGAAGCTCTGCTGGAGACCCTCTGCCCTCTAAGCCACGGTCATGGTTTCCTCATCTGCAAAATGGGAGAATAATACCAACACCACTGGGTGATTGACTCCATGAGATAATTATGGCAGCCAAGTGCCCAATACAGTGCCTGACACACAGCAGGTACTCACCTATGGTGGTGCATTTCCCTAGCCTCTCCCTCCACTCTAAAGTCCAACTGCTGAAGCCCCTAGGAAACACCTGATATTCCAGTTCCAGAGTGCTATGACCTATCAATATCCAACCCTTGAAAGAGAACTGTAATGAATAGTTCAGTTCAGCTTTTCCTTTGTTAAGGAAAACCATCCAAGTTGAAAGTAAAGCAAAAAGATTACTGCATGCCTTTCCAATGTCATACAAGAGCATTTTCTAACAAGCCCACCTACAGGTTATCTGACATTCTGTAACACAGGTTCTCAGAGTATGGTGCCTGGACCAGAAGCATCAACACTGTTATAAACACAAATTCTTAAGCACCACTCCAGACCTATTAAATCAGAAACTCTGGGATTTCTGTAATTAACAAGCTGTCCAGAATTGGTGCACTGGTCTAAGGAAACATGACTTTCCTCTGCTCTAAGTAAACATAATTTTGTGCTTACAAAAGTGCCTGACACAAAGTAAATGCTACATAAGTACTGGCTGTCATAAATTAGCCTATGTAAATGTAAAATCGTGATGGTATATACATTGGAGCAAAAGGCATGGGCAGAGGACTAAAGATCTCTGAGTGGAAGCCTCAGGGCTGACCCAAAACTGTCACAAACAAGCAGGCAAAAATCAGAGAGGCACAGACTAATGTGGTTGTCTGTAGTTAATGAGCAAGGGGAAATCAGAGGCAGGGTATGGATGAGACAGACACAGCTGGAATGAAGTCTTTTTTTTTTTTAGACAGGGTGTCACTCTATCACCCAGGCTGGAGTGCAATGGTACAACCCTAGTTCACTGGAACCTTCACCTGCTGGGCTGAAGTGATCCTCCTGCCTCAGCATCCCCAGTAGCTGAAACTATAGGCATGCACACATCTGGCTAATTTAATTTTTTGTAGAGATGGGGTCTTGCTATGTTGCCCAGGCTGGTCTTGAACTTCTGGCCTCAAGCAGTCCTCCTGCCTCGGCCTCCCAAAGTGTTAAGATTACTGGCATGAACCACCGTGCCCAGCCAGATGAAGTCTTAAGATCATACCTGGGAAGTCTTCAAGCTGTCTGGAGCAAGTTTGACCTTTTAGCTGAGAAGATGTTGGTCTCTGCTGGCTGACACTTCCAAGTCTGAAAGGTGTCAGGCCTACGTGTCTGTGCTTGTCTCCCCTGTTGCTGGCTGTGTTCCATTTCTCACAGCTCTCCAATAACCTCGGGATGGTGCCACTGTTATCTCTGGGGGCATGAAGCAGGCAGCGTAGAGCAGATGAAGTTTAATCCTGGAGCCCACTTGTATTAGTTTGTTTGGACAGCCATAGGAAAATAACATGGACCAGGTGGCTTATAAACACCTGAAATTTATTTCTCACAGTTCTGGAGGCCAGGAAGTCCAAGATCAAGGTACCAGAAGATTCTGGTGAGGGTCCATTTCCTGTTCTCTCTGCATCCTCACATGGTAGAAGGGGTAAGCCTAGCCCTCTGGGGTCTCTTTATAAGGGCACTAATCCCATTCATGAGGATTCCACTCTCATGACCTGATCATCTCCCAGAGGCCTCACCTCCTAACCATTAACATGGGGATTAGGATTTCAACATATAAATGTTGGGGTTGGGGGACAAAGACATTCAGGCCATGGAACCACCCACCATCCTGCTCAGGTAACTTCCTGGCTCTCACAGCTTCACAGGGTTGAGGTCAGTTCCTTCTAAGGTCTGGGGCCAGAGCCCTAAGAGCTAAGTTTTCAGTGGGGGCACTGTTAACTGATGTAAGAGATGGCTGGTTATAATGATCATCCTGGACAATACAAACATGAGGCTCATGGTCATACATACACCACGTACTAGCAAAAATCTGGTTCCTTCACAAGTGGGTTGATCCACTTACAAATGGCTGCATAAACAACAAAAACTGGATTCGGGTTTTTTTTTCTTTTTTAGTTATTATTATTTTTTTTTTTTTAGAGACAGGGTCTCACTATGTAGCCCAGGCTGGTCTCGAGGTCCTGACCTCAAGCAATCCTCCTGCCTTGGCCTCCCAAAGTGCTCAGATTATAGGCATGAGCCATTGTGCCCAGTCCTGGCTTTGGTTATAAAATTAATTTTATAAATACTGGAATTCCAGCCAAGCACGGTGGCTCACACCTATAATCCCAGCACTATGGGAGGCTGAGGCGGGTGGATCACTTGAGGCCAGGAGCTCAAGACCAGCTGGCCAACATAGCAAAACCCCATCTCTACTAAAAATACAAAAATTAGCCAGTCGTGGTGACACACACCTGTAATCCTAGCTACTCAATAGTCTGAGGCACGAGGATTGCTTGAACATGGGAGGCGGAAGTTGCAATGAGCCGAGATTGCATCACTACACTCTGGCCAGGGTGACAGAGTGAGACTTGGTCTCAAATAATAAATAAATTTATTTGAGACTTGGTCTCAAATAAATAAATAAATAAAGACTGGAATTCCATTTGAAACATAAGTTTGAAGAGAAATCATGTTGATAAGAGAGTCCCTTTCTTAAATGCTTGAAAGTTCTGTATTCCTTATATTTCAAATCATTGCCAATTAATGCAGTAATGACAGTGGGGTTGTTTTAAAGTGATTTAACTGTTTTGTAATCACTGAAAATAATTTTTAAGTTTAAATTTTTTTTTTCAAAGCATGGACTATTCCAAGCTGTTGAGAAAGGGGAGGAAGGAAGGGCAGAGGGGAGTACATCAGCAAATTGAGACTTGCCCGCCACTATTGCTGGGTATATTCTGCTACATACAGCTGCCATAAGGGGCAACTAAGGAATAATTGCAAAGCTTGGTGGGTTGAGGAATGTCTGTACAAAGCATGCATTATAAGGCAGAGCATGGTGGCTCATGCCTGTAATCCCAGCACTTTGGGAGGCCGAGGCAGGTGGATCACTTGAGGTCATGAGTTTGAGATCAGCCTGGCCAAAATGGTGAAACCCCATCTCTACTAAAAATACAAAAAATTAGCCAGATGTGGTGGTGCATACCTGTATTCACAGCTGCTTGGGAGGCTGACGCAGGAGAATCACTTGAACCCGGGAAGCAGAGGTTGCACTGAGCCGAGATCGAGCCATTGCACCCCAGCCTGGGCAACAGAGCAAGACTTCATCTAAAAAAAAACCCAACCAAACAAGCAAACCCAAACAAAAAAACATGCATGAGAGAGAGAGAGAGAGAGGGGGCGGAGGGAGGAAATGGTAGAGATACTAATTATAGGTAGTCCTGCTTGGCTTAGAGATATAGGTATATGTAAACATGTGTAGTAATATTTCACAGTATTTCACAGTTTTCCAAATGCTTTTGCATAACATTCAAGGGATACTTAGTGAGCTTTTACTATATGTAAGGTATTAGGTCTACAAGGAGGACTTAGAGGCCCCTGCCCTCAAGCAGTGCACTTTCTAGTTGCACTAGAAACATCCAAATGAATTTTTTGCTGTGGTCAGTATGATAACCTGTTGTAGATATATGTATACCGAAGTTAAGATTGGAATCTCAGTGTATTTATTCATTTATTTTTTTACAGTTCCGCATTGATCAGCCTAATGAAATTTCAGTTTAATTTACCCTTTATAAAGAGGATAATTAGGGAAGTAACTGGGAACACCAAGTCTGGAATCAAACTGCCTAGATCCAAATTTCAGCTATATTGCTTACTAGTTGTGTGATCCTGAACAAATAATTTAACTTCTCTGTGCCTCCGTCTGTAAAACAGGGATAGTAATGGTACCCATCTCAGGGGGGCAATTGTAAGGATTAAATGAGTTAAGAATGTATGTAAGGCACTTTGAAGAGATCTTGGCACAGAGTAAGCACTACATGGATTTCCTATTCTATTTTTATTTATTTAGAGATCTACTTGAGAGGATATTTCATTCATCCCTAGTGGATGGAAAAACAACATTGCAAGAAAATGGAAACAGGGAGGAAGCAGGTTTGTACGGTTATTTGGTCAATTTGTTGCCCTAGAAAAATACACTGGCATCCTAATGGATGCTAGGGTGTGATTTCTAGATAAGTCAACAGAAATTTCTCTTAGCTAGCACTATTCCTGAGCTGATGCTCTGGCATAGTGCCCACACCTTTACCCCTCTGTGATCTGATGCCCCAGGGAGCAGAAGATGAATGCCATTATCCAAGCCAACCAAGCCAGTTAGGATTCATACTAGTGGGGGATAGAACACACACAAAAAAACAACCTGATGGGAGAGGCCTGCAAATAGAACTTTTAACCCTGACAGACATCCACGATAAGTGAGTTCCATGGCTGGAAGCCATCACTCCATCTGTCTGACAAGTCATTCAAAAAAGTTCACCATCTTCAGGTCTTTAAAGATGAATGCTTATCAGGCCAAATGGCCGGAGCCGTGTGTTGAAGCCCAGAGTCCCTGACTTCCCTTCTCCACTCCGATGCCCCTTCTAAAAAGTCATCTAAGGAAGTCACTTAACCACTCAGTTTCCATATCCAGACAAAGAAGAAAGCATTCGGTGCCCTTTGTTCCTCCTTATCACCCTAGAGAGTTTACAGTGGCTGTGTAACTAGTGCTCTGAAGATGCAAAGAATCCTAACTAAAGTGTCCAATATTGCAGAGACCACCAAAATGCCTGGTTAATTTACTTTGGAATCATTGATGTTTCAGGAATTTGAATAAATGGGTGATGTGGAGGTAGGTGTTAGGTCTGGTCTCTGGGAATCTGGCAGTGTAAGGAGAGAAAATCCTGAATACATCCTTCCTAAAAGACACTTTCTCAAGTATTAATGCTATCTTCTTGTTCATGGGCCTATACATAGCATATTCTGGCTCACTCATGTATTAAAGTAATTTCTTTCATTTACTCTGCCCATTGTGCACAGTAAATATGAAGTGACGCTGTTGCTGAAAGTAGTGCTTTTTGGAAACTGCCTCAGTATAAAACAAGTCTTCCAAGTTTTGAAGCCACAGGGTGTAGTAAGGGGCACACAACCAGGCCTTCTTTACCACTCCAAGTAGAGGGTCTGAGCAAGAATGGGAGGATTGGAAGTAATAGTAGAAAGTTAAAGCAAAAAAAAAAAAAAAATTGAAGGCTGGGCACAGTGGCTCACACCTATAATCCTAACATTTTGGGAAGCCAAGGCGAAAGGATCACTTGAGCCCAGGAGTTCAATACCACCCTGAGAAATATAGTGGGAATCCATCTCTACAAAAAAATAAATAAATAAAATTAAAAAATTATCCAGGCATGGTGGCATGCACCTGTAGTCCCAACTACTCAGAAGGCCGAGGTGGAAGGATCACTTGAGCCTAGGAAGTCGAGGCTGTAGAGCAATGGCACAACCACAGTTCACTGCGCCACTGCACTATAGCATGGGCCACAGAGCAAGAACTTGTCTTAAAAAAAGAGAATTGAGGCCGGGCGCAGTGGCTTACGCCTGTAATCTCAGCACTTTGGGAGGCCGAGGTGGGCGGATCACGAGGTCAGGAGATCGAGACCATCCTGGCTAACATGGTGAAACCCTGTCTCTCCTAAAAATACAAAAAATTAGCCGGGCGTGGTGGTGGGCACCTGTAGTCCCAGCTACTCAGGAGGCTGAGGCAGGAGAATGGCATGAACCCGGGAGGCAGAACTTGCAGTGAGCCGAGATCGTGCCACTGCACTCCAGCCTGGATGACAGAGCAAGACTGTCTCAAAGGAAGGAAGGAAGGAAGGAAGGAAGGAGAGAGAGAGACAGAAGGAAAGAAAGAAAGAGAGAAAGAAAGGAAGGAAGGAAGGAAGGAAGGAAGGAAGGAAGGAAGGAAGGAAGGAAGGAAGGAAGGAAGGAAAGAGTGAGAGAGACAGAAGGAAAGAAAGAAAGAGAGAAAGAAAGGAAGGAAGGAAGGAAGGAAGGAAGGAAGGAAGAAAATTGAAATGGGATCATCTTAGTGGTCTACTTTTGGGGTTTATCTATGTACTTCCTGTTTGATCAAACAATGCTGAGGTTGACAGTGCTTCTGATATTATCGTGCAGCAGAGTAATACAGATTTCTGGGCCCACCCTAGTAATTTTCGGTGTATATATGTGCAAGCATCCTGAGGATACAAGATGTACATCTGAATTGTTTGTCCTGCCACAAACAATTCAGTGGTTTCCCACAGCTCTTAGAATACGGACTAAATAAGTCCAGGCTAATGATTCTTAACCCTGGATGCTTTACCTCAGGAACTTCAAAAAACTACCCATATCTGGCCTGGCACAGTGGCTCAAACCTGTAATCCCAGCACTTTGGGAGGCTGAGGCAGGCAGATCACCTGAGGTCAGGAGTTCAAGACCAGCCTGACCAACATGGAGAAACCCCATCTCTACTAAAAATATAAAATTAACTGGGCGTGGTGGCACATGCCTGTAATCCCAGCTACTTGGGAGGCTGAGGCAGGAGAATCGCTTGAACCCGGGAGGTGGAGGTTGCAGAGAGGTGGCAGTGAGCCGAGATCACACCACTGCACTCTAGCCTGGGAGATAGAGTGAGACTCTGTCTCAAAACAAAACAAAACAAAAAAACTACCCATATCTCTCCCCCTCTCTCCCAGTTGAATCGGAATCTTTGTGGGTGGGGCCTAGGGGCTAAATGTTGCAAACGCCTCATGGTCTGGCACGTCTTGCCTCTCTAGTCTCAGCTCCACCGCCTACCCCTCCCTTGTTCTGCTCGCCCTAACTGGCTAAGTCCTGGTACCAGACACAGTCCAGGGCTTTTGCACAGGCTGTTCTCCTCATTGGCTTACACATCCACACCCTGACCTCTCAGACTATATCAAATTGCACACTCTCCTAGCACCAGACACTTGCCTCCTTAGCACATTTTGTAGTTGCATTGTGTGATCCTTGGATTAATGTCAGCCTCCTCACTGGGCTGTGAAATTTTTTGCAATTAGAGGCTGGTTGGTTTCTGCGCACTGTTGTGTCTTCCCCAGCGCCAATGCAGGGCCTGACAAATAAGAAGTGCTCATTACTTATAACAAATATGGGAAACAAATGGCAGGACGGAAAATCCCAATATTCTCTGTCACAGATTTTAAGAGATAAAAAAAAAATCTATTTTTTAAAAGTCATGTAAATCTAAGGAAGTATTGTCACAAAACATTGGACCCCATTTAATCTTAGCTACAGTTCCCTAGCCAAGCTTCAAAGACAAGCATCATTTGGAAAATAAAATTACAGAACTAATATAACAAGCCATATCCTGCTGAAAGTTATTTTGGGAGGTGCCTACAAAAGGAGGGTTGTACGCTGCCTTTTCAATGCCTAGATGGGGATCTGCAATTTGAGGCCTCTCCTCCGGAGAGAATATTTTCTGAAAGAAGAGTTAGACCAACTGATAACTGCACAGCAGAGCCTGGATCTGCTCCCATACTGCTTCCAATGGGGCCTCTCTGTCAGATAGTCAGTTAGTTCATAACTACCATCTGTTGCTAATCCAGAAATGCAAATCGACATGACTTCGGTTCACATATTTGTAGGCTGAAACATCAGAGAGCTTACACCTGCCAGAACCACCTCTTCTTTAGACCTCTGAAAAAAGCCGAAGCTGGCAATCCTAAGCAGAGGTTTCCAGACAAAGCTGAAATGCACAGCAGATAAAGTTAATTCACAAAACGAAGAACGGTCTGTGTAGGGGGTGGTGGGCTGTAGATTCCAGATTCAAGACGCATAGAAATTGATGCATTTGGGATATATGTATTTGAAAGACTGGAGGCAAGTAGGAAAGGTAATACAAGATTTTAAAGTTATAAATTAGCTCTAGTTCTCTCTTCTCTGTCCTCGACTATTAAAATGCCCCTGCTTAGGAGGTGGAGGATTTAGGAGGCCTGTGGCACTAAATTGCAGTTACAGAACATATTGCTACATACCCATCTTCCACCCTACCACAAAAGTCCATGAGAGGTAGGGAGACACTGGCCTGCAGCAATTATTTTCACTAAATAAAACCAGCTGTTTCCTAGACCTGGAACTGCACAAAACTATGACGTTTGGCCTTAGCATCCTGCCACTCCCCTCCAGAAGCCTCTGTGTCTTCCCAGCCAGCCACAAGTGTCAGAGGGCCTCAAGCAGCCATCGAGAATGCCCAGGGACCAGATTTGGGCTCCAACCTCTGAGACACCCATTTCTTTCTAACATAAAAGGAAGGTAATTAATTCTTACCCTGCAGGGCCATTTGGGAGGGTTCTATAAAACAACAATTGTCAAATCCCAGTTGGCACCCAGTGAATGTTAATTTCGTGTGTGAAATACATTCTCCTCAATATCAAAACTTCTAGTGTCTTGGTAATCTACTCTCAAGTGGATATGAAATCATCTGAGAATCTAATTTACACGGCATTGTGAATGACTGAAAATGGATTTCCCTATCAACTTCTCGGTGTAGACGGCTGAACAAAAAATAAAGACATTTAGAGAAGTAAATTCCCAGTGTAGGGTCTAAATACCAGGGACAGTGCAGTGTAGTAAACACCAGCCTAGACCTGGGAGCCAGGCTTCCCAGGTTCCAATCCTGCTTCCATCCCTAGCTGCCAGTGAGAGACCTTAGGCCAACTACTTAACCTTTCTGTATCTAGTTTTCCTTATCTCTAAAAAAGGTTTGATATTAATAGTGCCACATCTCATAGGATGGTTGGCAGACTCAATGAAGTAATATATGTGATATACTTCAAACAGTGCTGACACCATAATAAGTGCTCAATAAATATTAGTCATTATCATTGACAATGGCATTTCAAGCATAAGGTAGGATGCCTGAGTGGCTGCTTCATTCTCCAAGCTCAAGCCAAATGCCCCCTCACCAGATGGCCCCTGCTTATAGGAAAGGAAAGCAATCTACTTTGTTTAGAGTGACAGGAACACAGCTCCAAATTGAATAAGACTCCCTGCCTTGTAACAAAGAGAAAGTAGGTGCCAGAAGAAATGCACTTTCACTTGTATTATTGCCACCAGAAGAAAGGAAGGAGTGGGGATTATACAACCTATAAGTGCCTTTATATTTTAGTCAAGGAAAATTTAAAAGGAAACTAGGAAGCCATTCCCCAAAGCTCATCCATAACATAGATTCCTTGGGTTTCCACCCCACTCTATACAGAACACAGCTGTTCTACAACCCTTTACCTTTTCTTGTTTGGCTCACTCTGTCACCAGCTCCCATCCCCAAGCCCAGCAGAAGGCCACCTTGCTCTGCCCCATCTAATGGCTAAGGACCAAATAGCACAGGCAGGGAGGACAAGAAACAGGAAAAAGAAGCTTGCTGAGAGTTTTCAAAACTACATCAACAGAGGTCTTGTATATTTTTGGTATATCAGTTTGCTAGGACTGCCATAACAAAGTACCACAGGCTGGGTGGCTTAAACAATACAAATTTATTTTCTCACAGTTCTGGAGGCTGGAAGTCCAAGGTCAAGGTGTTGGCAGGGTTGGTTTCTTCTGAGACCTCTCTCCTTGGTGTAAATGACTTTCTCCTCCCTGATTCTTCACATGGTCTTCTGTGTGTGTGCTTGTGTACCTAGTCACTTCTTCTTATAAGGACACCAGTCATATCGGAGTAGGGCTCACCCTAATGACCCCACATTAACTTAATTGCCTCTGTAAAAACTCTACCTCCAAATATAGTCACATTCTGAGGTATTGGGGTTAGGAGTTCAACCTATGAAATTTGGAGGACCAGGACCATAATTCAGCTATAACACTTGGTTAGGCTAATTCCTACATACTTTATGGGTTTTGATGACCATTTTTGAATGTTCTCATATTTTTTAATAATCTTTCTTTTCTTTCTTTCATTCCTTCCTTTCTTTCTCTTTCTCTTTCTCCCTCTCCGTCTCTTTTCTTTTCTTTCTTTCTTTTTCTTTCTTTCTCTCTCTCTCTCTTTCTTTTTTTCTCTTTCTCTCTCTTTTTTTTAATAGAGACAGGGTCTCATCATGTTGCCCGGGCTAGCCTTGAACTACTAAGCTCAAGCAATCCTTCTACATTGGCCTCCCAACGTGCTGGGATTATAGGTCTAAGCCATCTCATCCAGCCTCTCATATTTTTAATTACATTATTAGGTGGTTATTGCTTATATAGATAAATGCTATTAATTTTTATATGTTGACCAGCAACCTTCCTGAACTCATGTATTAGATCTAATTCTTTGTTGGTTGTTTCCTTCACCATCAAACAATAATACATTTGTCTCATCTGACAACTTCTTTCTCAACTAGCTTTATTTCCCAAGAACTGCCATTTCTCATAGGAGTCCTCTTCCTTTTTCTGTTAGATTCCCATAGACAACTCTGTATGGCCAAATCCAGAGGGAGATACAAGATCAAGCATGGTATTCTTAATTTTTATTTATTTATTTTTTATAGAGGGGGGTCTCACTCTGTCACTCCAGGCTGGAGTGATCATGGCTCACTGCAGCCTCAAACTCCTGGGCTCAAGCAATCCTCCCACCTCAGCCTCCCAAGTAGCTGAGATTACAGGCATGAGCTACCATGCCCGGCTAGGTTTTTTTGGGTTTGTTTTGTTTTGTTTCAGAGGGAAGAGGCTTAAATGGACAAAAAAATAAGCACGTGGTGAGAAAGAGATTGAAGAGAGAAGAGAGAATGGGAGTCACTTGGTATATTGAAAATCTGGAATGATATTTTAACAGAGATGTCAGGATTAGCCTTGGACAGGAAAATGGAAGAAAGCAAAGGTAGATGGAGACATGGACAAGATGGCAGATGGGGCATGCACAGATAGGCTGCAGTGCCTCCTGTCTAATAGTCTCAGCAGCAAAGTCATCTGCAATAAGACATAGCAGTGTTGGGTGGCATGAGGAAGCCTGGATGCGGATGGAGGGCTGAAGAAGAACTGTAAAGGTTTGTTGTAGTCACACTGTTTTTTCTTCATCCTACCATGATTTGTTACACAGGTTTAACTTAGAGAATAAACCACTCCCTGCTCTTATCTCCATGAAAACTGAGAACAAGAGCTCTTGGCCAAGAATTTAGTCAAGACCCTTCCAGAAAGTTCAGGAAGTAAGAGAACATCCACTAAGAGGTGATCACTCCCTTCTTATTCCTAGTAGCTTATAATGCCTGTAAGAAATCGTGTTTGTCTTTGGGAAGGGAATGTGAAGTGCATGCATATATCTGTCTAGCAAGTTCAAAAATCGCCTATTGAAATTGTTAGGAGAATGACTATTCATGCTGCAGCTATGTGATGAGGGAAACCTAAAAGTCAACTCAGCTTAGAGAGACCATGTCCACACCCCTACACCCGCACCCTTCACTTTGGGCCCCAGAATGAGATACAGGGAAAATATTGCATGTCACTGGTCCAAGGAGGGTGAGGGACATAAGAAACACAACTGGATCCAACCTGGAGCTTGAAGCCCAAAGCCAAGAGCTAGCCTAGCTTAGTCCAAGTTGTAGCCCAACCTGTAGACCTTTGAGCATGAAAACAAATGATTGTTGTTTTGAGTAACTGAGCTTCAGAATAATTTGTTAGAATAACTGTGGTAATAACGGACAGAGACACCACCTTATGTCAGAGGAAATCAACTCTAGAAAAGGGAGTGAAGAGGCTGGGTGCAGTGGCTCACGCCTGTAATCCCAGCACTTTGGGAGGCTGAGACGGGTGGATCACGAGGTCAAGAGATCGAGACCATCCTGGCCAACATGGTGAAACCCTGTCTCTAATGAAAATACAAAAATTAGCTGGGTGTGGTGGCACACGCCTGTAGTCCCATCTACTCGGGAGGCTGAGTCAGGAAAATCACTTGAACCCAGGAGGCGGAGGTTGCAGTGAGCCGAGATCGCACCACTGCACTCCAGACGGCTGTACTCCAGCCTGGTGACAGAGTGAGACTCCATCTCAAAAAAAAAAAAAAAAAGAAAAGGGAGTGAAGAGTAGAGGCTCACATTTTTGAGTTACATAAAAGTGGTAACTTACCTAGTAAGATGTATTTATTCACTTGTTCATTCATTCAAAAGTTGTCTAATGAGCTGTGTTTCAGATACTGGGAACAAAACATTGAATGAAACAGAGGAAATCCCTGCTCCCACAAAGTTTGTATTCCCATATGCAAGAGGCATTTGCTACAGGCTTACGTTGAGCAGGGGAAATAGTTTTAAAATGTCTTAACCTTGATGTAGTAAGCTCACTTACATTTGTTGAGCTACACAAGTTCTCAGCCATTTATATAACCCAACTGAGTTCCCTTCTCTGCTTCTCTTTCCAGAGGAGCAACTTGCCCTGAGTGCCTACTACTTGACAAGCACGAAAACTACATCATTCTTCATCCTTACAAAATCTTTAGACTGGGTAACAGCATTCCCATTATATGAAGAAACTGAGGTGAGAAAGTGAAATAATTTGTCCATGGTCACATAGCTGGGAAAAACCTGACATTTGAACCCAATTGTATATAGCTACAAAGCCCTGTTTCTGGGAACCATATTGCCTCTTCCAAACTTGGTATTGCCCTGGAAATTTCTGGGTTAAAAGAAGATATTCTTGATCCTTAATTGGATTTGAGGGTGGCAGGGGGAGTGTTCAAAGACATTTTCGGGACAACTACAAAAGTCTGGACTATATTTTAGGTAGTAGTATTATTGCACTAATGTTAATTCATGTAAGTGTGATAATCATATCACAGTATGTAGGAAAAATAATGGCCTTATTCTTAGGAAATGCATGATAGAGTGTTTAAGATGATATGTCAAGTTCTCTGCAATTTACTTTCAAAGGGTTTGTCACATTGTGTGTGTTGTGTGTGTGCTTACAGAAATGGATGGATACATGCATACATAGACAGGCAGACAGCTATCTCGAAACAGAAAGAGAGAAAAAAAAGGCAGACAGAGAAAGCAAATGTTAACAACTGCTGAATCTAGGTGAAGAATATATTAATTTTGTGGGGGTTTTCTTTCAGCTTAACTGTAGGTTTGAAATATTTTCAGAATAAAAATTGGGGGGAAGAAAAAAATGAAGGTTTTGGAAAAGATGGTGTCTCTGCCTCTTACCTTGCTGTCATTTGAAAAATGCCACAACCAGCTGGGCGCGGTGGCTCATGCCTGTAATCCCAGCACTTTGGGAGGCCGAGGTGAGTGGATCACGAGGTCAGGAGATCGAGACCATCCTGGCTAACACAGTGAAGCCCAGTATCTACTAAAAATACAAAAAATTAGCCGGGCGTGGTGGCACACGCCTGTAGTCCCAGCTACTCGGGAGGCTGAGGCAGGAGAATCCCTTGAACCTGAGAGGCGGAGGTTGCAGTGAGCCAATATCGCGCCACTGCACTCCAGCCTGGGCAACAAAGCAAGACTCTGTCTACAAAAAAAAAAAAAAAAAAAAAAAAGAAGAGAAAACTGCCACAACCTGAAATAGATCATCCTTGCAGGAGGCAGCCCTGTCCGAAGCCTGGGTCAAGTTAACAATCCTCCCTGCAAACCCACGCTGAGTGTCCATTCAGCATACTCAGGAGCTGACCAAAGAGGGTGCTGGCTCCCCTGCTCCTTCCTCCAGTCTGGTGCACCATGATGACTGTTTGGAAGTTGACTTTGATAGACAAGAGGATGTTTGTGCACTGCTGGAAGAGACTGTGAAGGGTGAGTCAGAAAAAGGCTGGGAAACAGATGAGGGGGCAGAGAGATGGGAAGTTTGTAGCCAGGAGACAACTTAGGGAATGTCTGGGAAATGAGGAGGAGGGGAGGCTGGGAAAGGATCAACGAGCAGTGGCTTATCTGAAAATCCTTTAGTATAAAAACAACAGAGGAAGACTTATTTGGTGTTGTTTATTTACCTACTACAGGTTGACACTGAGGGGTAGGTGAGCAGCCCCTATCTCTGTTTTCTCATCTTCTAAGGGAGCATAAATTTCCTTCCTGACTCTTTCAGACAAGCCCTTCTTTCCTTGGCAAATCACTGGTCTTCTTCACCTCAATGTGCCCAAAGCAGGAACACAGACATTTGGAGCTGGAATGTGCATGAAGAAATTCTAAGAGGGCATGGGTGGAAACAGGAGGACCAGCCTGAAGGTCTCTGCAATCTAGTGACCAATGAGAGTGGTCTAGACAGGGGGTTACAGAGGAGGTGGTGAGAGGTGGTTGGATTCCAGATGCATTTGAAGGCGGAAGTCAGCTTTCCACAGATGCCTTGCCTAGAAACATCACTGACCTTTTAGATTTCCCTTCAGTATTCCCCTCTCTGTGGTTTGTATTCTTGAACTGGAGGGCTCAGTTTCTTATAGCAACAAGGTGAGTTGGGGTATGGACAGATGAAGACAGATCCATCTCTGATCCTGGAGACACCATTCGAAGGGCACATCTTCCTAATGAAGATCAGCCAGCAACATCAAAGGAAGTTAAGTCCAGCTCAACACTCCACTTTTCCAGGAAGCCTCACTCTCCACAGTGTGATGGCTTCCTTCTATGAGCTCAACGGCAGTCTCATCTATAGTAATAACATCCTACCTGACATGAGTATAGTACTTTACAATTCTTTCATACCATTTGGGGAGGTTCTTCCTAACCCCTCGATTAAGGTGGGCCCTCTGTTGTATGTTCCCATAGCACCTTATTCTTCTCCTATTCCAATTTTCACTATATGTTATTATAGATGCTTGTTTAATTACTTGTCTTTCCCGCTAGATTGAAAAGCTTTATGAGGAAAAGACAACGTTATAGCCTTAGTACCTACCACAGTGCCTGGCTCATAAGAAGCATTCAGCATATCCCTACAATTGAATGGATAAATGATCATTAACTCTTTTAATCTTCAAAACAATTATTCCAAAGTGGGTGGTACTGACTCCACTTCATTGATGAGGTGAAGGAGCTGCTGAGAGACTATGGTCACATAGCAAGTTAGCAGAGGAACTGGGAATAGTACCAGGGTCTAGGCTTTTTCCACTACACTCTACCTGGAACAACAACAACAAAAAAATCCATTCATTTAATCAATCAATATATACTTACTGATTATTCTCTATGTCAGGCTCTATTGTATGCTGATAGAAGGACAAACAAAAAAAAAGGTAAGATTTGCATTTGGATGCTATTAAAAGAAACCAAACGCAGGGAAACGGACATACAAACACATAATTGTATTAGAGTGTAATAAATACCACAGAAGCTCTAGGAGGACTGTCTAACTCTGCTCATAGGAGGAATGTCCAACTCTACCTTTAATAGGTTCCATTTGATCTGGGTTTAAAAAAAAAAATAGGCCGGGCACGGTGGCTCATGCCTACAATCCCAGCACTTTGGGAGGCCAAGGCAGGCGGATCATGAGGTCAGGAGATTGAGATCATCCTGGCTAACACCGTGAAATCTCGTCTCTACTAAAAATACAAAAAATTAGCCAGGCATGGTGGTGAGCACCTGTAGTCCCAGCTACTCGGGAGGCTGAGGCAGGAGAATCGCTTGAACTCAGGAGGTGGAGCTTGCAGTGAGCTGAGATCGCTCCACTGCACTCCAGCCTAGGCGACAGAGTGAGACTCCATCTCAAAAAATAAATAAATAAATAAAAAGTATATTGTTAGAACAGGATGGGGAAGGTTATTAAGGGAAAAGGTGAATGGCTGGTGCCTCCAAAGCTGGGTACCCTTGTTTCCTGCTCTGTGGCTAAAGATTCTTAATCACATATTCCACTCAAACCCCAGCAGCTTGCCTCAGGAAATGGAGGAATCAGTCCCGGGAGCCCAGGATTGCTTAACTCAAAAGTAGCCAAGACAGGAGACTCATAATGTGGGGCCAGGTTGCATTATAAACTTCCCTGGAGCTTGCCTACCTGGGCTACTACGAACTGATTAAAATGTCATCATATGAATGGCGTTTGTTATTGCTTCTCAGCCTTTTGGTTAAGATCAAGTGTAGTATGAATGGTGTTTGCTGGATTCAGGCAGTGTTCAACCCTCACTTATCACACAGAGTGGCCCGAACACTTCATTTTGATCAATGTATAAAATTTATTTTTGTGACAAGTAAAAGAACACTGCAGGTCTTTTGACATGGAATAAAGTGAGGTACAAATTGCTGTGGGTAAGAGACAGTTGGGGCCAAAGGAAGATCACTGGTTTATGGAGACTTGGGAGAATCTGCCTCCTAAGAATAAAATAAATCAGCCAGAGGCAGTCAACAGTCCTTCCTTCATCAAGAAATGGCACAGAAGGGCAGCCAAGAGGTTATCCTATGAGCATTGTTATGTCACAGTAGGAATTGGAGTCGGGGGGGAGGGGACGGGGTGGGGGGGGGGAATTACCATTAGCAGTTGAAGTGGTAGGAAATTTTTACATAGGAGAGTATGGTGATCATATTTGCATTTTAGAAAATAATGGATAGCAGTTTGTTAGGGGAACAAAGGACAGAGACAGGGAGACTATTTAAAACATTAATAAAAAATACCCGTGACAGATGATGAGGCATCTACCTGATGGGAATGGAGAAGAGGAGATGGATTCAGAAACTACTTAGGAGGTACAGTCATCAAGATCTAGATGACTAATTGCATGTAGGGGGTAAAAAAGTAGGAAGAAGAGAGGATGATGACTCCTGCGTTTCTGGCTTGGGAAAGTGGTTAGATTGTGGGCTGGATGTGTGCGTGATTATGTGTGTGTAGCTGAAAAGGCAATTTAGCTTTGCAACTGTTGAAGTGAATATGGACCATAGACATAGATATCCACTAGGTAGCTGAATATGTAGCCTGCAAATCAGGAGAAAATTCTAGGTGAAGATGGTAATTGCGAATCATCAGAGTCTATATGGTAAGTGGGAGTGGATGAGGCAGCCCATGTAGACAGACCACAGAGGGAGGAGAAGGCTGAGGACCAAACTTGCAGAACACCAACATGTGAGGGGCAACCAAAAGCAGCTGCCTGTGAAGGAGATTGAGGAGTCAAGCCACACAAACACAAAACTGTAAACATCATTGGGAGCCTTAGACAGTCTAGCTCAGTTGGAGTTGGATTTGACTATATGTAACAGAAACCCAACTACAGTGTACTAACAGACTTCTTATTCAGAGGCAGGCAGTCCAAGGCTGATGCCCAAAGAAGCCATCAAGACCCGTGCTACTTCCAGCTCCTTCTGTCCTCATAATCATAGATGATTGCTCCACATCCAGGTATTAAGCTCTTATTCCAAGCAGGAAGGGGAAGGACAAAGGGCAAAAGGCATTTGCCAAGTCTCTCCCTTTTTATGAGGAAAAACAATCATTTTCTGATAAGCCCTATTCACTAGACTAAAACCTACAACCCATTGGCCAAGATTGGGTATATGAATATCTCACTGCATGAGTACCAGGGCAAAATGAGTATTTTTTTAAACTTTTTGCTTTGGAATAATTTCAAATGGACAAAATTTGCAAAAGTAGTACAAAGAATTCTTGTATTTTTTCACCCAAAATTTCCCAATACTAACATTTACCACAATTACTTTATCATTTTCTTTCTCTCTCTCTCATGCATGCGTGATGCTCATTTACTTCTAGTTTGGTATGTGCTTCCTAAAAATAAAGACTTTCTCTTACATAACCACAGTACAATGATCAAAATCAGAATATTAACACTGATACAATGCTATTATTTAATCTACAGCTTTTGTCAATTGTCCCACTAATGTCCTTTATAACAGAGAAGAAGCTTTTTTTCTGGTCCAGGAACCAATCCAGGACCAAACATTGCATTTCGTTGTCATGTTGGTTTAGTCTACTTTAACATGAAATAGTTCCTCAATCTGTCTTTGCCTTTCATGTTGTTGGTATTTTTGAAAACTGAAGTCCAGTTACTTTGCAGAACATCCCTTATTTGGGTTTGTCTGACAGTTCCTCATGATTCAGGTTAGGTATTTTTGGCTAGAATACCACAGAAGTGATGCTGCATCCTTCTTGATGCATCATAGCAGAAGCTACCCTATTTTGACTTGTTCTGTTACTAATGATATTAGCTTTGATAACTTGGTTAAGGTGGTAAGGTAGTATCTGTCAGATTTCTCTACTATAAAGTCCCTATTTTACCCTTTGAAATTAATAAGAATCTGTGAGGAGAGGCTTTGAGATGATATAAATATCATGTTTCTCATCAAAACTTCACCCACTAGTTTTAGCATCCATTGATAATCCTTGCCTGAAACAATAAGATGGTAATTTTCTAATTCTGTCTTTCCATGTATGAGTTTGCCTTGCACCATATGGAAAGCTTTCCTTTCTCCACTTATTCATTTATTTCCGTACGGACTCAAAGATTTTTATTCTACTTGATAAGTTACAACCCATTACTATCAGAGTTTATTTTAACATGGAATTGTCCCAGATTGGCCATTAGGAACCCCTTTAAGCTGGCTCTTTGTCCTATTGACATGTCCCCATCATTCTTTGGGGACTTTTCTTATTGAGATTATTATTTTTAACAGGGTACATTGCTACCTTGATAAAATCAGCCTTCTGTTAATAAGGAACAAAAGGAGAAACAAAAATTGTGTGGGCAACCAGAAGTGTCTACCACACCTAGCTCCTCACCAGCCAAGAGGTGGTGGCTTGAATCCAGGCTGACAGCCTTGCTTTTTTCTAACAAAACAACTTTGTGACTACATTCCAAAAAGAGCCTTGAGGCCATTTAATTCCATCCATTCTTCTCCTCACTGTAATCCTTTATCACTATCCAAACTGAGTGCTCCTAGAGCCAGGTCATCTGTGTTGCACAACTCCTGGAGGTGCCATTCATATTGCAGACTATGAATGATGTGCTAGAACAGGAGCCAGCAAATTTTCTTTCTTTCTTTTTTTTTTCTTTTTTTTTTTTTTTTTTTTTTTTTTTTTTGAGACAGGGTGGAATGCAATGGTATGAACACAAGGCTCACTACAACCTCTACCTCCTGGGCTCAAGCGATCCTCTCACCACAGCCTCCTGAGTAGCTAGGACTACAGGTGCACACTGACATGCCTGGCTAATTTTTTTCTTTTTTTTTTTTTTTTTAAGAGATGGGGTTTTGCCATGTTACCCAGGTTGATCCTGAACTTCTCAGCTCAAGCAATCTGCCCATCTCAGCCTCCCAAAGTGCTGGGATTACAGTGGCATGAGCCACTGTGCCTGGGCAATAAACTTCTATAAAGGGCCAGATAGGGCCAATAGTCTCCACTGTGTGGGCCACACAATCTCTGTTGCAACTACTCATTTCTGCTGTTGTAGTGGGAATGCAGCCATAGACAATGTTTAAATGAGCGGGCATGGCTATGATCCAAAAAAACTTTATTTATGGACACTGACATTGAACTTCATATCATTTTCATGTATCATGAAATATTCTCATATTCATTTTTAAAAACCCATTTAAAATGTAAAAATTATTCTTAGTTTGCGAGCTATACAAAAATAAGCAGCTGGCTAGATCCGGCCATAGTTCACCACCTCCTGCTCTGTTCAGTCTGAGCCATCTTGTGCGGTGCTCCTGCCTCCGGAGGTCTCTTCTCCCTTACCCTAATCTCCAATCTGCTATCCTGCTCTGGGCTTCCTCTCCACCTTCTACCTTCTTCCTTCCCAGATCTTTCTTCTGTGCCCTGCTTTCATTCAATTGTATATAAACTTCTTTCCACTTCTAACCTCCTGGCTCATTCCTTGCCTTAACTGAAAAGTAACTGTAATCCCTAAGGAACATGATTCCATTGCTGAATTCTAGAAAGGATGCTACTCATTTTCCCATGCCCCACAACCCATGGGTATGGAAAGTGGTATTGGCGCTCTCCACATTCCTCAATCCTACTTCTAAACCTTTAGCTCTTCCAACCTCCAGCAAAACTCCCTCCTCCTTTGATGCTCTACCATCTGAGTCTTTGAGCAATAGCTAACATATGCTGAGCAATATCCTGAGCAAAACCAGGAGACAGGTACAATTGTTATCCCCTACTTTGCAGAGGCAACGAGGGGTTAAAGTCACACAGCCAATAGTAAATGGCAGAGCCAGGATCTAATCCCAGCAGTCCACACTTACTCCCAAGATGTTACACCGCCTTTTCTCTATGACCACATGGATCACCATCCTCCATTCAAGCCTCTGAATTCCATTATCTCCTGGATCAGTTAGGTACCTGGGCGGAAACAGGTGCACATTCAGCCTGAGTCATTTGAAAAGGATCTAGTCAAGGAAATATTTACAAAGGTGTAGAGCAGTGTTGCTCAACCTTTTGTCATTATCTCCTTATTTCATCCTAAGAGAAAAATTTAAATTTCCCTTGACAAAATTTTGGTGAGTGGGGTTGAGCTTTGGAGGCCAACAAACCATTTCATATCTAAGATTGTTTTGCTCCCCCAAACTAATTTTCACCCCTTTAGAGGCAATATTACCCCCATTTAGAATGTAAGAATGCATGGAGAGGGAAACCATAGTGATACCACAGCCCTCCAGGCTAGTGACTGAGATACCATCTCAAGGCCAGAAGTGGTGAGGGAGGGAGGTATTACTGGAAGTCGGAGACATCTGAGAGCTGTGACATTCTGTCAAGAGATTGGTATGGCCCCAGGACTGATCCATTCTTCACACTACAGTGAAAGTCATCTTTCTTTCTTTCTTTCTTTCTTTCTTTCTTTCTTTCTTTTTTTTTTTAGAGATGGAGTCTTGCTCTGTCACCCAGGCTGGAGTGCAGTGGCGTGATCTCGGCTCACTGCAACCTTTGCCTCCCGGGTTCAAGTGATTCTCCTGCCTCAGCCTCCCGAGTAGCTGGGATTACAGGCATGCGCCACCATGCCTGGCTAATTTTCTGTATTTTTAGTAGAGACAGGGTTTCTCCAAGTTGGTCAGGCTGGTCTCAAACTCCCGACCTCAGATGATCACCCGCCTTGGCCTCCCAAAGTGCTAGGATTACAGGTGTGAGCCACTGCGCCTGGCCAAAAGTCATCTTTCTAACGGGAAACAGTGGGCGCCTTTGGAAGACAGAACTGGATAGTGGAAACAAGCAGGAAGAAGACCTTTTCAGCTTTTGAAGGCTGTACAATATGCATGTATCATCTAATTTTAAAATAAAATGTAATTTTAAAAATTGACCTAAAATGCAAATATGGTCATTCTTTCCCATGCTCAAAACACTTCAGTAGCCCATCTGCCACCAAGTTAAAATCCAAATTCATCCACATGTCACACAAGGCCCCCGGCATATTTCTTTAGCCCATCTCTGCCACTCTCCACCTCAAAACCTGTGTCCAGACATGTGAATTGCTGAAAATTGAGTGCATTCCCTAAGCAATGTTTTTCCTTTATTGCCAATTTGCTCATAATACCATGTTGTATCAGACATCTGTTTCTTATACCTGCAGTTTCCACATGCTAGAATGCAAAGCCTCTCCCTCTCCTCTACTTTTCTTCCTGGTGAATTCTTCATTCTTCAAGATCCAGTTAAAATTACCTCTCCTGGCTCCCACTCCCACTTCCCAGAGAACAGTTAACAACCTTCTCTGTGTCACCACTGTACAGTACAGTGATTAAGAATATAAGTTCTAATGCCAAACTATGTGGGTTTTGATCCTGGATTTGCCAATTCAGTTGGTCACATTGGGCATGCTACTTAACCTCTGTGTTTTGGTTGTCTTATTTATAAAATGGGGATTCAAATAGTTTCTATCTTAGAAGGAGAGCCTTCATTCATTAAATATTAACTAAGCATTTGTTTTTCTATATTGAAACCAACCAAAATTCCTGCCCTGGTGGAACTTAGACAGATTCTAGTGCAGGGGTTGGCAATCTACAGCTCCTGACCAAACTTAGTCACTTGTTTTATAAAGTTTTATTGGTACATGGCCACACCCTTTAGATTATGTATTATCTATGGCCACGTGCATGCTACAAAGGTTGGGTTCAGTGGTTGCAACACAGACCATATGGCCTGTACAGCTGAAAATATTTACTATCTGGCCCTTAAAGAAAAGGTTTGCTGTCCCTTGTTCTAGTGAGATTAAAGTAGTTCACACATGTAAACATGTAAAGTGTTTAAATTTTTGAATCATTGACTAGCACTTGGTAAGACACTCAATTAATACCAGCTTTATTAATATGATTGCATTCCTTTACTGTAGCACCTAACACCAGTACTCAGTTAAATTTTTTGCTGAATAAATCAATGAATGGAGAGGTAAAGAGGAACCAGAAGTTGGGGTTACAGAAGTCACTGATGGAAGAGTTTCAAGATAGTAGAAGTGGTCAGCCCTGTTAAGTGACAAGCCAAGGACTGAAGAAAGACTGGCAGATTTGGCAATCAGATGAAGTGACCTGACCAAAGAGCAGCTTGTGTGAAGTAGTGAGGACAGGCGCTGGTCTGCGACTGGTTTAGGAGGAAATGGAAATGAGGAAGAAGAGATAGGAAAGTGGAGATTATATGATGACAAGTATCAAGATAAAAATGAACACATTTGGCCTGCTACCTGAATTTTTTAAATCGGCTCACCAAAAAATATCAGGCTTATTGAAATATTGGAATATCTGATGAAGTTTCCTCTTATCTTTGAGCTGTTTGGGTTTGGGTAAAACTTCAATGCTTAAAATTCACGTCTACAACTAGCAGGCAGAAACTTAAAGTCCAGAACCATTAAGGGGTTTAATAATGGTGAGGCATATGATGATGCTGATGATGATAATGTTTCTTTCTTTCTTTTGTGATCTTAATCACTGTGTGATCTTAACTAGTTTGAAATGAGAATTTCAATGGAGACAGTAGTGTAAATTTACCAACAGAACAATTACAGTTGTGACAAATCAAAAACTATACAAGCATATTTTTGTTCATTCTATAAATTTGTACTGAGTACTTTATATACACTAGGCATTCTGACAGATATAATTATGTGGGTATAAAATTTAGTTTATTTGATAGTTGCTTCCCCACCGCCTCCAGAAATTCTTGATTTAGTTGGTAAAGAAAATCAGTTAAGCAAATAAGTTCACTATTTGTAGAAGTGTAGATGGGTTATGGTGGGGGCACAAAATAATAAAATAATGTATTTAAAACTATTTTCACATCTGTGAAAAGCTCTATACATCTGTGGCATTAAGACTAAAGAGAATGGTATCAAGTCATAGCTGCTTTCTAGAAAACATGCATGAGACATTTAGGACCTCTGCATATTACCACTGAGTTGTTTTTCTTTTAAGGGGCTACAAAGGAGTATGTTCAGCATGATCTTATTTTTATTAAAATTATACTTTCTATACAGAAAAAGACTATAAAAATACACACTTAAAACATTAGCAGTGACCCACAGCTAGTATCATACTGAATGGGGAATAACTAAAAGCCTTTTCTCCATGATCTAGAACACAACAAAAATGCCCATTTTTACCACTATTATTCAACTTAGTACTGGAAGTTCTAGCTAGGGCAATCAGACATGAGAACGAAATAAAATGCATCCAAATTTGAAAGGAAGAAGTGAAATTATCCTTGTTTGCAGATGATATGATCTTATATTTGGAAAAATCTAACAACTGCACACACACAAAAATATCTATTAGAACTGATCACTGGGCATGGTGGCTAACGCCTGTAATCCCAGCACTTTGGGAGGCCCAGGTGGGTGGATCACGAGGTCAAGAGGTGGAGACCATCCTGGCCAACATGGTGAAACCCTGTCTCTACTAAAAATACAAAAATTAGCTGGGGGTGGTGGAGCGTGCCTGTAGTCCCAGCTACTCGGGAGGCTGAGGCAGGAGAATCGCTTGAACCTAGGAGGCAGACGTTGCAATGAGCCAAGATTGCACCACTGCACTCCAGCCTGGCGACAGAGCAAGACTCCATCTCAAAAAAAAAAAAAAAAAAAAAAACAAGAACTGATCAACAAATTTAGTAAAGTTGCAGGATACAAAATCTACACAGAACCAGAAGTGGTGGCTCATGCCTGTAATCCCAGCACTTTGGGAGGCCAAGGTGGGTAGATCACTTGGGCTCAGGAATTCAAGACCAGTCTGAGCAACATGACGAAACACCATCTCTACAAAAAGTGCAAAAAATTAGCCAGGCATTGTGGCACACACCTGTGTTCCCAGCTACTAGGGAGGCTGGCAGGTGGCAGGATGCCTTGAGCCCAGGAAGCAGAGGTTCCAGTGAGTCAAGATCACACTGCTTTCTAGCCTGGGCAACAGAGCCAGGCCTGTCTCAAAAAAAAAAAAAAAAAAAAAAAAAAACTCAACACACAAAAATCAGTAGCATTTCTATATGCCAACAGTGAGCAATCTGAAAAAGAAATTTTACAAAGTAATCCCATTTACAATAGCCACACATAAAATTAAATACCTAGGAATTAACCAAAGAAGTGAAAGATATCTATAATGAAAATAACAAAACACTGATAAAAGAAATTGAAGAGGACACACAAAAAAGGAAATATATTCCATGTCCATGGATTGAAAGAATCAATATTATTAAAATGCCCATACTGCACAAAGCAATCTGCAGATTCAATGCAATTCCTATCAAAATACCAATGGCATTCTTCACAGAAATAGAAAAAAAAATCCTAAAACTTATATGGAACCACAAAAGACCCAGAATAGCCAAAGCTATCCCAAGCAAAAAGAACAAAACTGGAGGAATCACATTACTGACTTCAAATTACACTACAGAGCTATAGTAACCAAAACAGCATGGTACTGGCATAAAAACAGATACATAGACATATGGAACAGAATAGAGAACCCAGAAACAAATCCACACACCTACTGTGAACTCATTTTTAACAAAGGTGCCAAGAACATCCACTGGGGAAAAGACAGTCTCTTCAATAAATGGTGCTGGAAAAACTGGATATCCACATGCAGAAGAATAAAACTAGACCCCTATCTCTCACTACATAGAATAATCATATCAAAATGGATTAAAGACTTAAATCTAAGACCTCAAACTATGAAACTTCTACAAGAAAACATTAGGGGAAAGTCTCCAGGACATTGGTCTGGGCAAACATTTCTTGAGTAATACCCTTCAAGCACAGGCAACCAAAGCAAAAATGGACAAATGGGATCCCATCAAGTTAAAAAGCTTCCACATGACAAAGAAAGCAATCAACAAAGTGAAGAGACAACCCACAGAATGGAAGAAAATATCTGCAAACTACCCATCAGACAGGGGATTAATAACCAGAATATATAAGGAACTCAAACAATGCTATAGGGAAAAATCTAATAATACAATTTAAAAATGGGCAAAAGATTTGAATAAACATTTCTCAGAAGAAGAGATACAAATGGCAAACAGGCATATGAAAAGGTGCTCAGCTGGGCACCGTGGCTCATGCCTCTAATTCCAGCACTTTGGGAGGCTGAGGCGGGTGGATCACCTGAGGTCAGGAGTTCGAGATCAGCCTGGCCAACGTGGTGAAACCCCGCCTCTACTAAAAATACAAAAATTAGCCAGGTGTGGTGGTGTGTACCTGTAATCCCAGCTACTCAGGAGGCTGAGGCAGGAGAATCGCTTGAACCCGGGAGATGGAGGTTGCAGTGAGTCAAGATCATGCCACTGCACTCCAGCCTAGGCAACAAGAGTGAAACTCTGACTCAAACAAAAAAAAAAAAAAAAGAAAAGAAAAGGTGCTCAACATCACTGATCATCAGAGAAATGCAAATCAAAACTACAATGAGATATCATCTTACCCCCAGCTAAAACAGCTCGTAACCAAAAGACAGGCAATAACAAATGTTGGCAAGTATGTGAAGAAAAGGGAACCCCTGTACACTGTTGATGAGAATGTAGATTAGTACAGCCACTATAGGGACAGTTTGAAGGTTCCTCAAGAAACTAAAAATATGACTACCAAATGACCCAGCAATCCCACTGCTAGATGTGTACCCAAAAGAAAGGAAATCAGTATATTAAAGCGATATCTGCACTCCTATATTTGTTGCAGCACTGTTCACAATAGTCAAGATTTGGAAGCAACCTACATGTCCATTAACAGATGAATAGATAAAGAAAATATGGGACAAGGCCGGGCGCAGTGGCTCACATCTGTAATCTCAGCACTTTGGGAGGCCAAGGCAGGCAGATCACGAAGTCAGGAGTTCGATACCAGCCTGGCCAACATGGTGAAACCCCTCTCTACCAAAAATACAAAAATTAGCCGGGCATGGTGGTGCATACCTATAATCCCAACTACTCGGGAGGCTGAGGCATGAGAATCACTTGAACCTGGGAGGCAGAGGTTGCAGTGAGCTGAGATCGCGCCATTGCACTCCAGCCTGGGCAATAGAGTGAGACCCTGTCTCCAAAAAAAAGAAAAAAAAAAAAAAAAAGAAAAGAAAAGAAAAGAAAAAAGAAAGAAAGAAAATATGGTACATATACACAATGGAGTGCTACTCAGCCATAGAAGAAAATGAGCTCCTGTTATTTGCAACAACATGGATGGAACTGGAAATCATTAACTGAAATAAGCCAGGCACAAAAAGACAAACATAGCATGTCTTCACTTATGTGTGGGATCCCAAACATCAAAACAATTGAACTCATGGAGATAGAGAGCAAAAGAATGGTTACCAGAGGCTGGGAAGGGTAGTCGGGGGTGGCAGTGGGGAGATGGAGACAGTTAATGGGTACAAAAAAATAGAAAGAATGAATAAGACCTATTATTTGATAACATAACAGGGCGACTATAGTCAATAATAATTTAATTGTACATTTTTTTAAAAATTAGTCGGTGGTGGCGGGCGCCTGTAGTCCCAGCTACTCGGGAGGCTGAGGCAGGAGAATGGCGTGAACCCGGGAGGCGGAGCTTGCAGTGAGCCGAGATCGCGCCACTGCACTCCAGCCTGGGGGACAGAGCGACACTCCGTCTCAAAAAAAAAAAAAAGTAAAAATAAAGAACTTAGAGTATAACCGGATTGTTTATAACACAAAAGATACATGCTTGAGGGGATGGATACCCCACTTTCCATGTGATTATTATGCATTGCATGTCTGTACCAAAATATCTCATGTACACCATAAATATATGCACCTACTATGTACCCACAAAAATTAAAAATTAGAATTTTTTTTTTCTTTTTTTTGAGAGGGAGTTTCCCTCTTGTTGCCCAGGCTGGAGAGCAAGGGTGTGATTTTAGCTCACTGCAACCTCTGCCTCCGGGTTCAAGCGATTCTTGTGCCTCAGCGTCCCGACTAGCTGGGATTACAGGCATGCATCACCATGCCTGGCTAATTTTGTATTTTTAGTAGAGGTGGGGTTTCACCATGTTGGTCTGGCTGGTCTTGAACTCCTGACCTCAGGTTATCTACCTGTCTCGGCCTCCCAAAGTGCCGAGATTACAGGTGTGAGCCCAGACCCCCAATTTTTTTTTTTTTTTTTTTATGTAAAAACATGGCCAGTCACGGTGGCTCACATCTGTAATCTCAGCACTTTGGGAGTTCAAGGCGGGTAGAGCACTTGAGCCCAGGAGTTAAATACCAGCCTGGGCAACATGGCAAAAACCCATCTCTTCAAAATATACAAAAATTAGCTGGGCATGGTGGCACACAACTGTAGTTCCAGCTACTTGAAAGGCTGAGGCAAGAGGATAGCTTGATCCCGGAAGGCGGAAGCTACAGTGAGCCAAGATCATGCCATGGCACTCCAACCTGGGAGACAAAGCGAGACCCTGCCTCAAAAAAGAAAAACCCGGTGGGGTGCGGTGGCTCATGCCTATAATCCTAGCACTTTGGGAGGCTGAGGTGGGCAGATCACGAGGTCAAAAGATCGAGACTATCCTGGCCAACATGGTGAAACCCTGTCTCTACTAAAATACAAAAATTAGCTGGGCGTGGTGGCATGTGCCAGGTACTCGGGAGGCTGAGGCAGGAGAATCGCTTGAACCCTGGAGGTGGAGGTTGCCATGAGCCAAGATCACGCCACTGCACTCCAGCCTGGCGACAGAGCAAAACTTCTTTAAAAAAAAAAAGAAAGAAAGAAAAGAAAGAAAGAAAGAAAGAAAGAAAGGAAAAATCAACCATTAATAGCGGGGGTTATGTCTGAGTGGTGAGATTACTGGGACATTATTCTTTTCTCAATACTTTTTTGCACTTTAACTGTTTATACAGTGAACAAGGCTTACATTTCTTTTTACTTTTCTTTTTTTAAAATTGAGACAGGGTCTCGTCATGTTGCCCAGCTAGTCTCGAACTCCTGAGCTCAAGCAATCTTCTTGCCTCAGCTTTCTGAGTGGGTAGGACTATAAATGTGTGTCACTGCACTTGGCTATTTTTTTTTTTTTTTTTTTTTTTTTTTTGAGACGGAGTCTCACTCTGTCGCCCAGGCTGGAGTGCAGTGGTGCCATCTCGGCTCACTGCAAGCTCCGCCTCCCAGGTTCACGCCATTCTCCTGCCTCAGCCTCCTGAATAGCTGGGACTACAGGCGCCCACCACCATGCCCGGCTAATTTTTTATATTTTTAGTAGAGATGGGGTTCTACTGTGTTAGCCAGGATGGTCTCGATCACCTGACCTCGTGATCTGCCCGCCTCGGCCTCCCAAAGTGCTGGGATTACAGGCGTGAGCCACCGCGCCCGGCCAAGGTTTTTTTTTTTTTTTTTAAATTAAGGCTTGTGTTATTTCATAAGCACAAATAACAATGGAAAAAAACCATGGAGTTTTATACAGCAACAATAAGTTACAAGCATATAACGCATGCTTGTAAGCATACATAGGCTAGAGGTTTTTACATTTTTGTAGATTGCCCAATGTTAAGTTGTTACACAAAAAGCACCAAAAATTTCTCAGCCTACAAATATCAGCAGATGACATCTCAAAGAGATATGTCTAAAAACTGCTGCTTAGTCCTCTTCTGCAAGGTGGCAAACCAAGCCCAGGCACCCGCTGCTGGAAGACTGAGATTTACTTACAACCCTGCAGAGCAGGGAATGCACACAATGAAGCCATGCTGTGTGAATCACTTAGTTTGGCCGAAAGTAACAAGACACAGAATAAAGGTGGCTTAAATAATAGACGCTTACTACTTCACATAATGTGAAGTCCAGATATAGGTAGTTTCCAAGACTGGTTATGTCAGTTATCTTGACGATTTCAGGATTCTAGGTCAGCTTTCCTTTGACTTCCATGGCTTTCCCCTCCTGGTAGCTCCTGGCATCACTGCTTCACACAAGAACTTCTAAAGGCAGGAAGGGGTGGGTGGTGGCATTTCTGCTCACTCATCTTTCTTTTTCTCAGGGATTCAAATCTTTCCCAAAATGTCTGTTCCTAGCAGACATTTTCCTACATTTTATTGGCCACACTGACAGTTCGGTGTAAGGAAAAGCACAGGGAAAAAAACTATGCTCAGTTAAAAGAAGAAACACAGCCATCCCTAAATCAAGAACTGGCCCAGAGAAGGGGATTACCATGATCATCATTATTGCCCTAGACCAGCAGTGTCCAATAGAATTTAATGTGAGCCACAAATGCAAGCCATATAAATATCCCTGAGTCAGTCTTTGGAAACCTAAAAGCAAGTCTTCATTTTCTCTTATGTGAATGAATGACAACAATGATAAGCAACACTGCCTCCCACCAGCATAATTAGCAGTGGGTGCCAAAGGTGTATCCAGCATTATTCCAACAAAGTCACATTGATTATAAAATTTGGACTCTGAGTTCCCCGAGTTATGGTTTGGTGTGACTCTGACTATCTGTGTGACATAATTGAGTTACTTTGCTTATCTGGGCCCCAGTTTCCTCATCTTAAAACAGGTAGTTCCTTAATGTCCTTTAGAACTCTAGTACTACATGGTTTTATGCTATAAAATCAGCTGGAGCACCTTCCCAGCCACCTGACACCAGCAAGCCCAGGGCCTTAGGCAAGGACACTTGAGAAGCCATTCAGGATACTTTCTCTGATGCTGTGGAGTAAAATGCACTTTTAGAGGGAAAGAAGAAAGCAAGTTGTGCTGGCTTGTCATTCATTTACTCAGTAAGCATCACAGGGCATGCACTATGTGCCATAGTGGCTCAAGATTGAATAAGAGAGAATAAGATGTGGTCCCTGCCCTCAGTAAGCTTACAATCTAGTGGGAAGGAAATGTAGAAGAGCAATTACCGAAAGGTATGGAGAGGACTGGGACAGAGGAGAGGGTATACATGCCTTGCACCTCGCCCAGTTGAGGTGAGATGAGAGAAGGCTTCCTGGAGGAAGTTTTATCCAAATGAGGCCTGAAGGAAGAGTACTTGGTTGCCTCTCCCGGCATTGTCGGGAACTGTCTGGCCTAGCAGGCATGTCATCATATACTCTACCTGCTTTTCTTCTTTTCTTTGACTTGCTGTTTTTCTATTCCTTTTTTTTTTTTTTTTTTTTTTTTTAATAGAGTCTCGCTCAGTTTCCAGGCTGGAGTGTAATGGCGTGATCTTGGCTCACTGCAACCTCTGCCTCCCAGCTTCAAGTGATTCCCCTGCTTTAGCCTCCCAAGCAGCTGGGACTACAGGCATGCACCAGCATGGCCGGCTAATTTTTTTTTATATTTTAGTACAGATGGGGTTTAACCATGTTGGCCAGGATGATCTTGATCTCCTGACCTCGTGATCTGCCCACCTCAGCCTCCCAAAGTGCTAGGATTACAGGCGTGAGCCACCTTGCCCGGCCTTCTATTCCTTTTTCTAATGCATTTGCCCCAGCTATCTGTATAGCCTGCAATCTGGTAGATGGACCACAGGGAAACCACTGCAGCAAACTAAAAGTGTCTATCTCAGATCCTTCCACCACCATCATTTCCAAAATCACCGTCACTATCTCCACCACCATGACCTTTACCACCATCACCACTCTCATCCTCATCCTTCCCATCACCATCTCCACTGCTATCTCTCAACACCATCATCATCACCACCACCACCATCATCACCATGAGCACCACCTCTGTCATCATCAAAAAAGCACACAGGTGAGCCTTGCTTTAACTAATCCCAAAACTATATTTAAGATATGAGTTCTATGAACAAATTCAGGAATGATTATTTGCTTTTCCAAATTATCTAATCTAAAGTAACCCTAAATAGTTAAGCTTCCCTAGTGTTTTTAAAATGTGCTTTGGTTTACAAACATTTTAATTGCCCAGATCTCTTCAGTAGCATGCCTATTTTAAGATGTAAGCATAACAGAAATAGGATTTTCAAGCTGACAGAGAAGGGCAAGTATAAAAAGTTTTTAAGGACTCTTTCTTGATTCATTAAATTAATTGAGAAGAGTTTTATAGCATGCACAAATCTACTAAACATTAAGCAGTTTTAGTTGGCCATAAATCAGGGACTGTAAAGGGAAAAGTGAATTTCATCAATAGTACTGCTATATAGAAATAGTATATCTATATAAAAATATACTTATGTAAATACATGATACATGTACTTATATATGTATCATGTTTATATTTTATATTTGTATATGTAAGTATACAATATATCATATATGAGATAAATGTATATTATTATTACAAATACCCTGGCTGGGCACGGTGGCTCACACCTGTATCCCAACACTTTGGGAGGCCAAGGCAGGAGTATCATTTGATCTCAGGAGTTCAAGACCAGCCTGGACAACATAGCAAGACCTCATCTGTACTAAAAATTAAAAAAATTAACTAGGCATGATGGTGACCACCTGTAGCCCCAGTCACTAGGGATGCTGAGGTGGGAAGATCGCTTGAGCCTGGGTTGAGGTTGCAGTGAGCCAAGATTGCACCACTGCACTCCAGCCTGAGTGACACAGCGAGACTCTGTCTCAAAAAAAAAAGCCCAAAAACAGGCCAGCACCTGTAATGGTGACTCACACCTGTAATCCCAGCACTTTGGGAGGCCAAGGCAGGTGAGTCACTTGAGATCGGGAGTTCGAGACCAGCCTGGCCAACATAGTGAAACCCCATCTCTACTAAAAATACAAAAAAAATTAGCTGGGCATGGTGGTGCATGTCTGTAATCCCAGCTACTCAGGAGGCTAAGGCAGGAGAATTGCATGAACCCAGGAGGTGGAGGTTGCAGTGAGCTGAGATCACACCACTGCACTCCAGCCTGGGTGACAAAGCAAGACTCCATCTCAAAAAAAAAAAAAAAAAAAAGAAAGAAAGAAAGAAAGAAAAAGAAAAAGAAAAAAACCACCAAAACAAAAACAAAAAACAAATATCTTTTTCTACGTTGTAAAATTTGGGTTGGGGTTGAGGTAGATTATTAAGATGGCTACAGATTCCTCTCATCTTGTATGCACATCCCTTGTGATATGACTTTGCCATTCTTCTCATCAACAAGGAGAGTCTATTTCACTACTCCTTGACTCTGACTCTGGGTTGACTGTGTGACTTCTTATTTTCTTTCTTTGTTTTTTTTTTTTTTGAGACGGAGTTTCGTTCTTGTCGCCCAGGCTGGAGTGCAATGGCATGATCTCAGCTCACTGCAACCTTCGCCTCCTGGGTTCCATTGGTTTTCCTGCCTCAGCCTCCCGAGTAGCTGGGATTACAGGTGCCTGCCACCACGCCCAGCTAATTTTTTATATTTTTAGTAGAGACAGGGTTTCACCCTGTTGGCCAGGCTGGTCTTGAACTCCTGACCTCAGGTGATCCACCAGTCTCGGCCTCCCAAAGTGCTGGGATTACAGGTGTGAGCCACCGCGCCTGTCCAACTGTGCGACTTCTTTTGCTAATGGGATAGTAACAAATGTGATGCAAGCAGAGGCTTAACAAGTGCATGCACATTGGGGTTTGTTCTCTCTTGCTGATCTGGGAACCCTGCCACCACCACCAGGTGATGCAGTTCAGGCTGGCCTGTTGGAGGATAACAGATCATGTGGAGCAGAGACGAGCTGGCCCACCTCAGGCCCTACCAGAGCAATCAGCTTGCCAAACACGACATACATCAGCGAGGCCATCCTAGACCATCCAGCCCTAGCTGAGCCAGCCCAGACCAGAGACTCATGAGAGACAGTAAAATGTTCATCATTTTAAGCCACTAGATTTTGTGGTGGTTTGTTATACACCAAAAGCTAACTGATACAGGGACCATATCATATTGTATTTTGTTTTCTTCCTTTCTCCATTCCAAAAAGGTTGGGTAAGATGTTTGGTTTACTGAAGTCAGAGTTGCCACAACATACGATCCTTCATTTTCTTCCAATTCTAAAAGCTCTGATTCTCTTATATCATTAAGCTTCCTTTCCCAGCTTTGGTCTTTACAGAAGGGACGGGAAATAAATGTAGTAAAAATGAGGCATGTTTTTAGGAGTGAGAAGGGAGGTGAACATGTGAATTAAGGTGGTGATGGTAGGATGCTGAGACTAAAAACAGAGGACAGCACAACCCATAAAGTGTTGACTAACTTCCTGGGAGAAGTTTGTTCTAGTAAATCAGAGTCTCTATGAAACTCCCTGGCAAAGACCCCAGATGTCCCTGTGTTAAATTGCAAACACACATTCTAAAATTCCCCTTATGTTCCATTCCTTAGTTCCTCTCAATCTTTTTCACTATGCAAAGTATGGTTTTCTACTTTGTTAGCTAGAATTTTGGGGGCTCCAAGTGACAAAAGCCCAACTCAACCTAGCTCAAGCAAAAAACAATATATTGGCTTTTACATCTTAAAAGTCCAGATCATCCTCACGCTTCAGGCAAGATTGAATCCAGTTGCTCAAAAGATGTATTCAGGGAACTGTCTCCCCATCTCCACCTCCAGGATCTGCTGCACTCAGTCTTGTCCTATGTATATCCCTCAGTCTCTGACCTATTGTGTGGGTCCCAGACTTGTGTGGCAGCAACTGCTCATCGTGCCTCTCCATCTTGAGTGATCCCAGCCTTCTTCCTACTCCCCACTTATTACCCTAATCATGTTAAGAGACCAGAAAACACCCAATTTCCCAAGGAAAAGGGAAAGAAACTTGGAATTTATCCTAGACCTCTCAATGAGCCCCCATATCTAACATCATAAAGCCAAGTCATTTCTACCCCATTTGTGTCTTTGGAATTGGTTACTTCTTTCCATGGCCCTTGTCACTGTGCTTTATCATGCATTGTTACTCCTGTCATGGAAGAGGAAAATTTCTCCCAAACCAGTCTTTGCTCTGCTCCCAACAAACCATCCTTCAAGCCTAGAATAACCTATTAAAGTATAAAACCTGAGCCTAGCATTCCCTGCTTAAACTATTTGGTTATGTAACTTGTAAAACTTGTTCCACAAATTTGGTGATTTTCTCAGCTGATCACTTGAGCCCCTCCAGCTCCCCTGGTGGGAGAGAGCCTACTTCTCTTAGGTTGGGTTCCCTAGAAACAGAGCCCAAGCTGGGATCAACGTTCATTGTTATTTTAGGAGCCTCACTGCTCCCTGCCTGTGGGCTGCCTGCCTAGGTAGAATACAGTGTCTTTGGTAAGGAGATTGGGGATTGGCCTCCCAAGAGGCCCAGCGCTCCTCATGCAAATTGCTTTTACCCAGTGACAAGCTCTACCAGCCTGGGGTCTCAGAGTGGGGCCTTCACCCAGTCACAAAACATCCTGTTATGCCAGGGGTCAAAAGCTCAAATGCCTCCAGGAGCCAGAAGCCTGACAGACAGGGCAGCCTCCACTCAGCAACCATCGACTGTTACCCCGCAGAAATCTGGCACTCACAGTTGCTAAGTCTTTAATTTTTTTCAGGAGGAACCAAAAATATTGAGTTTTATGTGAAATATTCTGGTTTTAAGCTGTTAGCTTGATTAAAAAACAACAACAACAACAACAACAAAAAACAGGCAAAACAAAACTTGTCTGGGGCCTTATCTGGCCTAGGAGCTGTCAGTTTGTGAATTTGGTTTGATGCCCTAATCCCAGAACAATGGATGCCCACTTGCCCCACATTTGCATAACTTTGGGAGCCACTGCAGTGATCTGGGACTAGACAAAGATCAGCTGTGAATCGACTACAAAAGGTTCCATGATTTCAAAATAAAGGGTAACCTTCTTCAGCAAGGCCTGTGTGACCTCCCAGACCTGGCTTCTACCCTTCTCCACCCTTTCCCGCACCTCCTTCCCCCTCCTCCCAAAGTTATTTCGCACCTAGGGCCTTTGTGGTAACCCGGCTCTTTATCCCCGACATCCCTCCCCTTCCAGTTATCTAAGGGCACTCCCAGCATCTTTCAAGGATCCTTTCCCTGGCCCCTGCTTTCTCTTCTGCTTACTCCATTTTTCAGAGCTGTTACCTCGCGGCCTCATGTGTTTTTTACATGCCTGTTGCCCCAGCTGACCGAATCCCTGGAGGGAAGGAGCCTGGATTTCTTCACTCCTGTATCCCCACTGCCTCATAGAGCCCTGGTGCTTTCAAGGCAGACTGGAGCAATGGGTATCCAATGAAAAAAATCATGACCTTGACCATTGCCCTTCACATATCAGAAATGCATTTGTGAAGAACTGGCCATTTTTATGTTAAGAAATTAAGTTGAAATCTGGTATTCATGAGAAGACGAAAACTTGCTTCATCCTTTAATTTTTAAAATGACTACCTATTGTTGAAAAACTGTTGGAAAAAAAATACGTTTTAAAACTTACTCAGCTTTGGACCTCGCTGAGGCTTCCAAGGGGTTCTGGAACTAGAGAATGGCTACAGTGACCAGCATTCGCTTTTCTCGAGACCCTCAAGGGTTCTCAGGGCTCATCTTAAAGTGGGGGATGAGAGGGGAGAGGGGATGTCTGCTGCCTCCCTGGGAGGGCAGAAACCAGCTCCTCTGAATGAAACAGCACTTTCTACAGAGACAGCGGCCTAGGGTGTGAGGGCGAGCAAGCCGCAGTCGAAAGCCCCTTTGCATAATCCATTCTTAAATTGACTGAGGCTTGTACAGTTGTAAACTGAAACTCCAGAGGCAAACCCTGAGCGGTTACATTTTCTCGAAAAGAATGTTTCCCAGCCTGTCAATTATTTCCTGCTCTCCGTCCCTCCCCAACGCGCGCACACACCCAACTTTTAGTAGCCAGCTGCCTTGACATTGAGTCTCTCTCCTACCTGAAGTGGAGCACCTCAGGAAGCAGCGAGGCTGCCGTTTCATTCATAATACATGAACTCAGGGGAGGAGGGAGGCGGGGGCAGGGGCCTTTCATCTCTGCTATTTAAAATCCCGGCATTGCAGCTGAAAGGGAAAACGACCTGGGAGTGAACGGCACCGGGGATGAAGCATTGCACGATAACGGCACAACCGAGCGCGTCAGCGGCCCGCCCGCCGGCTATTTATACCGCGCGGATTATGCAATCGGGCTGCAGCCATTCATGCCCCGACTGGGCCGCCGCACGCCCGGGGCGGGGGGGCCTCATTCCCGGGCGCCGGGTCAGTTTCTAAGTTTGCATCATCCCCTGCATTACGAGAGAGTTTGGGTTTCCATTCCTGCCAGCGGGGCTTGGGGGAGACAGCTGGGCTACAAACTCACTTGGCACACACGACTGCTTACTTAAACATCATAATAAAGGCACCAGATCGCCCGAGGCGCGGCCCGGCCCGGCCGCGCGCAGGGTTGAGCTCGGGGAGACCGGAAGGAACTGATAACCGAGCGCTAATGACACCCCCTCCCTCCGCGTCGGAAGTGTCCTCGGAGCGCCGGTCATTGAGAAATACCGAAGGGGCAGAGTGGGGGTGAAGCGAGGACAGGCCCGGGCGCAGCTGCGCGCGCCTCGCGGGGCGGGGAGCGGGGGCGCCGCGGCAGCGGGGGGCTTCTGCAGGCTGGGCCGCGGCGGGGCGGTGCGAACCTTTGGGCCCCGTGGAGTCCTCCCTAAATCACCCCCTCCCCGCCCCTGGGAAGGGGGAGGGCGAGTGATTGCTCAGATCCCACCCCCGCCCCTGGGGAAATCTACACTGCCGGCCCTACCGGACGAGAGGGGGGAGAAGGACACGAACGAGAGAGCGGATTGCAGAGGAGGCTAAAATGTCCGCTTCTCCTGGCGCCCGAGCCAGGCGGGAGGGGTGGGGGCCGCGGACGGCTTCCCAGTGAAACAGGACCTGCGGGGCTACTGAGCATGCCCGTCCCCGGCCGCGGAGGGTCGCTCCGGCTCCGCGCTCCGGGCTTTCCGGGCAGCCCGCGGGAAGGGCCGGGGTGGGGGTGCTCCCTCGCCCAGGACTCGGAACTGAGAAGCCTGTAGGTGGGGGACCTGCTGGGGGCCCCGCTGGGTTTGCGTGAAGTTGTGAGCAGATCGATATTACTTTTGAAGCTTTACGATCCTACTCTGACTGAGCACTATTGATTTGATCGTGTTCAGAGATTCCCGCAGCCCCCTGTTCTGCCGGTTGTGGGGAGAGACAGGGATGTGGGTCCTTAGCTCTTTCAGCAGTGACATCAATTAAAGCCCTAAATCTGTGATATCCCCTATTCCAGCAACAATCCAATGGACTTTGATAACACCTTGATGTTCAGATCAACAGACATATCTGAGTTATTCGCCCAATGTCCTCATTTATTCTATGGAGCTGCAGGAGTCAGACTTGCCTCAACCACAGTAATTGATGGGGAGGACCAAGAAGTGACCTGCTAGTAATGTTTCCATCAAAAGGCCCCTTTTGGGTGTTGAACAAGACAGAAGAGAACTGGCAGGCTTCATTTAAAGGAACATGAAGGACAGAGTGGAGGGGGGCATTTGGTAAACCAGCTGGCCAGAGAGAGGAAAGGGCTATCAGGAATCTGTATAGCCCATTTAAGATTCCCAGCAACCCTATGTTGTGGGTACTATTCCGACCCAACAGACACTGAACCCAAGGCTCAGTGGACCTAAGGGCCTGCCTGAGATAGCCCAGCTGGAGTATGGTACCAGGTGATCCCAGTGGGGACTTGGGGACTTCTGGACCTCAGAATATTTATCATTGTTCCCCTGGCAACCTGGTCCATAGGCTGGGCCAGTCGTTCACTGCTATTAAGCAGAGAGCTGGCTGAGTGGTGATGACACCAATTTAACCTGCTCATAGAGCTGGCCTACCTGCAGAAATTAATCACCTCACCTGCCACCTTGCCATTTGTGTACCTTGAAACTGGAGGGTGGAGCCCAAGAGATGCCCACAGGGTGGATAATTTTGACATGGGTAAGTGCCTGTGTTCTGGGAAGTTCAGGAATAACAGGGTGGGATCTCTTTCAGCACTCCAAGGTAGAAGAGCAACCATGGCCAAAGGTGAGACTTGGGTAGATTCCTTAGCCATCTGGGGATTTGGAAGACAATGAGATCTTGCCTTTGCTTAGTACTTTCTCAGGAACTCTCAATGGCCTCAAAAACTGATAAAGACAAGCTTGGCCTTGTTATTCCTGTTTTATAAAGAAACTCACTCGGGGTCTCAGGACTGCTAGGAGAAAACCAGAACCAAGCTGTTCCATCCCCTGGTTCATGCCCTCCCCACCACCACACATCACCAGCGTGAACCCCACTCCATGTCTACAGAGATCATGGCTGTGATAAGCACAAAGCCTGGAGTAAACCACCAGTTTATCCCTGACTCAAGGTGAAACTTTTTGGAGCATTTGTGGCTCTTATATGCATGTAAATTTTAGGAATACTAAATTTGAGGCATTTATTTATTTATTTAGAGACAAAGTTTTGCTCTTGTTGCCCAGGCTGGAGTGCAATGGTGCAATCTCGGCACACTGCAGCCTCCTCCTCCTGGGTTCAAACAATTCTCCTGCCTCGGCCTTCTGAGTAGCTGGGATTATGGGCGCCCACTACCACACCCAACTAATTTTTATATTTTTAGTAGAGACAGGGTTTTGCCATGTTGGCCAGGCTGGTCTCAAACGCCTGACCTCAGGTGATCTGCCCACCTCAGCCTCCCAAAGTGCTGGGATTACAGGCATGAGCCACTGCGCCCAGCCTGAGGCAAATATTTAATCTCTTAACCTGTTCAGTGGTTGCTATTTAGTTAACATCGTATCTGGATTGTCCCATGGACATTCAAGAGGATGGAAAAGTCTACTGTGTTTGGAGAGCAGCAAGGGATAGGGACTATGTCTCTTGTTTCTTTTTCTTTCTTTCTTTCTTCTTCTTTTTTTTTTTTTTTTTTTTTTTTGAGATGGAGTTTTGCTCTTGTTGCCCAGGCTGGGGTGCAGTGGCACAATCTTGGCTCACCGCCACCCTCACCTCCTGGGTTCAAGCGATTCACCTGCCTCAGCTCCCGAGTAGCTGAGATTACAGGCACGCGCCACCACGCCCGGCTAATTCTGTATTTTTAGTACAGACGATGTTTCACCATGTTGGTCAGGCTGGTCTCGAACTCCCGACCTCAGGTGATCTGCCCGCCTCGGCCTTCCAAAGTGCTGGGATTACAGGCGTGTGCCACCGCGCCCGGCCGGGGCTGCTTCTTAACGCGAGAAATTCCATAATTTCTACGGAAATGCAAACGTTTCTGGGCTGTGCTGGGTTGACCTTTTTCTTTGCATGAGTAATGATTCTTAAAAACATCCGTTCCTTGGCCGGGCGCGGTGGCCCATGCCTATAATCCCAGCACTTTGGGATGCCGAGGCAGGCGGATCACGAGGTCAAGAAATCGAGACCATCCTGGCCAACATGGTGAAACCCCCTCCCTACTAAAAATACAAAAATTAGCTGGGCGTGGTGGCGCGCGCCTGTAGTCCCAGCTACTCGGGAGGCTGAGGCAGGAGAATCACTTGAACCCAGGAGGTGGAGGTTGCAGTGAGCCTAGATCGCGCCACTGCACTCCAGCCTGAGGACAGAGCGAGACTCCATCTCAAAACAAAACAAAACAAAAATCCATTCCTCTATTGAGACAAAAAAGAAAAAAAATCACAAGATTCACGTGAAACGGAAAAGCCTCTGCCTTTCAGAACCTTGGCAAAGTCGAACCCCCTCCGCTCTCTGGTTGGGTTGGGCTGGAGAAGCCAGCCCCTGGCACCTGCGCCGCCCCTACCTTCCCACCCCGCGGTGGGGGTAGTTGTGCCTCTGAGCCTGAGCACCTCTTCAGCTGTTTTACTCCCTCCCCTCCCTTGAGTTTCCCATCTCCGCCCCCGCTCAACCCCCCGATTTTTAATCTTGGTGTTTGGAAGGAGGGAGGGGGCAAAAACGGGAGCCAGATGTGTACGAGTCCTCCGCTCCCGCCTCCTCCCTCCTCTCGGGCTTCCTAAAACCCGGAGCCCTAATCAAGGAGGATTCGGAGCCAGACGGTCGCGGCGCAAGCAAACAACTCGGCTCCGCGGCTCCCCCGGGAGTGGAAGCCAGGAGGGAGGGGGAGAGGAAGCGGGGCGTGCTCAGTAGGCGGGACAAAGTTTTTTTTTTTCTTCTCCCTTTTTTTTCGGTCGCAAGTAGGAAGCTTTTTGCACTCCACCACCTCTGGCCGCTGGGAAGACGTCATCGCTTCCGCCCTACTTCCTCCTCCTGTTGGCGGCGGTGAGAATCCAATATGGAGTAAATCGGTGGAGTCGAGAGATGGGGCTCGGACGGGGCGCCCTGCACCGCCTCCCAGGCGCACCTCCCCCGGCCGCCGACCGCTCCCCGGAACCGTGATTGGCCCGGCCCCCCGGGGGCGACCCCGGACTGAGCCCCCCCACCCGCGGCCGGCGCTCTCCTCCTCCTCGCAGCAGTCCCTGCCGCTCCGAGGCGCGCTTGTTTTTCTCCTGCTCTCCCACACCGCCGTCCCCTTCCCAAATCTCGCTCCCTCTGCCCGCTCCCGAGCCCCCGGAGCCTCCGCCCGCCTCTCCCCACGGCGCTGCGGCGTTCACTCCCCGCGCGGCCTGCCTTTGCACCCCTTCCCCCAAACCTTATCCCGCGCCCTGCTTCCCCTTCTGCTGCGGCGCCCCCTTCATCTCTAGCCGCCCCCCCTCCCCAAATCAGGCGATCTCCGGAGATGTGAAGAAGGGGGGCGAGCGGACAGGAACATGAAGGGAGCAAAGCTGCCCGCCGCGGGACAGGCGTCTAGGTGAACAAGAAAATGACCGAAGAAACACACCCAGACGAGTAAGTTTGGTCGCGGGGTGGGACGAGGGTGCCCCGCAGGGGCAGCGTGGGGGCCGGGGCTGAGGATGCGGGCGGGGACGCTTATTGGGTGAACTTGGCGTGGGGTGCAGCGACTCGCTGACCTGTCGGGGTTGGGACGCGAGGCTTCCCTGCTTGTTGAAGTGAGGAGAGGGCAAAAACTGCTGCGGGCTGGCGGGCGCACGCCTAGGGTCGGCGGGCTGGTGGCAGCTCCGGGGGCCAAGGGCGTGCGGGTGACCTCCGGGCGGTCTCCGCTCCCTCTCGGAGGACTTACAGCTCCCCCGCCCCCGAAATCCTCGGCGGCTAGAGCGGAAGACCTGACACCCCCACTCCGGCTTCCCGGGGCTGGTGGGTTTTTGCACAGTGACTTTGTGACTCCCGCCGCCCCGCGAGCCCTGCAGTCCGCTCCGGAGCCCACTGGGGCCTAGGCTCCGCCATTTCGTTTTCTTGAATCGCTCTCATTTGCATACCACATTTTCATTCATAAAAAACACGGCGGAGCGAGAGGAGGACAGGCGCGGGCTGCGCGGGGGTCTGGTGCGCCAGGGTCCCCGCGCGGGCCGGCGTGCTGGAGCCGCCCGAGGGGCCCCGCGGCGCGTGAGTGCCTGTGCACGCGCTTGTGGCCGGCACACGCGTCCTGCGGGGTCGGGCGGCTCGGGGCGGACCGAGGCGTGTGCGGCGGGGGCGTGCGGGGCATCGCGCTGGGGGCGCGTGTGTGTGTGTGTATGTGAGTGTCCTCACGGGTGCGCGTGCACGGGCTTGTGCCTGGCCCGCGGGCCCGAGGGGAACAATGCTCGGGGGGCTCCGCCGGAGGGATCCTGGGCCGCCCCGCGCGGGACCCGTGACTGTCGCCAGCCCGGGGCGGAGGTGCAGCTGCCTCCTGCCTCGCGGTCCAGGGGTCCAGTTTGGCATTTTCCCTCCCTGGTCTGAGGCGTTTTCAGTCTCGGGTGCGACGGGGGCGGGGCCGCGGGGCCCGACGCCTCAAGTCTTATGCCTGGGGTTTGAGCGGTCACCGCGCGGCGGCCGCCGCTGCTGCTCAGTGGCTGTGCCCGCCACCAGCCACTTTTTTTTTTTTTTTTTTTTGTGAATAAGACGCGCTCCTTTATTGTCACATGATATCCCTCCCCTCCTCCCCTGCACATTCATAAATCCGGAGCCTGCATCGGTTCCTTTCATTCAGTGCTGCCATTAGCCAAGGTAGCGGCGGCGCGGGCTTGGGCGCAAAGAGCTGGTTGGCAGCCGCGGGGACGCGCCCTGGAGGGAGGCCCCGCGCGCGTCTTTGCAGGGGAGTGTGGGCTTCGGAAGGCGTGCTCCGGAGGCCCCAGGTCTTTTGCCCCCCGCAGGCATTGAGCCTCAAGAGTGCTGGGAGGGGAAGTGACTCAGGGCTGGGCGACTGGGAGGCTTGTCTCTTGCAGCAGGTGACAGTGCTGTGCCCTGCTCTAGGAAATCTACTCACTTTATTAAATATACCCCCTTTATCCTTTGGCGTCTGCTGTTGCCAGTCCGGGCGGGAGTGGGGCTGGTGTTTGGGAAAGGGAATTTCAGTTTCCTTCCTGTGAGTCCCCAGGGAACTTTGACTGCAGTAACCCCTGATCTTCCAGACAGCCGTCACAGGAGAGGATTCCTGCTGCTGTGCCTGTCGCAGACGTCCCACCGCATCTGCTGGTGTTTCTATTTCAGACGTTTTGCTTTGTCTTCGCATATAGCATCTTAAAATGGTAAAATGGAAAAAAGTTGCGCTTTTAGGGCTGAAATACAGAGAAGGAATATGCTGCTGGGCCTTGCTGCCTTTTGAACGTGACCAATAAATCAATATTTTTGTGGGCCCTCGATTGTACCTGCACACAGAGTAGCAGTAGTAGCAGTGAGGCTGGTTGCTGTGCTCTGGCCTTGCAGATTCTTGGAGAGGTCTGACCACTCTACCTTGGCTCCACCCCTTGGGAATACAGGCCTGACCTGGCTCTTTTTGTGGCAGCTTGTCAGCCTTGCATCTTTCTCCATCTGCTATCCAAAGCAGAAGGATTTCGAGTGGGATCACCAGCGAGGAAAGAATAACTCCATTTCAGGCTCTCAGAGCAAGTTCAGCATGAAGCCGTAGCCTCCACTGCTGTCACAAGTCCAGTTGAGAGGATAGATATTTGAGGAGTTCTAGTTTCACTTAGAGACTGAGAAAGCCTTGGCACCTTAGCCACTGAAGAAATGGGCTTATAGGGGTTATTTTTAATGTGATGACCTTGGCACAAAACTTAAAATGCCTGAGAAGAAAGCGACTTCGTGGGCTGTAAACTGCCATGGTAGCCACTGTCTATTATTTTGTTCAACGTACCTGTGTAATGACGCATCTGAAAAATTCCTTTTAAATGTTAGTGACAGTAAGGTTTTTCTCTCTGAATTACAGAGCTTGCTGTGATTGCTTTTTTGTTGTTTTATTGTTGTTTGCTGCCACTGTCTTTAAGTCTAGAGCTAAAATTATTGTTTGATTAAGGTAGCCATATTTGGTTAGATTTTTGCTAGATTCCTACTTTGGGTGAATTTGATCTGTTTTTTTCTTGTAATGATTTTATGTTTGAGGTCTCTCAGATACCTTTGGAACCAGACAGGGTTTGCTACTTAAGAGAACTGGTGGCATCAAACTGGAGACCTAGGAAAGATATATTTGTACTTTAGGTAAAATAGACTTGATAGTCTACATGTAGTAAAGGTTTTGTTGAATGGTCCAGATAATATCTGTTTCATTTAGCATCAGAATGCAGTAAATCAGAATCTTGCAAATGGTAAAATTGTGCTTAATTTAAAAAATAATGTTTTGTTTTCTAATGTTGTTTTCCATGTCAATTTAAAATTCTTCTAATATATGGTAATTCAGGAAAGTTTCTTTGCTCTTGTTGATAATGGTCCCAAAAGATATCTTCCATATAGAAAATACACTGACCATTCTCTTTCGTCCCCCCTCCACATAAAAATGCATGTTAAAATTTACAATTATACAGACTTTTAAAAATATAATTTAAGAAGCGAAGAGCATCAGCAAACTATTGTAAGTCGTCCTCTGTGCATAGGGTTGGAAACATTTTTTAAATCCATACCTATTTTGTCACTATCTTTAAAGCGTTTGATCATGGCTATGAATGGCTTGGAAATTTGCAGACAAGATAAACCTTACTGAACGAAGCTCTAACCCTGGAGACGTCGAGCTGCCATTCAGCTTTCTCTTTTGTTCCTTTCATGAACTCTTCTCTGTAACCCACTTCTTGCTGGGAATGGATTTGCAGCTTCCCTTTCAGTCATATTTTTCCTAACGTTGAAATGTTTCCCATTAATAAAACAGGTGTAAGTATTTTTGCTGAACCATTTCAAAGACATTGCAGACATTGGGACTGTTGTACCTAAATATTTGAGCTTGCTTCTCAAGAGATAAAAATACTGTTCTGTGAAACCACAATACTATTATCACATTTTACAAAATTAATAATTCCCTGGTGTCTTTAACACTCTGCCTGAATTGTCTGCAAAAATGTCTTTTATAACTGGTTATTCAGCCAGAGACCAATCGAAGACCCCGAGTTAAATGCGTTTGTAACATGTATTTAAGGCTTAAGGCTTAGCCATTTGCTCACTTTATGATCTAAGGCAGTTTACTTTCATATGTCATGTCAGTTTTATATGGAGTGGACAAAATGGGAATAGACACTACCTATTTTGTGGAGCTGCTGTGAGAATTAAATGAGACAGCCTATGTAAAGCTTATAGTACAGGGCTAGGCATAAAACAGGTGCCCTGTGTGGCTCTTTGCAGGGCACTGAGATAGATTTCTTTCAGGCTGAGCTTCATTTTCAGATAACCCTGTGAAGAAGGTATTACCCCCATTTAACTGATGAGAAGGCCAAGGTCAAGTTAGTTGCCCGAGACAGCAAACATTTTTTTAAAGCACTTTATTCATTTAGTCTTCTTAAAAATCCTGCGAGGTAGTTGGTATTATTATCCCTATTATAATAGGGAGAAGTGAGGCACAGAGAGGTGAAGTCCTTTCCTCAAGGTCATCCTATGAGTAACTGAAGGAGCTGGGAATTGAGCACTCCAGTAGCCTGGTTCAGGAAGGTCTCTGTGCTCTTAACTAACCACTATGAACCAGTGGGGTGGTCCAGCCTCAGTCACTCTGACTCAGAGCTCGCAGCCTTTCTGCCAATCATGCCTGTTCATTATTCTTCTGAACTGGTGACAATCTGTCATTGCCATCATTTTTCTCACTTCACTTATCTTCCCAGAAAATGCTGTGAAGCATGAGGGGCATACTGAATTAAAATGGATTTAAATAAATTTGGGCTTGAGAATTCTGTGATACACCTCAAAGATAATGGGAGTAGTGCAAATTCAGAGTTGGTTATTATTGGAATGTTAGATCTATGTTAACTGAAATAACAGTTGTGGAAATTAAACCGATACAGTGAGTATTGATCCATTTTCTTTGTGTTTGCCTTAAAAAGGGAGGTATGTTTCTACCAGGGGGTATGGTTCTACTATACATGAGTAGAACCCTTAAATGTTAAAAATATGGAGTTGACCTTGCAGAATTAGAATCTTGATTTATTCCTCAGAAAATCCCCACACTACTGGAGACCCAGGCCTGGAGGATGATGGCTTGAGGCCAGGAAAACCAGCCTGGGCAACACAGTGAGACCCTGTCTCTACCAAAAAAATAAAAAGTAAAAATTAGCCGCATGTGGTAGCGCACACCTGTAGTCCCAGCTACTCAGGAGGCTGAGGGGAGAGGATGGCTTCAGGCCAGGAGGTCGAGGCTGCAATGAGCTGTGATTGTGCCACTGCACTCTAGCCTGGGCGACAGAGTGACACCCTGTCTCCAGAAAAAAAAAATCTTAAAAGTAAGAAAAAACAAAAAAAACCTGAAAAGACCTTAAGGAGCTTGTAAGCTAGGACCTGTCATAGTATAAACTTAAGTGCCTAGTGCAAGGCTGAACAGCTAGTGAGGTGGTAGACCTGGAGTGGACTAAGCTCCATCAGCTGGTTGTGGTCTGGGTTTGTTTCCATGGGAATATTAGCAAATGCAACCTCCTCTCTAACTAAAGCTGGTCCCCTCTGCTTTCCTGTCCTTTTATCCAGTACAATATATACAAAGTGGATCAGTAGCAATACCCAAAACTATTTTGCCTTAGCAATTTGCTTACTCTTGCTTTTATTCTGAAATTCTCTTCTTTCTTCCTTCACTTCTCCAGTAGGTGACATTCTGCTCATGCCCCCAGCCATCTCTGAGCCATTGCGTTTGGGTGGTCCTTTTTGACTTTCCCACCATAACCCCCTCCTCCCAGTCAAAATCAAGTCAAAGTCAAAATGCAAGTCAAAATCAATGTCTGTGTGTATTATTTTTTTCCCTACATTATATGGCAATTATTATTTCAAGTTGGGCTTATACCCAGCTAGATTCTGCATCTGAATTTGAGTTTTTTGGATTCAAGGTTACTTCTCAAATGCCTAGTTTTCTAGTTGGCCCAACACCACTGGGCACATTGTGGTTGCTTAATGTCTATTGAATAAAATAATGGATTTAATTATTTTAAAGTGCTGTTTCATCTCTACTGACTAATGCAATAATTACAATTGTTGTATTTGGTTAACTTAGGGTATATATATATAAGCCTCCTGAGAAACTCAACCATGTTCACATTGAGCCTCTGGTATTTTGTGGAAATTCCATGCAGAACTATCTGGTGGTAGTGATCTGTCATTGGTAACTCAAAACCCATTTTGATTCCATTCATTGTTGCGAGAACTGACAAGTAAAAAATCTTGACCACAATAAGACAGGGCCTGTTTCTATGCCTCTGTAGGAGAATCTCTGCAGAAATCACAGTATTAACAATTTGCAATAGCTGCAGGGTTCTGCTGGAGTCTTAACACTTGAGGGTGGATACAGCTGTGCCGATGAACTCCAATATTGGCATCATTCCTGTATTGCCAGCTGAACACAAATACAGTCTAACAGCAAAATTTTCAGAAATTGAACAAGTGATAATAGAGGCAGACCAGAAAGTTTTGGTGTATGTGATTATTTGTTTGGGCTTGTTTTTACTAAGGTAAATTAGGCCGAGTTTTTTAAAAAGACCCCGTCGTCTCAATAAACTTGATAACTTATTTTTAGAAATATTTAAAAATTACTATTTAAATCTAGAACATTGTGATGGTGCTTTTAAGGCATTTTCTAGGGCTCTTAGTGACTTTGAAGTAGAAGAAATATTTTGTATTGATGCTCCAGTGCCCCTGTGGAACAAAATATATTTTTTATATGCTTTCCCTGGATAGACATGAAGGATTGTTACATCTTGACATATGTCCCATGTCATGGAAGGAAAGTCAGGCCAGGATCATGGGAGTTTGCTAAATTAAGTAACAATTGTTTCATAACTACCCATTTCCCTTTCTCATGTAACCTTTATCAACATTATGTTCACATGTGGCATATTGCACACGTATTATCAAATTGTGCTTATGTTCTTCCTGCTACTCTCAAAGGGTAGTTGAATATTTATTTAAAAACAAACTTTCTGTGTTTACTTGCACTTAGAGGGTAAAGGTAAAGAAACAGATTTTGACTTCACCCTTAGCATTTAACACTTGTGATTGAAGAGATTAGAACAAATATTGGGAGCTTCTAAAATGTATGGTTTTGGCTCCTCTGTGTCCTGAAATAACGATTTTTCAGATCTGGTTGTTTTTATTCTTCGATATATTTCCTGTGGTCCATTTATAAATGCTTAAAACTTAATTATCAGTTAAGTTTTTAATTGACTTTCATGTGTTCATCTGGTAATGACATCTTTGTCTTTTCATTTTCATTATTTATTCCTCTTGTTTCTTTTTCTTACTGCTTTGCTTTGGCTCTGGCCTCCAGTACTGACTTTTCAGATACGCACTGTTTATTTTGTATTTGCATCCATACTAACTGAGAATGCACAGAGAAGCTTGGCCCATCTGTCTTTCTAGGTGTGGAAATAGGTTTGTTTGTTTGTTTGTTTTTGAAACAGACTCTTGATCTGTTGTCCAGGCTGGAGTATTCAAAGTGATCCTTCTGCCTTGGCCTCCTGAGTAGCTGGGATTGTAGGTGTGCGCCACCACACCTGGCTAATTTTTAAATTTTTAGTAGAGGTGAGGTCTTCTTACGTTGCCCAGGATGGCCTTCAGCTCCTAGCCTTAAGCAGTCCTCCTGTCTCGACCTTCCAGAGTGCTGGGATTATAGGCATGAGCCACCTGCACCTGGCATGGGAATAGCTTTATCTTTTATTTTTATTTCTTTTGTTTTTAGAGATGGGGTCTTGCTCTGTTGCCCAGGCTGGAGTGCAGGGGTGCAATCATGGCTTACTGGAGCCTTGAACTCCTGGGCTCAAGCAGTGCTTCCATCTCAGCCTCCCAAGTAGCTGGGACCACAGGTGTACACCACCATGCCCTTTGAGAATAATTTATTAACCCTCATACCCATGGCCTGGCAGAACACTGAGCACATAGTAGGCTTTCTGTAAACAGTTATCAATTGGTTGAAGTAAATATTCATTAACTGAAAAAATAATTGTACCGTGTATAAAAATTTAACAATTTTTCACAATTTAACAATTATCTTTTTTGGATACCTATATCCAAAAAAGACTTTGAGTTGCTTTTTCAAAACTACTAAAGGAGAGGCTGCCATGATGGTAGTGGAAGAATCATGGGCTTTGGAGTGAAACCGTACCTCTTCCCCTGCCACTAAGGGACCCTGCTAAGTATCCCAAGCCACCAGCCCTGGGTTAATGTAAATGAGGTTCATTCTGCTGTATACCTAATAGGCTGTTAAAAAGTAGAAATGGACCGGGCATGGTGGTTCATGCCTGTAATCCCATCACTTTGGGAGTCCGAGGTGGGCCGACCACCTGAGGTCAGGAGTTCGAGACCAGCCCAACCAAGATGGAGAAACCCCATCTCTACTAAATATACAAAATTAGCTGGGCATGCTAGCACATGCCTGTAATCCCAGCTACTCGGGAGGCTGGGGCAGGAGAATCGCTTGAACCTGGGAGGCGGAAGTTGTGCCAAGCAGAGATCGTGCTAAGCAGAGATCGCACCATTGCACTCCAACCTGGTCAACAAGAGCAGAACTCCATCTCAAAAAAAAAAAAAAGTCATAAATGAGGTAGCCTTGGTAAAATATTTTAGCACAGCACCTGAGAAATTGAGATTCAGTAGCATCCATCTACCCCAGGTCTGTCCCCCATCATGTAATAAGGTGTTCTTTCTTTTCAGAATTTACAAGGCAGAGGAGATCCATGAACTTTACAAGGCAGGAAATGAGATTTTCACTTTGTACCTTAGAGAGCTGAAATGACTTGCTCAAGGCTCCTCAGGGAGCTTGTGGGAGGATAATTAGGATTTAGAAGTCATGTTCTAAGACTGACTGTTTCTTTTGGCTTTCTAATGGTGTCCTGGTAGTTTTTGTACTGTGATAATCAATAATGCCCAGCTGACCATTGGCCCCTTTACTCAGTGATCCCAGTTGGCTGTGCTTTTTGAGATTCTGAGTTTTATAGCTTGTCTGTTCTCTTAGGGTAAGAGTACCTACCTGTAATAGCATCCTTGGCTCCCCTGCCATCCCTACGCCATTCCTGATATGTGGTCTAGATACCTTATTACCAGCAGCATTCAAATTGTCTCTAAAACGAAAGTCAGTGGGCTTGGTGGGGATGGGTGGGACTGACCATCCTCTTAGGAGTCACTTGGCTTATGACATGTTTTGTCTACTTGAATGCCATGTTTGGCATTTCATTTTATTTTTCCAGCCAAGGAATAAAGTGGACGATGGAGTGGGAATACAGACATAGTGCTAGACTAGAGGTTTAATTTATCAACATCCCAGTAATTTTACTCATTTTTATAGATCTTTTAAAGCAGTGTAAGTGTGACTATAGTCTTAATATAGTTATTACATTTCTCCCTTTTGCTTAAAGGTTAAGTCAAGTTTGATTTTTTTCTCAGGCTCAGACTCGCAAAACAAATCTGCCTTGCTAGAATGATGTGCCTGGGCTCAACAGCTCACCTCTGGCCCTGAAGGCCTAATAATTGGTTGCCTTCTCATTGATCTGTGTGTGAGCACACTTCAGAACAGTACTCTGCTGTTGGTTAAAATAAAAAACAACAACAAAAAACCTTTGAAGACCTTACCGTCCATTCTAAGATGTCTTTTGTACTAAGGAAAATTGGGGATACTAGATTATAGGTGTTGATTTGGAGTGTGATATACTGTGAATCGGAATAACTTGAATTTAGAATGTACTTAGGCCCCAGTTGCAAAATTATGTGTAAATTATTGTATTGGATAAAATAAATGAGTGGAAGTACAGCCAGAGGAGAGGGAGCCACTAGCCATTGAATGCCTACCATGTGCCATTCACTTACTGCAAATATAGAGCACCTAGCCTGCCATACAATACCAGAGCTGTGGCTCAGAAAGTCCCTGCTCTCGGGGCACTTACATTCTAGGATGCTAGACAGTTTCATCTGCTTTAAGGTGTGAGGACAGCCCTCTTGATGACTGACTAACTGATTACTAACTAGAGTTGTTTTCCTTTTTCTTCCCCTCCTTCCTGCTGGGTTCCTCCTGGAGCTGCAAACTAGAAATGTGACGTGTTGGGGTTCTCATATTTGGGGTAGGGGAACTCTTCATGCACAGCATTGAAGGACCTACAGGCCCTTGCCAGAATCTTCAAACAAGCAAGCTTTTCAAGTCGTTTTTAGGTATGAGAGAAAGAATGAGTGAGGGTGAGAGAGAGAGAGAGTGTGTGTGTGTGTGTTGTACATACAAGCACGTACACATTCACACATGGATGGAATATGTCCAACCGTCAAGTGTCCACATACCACAGGTGAGGAAAAGATTCTGAGAGGGCACTGTCTTGCCTGAGGTCTCACACACACAGCAGGATTTGTTATTTTTAACCCAGGTCCTTTGACTTCAAATCTTAACATCTGTAGAACAACAGCCTGTGTTACAACCTCACAGGGCCTCAGTTTTCTCGTATAAAAAATTGTGTTATCTGAATAGCTTGGTTTATATTACTGTTGAGCAAATGAAATTAGAACTTTTTAGAATCCTGTAAACACCTCAGAACTATGTAGTGACATTTCTTCCTTGCATTCCTGTTCAGCTCTGTGGAATAGGGAGCCAGTGCCAATCCAGGTGGCCTTTTCTGTACTGAGATATAAACAGCAACTCTACAAATACTTGTTTTGGAAAGAGTAAGCCAACTTACCCCTGATGGAAAGCTTGTGAGAGCAATGTGGCTAACACAGCATTGTGTTCACCTGGACCTGTATTGTAGCCTTGCTGTTTTGTGGGGAGGATCCTGTAGCCGTGCTTCTCAAACCTGAGCTTACATAGGGATTCCCTGGGGAAATCTGGTAAAATGAGGATTCTGATCCTGAGATTCTGCATTCTTAACAAACTCCCCAGGAATGATGCCACTGAGGGTTTATGGGCTTATCTATGGCTGTGATGGTTTTATCTTCATTGTCCAGACCCTAATAAAAAGATGACTTCACATCTTTGGCATTTTGAATGTTTGCTGAAGAGGCTCATTTGATAAGAAGGTGGTGATCATACACTGAGAGGTATCATCAGGTGCCTGTCCTTCCCCATTCTTAGCAGGACTTCCAGCTTTGAGGTACAGCTTGATTTTAAATGGAAATGTACTAGAAGAATTTTTTCTTTTTTTATGGCTGAAAGAAAGTTCTTGGTGAATGCTAGGAGGCCCATGAGATCCATCACTTAAAAAGAAATGTGAAGTCCCAAACTGTATGTGTAATGTCTGACTGTCAGACAAATCAGTCATGTATGCACGGAAAGGCTGCCGCCCTGGGAAGCTTGGGCGCTCAGCCCTAGAAGAAATCACAGGAAGTAATTAAACAGAGAAGGTCAGAGAAAGAGGAAGTGGTTGTGTTGTTTCTGATGCAAAGAGCATTGTTGTTACTGGGAATCAAGATGATGATGTTTAAATCTCTTGGAATGTGACTGCTTGGGGATTCGATTGTATTGTGGTCCTTTTAGTTTATTCTTTTAGACAGCAATGTAGTTAGGAAATGAATTGCTTTTAGGTCTTATCAGGAATCCCCACGTGCCTAAGCAGAAGTCTTAAGCGGGAGTTGGTTGTAGCTTGGCAAATTGCACTTAAATGAAATGAATGTCAAGACTATTAGAGGTTAATTTTAGGTGTCTGGAGTTCTCCCTAATTCTCCTGATTAAACACTTTAACATAATAGTTTCCTTAATTGGAATAATGATGGAATATTAGCATGCATATTAAACCGTTTACCCAAATTTGAATAGGGTTAAAATGCAAATTATCCATCACTTGTCAGTGCTTACTCTTTAGAGATAATTCTGGTGAGAAATCGGGAAGAGACTGGAATATGAATTGGAATAGGGCTTTCTACTTGAGGCAGCTTTGCTGGGAAAGTCAAGAATAAACTAGAGGACTGAAACAAGTGAGAGGCCCCTTTGTTTCTCCCCAAAAGGGGTACTAAAAATACGAAGGCCTGTGCTGTCAATAACTCCAACACGGAGGTGGGTACAATGGGAAATCTGAAATAAACTATAGACCCTCCAGTTGTATCTTCATTAGGTTGTCATATTTTTCCTTTTTTTTTTTTTTTTTTTTTTTTGAGACAGAGTCTTGCTCTATTGCCCAGGCTGGAATGCAGTGGTGCAGTCTTGGCTCACTGCAACTGCCGCCTCCTGGGTTCAAGCGATCCTCCCACCTCTGCCTCCCAAGTAGCTGGGTCTACAGGCAAGCGCCACCACGCCCAGCTAATTTTTGTATTTTTAGTAGAGGAGGGGTTTCACCATGTTGTCCTGGCTGGTCTCGAACTCCTGACCTCAAGTGATCTGCCCACCTCAGCCTCCCAAAGTGCTGGGATTACAGGTGTGAGCCACCGCGCCTGGCCTGGCTGTCACATTTTTCTTTCAGAAGAAGGTGACTAAAACTTAAGGTCTCTCCCCAGCATTTAGATATCTCATCTGCAAGTCTTGAACTGATGCTACTAGCCAGTGGTTCCCAAACTAGTGTCTGGGAAACCATATGCACTCCATGTATTGTTTGTGAACCAAATACGTAATGTCTCCCAAGTATATGTATTACTGTCTTTCAGAGTATGTAGCTACATTTGTAGAATAATAAAATACAACCTTATTACAATACTACTGAATTCCCAGTGGATGTTTGGCATATATTTTTCTTGGCTCACAGTCAATAAACACACACACACACACACACACACACACACACACACAAACAACTATAATCCCTGTGAAGGGAAGTGCTCCCTGAATTTTTTTCCCTTTGAGTCCTTGTGCTTGGAAAGTTGGGAATTATTGTTATGAACCGCATTCTGGATATAAGAACGTAAGTGTGGGCACTCTTTGGGGGTGAGGGATGAATACACAGAGGGTGCCTTGGTACTCTGGAGTGGATTTAGTGGAAGGTCTGAAGGAAAGCAAAGGACATGTTTAGTTGGAGTTGGATGGGGGGAGTTACAAGTGAGTCTAACCTACAGACTATGTATAAAGTTTGGGTCGTCTGATTAAAGGAGGAAGAGTTAGGGGAGTGAATCTTCTGTCTGCCAGCTCTGTCCCCTTTCTGCTCTTGGAGTTAGCACCTTGTCTGTGTGGTACACAAGTGGAAAAGAGGATACACTCAACACTAAAAGTTCTCGAATGTGGATACCAAGTCTAAAGCAGATAGGTACCTGCTTGCCAAGTGTGGTAAGTTCTGGGATGGGAGTCAGAAAACTTAGGTCTGCCACTGACCTGCTGTGTGGCCTTGAGCAAGATTGTCAGCATCCCTAGACTCAGTTTTCTCATCTCTAGAATAAAGGGATTGAATAATAAAGTAATATTTAAGGATTCTTTTCATTCTAAATATTGCAAGCAGAATTTATATTTTTTAAAAAAAGACTTTTATTCTTACTTATAAGCATAATATTCTTGTTTTAAATTAAAAAAAATGATAAGAAATTAAAGGCCAGGTGCGGTGGCTTATACCTGTAATCCCAGCACTTTGGGAGGCCGAGGTGGGCAGATCACTTCAGGTCAGGAGTTTGAGACCAGCCTGGCCAATATGGTGAAATCCCATCTCTACTAAAAATACAAAAACTTAGCTGGGCGTGGTGGCGTGCATGTGTAGTCCCAGCTACTTGGGAGGCTGAGACATGAGAATCACTTGAACCCAGGAGACGGAGGTTGCAGTGAGCCAAGGTCGTGCCAGTATGCTCCAGCCCGGGCAACAAAGTGAGACCCTGTCAAAAAAAAAGAAAAAAGAAAGAAAGAAAAAGGAAAGAAAGAAAGAAATATTTATCACTGCACCAGCCAGGGGAGAGTTCACTTCCGACAAGGTGAGTCTTGAGTCTTTGAGGACTCAGAAAAGGATGCTGGTAGTATTTAGGGGAGGAGACAGGTCAGCAAGGTGGAGAGGAGACATCTCATGTCCAAAGGTTTCTTCCACAGATAGGGACACTCCATGTCTGAGTTTATGCTGGGGGAGCTCAGAGAAAGCCAGTCAAGTCAGGTGAGGCTGAATTTGGGAGGATATTGAGTACCAGCCAGGCTGACAAAGCATGTATTTGGACTTTTGTTCTTTGAGTAGAACAGAGCTGGTTGAGGCTTTGAAACAAAGAGACGATGAAGTGATATGTTGGTAGAATCAAACAGATTAGTTAGAGAGTGCAGGCTAGGCTGGAGTCAGGGAGACCACTAATAATTCTGTCTGACAGATCTCAGCTGGATTTTTCTCTCTGACTTTAGTTAAATGCAGTGAGCCTGGATATAGAAACATATATTGTGAAGAGATGGTTGTTGGGGAAGATGGTCAAGGGGGCTGTGAAATTCAGAACAAAATTAGCCAACTTATTTTGTAAATCAGACATACAGCCTAGAATTACCCAAGTGAAGTTTTGTTTTTGTTTGGTTTCAGTATTGTTACTTCTCACAGCACTCGTCAGTGAAGTGGTGAATGCTTTGCCCTTTCTCGCTGAAGTAAAATGGTTTCCATCTGACCATAACCTTTTAGAACTAGAGAGGATCTTAGGAAAATACGAGCTCAGCTCCCTCTTTTTTACACATAATTTGCAATCTGGAGAGGCTGAGTGACTAACTCAGGGTCACAAAGCTAGTTAGTTTGGGCTACATCAGTGAGATATCATCTGGTTCCAGGCCTGTTTTGGGTACTGTGTTAAACATTCATGACAACTGCTTTGAGTTACTGAACCATCAGGAGATAGGAAAAAGATGGTGGAAATTAATTGAGATAAAGGTGGCCCGGGTAGATGTTGAACCACCAGCACTGAACAGATGGCTAGCCTTGGTCACACCCCGCATGAGGTGGAGGCAGATGAGCTTCCCAGATGCTCTTCTTGTGTAGCTCTCCTGAACATGGTAGGTAGGGGTCTTAAGCTTTGGTTTCCACATGTCTGTGTTCCAGGTACAGGAGCACTGGGAGTGGAGGCAGGGAAGGGCCTTCAACTCACTATTCTGGGAGAGAGAAGGTGGGTCCTTAGATGATCAGTTGAAATACATGTGAAGTTCCAAGGTTTTTGCACCTGGGCACCAGAAAAATGTTTATGAAACATTACCTATGCTTGTTCTTCCCCCCCTGCTCCAGCGCCTTCTGTTCTCCCCATGTGTTTGCTTTTGATGTTAACTGCCAAGGTGGTGTGGTCATAGACAGCAGGAAGTAATATCTGATATGCAGGTCTCCTGGGGTGGGGGGAGGTGGGTGCCAGGATGGGAAGGGTGGCGGTTTTGGCACATTGTTGTGAGAACTCTGTGCACTTAGAAGCCAACAGATGCTGTTATAGCAAAGAGAGAGAAGAAGGAGGAGTTGACCGTCTGGTCATACATATAACCAGCATTTTTTATGGTAGCTTTTTACTCTTAAGTTTTTCTAAGGCCACTGCACCATAGGTTAACTCCGAATAAAGTGGGGCTTGTCCTCTGTACTGAATCACACAGCTAGTAAGTATCATGGCCAAGGGCATCTACAAACCTAGGCTTGAGACAGAATGAAAATAGTCCCCAAACCAAGACACAGTATCCGGAGAGCCCAAGGTCCCACAGACGACTAGGAGGTCCCACCCAGCTTTGCCATGGTAAGGCTTGATCCATTTCCCCATCCTACTTTGACACTAGATTTTACCATCAGGACTCCCGTTGGGATAACAAAATTCATACTGCTTGTGTAGGACAGGAAACTTGTATTTTTAAAAAAATTTCCTTCTCTTGGGCTTCCAGCGACCCCCTCCCCTCTGCTTTTCTTGTTAATCCCCATCAGCTGGGCATTCTTCTTAGCATAAAGGATCCCTTGTGAGGCTAAACAGTGAGGGTAGTTTGGTCATAATGGCTTACCTGTAGACCCACTCTTCCGCACTCTCTTGTTCAGGATGGAGCAGTACAACAGTGACCAGGAGAACTAGATGTGTGTGGTTCATTTCCCATCCCGTCCCTGGGCAGTGTGTTGGTTGGCATGCAGCCTGAAATACACACCCCCCCCAACTGTCTCAACAAGGACAATTTAGCAACAAAACCAGAGGCCCCAAGGAAGAGCATATCTGAGGTTGCTTGGGGATGTCACCAAGGAGAAACAACACTCTTCATCTCTCCCATCTTAACCTTTCTCATCCGTAGACCGATTGAATCTGAATGTCACCCCCATCCTCCCATCCTCCCGAGTTGGTATTTTAATAATCCAAGAGATTCTAACATGCTTTAGCTAATCCGGGATTTAGAAGGGGCAACACCCAAATCAAACCTAGAAGGTTGCAACCAACCTGGGCAGTATTGACCAGGGGGCATTTAGTCTTTTTAAAGATCCTCCTCTCTCTCTTCTGCCCATTAATTCATTCCGATTAATTTGTCATACTGGGTGGTATTTAAAAGGTGACACACATTTGTATTAGTGAGCTGAGGAGAGGAATGTTGCTCCTTTTCTTTCGCCCTTTGTTCTTTTCATTTCAAATTAGATGACCAATAACCTCCCAGGGAGGCATATACCAAATGGATGTTACATGTGAAGCGAATTGTAAGAGCCAATAAAAAATAAATTCTAATTGTTGATCCAAAGAGTCGCTTTGAATAAAAAAAATTAAAAAATAAAAAAAATCACCTACAGCGGTCCAAAATTATAACTGGTTTTTATTTTTATTTTAAAAGGTTCGGCTGAAACTTTAAAAGGTCTATTAATGTTTTCAGAAATTTTCCTTGGTGATGTAACACAGATGTCTTTAGGATATGAATTTAGCTATTTTAATGGTTAAAGCAGTAAATATAGAGGTGTTTTAAAATGTTGCCCCTTTTTGGTGGAGTGGGGGCCAGTTACTTTGCAGGGAACAGGAATAATTCCTTGTATTTGAATTTTTTTTTTTTTAACAAAACTTTGTTAACATAGGATTGGTATTTGCTTGAATTTAAAGGAAAGCAGAGCTATAAAATCATATGCTTTTACCTAGAAATGAAAATACATTGACTTAAAACAGATGTCTCTAACAAAGACTGATGCCAGGTTTTAAGATTGTATCTTGTCACCCACAAGTGTGGCACTGCATGCAAATGTGGGGAAGGCCCAAAAGTTGTTTTAATGTCTTAGGAGAAAATGTGAAGGGCATACATAAAAATGGGACAGAGTCTTACACAACAGCGTGAATGTACTTAATGCCACTGAATTGTATAAAAATGGTTAAAGTGGTAAGTTTTATGTTATGTATATTTTAGTATGATTAAAACATTTTGTTTAGGCTAGTTGTGATGGCTTACACCTGTAATCCCAATAGTTTGGGAAGCTAAGACAGGAGAACAGGAATTCAAGACCAGCCTGGGCAACATAGCAAGACTCTGTGTCTACCAAAACAAAAAAAAATTTTTTTTAAACGGGATAGAGTCAACTAATGACTCAGAGAAACACTTCCCTCCTGAAAAATGGAATCCTGGACACAGCTATCTGGCTTTTACATCCTTATTTATAGATTTCTAGCTCCCAATCAATTCCTGCCTAGTCCCCTCTGCAACTCTGTTCTCCCTGTCCCGCCCCAAAAGCTCCCTTCACAGAAATTTAAAGAAGATCAACTTTGAGATTACTCCAGTAATGGCCAAAGTCTTGCATCTCCTTAAGGTTCCTGCAGTTCACCAAGCATATACATTACTTTCTATAGTACTAATGCATCTTGACAAGGGGTTGGAACCTCTGAGAACGCTGTAGAAGTCTGAATGACCTGGCAGTAGAGCAAACAGCAGAGCTGGGTCTTAGTTGTGGGTGGTGGGAATGATGGCCCCTTCCCAGACATTCAGGGGACCAAGGTTGAAGAAAGACTCCTCCATGACAACTGATAGGCCCTTGGGCAAGTACTTCACATTCACAGCCTCCGTGGCAGCAGGAATATTAGCTTCAGAGGTTATACTGATGATAGGCGATGATAATGTGAAAAATGTAGTACTCACACACGTGTAAAAAACAAGCAAGGCAGCCCTTCCTCCTTTCCCCTATTTGGAGAAGGGACAATTCAGCATTTAGCAGATGAAATTAAGAATCACTTAATTCAAACAAACATGTTTGAGAATGAGTATGTGCTGTCATGCATGCCTGTGAAAAAACAAATTGTTCTTTGAAAATGCTCAGCCCCCCACCTTTTTAATTTTTTTAAGACTTAATGTTTCTCTCTTAAGTAGTTTTACTAGTAGCATGTTGGTGTAAATTGGATTGTTAGCATTTTCTGGGACGGTATATCCTTAGAGTGGGAATGTTAACAACTTAGAGTTTTTTGTGACTTTTTCAATAAAACTACACACACTAACTCTTACCAACAAGTACTCATTCTTGATTGTTGAAAATTTATACTCATTCATAAACTGTTTATAGATTTGACGCTTTCTGGCCTTGGGAATACTTAAGTCACCACATTTGGCAGTCTGTATGTTCAGTAGAAAAAACAAATGTCGTGATGAACCACTCTGATAAGCTTTGGAGTTAGGGCTATTTGTGATGGAAGCACTCAGAACCCCCAGGGACTGAAACACAGGATCAGAAAATATGCCAATCAAGGGAGCTGAGAAGGATGCCCTGTCTTACCACACTGGCTGGCCCTGCAGCTTATGCTTAGATGTGTGCTTGATGTGGAATGCCTGGGTCCCACTTGCACGGTGACTTGGGTATGCAGCTCTAATCATCAGCGAGTTCTTCTGTGGAACCACTGCCCTCTGCAGCAGTGATAAGCAATTCTCTGTTGTTTTGACCGCCCTGCAGACAACACAACACAGAGGGTTTCCTCTTTTCTCTTCTGTTGGCCAAACATTATCCTGGTCTCCTGATCAGTGGACAGATACAACCACATCTCTTCATAACATGGGAACCCAGAAATGAGATGCTTTTCCAGAGGCCTCAGCCTCTTAGGCACTGTGGGTATTGGCTGGCCTCCCTGTGCAGTCTAGGGTGGCTTTGAGGCCACCGTCAGGGTAAAGGCTCCAGGCTGTTGGCATGGAAAAAATGCATGCTGTCCTTAATGGAGCCTGCACCACTGGTTTTCTCTTGAAAGTATGTTGGTCACCATCAGCACCTGGGCCTTAGAGGAGAGACATCTCTCCCCTTGAGAGGGGTAGGCAAAAAAGAAGGTCCTCTTGGTGTCAGTATGGTCACTTGCTGGACAATTTATTGGTTCCGAGGCAAGGATGGGGAAAGGAGTTCCCCACTGTTCCAAGGATCAGCCCACTTGTAGGTGAAGGACTCTGGTCTTTGAATTCCTGGGTGGTATTCTTTGGTAGGGAAGAAGGTGAATGATCTGCTTATAGTGCCAAAATTGTAACCATAATAGGTCAGTTGCTGATGTGCACGCAAGTCAATGCAATGAGACACAGGGTTGCAGCAGAGAAAAGTTTAACTGTAGGACTGCCAAATGAGGACATGGGAGGAAACTTCAAATCCATCTTCCTGTGGAGTTTGAGACTAGGATTTTTAAGGGTTTTGGAGTGGGCCAAAATGTGAAGATCATTGATTGATTAAAGAGTGCAGCATAAAGTCTCAGGGCAAGGAGATGAAGAAGCTGTATTCTCATACTGATCTCATTCCTCTTGGGGTGGGGGGTCTTCAAACTGGTTGCTGAAAAGCAAAGGATCATTAAACAAAAGCCTCTGACTAATGTCAGAGATCCAGTCTATAGGAACAACAGGGATGCAAATCCACTCTTAAACAGTCATATCACCCTGTTGCCAGAAATCTACCTCTAGGAACAATGGGATTGCAAATAGTCAATATCTAGTGCTGGGTGACTTTTAGCAACAAGGAAATGGGCCAGAGTGCAGCCCAATTAGTCCTTAATTACAACTGTATTTCTGTCCAGAATCTGGTATGCAATTCTTGTCAGCCCTGTAGGGATGGTTTCAAAATCATTTTTTCTTGAAGTTGGTCCTAGGCCACCTACTCAGAGTCAGTACTCCAGTGGGCTTGTTAAAATACAGGTGTCTGCTGCCCACCCAGGCCTCCTGAATCTGCCTCCATGAGTATGGGGTCTAGGGAATCTGCGTTTTTGAAATTATCTCCAGGTGATTCCTCTGCCTACATCCACAGTTTGAGATTCACCTCCTAAATTGTCATTGCATCCTTGCTGTTCATTTTCTTTTTCTTTCTTTTTTTTTTTTTTTTTTTTTTTTTTGAGACAGTCTCACTATGTCGCCCAGGCTGGAGTGCAGTGGTGCATGTCGGCTCACTGCAAGCTCTGCCTCCTGGGTTCATGCCATTCTCCTGCCTCAGCCTCCTGAGTAGCTGGGACTACAGGCGCCTGCCACCACACCCGGCTAATTTTTTTGTATCTTTAGTAGAGATGAAGTTTCACCGTGTTGGCCAGGATGGTCTCCGTCTATTGACCTTGTGATCCGCCCGCCTCAGCCCCCCAAAGTGCTGGGATTACAGGCGTGAGCCACCGCGCCTGGTCTTGCTGTTCATTTTCTTAAATGTTAAACTACGGAGTACTCAATCCTAAAGGCCACCTCTGTGCCTTACTCCAGCCACCCAGTGCTTTTTAATAGTTCCTGAGTATGTGTTTACACAATCTGAATTTTATGAAGTCCATAAAGACATATTTACCCAACAAGTCACCAGCGTTCCAAAGGTCAGCTTTCCTTGATTTGTATGAAAGCCACTTAACTCAAAGTCAATTAACACTAAGATAGAAGCCAATTAAAGCAAGGAAGTGAGCTGTTCAGGCCAACATTCCATCCCTCACTTTTGTCCCCTGTTGTAGCTTAATTTCACAAGTCCCTTCAAGCCATTTACTTCACACAACCTATGCATGTGTGGCCCGTTTCAGCATATAGGAATAAGTACCATTTGTCATGTCATCATGTGGGAGTGCTGTTTAAAAGCATGTAATTTAAGTAACTATTAAACGATGCCATATTAGCACTTTTGCAACCAATTCAATCGCCCTCCCACCGCAAGCAGCAGGGATATCACAGCAATGTTAGGAAAGAAGGAAAGAGAGGCTCGGTGTCCCTCACTGTTGCTATCAGAGCCTGCTGTTGAATCTGAGTCTTGCCTGGGTCCAGAAAGTACACAAAGTAATTCCTCAAAAGATTGCTGGAGGATTAAATGAGATAATGTGGGCCAAGTGCTCAGCACAGCGCCTGGTACGTGGAAAGCAAACTTTTTTTCTTTTAAAGGTAGCTGCTGCAGCAGATGATGATTATAATATAAAAATGGAAAACCCTGAAAGAGAACTAAACCTTAGAGTTAGCAATTGCAGTAGGTCAAGCGCATCCTCTGATAGGTTTTCCACAGTGAAGGCACCTCGAACAAACAGTCTGAGGTCCTTCTGTGCAGACCGTGACCCCTGTCCCATTGGCAGTTGGTTGCCCAGCAATGAGAACCACTCTCCAAAGGAAAAGTCTACAAGTACAATAGGCTCCTTCCCGTCTCACGATAGACCCTCTGCATTACATCTTTCAAGCTAACTGATTATCTATAAAAGCCTCATCCTTTAGGTTCTTTTTTGATTGAGAACCAATTTTTTTTTTTTGATACAGAGTCTCGCTCTGTCACCCGGGATGAAGTGCAGTGGCGCCATCTCGGCTCACTGCAAGCTCCGCCTCGCGGGTTCACGCCATTCTCCTGCCTCAGCCTCCCGAGTAGCTGGGACTACAGGCGCCCACCACCACGCCCGGCTAATTTTTTGTATTTTTAGTAAAGACGGGGTCTCACCATGTTAGCCAGGATGGTCTCGATCTCCTGACCTCGTGATCCGCCCGCCTCGGCCTCCCAAAGTGCTGGGATTACAGGCCTGAGTCACCATGCCGGGCCAGTTGGGAACCATTTTTACCTAGTGAGTGGAAGAACTGGGATGACGAGTATAAATAGGGATTTTAAAAGGAGATTCTGCCTGAGAGGTATAATCAGATGCCATGAACGATGCTAAAGAACCCAGCATGGGCAGGAGAGAGACAGAGAGAGAGCGAGAGAGACACCCCTGTGTAGGCTGCTTGCAGATCATTTGACACCTGCACATGAAGGATTTTTGTTTGTTTGTTTTCTTTTCAGTTAAGAGACAAGGTCTCACTGCATCATCCAGGCTGCAGTGCAGTGGCATGATCAAAGCTCACTGCAGCCTCGAACTCCTGGGCTCAAGTGATCCTCCTGCCTCAGCCTCCCAAAGCATAGGTATTACAGGCGTGAGCCATTACGCCTGGCCTTGCACAAGATGTTATACTTTTTTTTTGCATTTAAAATTATTCTTTTTTTTTTTTTTTCCGAGGCAGAGTCTCACTCTGTTACCAAGTTGGAGTACAGTGGTGCAATCTTGGCTCACTGCAACCTCCACCTCCCTGGTTCAAGCGATTCTCCTGCCTCAGCCTCCCAAGTAGCTGGGACTACAGGCATGCGCCACCACACCTGGATAATTTTTGTATTTTTAGTAGAGGGTTTCACCATATTGGCCAGGATGGTCTTGATCTCCTGACCTCGTGATCCGCCCGCCTTGGCCTCCCAAAGTGCTAGGATTACAGGCGTGAGCCACCATGCCCAGCCTAAAATTTCTCTTGAAAGTCTTCATCAGAAAACAAAATTCTTTTTTTTTTTTTTTGCAGGAAACTGGAGTTTTATTAGCACTCAAATCAGTCTTGCCAGGAAACAAAATTCTTGTTACTAGAAGTGAGGATGTCAAGGTGGCTTTATTCATTTTTAAATAGTGCATGAGATGTAAATTGCTAAAAGCTGTATTATTATAGGGAGGCAGTAGAACTTGGTAAAATCATAGGATTTAGACTAGTGCTGTCCAATAGAAATACAACATAGGCCACATATGTAATTTTAAATGTTCTGATAGGGGTGTTAAAAAAAGTAAATAGAAACAGGTGAAATTAATTTTAGTCTATTATTTAGTGTATCTAAAAATTCTCATTTCAACAGTTAATGTTTTAAATTGCTAATGAAGTATTTCACATTCTTTTTTTGTACTACACCTGCAAAATGCCGCTTGTATGTTATAATTGGAGCACATCTCCATTTTCATGTGCTCAGTGCCACTTGTGGCTGCTGGCTGCTACTGTGTTAGACAGTACCTCTAGACTAGGACAGACCTGGGTGTGAATTTCCCTTTGCTGCTTATTAGCTGTGTGACCAGTGTTAAATTACCTGAAACTTTCAAAAACTTCAGTGTCCTTGAATATAGAAAAAGGGCTCATAATACTTCCTTTTCTGGGCTGTTGTATTAAGTCAGTTGATTTATGTGCATAAAGGTCTGGGGTCGATGAAGAGGTGATCTGTAAATGACATCTGTGACTTTTGAGATATCTACAGGTAATTGTGGTCTCACACAGGCTAAGGACTATAGGATATAAGGGTTATGATGAAAGGCAGAATTAGGGCAATATTTATGGGCTATTAAGAACTTTAGGGCCAGGTGCAGTGGCTCACGCTTGTAATCCCAGCACTTTGGGAGGCCAAGGCGGGCGGATCACAAAGTCAGGAGTTCAAGACCAGCCTGGCCAGTATAGTGGAACCCCATCTCTACTAAAAATACAAAAATTAGCTGGGCGTGGTGGCACGTGACTATTGTCCCAGCTACTCAGGAGGCTGAGGCAGAAGAATTGCTTGATCTCAGAAGGCGGAGGTTGCAGATCGCGCCACTGCACTCCAGCCTAGGTGACAGAGTGAGACTCCGCCTCAAAAAAAAAAAAAAGAACTTCAAAAGTCCCCTTATGTAACTGACTAATTCCTGTGGCTGGCGACTGGGATTGTACATACAGACATTGGAAGGGGGCTCTGGTTCTGGTCTGAGCAATTTGCGTGGAGCTCTATGATCAATTCAGAGAAGAAGGGATACAAGGAATTCCTACAGGAATCTGTGGCATCATAAAAACAGCTTCTGCCTCAAAGTCAGGGGAGCTGATTTTGAATTCTGACTCTACCTTATACTGCATATTTATCTTCCCAAACTTTAGCTTTCTTGTCTGTCAAATAGGACTCATAGTATGAGGCTTGTGAGGATTAAATTACATGTAGCACATGAAAGTGTCCGCAGCAGTGTCTGACATGTTTGAGGTGCCTAATACATGCCGGGTGATCATTACTGGTGTCTGGAAAGAAGTTTCAGCCTAAAGCTTTGTTGAAAGGACCCAAGGTCTGGGCAGAAGGGAAGGATCTTGCTCCTCTGATAAGATCTTAAGAAGATGGAACCAGCAGGCAAGGAGAGAAGCTCAAGAGACTGGTTTTATGAGGAGCTGAAATCAGACTGATAAAAGGAAGATAGCCTGGGTTGGTGGCCTATTAGGGAATGCCTCTCTACACAGGGACCATGTCTTAATCGTTTTGATAACATTCTTTCTTCCTGCCCCTTTAGACCTCTGGCTCCCTTGCCCAGCTTTTGATATTTTGTTGTTGTTTGTTCTGAGAAGTAAAAATATAGCTAGAGCTTTGCACTCGGTCATGTTAGTATTTTAAGACACTCCCAAGAGTGGAAGAGAGAACTGTCCTCCAGTTGGAGTTATGGGGAGGTTCCCTGTGCTCCACCTTTCCCACCCTTTTCTGTCTACCTGTGTGCACGGAGGCATGAGTGGATACCGCGTCTCCACGGGTGAAAGGACAAGTGATCCAGCTGAGGAGAGTTGATCTTTTGGTTTAACCAAACCAGACACCCAAACCTAGATTTCCAAGGCATGTGAACAGGGGTGTGCATGACAGTCATTGACATGAAGACTCAGAATGAGATAAGCTTTAAGTTGGCAGCACCTCCGACCCCCTGCAGAGAGGAAGTTTGCATGCCATGCACCTACCTTCTTGATTGCAGCTCTCATGGCTACACAGCAATAGATTAGAACCCCCTCGTGCTGAATCTTGACTTGAAGAAGACAATCAAAATGCCCCCCAAAATGCCCCCCAATACACAACACACGCACACACACACACCTGCAGCCACCTCAGTTTCCTGTTAAGTTATTGTGGTTTGGGAGTCTTCATTGTCAGTTCACATTAGCTGTGAAGTCAGAATCCTTCTGTCATGGGACTTTTAGCCAAAAAAAAAAAAAAAAAAAGGAGCCAGCGCCCCATTTGAGAAAGAGACTATGGCTCACGCCTGTAATTCCAGCACTTTGGGAGGCCGAGGCAGGCAGATCATGGGGTCAGGAGATCGAGACCATCCTGGCTAACATGGTGAAACCCCATCTCTACTAAAAATACAAAAAATTAGCCGGGCATGGTGGTGGGCGCCTGTAGTCCCAGCTACTCAGGAGCTGAGGCAGGAGAATGGCGTGAACCCAGGAGGTGGAGCTTGCAGTGAGCCGAGATGGCACCACTGCACTCCAGCCTGGGCGACAGAGCGAGACTCCGTCTCAAAAAAAAAAAAAAGAGAGAGACTAAACTTTCCACTGTCCAGTAACTTGGACCAGAGCCCTGCCTGAGCCTCCAGGGCAGGCAGCTTGATGGAGGGCCCTGCCTCACTCTCAAGGCTGAGCTCTCAGGAAAGGTGGATTTTATCTCTAAGGAAGTGCAGCTGCCTTTATCAGGCCATTCTGGTGGAACAGGTTAGCTCCCTGCAAGGGTGGAAAGGAAAACGATGTTACTATTTTTAGCCTGCCTCTTGTGTACAGCAAGGTGGGCTGATGTGCTAAGCAGAAGGAAAGTGAAGTGTGAGTTGCTTTCTGCCCCCAACCTTCCATTTCCACCCCTACTTCCCAAAACCTCCCCCAGAGGTGGAATGTCAGGACATCTCACATGTGGTGCACAAAGAGTATAATGACCAACTTTATTTCTACAACTAGTGAGGCTCCTTGTCACTGCCTTTCTAAAAGCTTGCAGTCTTACAAACAAACTTGTGTGCACAGACATGAGTGGATAAAATATTGGGTCCTGCCTAGCAAAACCAGGATCTTTGATTTGGGGGGAAGGGTTGGTGTTGCTCTCTGTTAACATTTCCATTTATTCTTGACCTCTATAAAGAGTGAATTATAAGAAAGGGGTGGGAGGATTGGAAAGTTGGTGGATGGTAAGTTTGGGTGTCAAGTATTAAGAAATCCTGGCTTCTCAGCATTTTCTTTGCAGGGCACATTTAGCAGAATTTTCTGCCTCCAGCAGGGTCTTTGTGGCTCTGAAGGACCTGCCACCGTGGGGTGGTTCGCTTTTATAATCTCATGGTAGCACTCTCAGCCCAAAGAAGTGTCATCACCAACATAGAGGCCAGGAGCACCATTTAACAGATGAGGACTCTGAGGCCTGGGGAGTTAAACCCAGGTCACACAGTTGGATAGTGGGAGAGTCTGGTTGCCTGGTTGTTTTTCTACAGGGCTCCTCCAAATGAGTGCCAGGAAGAAAGTGTGGGGGTGTTCTGCCCATTGCAAGAGGGTCAGCTTGGAGAAATAGGTTTGAATTATGGAGTGCCTGACAGAAAGTGGGAACAGTCACTTAGCAAAGAAGTCCGGGTCTTCTCAAATAGGAGTGCTCTGGGTGGGAGGAGAAGGGCGGGTAAGCCTGAGGACTTGTGGAGGAGCTCAGATGTAGCTGCTTAAATTAGTTCAAAGTGAGAAATGTAATTACTATACTTGCTCAAACCAAATGTCTGAACATTGTTATAAAATGAGGTGTAATCACAGAAAAGAGGATTGCAGTGCCGTATCACTCCCACAAAATAGCCTTTGTGTTCTCAGGAGCCCTATGGTGCTGATTAATCTTCTGGGGGCGTTGAAGCCCCAGTAAGTTCAGGTGTGTGTATTGGACTTAATTGGGGGAGTTTTGTCCTGCTCGTTTGGACAGTCATTCACAGTTATTTGCATTTGTAATGAGTGCGTGATGAGAGGGGGAAAAGACTCAGCCTTAAACATGTTAGCTAGGAATATTTGGGATCAGAATAAAATAAGATCCAAGCAAGAGGGAAAATCGAGGATGATTTGTGGCAATTTGTCCTTGTTAACTGCTATTTGAATGATAAAAGGAAGGTTGAAAAGGACATTTCAGTAACTCCCTGGATAACGACTTCCTCTATCACTATCACTATATATCACCTCAATGACTATGTCATCTCCATGCTCTTCTCCACCAAGGTGGAAAGTACCATAAGAAGGTCATTAAGTCCTGATTCTGCCATTTGTTGGTCATGAGACGTAGGGTAGTGACATAAACGCTAAGCCTTAATTTTCTCTCCTGGAAAATGGGCTGATGTATATACATTTAGATGAGCTAATGCTTGGCACATAAGAAAAGCACATGGTAAATATTAGCAAATTGTCATTATTGTCATAATTATTGTTTATAGTATCTCTACAACGTGTTTATAATGTGTGACAGAAGAAAAACACCTTGCCAGATGTAGTCACAAGGCAGGAGGGAAAGTGAGGAATTAAAGGCCTGTTAGGGAGCAGGTGCCTGGAGCTAAGTGAGGTTAGATCATAAAAGGCCCCAGGGGTGTGCTGTTGTTGGGGGAGGTGTTTGTTTGGCAGAAGGGAAAGGTGGTCTGTTCATGCTGGGGAGGTAGTACATGGATAACTGGGCTGTGCCCTCATTTGTAAGAAACAGGCACGTGTTTTTTATAGACCTACAGCCAGTCCTGTTTGCTCGCTAGGTGGCTTCTCTTTGATCTTGTGTCCCAAAGTTGGGGGTCTGTTGACACTCCAGCTCCTGGGGACCCCAGGTCCCCTCTCTCTGCACAGGAGGCAGGGTGTCTGCCTGTTTTATTCATTGCTGTCTTCAGTGCCTGGCGTAATAGAGGCTCAAGAAGTATCTGCTGAATGAATGAATAGGGTATAGTATGAATGAATATCTGCATTAAATTATGTGCTCCTAGAGAAAACTCCCTGAGAAACTCATTACTGAGACTGTTTAGCCATCCAATAAAGAGATGAGAGGAGATTTTGAAACAACTTGGTTTGGCATAGACAAGTAGTATATACTTGCGCTTATACCTAGTTTCCATGCAGTTCACTAATACATGTAATATATATGGTTAACTTTGTGAGTATATTTGATTACAGACTTTCCCTTTATTTAACATGGTTGCCTGCCTACACATAATTCTTAAAACAATTAAGGAGAACATTACTAGCACAAATGTTTCTTCTTTTTCTTTCTTTTTTTTTTTTTGGGACGGAGTCTCACTCTGTTGCCCAGGCTGGAGTGCAGTGGCGTGATCTCGGCTTACTGCAGTCTCCGTCTCCTGGGCGTTCAAGAGTTCTCCTGCCTCAGCCTCCTGAGTAGCTGGGACTACAGGCATCCGCCACCATGCCCAGCTAGTTTTTGTATTTTTAGTAGAGACGGGGTTTCACCATGTTAGCCAGGCTGGTCTCTAACTCCTGACCTAAGGTGATCCACCTGCCTCGGCCTCCCAAAGTACTGGGATTACAGGAGTGAGCCACCACGCCTGGCCACAAATGTTCCTTTTTAGGAAACTGATTCTCCTGCTGCTTCTGGAGTAGAGTGTTGTATATGAAATTTTGAGCATGATATTCACCTAATTATGGCTCAGAACAGGCAGTACCAAGCACCTGAGGTCTAGGCCTTTCAGACCAGTGCTTTGATATGCATGTGAGTCACGTGGGGTCTTCCTGCTAAGTTGCAAGTTCCCATTCAGCAGGCCTGGGGTGGGGCCTGAGATGGTGCTTTTTTCTTCAGCTTTTGGGTGCTGCCCATGATGCTACTCCTTGGACTGCATTTCCACTAATGCGATTTCAATTAGTCTTTAGTATTTTGAGGATTTCTTTGTGTCGTAAAAATGTCTATCCCAGATGGGCGTAGTGGCTCACGCATGTAATCCCAGCATTTTAGGAGGCCAAGGTCGGGGGATTGCTTGAGCCCAGGAGTTCAAGACCAGCCTGGGAAACTCCACTTCTACACAAAGTTTTTAAAAAATTATCCAGGTGCAGTGGCACACGCCTGTAGTCCCAGCTACTCAGGAGGCCGAGGCAGGAGGATCACTTGAGCTCAAGAGTTCGAGGCTGCAGTGAGCTTTGATGCATGCACCACTGCACTCCAGCCTGGGCAACAGAGTGAGACCCTGTCTTTTAAAGGAAATGAATGTCTATCTGATCTTATTCTAAATGTTGACTCTACTATCCGTAACCCCTTCTGGAAATATTTAATAGTTGTCTCCTTAGGAGGCTGTTGTTTGGTTTGCACATGGTTAATGTAGTACTGCCGAGTTTATAGCCGGTCCTGAGCTTGGACATTTCAGCATTCACTGTGGACCTTTAGTGAAGTCTGAAGCTTTGTATTTGGCTGGCTTTTGGGAATGTATTTTGGCTTTTGGATGTAAATCAAATGTTATTAGTTCAGTGTTGGCTGAAAGATTGTGCCGATAAATTCTTTGGCAGAAGTGTAAAATGCCCCAAACATAGATTCATTTATATTTCTCAATTCAACCAAATGTACTCATCATTGTGTAACCTTTTTTGGTTAATAATGAAGCAAATCTTCTGTAGTCTTGCAACATTAAAACCCTAATTATGATTCTCTGCATGTCTGTACCATGCCTATTGATTTTAAAAATTTCTGAATTATCAGAGGATTTCTTCAGACACAGCTCTTTATGGAATTATATTAATCCAATTCAGGCAATTACATAGGTGTGAGTTTAACTTCTAGTTTGTTTTGAGATGCTGTGATTCCATATGAGCTCTGATAGGAATTCCTATGCCTTCACTATGCCTGCTTTAGGCTCTAGAGCACCCCAGGGGCTCAATCCTACCCCCTTCTCCTTTCCCTCTGCAGGCCTGCCTGGATGGAATCTAGTCCTATGACTTCACATCCCATCTGTGTGCAGATGACTCTCAGATTGATTTCTCCAGCCTGGCCATTCTCAGAACTCCAGAGTTATATCAGTATCTCCATATGGTTGTCTAACAGGCATCTAAACTTAAATATCCAAAAGAGAACTTCTCATCCCCTACAGTGGGCAGCCCGCTTACCCGGCCTTTCCTGACTTGACAGATGGCACCACCCTTCACTCAGTGATCCAGATCCCCAATAGCATGATTTTGTTTTTGGTTTTTTTTTTTTTTTTGAGACAGAGTCTCACTCTGTCTCCCAGGCTGGAGTGCAGTGGCCGGATCTCAGCTCAGTGAAACCTTCGCCTCCCGGGCTCAAGTGATTCTCGTGCCTCAGGCTCCCGAGTAGCTGTGATTACAGGTGCATGCCACCACGCCCAGCTAATTTTTTGTATTTTTAGTAGAGATGGGGTTTTGCCATGTTGCCCAGGCTGCTTTCAAACTCCTGGCCTCCCTGCACAGACAAGCCTGTATGAAATACCTGATCCTCCTGGCGATGAAACCTGTGTTCCTTTAGAATTACCTAAGACAAATTAACAGGTGTGTGTGTGTGTGTGTGTGTGTGTGTGTGTGTGCGTGCGTGCTAATATTCTGATCATTTTACAATTTATAATCTGAGTAGTGTAGATGTTAGCATGTAGTTAACTAAAATATTGACCAACTGTAAGTAGTAAATACTTCCTTTTTTATTTATTTATTTATTTTTTTATTTTTTTGAGACAGAGTCTGGCTCTGTTGCCCAGGCTGGAGTGCAGTGGTGCGATCTCGGCTCACTGCAAGCTCCACCTGCTGGGTTCATGCCATTCTCCTGCCTCAGCCTCCCGAGTAGCTGGGACTACAGGCGCACCCGCCACCATGCCCGGCTAATTTTTTTGTATTTTTTTTAGTAGAGACAGGGTTTCACCGTGTTAGCCAGGATGGTCTCAATCTCCTGGCCTCATGATCTGCCCGCCTCAGCCTCCCAAAGTGCTGGGATTACAGGCGTGAGCCACCGCGCCTGGCCAATACCTTCTTGAGCTCTCACTACTTACAAGTCTTTGTACTTGATGCTACCAGGAAAAAAAAAATGGTATGAGACATGGCAACTAACTGTAATTCTGTTTGTAAACATTTGATATGCATGTGAGTCACCTGGGGGGGTCTTCTTGCTAAGCTGCAAGTTCCCATTCAGCAGGCTTCTGGTAAACTGAACAAGTGTATATATCTCTGCTTCCTCCCAAAACTGTAAAATGGAAATAAGGGTCTGGGCGCAGTGGCTCACACCTGTAATCCCAGCACTTTGGGAGGCTGAGGCGGGTGGATCACTTGAGGTCAGGAGTTCAAGACCAGCCTGGCCAACGTGGTGAAACCACGTCTCTACTAAGAAATAAAAAAAAAAAAAATTGCCAGGCGTGGTGTGGTACATCTGTAGTTCCAGCTATTCAGGAGGTAGAGGCAGGAGAATCACTTGAACCTGGGAGGCAGAGGTTGCAGTGAACCAAGATCACACCACTGCATACCAGCCTAGGCGACAGAGTGAGACTCTGTCTCAAAAAAGCTAATAAAAATTTTAAAATGACGATAAGGAATAAAAACAGTATAAGCCCAGAAACTTCCCAGAGAAATACCAACCAAATCTTGTAAGATGGAAGGCCAGCGTGTGAATTTAGCAGAGCAGAGAACGCTAGAACTGAACTGCCTTCCAGGGTGGGTGGTGCAAAGCTGAAGGCGGGATAGCTGGAGTTTTTGCTGCAGAATCCTGAATTCTGGATTCCAGATTCAGGACTGAACCAGAAACAGGACGTGAAAGGACCTTCCATCAGAGCAAGAAAGAAAAAGGAGAGAGAGAACACCAAAGAATCTAGGAAATAGGGACGAACACAGAACAGAAAGGAAGGGAAGAACCCCCCATACCCCAGCCCACACACTGAGGCCCTGAGCACAGTCGGCCTAGATGGAACATGGGGCCACCACTAAAGACCTTACTCATGTAACCAAATGCCACCTGTACCCCAATAACCTATGGGGATAAAAAAGATGGGGGATGAGGGCCAATGGTCCCAGAAGGGATGGCATCAAGCAAAAATGCTTTTGATCCTATTGAGAGAATAGTTTTTCAGTTTCTCTGACAACTTGTTTTTTTCTGGCCCTATTTGTGGATGAAACAATAATTCACACATAGAAAACTAAGCAAAAGTAAACAGGGAGGCAATATTTAATATAGGAATAAAGCAGAAAGTTACAAGAAAGAAAATATAACCATGGACTATTCCAGGGTTGGCCCTGAATATTTATATAATCAAAAGTTTTATCACCAAATCTTGACTTAGTTAAAAGTGTCATATAACTATTTAAGAAGGATTGGGGGGGAGGATTGTGGAGGGACCAGAATAATATAAGAGCTAAACCTCAGAAAGCTAATAGGTAATCACTGAATTTGATGTCAGAAGGATTGAGTATCAGTAACTTCATTGGAGAAGAGTTTATACCTGTGTATACCCTGCAGTGCTGAGACTAGCTCAGGTACTTTGTTGGGGGTTTTTGTTTTTTGTTTTTTAATTTTTATATTTCAATAGGTTTTGGGGGAACAGGTGGTGTTTGGTTACATGAATAAGTTCTTTAGTGGTATTTTCTGAGATTTTGGTACACCCATCACCTGAGCAATATACAGTGTACCCAATGTGTAATCTTTTATCCTTTGCCATCCCCACTCTTTCCCCCAAGTCCCCAAAGTCCAATGTATGATTCTTATGCCTTTGTGTCCTCATAGCTTAGCTCCCACATATGAGTGAGAATATATGATATTTGGTTTTCCATTCCTGAGTTACTTCACTTAGAATAATAGTTTCCAGTTAAGGCCAGGCGCAGTGGCTCACGCCTGTAATCCCAGCACTTTGGGAGGCCGAGGCAGGCAGATCACAAAGTCAGGAGTTCGAGACCAGCCTCGCCAACATGGTGAAACCCCGTCTCTACTAAAAATACAAAAATTAGCCAGGCGTGGTGGCGTGCACCTGTAGTTCCAGCTACTTGGGAGGCTGAGGCAGAAGAATCACTTGAACCCAGGAGGCAGAAGTTGCAGTGAGCTGAGATCGCACCACTGCACTCCAGCCTGGGCGACAGAGAGATTCCCTCTCAAAAAAAAAAAAGAATAATAGTTTCCAGTTCTATCCAGGTTGCTGCAAATGCCATTATTTTGTTCGTTTTTATGGCTGAGTAGTAGTATTCCATGGTGTATATGTATATATATATATATATATACATATACACCTTTTTTTTTTTTTTTTTTTGAGACAGATTTGCGCTCTTGTTGACCAGGCTGGAGTGCAATGGCGTGATCTCGGCTCACCGCAACCTCTGCCTCCAGGTTCAAGCGATTCTCCTACCTCAGCCTCCCGAGTAGCTGGGACTACAGGCGCCCGCCACCACACCCGGCTTATTTTTTAAGAGAGACAGGGTTTCACCGTGTTAGCCAGGATGGTCTCGATCTCCTGACCTCGTGATCCGCCCACCTTGGCCTCCCAAAGTGCTGGGATTACAGGCATGAGCCACCGCGCCCAGCTATACCACATTTTCTCTATCCACTTGTTGGTTGACAGGCATTTGGGGTGGTTCCATATTTTTGCAGTTGCGCATTGTGCTTCTATAAACATGAATGTGAAAGTATCTTCTTCATATAATGACTTCTTTTCCCAGTAGTGGGATTGCTGGACCAAATGGCAGTTCTGCTTTTAGTTATTTAAGGAATCTCCACACTGTTTTCCATAGTGGTTGTATTAGTTTACATTCCCACCAACAGTGTAAAAGTGTTCCCTTTTCAGCACATCCACACCAACATCTATTATTTTTGGATCTTTTGATTATGGCCATTCTTGCAGGAGTGAGGTGGTATCTCATTGTGGTTTTGATTTGCATTGCCCTGATAATTAGTGATGTTGAGTATTTTTCCATATGCTTGTTGGCCATTTGTATATCTTCTTTTGAGAATTGTTCATTCACGTTCTTAGCCCACTTTTTGATGGGATTTTTTTTTTTTTTCTCGCTGAGTTCTTATAGATTCTGGATATTAGTCCTCTGTTGGATGTATAGATTGTGAAGATTTTCTCCCACTCTGCGGGTTGTCTGCTAACTGTGCTGATTGTTTCTTTTGCTGTGCAGAAGCTTTTTAAGTTTAAGTCCCATATATCTTTGTTTTTGTTGCATTTGCTTTGGGGTTCTTGGTCATGAAGTCTTTGCCTAAGCCAATGTCTAGAAGGGTTTTTCCAATGTTATCTTCTAAAATCTCTTTGGTTTCAAGCCTTAGATTTAAGTCTTTGGTCCATCTTGAGTTGATTTTTGTATAAGATGAGAGATGAGGATCTAGTTTCATTCTCTACATGTGGCTTGCCAATTATCCCAGTACCATTTGTTGAATAGGGTGTTCTTTTTCTGCTTTAAGTTTTTGTTTGCTTTGTCAAAGATCAGTTGTCTGCAAGTATTTGGTTTTATTTCTTGGTTCTCTATTCTGTTCCATTGGTCTATGTGCCTATTTTTATACCACTACCATGCTGTTTGGGTGACTATGGCCTTACAGTATAGTTTGGAATCAGGTAATAGGTTGCCTCCAGATTTGTTCTTTTTGCTTAGTCTTGCTTAGGCTATGCAGGCTCTTTTTTGATTGCATGTGAGTTTTAGGATTTTTTTTCTAGTTCTGTGAAGAATAATGGTGGTATTTTGATGGGAATTGCATTGAATTTGTAGATTGCTTTTGGCAGTATGGTCATTTTCACAATATCGATTCTACTCATCCATGTAGCTCAGGTACTTTGGAGTGGGGGATATGTCTAAAGGAGTCTAGCTAAGATGAGGCTCCTGTCTTCAGGAAGTGGGCAATCTATTTAGAAAGGCCTGGGTCTGTGGATTATACATATGTTACCTTGTATTGTGAGTAAAGGGCAAAAAAAAAAAAAAAAAAGTGATGCTAGAAACAGATTGTAGAAATTTGAAGGGTCAGGTTGGGACATTCTGCCCACAGCTGGGCAGGGTTGGACCTAGTGATGGACCAAGAAATTATCTTGGTTTAGGTAGTTGTGAAAAGCTTGACAGAAGAGAAAGGAATTGAGCTTTGCTTTGAGTGATTAGTAGGGTTTAGGTAAAAAGGAAAAAGAGAGACATGTCAGAAGCCACAACCCATTCTGGTTGCCAGTGAGAAAAGTTAACCCTGCTCATTTGTTCAGGATGGGGGCGGTGAGGGCTGGGTTTATTACTTGGCGCTGTCGGTGGCTAACTTCTGACAGGCCTGAGTCATTTTCAGGGTACTCAGGAGTAAATACTGTGATAGGGGTCTCAGAGGCCAGGCCATGCAGATACATAAGCCTGGTGCCAAGATGTAGTGTGTATCTGTTTCTCTATCAAAATTTTTCTACTTTGGTATTTCATTCAAAACAAGGAGAGAAAAGTCAAATCTTTTTCCTTTTCCCTTTTCTGATGGCTATGACTGAATTTTTTTTTTTCATGAACGATTCTTGTGTTCTTATTTAAAAGAAGAATTTGGCATATGGCAGACCTCCTCAAGCTATCTTTAGTTGGTTGTGGGGTGTAAGTGATTAAGAATGCAGCTGTACTTGCTACCAGCACATGCTTTTAAGGAGATTGCTAAGCAGACAGGCCTGGTTAGAAGTTTAGAATAGCCTCTTGGAAACAAAGATCTAATTTTTCAAGTGCATGGTATACAAGAGTCCCTCCCTTCAGGACTGAAGCACTGAGGGCTGTTTGCATCAGAGCAGGGTGACTTATTTGTTTAAAATGGCAGCCACCCTTGGCTCTGGGGAGGCGGCCATGCTTCACTTGGAGGAGACAGGGGAAGCTGGCTTCACTTCACTTTGTATAGTTTGGCTTCACTGCTCCTTTGGAATAAAAAAATTCTTTACTTCTCTAGTATGTCCCAGGACAAACCCATCTCTGTCCTGTTGCTCAGTTATACTACAGTGCTGGTTCCATAGTCTTCAAAGCTTGGAACTCCCTCTTGCCTTTGCTCCAAAAATTTGTTCTTTCACTCAGCAAATATTTACCAAGTTTCTGCTATATGCAGGACCGTGTGGAGAACTCAAAGATGAATCAGACGTGGGGCCTGTCCACAAATGTTGTCAGTCAAGTGTAGGACATAGGGCAAGCACACGGGAGCTTTTGCTGTTGTGTCCAAGAATAGCATGATGCGCCGTAGGTATTTGGTGGGGGAAGGAAATTAGTGGGTGGGTTTCAAGTAAACCCACGTGGAGAAGGTGACATTTGAGTTGAGCCTTGAAGGACAGGTTTATCTGTGCAGAGAGGGAAGTTTTAGGCAGAGATATAGCACAAAAGTTAGAAAACAAAACCAAAACGGGTGGAAAAGAGGAAGTGATCAACCTTTAACTGCGTTGCCATGCCCTTAACTGAGGCCTCACCCACATTATCCCATCTAATCCTCCTCATAAGAAAACTTTTTTCCTCGCAAGAAAACTAAGGCCTGCAGCATTAAAATAACTTGCCCGAGAAAGGCTCATAAGTGGTTAGAGTGGAGATTTGAACCCAAGACAGTTCAATTCCAGATTTGAACTGAGCAGGCTTTAGCCAGAGCAAAAGATATTTGAAGAAAAAAAGGAGTAATTTGAAGAGATAAAGTTTAGGGAAAAAAAGTGACTTGAGGCAGATGGAAAAAAGGACCCTGAGTCCTGAGCTAATTACTCTGTAAGCAGCAGGGAGCAATTGAAGGTTTTTAATGGAGTGTGACGTGGCCACAGCAGGACTTCCAGCAGTAACTGCAAAAATATTTGATATTTGAGTTCATTACTGTGTGCTGGACACTATCCCAGGTGCCCGATACCCCTAACCTGTTTTAATTCTCATAACTGCCCTATGAGATAGGTGCTGTTGATGCCCACTTCTACCCATGAGGAAACCGAGTACACATTTAGAGACCTTAAATGACTTTTTAGAAGTGGATCGTATATGATGTGCAAGATGAATTGAGGTCAGAGGCAGAGGTAAGTCAAGACACTACAGGAAGCCATGAGAGACAGGTGATGCGGGGTGTGGTAGAAAGGAATGGATGAGTGTGAGGGAGTTGGGGTTCAGCTGAATGGATGAGTGTGAGGGAGCTGGGGTTCAGTTGGGGCAGAGGCTTCTAACTTCCACTGCGTAGGGTACTGCAGTGGTAAGAACCCTGGAGAGAAGGGGAAGGGGGGAAGTCCTCTTCTTTTTCAACCCCACACACAGACTTGAAGGTCAGGTTGGGACACTCTGCCCATTCAGCTGGGGCTGAAGACAGGTATCAGGGCTGGACCTAGTGATAGACAAAATCCGTGGAGGGTTAACGTTGGTAAGGGAAGAGTGTGTGGAGGCCAGGAGCCGGGGCCACGGAGCGAGAAGTGCTGGAGATCGTGGAACACTTAGATCCGAGGCCCAGTGGAATGACAGGGGTCAGGCAGGGACACGGGGATGAACAGTCAGTGGGCTGGATACCTCGGGAGGAGTTACCTTGGGTGATGGAGAAGTACACCCAAGGTTACTGGGGATGGCAAATCCTGGCCACCGGACATCTCTTGTACCCTCGCTACTAGAATCAACCCCAACCCACAGCAGTCTTCTATTTTCCTCGGTCAGAAAATAGATAAAAATCACTACAATTAGCATACATTTGCCTAAGAAAAAGACAGAAGTAGCATAATGTGAAAATGCAGTTGTTGTTGTTTTATTTTCTCTTCATATAAAAATGAAAAAGCCTTTTAGCCAGCACTTGAATATCTAGTCCTTTGCATTCAACCCTCCCTGCGCCTCACTGTGATCGGAAGCGGACTTCAGTGTCCCGGGAAATAGAAATAGTAAGCAAAACCCCTCGTGGCTCCTAGCAATCTTAGTACCGTAGCAGAAAAGCAAGGAGGCCTGGGACTGAGGTGCACACACAGGGGACAAAGCCCTGTCCTGATGGGTGTTTGTAAGCACCAGGGAGGGGGCAGGGCACGTGTTTGTTCTTCTCTAAGTTCCAGTGGGTCCGATGAATGTTGGATCTAGCGTCTGTGAAACCTGTTGTCATAAAGTATGTGTTCCTCACTTAGATTTGACCCAGAGGCCTTTCTCATTCTCAGTTTTTGTGTTCATTGAGGCTGCTTTTAAATGGAAGGTCCATTAAGCCCTTGTTCCTGTCCATTCACAGCTGCCTGTATCCGAGTGGTCTGTGCAGGGCGCCAGCAGCCACCCTGATGGAGGGCAGGTCTCTAAAAGCAGCATCCTTTGCCAGGCACCTGAGAATTTTAAAAGTGAGGATGCATCTGTGGCATCATCTTCCTAAACCAAATGATGTATAATTGCATAGTTGTTGAACTGTGTGGTTGGTCTATTTCTAGCAGATTAGCTACCTGAGAGGAAATGAGAATTTAAATTGTTTGCTGGACTTTAAAAAATTTACATATGAGGGAGACATCTCATCCAGAGATGCATTGGGCACAGGGAAAGCTTTTTTTTTCAAGTAGCAGCTGCTATTCATTGACATGTTACAATTTTCCTGCCTTAGTATTTCACACGTCCTTATACTCCTCATAACATTTTTTGCTTGTGTAGTTTTAGCCCCATTTCAGAAATGAGGAACCCAGGTTCAGAAGGTTTAGAAGCTTGCTCAAGACCCCCCAGCTATTAGGTGCCAGAGCTGCAACTGGAATGCAGCTTTGACTCCATTGTGGGTTTCTGTTCCATTATCAAGAGTAGCCTGACAGTTGGCAATAACAATGACTGAATGAATGAATAAATGAATTCTCCAAAGAAAATAGTTCATGTTTCCCTAGTATGAGGGAATACCTGAGATAGTTGTTTTGAGAAGGGGGCCACAGACCAGGAGACACCAATAAGTCTTTCTCATTTCTGGTAAATCGCTTTATAATGACCGTTATTATAAAGTGTAAAAACAACAACAACAAAAAATAATAGGCGCAGTGGTTCACACCTATAATCCTAGCACTTTGGGAGGCAGAGGCGGGCGGATCATTTGAGGTCAGGAGTTCGAGACCAGCCTGGCCAACATGATGAAACCCTGTCTCTACTAAAAACACAAAAATTAGCCGGGCGGTAGTGGCACGTGTCTGTGTAGTCACAGCTACTCGGGAGGCTGAGGCAGGAGAATCACTTGAACCCGGGAGGTGAAGGTTGCAGTGAGCCGAGATTGTGCCACTGCACTCCAGCCTGGGAGACAGAGCCAGACTCCATCTCAAAAAAAAGGAAAAAAAAAAAAGCCTTAATGATTAATCACTAAACAGGTATTGCATAAAATAGCAATTTTCAGCTCTGGATTTTGGGGAAGGGAGTAGAGGTTGGAAATGTAGGTGGAGGGTCAGCCTGGGGAGAGATGCCACATTCGCAACATTGGGTTTTTTACAATAGTACTGCATCTATCTCTGTACAGGAGTCTAAAAGTGGTTGGAAGCTACATTTAGGATTATTTAAAATAACATACTGCCTTATTTTTATCTCTGTAGCAACAACTTTTTATAAGAAAAATAGCTAGTTCCATGATCTTTTGCCTTTTGAAAAGGAGAGATCTATTTTAAACTCTTTGCAGGCTCCTCGAAGTTCCTTTTCTTGCTGTTGAGTAGCAGGTAGAATCTCTAGTTCATGGAGGTCTGACGGATCCATGGTCCCGTGCTGGTCCATGTGCTGCCCTCTGCTTCCATCCCTCATCCTTGCCACTCTCAACAGTCTTCCCCGACAACCCTTAGGAAGACAAGGGCTTGGAGGAGGGGGAGGACTGAGTGTCCCTGGCATGTTCTGATTAATCCTATTCATTGTCAAGTACAGCTTTTTAATGAGCTGATTCATTACTGAGAGTAGGTCTCATGCAAATCCCTAGTTTGTATCCTGCGGATTTAATTTCTAACAATTTCCTCATTTCAACACAACTCCATTGTACCATGGGCTTTGTGATTTTGTTCTAATATAGAGCTTGACCTCACATTTTAAGACTATAAGATGAATACTAAAAAAACGAAATCCTTAAAATAAAAAATAAACTAGAAGAACATGTAGGTGGATATTCAACTCCTCTCTAAAGGAAGAAGGGTTGTCCACACATAAAAGTTTTGGAAGAGACTGGGTTTAGTGGCTCACGCCTGTAATCTTAGCACTTTGGGAGGCTGAGGTAGGAGGATCACTTGAGCCCAAGAGTTCGAGACCAGCCTGGGCAACATAATGATACCCTGTCTCTACAAAAATTAAAATTAGCCAGGCATGGTAGTGCACACCTGTTGTCACCTGTGGTTGGGAGGCTGAGTGGGAGGATCGCTTGAGCCCAGAAGGTTGAGGCTTCAGGGAGCCATGATTGCACCACTGCACTCCAGTGTAGGTGACAGAGCAAGACCCTGTCTCCAAAAAAAAAAAAAAAAAAAGAAATTCTGGAAGAAATGACAGAGGAAATCACTGATAAATTTCGAAACATAAGTTTGTGCAATATCAGAGACAAATTTAACAAATATGTAAAATTTGCCTCCATTAAGAGTTAATATAAAACTATGAAGAGTTCAGGAGATTATAAAAAGAGACAGACAACCAGGAGAAAACAGATAACTTAATACTTTTTAAAAAACACCAGGCTAACAAAAAAGAAATATATAGTTGACTAAATAAATATAGTACAATATATTTAACCCTACAAATTTAAACTAATGCAATGAAAACATAATAGCAGCTTTTCAACTGTTATTATTACCAAAAAGAAAAATATTTTAAAATGCTATTGTGGTTTTGGTGAGGGAACATTTTTCATGCACTGTTGTTTGAGAGTAGAATTTAGTGCACCCTTTCTGGAAAGCAGTTTGGTAACCTGTAATACTTCTTTTAAAAAAAAAATTCATCCTCTTGTCTAAAAATTTCTCCTCTAGAAACTTAAAGATAATAGTCAAGTGAAAACACATTTATGGGCAGTGTTTAAAGTTTTGTGAGTGAAACTGTTGATAAGAACCTATTAAAATGGTTAAGCCACCTGGAACATTCTATTGATATATTATGCAGCCTTGGAAAATAGTACTTTTAAGGAATGTTAATAAGATGGGCAATACAAAACTGAATGAAAATCCAATACAGAATTCTGCCTACATAACATGATCCAAATTTTGCCTAAAGTTTGCCTAAAACGTGCATAGCAAAAGAATTCCGGGAACTACACCAGAATGTTAGCATGGGTCCATCATTTCTGAGCTGTGGTGTTACTGGCATGACTCTTGTTTTTCTTGTTTATTCTTTTATGTTATATTAAGGTGACCACCTGTTCCCGTTGGCCTGGTACTGCCCTGGTTTTAGCACTGGAAGTCCTACTCTGGACAATTAATGATTCGTGTGTGTGTGTGTACACATTAAGGTGAGGTTGTGCCCATTTGAAAGGAAGGGCCAAAGATAAAGTGACAAGCTCATGGGGCCTGTGTGGTAGTCAGGCAGTAGATTTTTTTTTTTTTTTTTTGAGATGGAGTCTCGCTCTGTCACCCAGGCTGGAGTGCAGTGGCATGAACCTGGCTCACTGCAGCCTCTGCCTCCCAGGCTCAAGCGATTCTCCCACCTCACCCGCCCAAGTAGCTGGGACTACAGGCATGCACCCCCACACCCAGCTAATTTTATTTTGCATTTTTTATAGAGACGGGGTTTTACATGTTGCCTAGGCTGGTCTCAAACTCCTGAGCTCAAGTGATCCACTGCCTCGGCCTCCCAAAGTGCTGGGATTACAGGCATGAGCCACTGTGCTTGGCCCAGGGAGTAGATTTTCTGATGATAAAATTAATGTGACTTGTTCTAGAAAATACAGGAAAAGAGTAAATGTGCAAAGACTTAAATAGCATTTACATGTAGCCCACAGTGCTCTAAATGCTTTTGGTGGTTCACACTTTAATCATCATAACCCTATGAAGTAGATACTGTTGTTGCATCCCCATTTACAGAGGCATAGAGAGATGGAGTAATTCACCCATAGCCACACAGCCCTTGACAGAATCTGGATTTGAACTCAGGCAGTTCGGATCCAGAGTCTGGGCCATTGACCACCTCCTGCATCTCTGTAGATCCCCGACTCCAGCCTCTCCTCTTGCTGCCTCTCTCAACAGTAACGATGCTGTTACTCCCCACGCCAAACCTCTGGGCTGGCCAGGCTCACTCCAGCCCCACAGTCATTGCCAGGACTGCCTTTGACCTTACACAGAGGAAACATCTTCCACCTGTCGGGAGGGAGCCGGGGCGGGGATTTCCATGGCAGAGTTACTGTTCTCTGGTGATAGAGTTCTTTCAGTTTTGCTACATGGTCTTGTGGCAAAGGACTGGGTGCAGGTGCAGCCTTGGTTATTTCTGGAAACACTTCTCCTTTTCTTTTATTTTGCCAGGTCTGGCTCATCAGTCACCTTCCTCTCAGAAAGGTGATTTTGGCTCCTCTGCCCAGACCATCAAACATTTCTGTAGGTGTCACAAGCTTCCGTGAGGGTTCTGGTCTCTGCGAATTGCAGGAAGAATCCAAACATAGGAAAGGGGTGATGTGTATCAGGGTGTCCATCCTCAGCTTTGCTCCACAAAGACCCTCACACTTGCACATTGTTTTGTTAACAGTATTATCTCCGAGTAGTGGGTTTATTGTTTTTGCTTACCTGTTTTAAACACTTCTTCAACAAACTTGCTTTACTTTCCATTTTTTAAAAATGTATTTCAATTTTTTATTAATAATGCCATTTTACTCCTGCAAAATTTCTCACTCCTTCAAAGTCTGTGTATGGCAAAGATCTTCCTAACCATCATTCAAGTTAGAGCAACTCCATTTCTGTATCAAAAAGAAATACCTTTAGTTATTGTCTGAACTTGTCAGAATTTCTGAGAACGATGCCAGAAATTCTGGTTAATTGTTTGTTTTGTCACATTAATTGAACAATGAGAGGGCACCAGCGTTCCTCACTCATGAGGTAGAAGCACCACATCTACATTTCTTTTTAGCTATGGGTGATGTTTTTGCTTTTAAATCTTAGATATCTGTTAATAAACAAATAACACAACAAAGTTTGGGGTACTTCCTTGTGGGGACTGGGATGCTTAAGCTAAAACAAAGTTTAAATTTGGACTGTGTGTCTTATGTTTCGCAGAATCTATATGTTTCTCAAAAGTGGGTGTCACCCTCCTTCCTCCCCCAACACACCCTTCAGGGGTAAGAGAAGTAATGTAGAAAAATTAACTGTTTCTCCACTGTAAAAGTAGGGTGTCTTTAGAATGTTTTGTGTTCAAAGGAAAGATTGTGCTTCTCCCAAGGCAAGGTGTTCCCTTAAAAAAAAAAAAAAAAAAAAAGGTTGAGCATGTCTTTGTATTGCTGTCTCTGGAAGAGGAAATGAGGCATCTCTTGGGGTGAGAACAAGGGAGAATTGAACTCTCTGGCCTGGCCAGATGGATTCCTCACACTGGCACAGAGCTGTGAAGGGAAGGGCCTTTCATCCTCCAGAGGAAAGAGGGCTGGGGTCTCAGAGGCCAGAGCATAGGGACAGGCAGGAGTCCTGCAGCCCTGATGCCTGCCCCTCCCAATACAGAATCTCTGCCCTGACCCCCACCTGTTGAACCTTTCAAATCCCAGTGACTCGCCAGCTTTCTCTGTGGATATTGGCTGAATTGGTGGCTTGTGTGGCTGCCTGGGAGAGCAATTTACCCCTGAGCCAAGGAGGGGGTGGGCTACAGTGAGATGGAGAAAGACCATTTTAATTAAAGAATAGGGCCTTTATAATATGAAACCACATGCTCAGGGTTTGGGTTTTGCTTTGGGTACCTAGGAAACATCCGTGAACACAACAGTAGTGTTTTTAGTTGGGGTGTGTGTGTGTGTGTGTGTGTGTGTGCCTGTTTTGGGGAAAAATTGCTTTTCACCACCCCCCTCCTGCTTTTGGTCCTTTGTCTGCCCTGGAAGAATCACTGGAGGGGACTGAGGGACTTCCTGCCCAATTGATAACAGCCCCTAAGAGCACATGGTGAACCCTGCAGTAGGAGACCAGGACATCTCCCAGCCACCCTCACTGTACTCACTATACTCTTATGGGCTCAAGAAGTCACTGAAAATGGAGCCGTAAGCCCATGGGCCTTGGCTAATTTTTCAAGGCCCAGGATCAAGTAGGAGCAGGTACTTTAGCTGGGAGCCAGGCACTGGGCAGGCAGGGCGGCCCTGCCCACATGCCGCCTAGGGCTGGCATGACCTCACCGTCATTTGTTGGGCACTGATAATGTCTTTGGCCCGGCCCCTAATAGGAGACACGCGATCTTTACCTTGAGGGCTTATATTCAGAGTTTCATAAGCACTGGATTCGCTCAGGTTGAACTTTCTTTTCCCCATACACGCTTTATTAAAATAAGTGAACACAGCGTGTGGGTGAGGCGCTGGCCCAGCTCTGTGCGGCTGTGTGATGTGCTGAAGCTGAAGACGCGAGCTGCATGGCTGCATCGTGGTGGCTTTTAGAAATTCGTTCTCCGCTGGGCGTGGTGGCTCATGCCTGTAATCCCAGCACTTTGGGAGGCCGAGGCAGATCACTTGAGGTCAGGAGTTCGAGACCAACCTGGCCAACATGGTGAAACCCTGTCTCTACTGAAAATACAAAAATTAGGCGGACATGGTGGTGCACATCTGTAATCCCAGCTACTTGGGAGGCTGAGGCAGGAGAATCGCTTGAATGTGGGAGGCGGAGATTGCAGTGAACTGAGATCATGCCACTGCACTCCAGCCTGGGCAACAGAGCCAAACTCTCAAAAAAAAAAAGAAAAAGAAAAGAATTTGCTTTCCCTAGGTTTTCAGTGTGTATACATTTCCTTTCATATACATGTATATATATTATATGTTTATGGTAAATCGGCATTTTTAGTTTCATAGTCTTTAGATCTAAATTGGAAATGCATTTATATATTTAAATTTTTAAATTTGTTTTAACCAAACTCTATAGTATCTTCACTCTGGAGTTAGTATGCACACAAATACCTAACCTTTCCAATGTAGGCCCTAGTTACTTCCAAAATAATTTAGAAGTGTTTACAGATATGTTTTGATGATTTTGCTATGATTTTTCATTTATTGGTATCAGAATTGAATATATTTAGCTGTTGCTCTCTGCTAAGTAAACTGAGACCTAGGTGTGCTTACCATTGTTTTCTGTGAAAACCAGCTGATCTGTGTTACAAATGACTGTTTTAGCTATGGAAACAAGACACCTCTGTGAATAGGATTCCTTGTGTGGTGGGCATCACTAGAGAGCAATGACTGTATTCCTTAAAGAGAAAGTGTGAGAGCGGCAGTACAGACCAAGGCAGAGGTGGCTGAGGAGATTGTTCCGGTCAGCAATGTAGAATTCCTGCCCCTGTGTTCTGTGACCCCAACAGAGGGAGCCAGCACCCACTGTGCACCTCCCACACAGCCCACACCGCACAAGGCATTTAGACAGTGCCTTAAATTCACTCCATCAATACTGTGAGAGCCCCACCGGCTTCCCCTTTGGAGTTTTAGACGTTTATGGTATTCACTGAATACTTTACGTTGAAGTGTTTTTCTATAACATTACAAACAGGTTCAACTTAAAAAAAAAAAAAGCTCTTAGCCATATGTAGAAAACTGTTCGTCCGTGTGAGTTCTGGGTGAAGTGTGGTGGGAAAGCTGGGTCTCTAAAGTAGACATTCTTATTTTTTGTTTTGTTTTGTTGTTTTTTTAAATTATACTTTAAGTTTTAGGGTACATGTGCACAACGTGCAGGTTTGTTACAAAAGTAGACGTTATTTTTAAAAGATGCTTTTATGCCCAAGACTTCTGAAACACAGAGTGCTCTGAATATACAGAATGACAGCTGAAGAGCCCAAACCTGAAATTTCCTTCCTTATATAGATAGTCCGAGCTTTACTTGATCTCTCTTCCCCTATAAAAATGGAAGCCATACTGTAAGGATGAAGATGATGTATATTTGTCAAATTCATGATTGCATTATGAGCTTACTAAGTTTGCAGCACTGTTCTGGGTCTTGCATAATCAGAAGTGATCTTACATTCTTAAGGGGGAGATACACAATATGCATAGAAGCATGTAAACAAAAAGAGTACAGATGGTACCAATGCCATGAGAGGTACGATAGAGAGGACGTGACCTGGCCCTTACCTAGTGAATACTTGTCTCCATAATTGTTAGGTGCTGCTACTACTATTGTGGTTGCTGAATGCCCTGCTGGGGTAAGAAGTTCCCTTGATTAAATCTGGTGAAGACCTTCTGATACCAGTGCCTTTTTTTTTTTTTTGAGACAGAGTCTCACTCTTGTCGCCCAGGCTGGAGTGCAATGGCGCGATCTCGGCTCACTGCAACCTCCATCTCCCGGGTTCAAGCAATTCTCCTGCCTCAGCCTCCCGAGTAGCTAGGATTATAGGCACCCGCTACCACGCCCGGCTAATTTTTGTATTTTTAGTAGAGATGAGGTTTCACCCTGTTGGCCAGGCTGGTCTCAAACTCCTGACCTCAGGCGATCCTCCCACCCCCGCTTCCCAAAGTGCTGGGATTACAGGCGTGAGCCACCGCACCCGGCCAGTCCTGTGCTTTCTGATACAATATCATCACCCTTCTTTGCCTCACCATCTCCCATGGGCATGATCAGTTAACAATTGCTGGAAAAATCAACTTTACCTGAACATTTAGGAAGCTATTTGGGATGTCCAGTGTTTTTCTTCCTCTTGAAAAACACTAACGCAGGTCTGCATTTATTAGGGGGAGTGGTGATCATCATATGTCTCTTCTGCTGCTTTGCTCTAAAGGAACTCAAGAGCCCATAAGCATTTTCCCTGAAAAGGTCATCATTTCCAAAGAAATGAGAGCTCATTTAAAGTTTCTAGGTACGAAAATCCTAGGTTCTTGCCCTTCTCCTTCCACTTCTTGGTGGCAGTGGGTAGGGAATCAAACATCAGATGACCTTCTTCCCCTCTGGTTTCTCCCCACCACTGTATCAGACCAGGAAGGTGAAAGAGGGTCATGCTGACTCTCCTAACTCCCATCCCTCTGCCACGCCTCCCCTCCACTGCTGCACTGGCATGGTTACCTGTGAAGCAACTGCCAAAGACAACATGGGCAGCCTTTGTGTCTGGGTAGCCCAGTTCACAATGGCGGTTAATGGAAGTTCCTGTTCAGACGCCCTCCAACTCCCCAGAGGGCGTGGGCATCTCCTCTTATGTAAAGGGGAAATCTTAGGAAATTTTTAATTTTTCCTTTAATCAGTCAGCAAGGTCATAAGAGGCTTTATAAGTATTCATTAGAAGTGGAAAGCAGGCCGGGCGTGGTGGCTCACACCTGCAATGCCAGCATTTTGGGAGGCCAAAGCAGGTGGATCACCTGAGGTCAGGAGTTTGAGACCAGCCTGGCAAACATGGTGAAACCCCATCTCTACTAAAAATACAAAAATTAGCCAGGTGTGGTGGTGCGCCTGTAGTCCCAGCTACTCAGGGAGGCTGAGACAGGAGAATTGCTTGAACCTGGGAGGCAGAGGTTGCAGTGAGCCGAGATGGCGCCACTGCACTCCAGCCTGGGTGACAGAGCAAGAGTCCGTCTCAAAAAAAAAAAAAAAAAAAAGAAGTGGAAAGCAAAATTTCTAGTGAACATGCCATAGAAATTTATAGCAGATCTACTGTGTGTCAAGTTTTGTTCTGAACAGGTGGAGAGGAGGGCACAGAAATGAACAGGCAATGAACAAGGAGCCTGGAACTCTTGGTGAATCGAGGTGTGCGTGAGAGACAGGCAAATGAATAAGCATACTGTAAATCAAGGCCAGAGAGTGCCTCTGAATGGGGACCTGACAGGGTGGAAACCGATCTTCTTGTCTTGAAGTCTTCCTTGAGGGAAAGGATGAGTTTCACTGGAGTGAGGAAGAGGTAAGGAGGGCTTTTCTCCGTGGGGGTAGCATCTGCCTTCTGGCGTTGGTCTAAGGGAGGTGTGGGGAAGGGGCTGGCCTCACGGGCCTGCACCCTATGCTACCACACCAGCTTGCTCTCAGAAGGGCCCCACACTTGGTTTAATGCTCTGCTGTTGCTGCCTTGAAATTCTTACTAAGTTTTGAACTAATTATTATTTAGTTAATAAATAACAAATTATTTTCATTTTGTACCAGGCCCTGCAAATCATGCAGCTGGTCCTGCCTATGGAGATGGGACTGTAAAAGTAGATTTGGCTGGATTGTGAAGAGCTTTGCCCGTCAAGCTTGGGAACATCTGACTTTATTCCATAAGCAGTAGGGAGCCATGGAAAGTATGCTGACAGGGTTGGGAGAAAGGGGCACTGGAGGCTGTGAGACCAGGGAGGCCAGCAGTCCACCGAGGGAGGCTGATAACACCACGCTGGGACAGACACCGAGAGCTGCAGTTCCCACACCTGGTGGAGATAGGCCGGCTCTGGGCACTGGGAAGGAGGCCGAGAGGGGCCGTTGCAGGTGGCTGAGGCTTCTAGCTGAGCTGCAGATCCCGCACATCAAGAATGCAGGAGAAAGAAGTCCCTCAGCCAGTGGCAGCGAGGCAGATGTTTTGCAGGAGTGGGGCAAGGCTCTTTCCAGAAAGACCCGGAAATCTCTGGTGGGACAGCTTGTAGAAACATGCACTGCAGCTGCTCAGCTACAGCAAATGACCTGCAGATCAAGGTTTTTGTCAGTATCGAGAGCTTCACTAGAACAAATATTCATCCAAAGATAAACTTCCCATTCTTCCTGTTTTTATAACTTGCCTATTTCCTCTGAGTTTGAGGCTGGGCTCCAGTTCCATGGGTTATTAATCTTCAGAGGATCAAGACCTCTATAGAAGTATTTCCTGTACATGTTTATCTACCCAGCCCTAAATTATATTCTCCAAATGATAAGAGAACTTTTCCATACTGGTGTGTCAGACTCCTCCTTAGGGAGATTTCGATTAGGCACCACAGCCAGTAAGGCTAAACCAGAAAGCTTTATCTCAGAACATAGGGAACCCACGTAACGGTGGGGAGCGGCCTTTGGTGGGTTTTGATGGGCACTCAGCCTCCCTCCTCCATGTGAAAGGTAGCTTCTTTCTGGCCAGAGTTCTAAGGACATAAAGTAATAGTTGAAGAGGGCCCTATTTGAGGATATTTTAAATTCCCTGTTGAATACCACAGGGGATATTAGCTAAAGAAATTCTGCTCCTTTGAAGAGCTCAAAATACCCCTCATTGGACCATCACTTGTTCTTACAGCATCTTCCAACTAGAAACAGGGCCCCGGCCTCACAGACAAGGGAACTAGAGTGAACTTGGTGCTCATGACAGCACAGAGCAAGAGGGGAAAGCTCTGTTGAAGCTTGGGCCGAGTTCAGACCTGATAGACAAGTATGGTTAAGCAGGCGTGGGCACTTTACTCATCGGCCCGGTCCACCTGCCTCTGGAGCCCTTCCTTGCTCTCCTACTTTTTGTGCTTACAAACGCCAAGCTAGCATGCCGGTGGTATTTTTAAAACGTAAGCCTTCTTGTATGACTCTTGCAGAGAGGCGGTGGTGACCGGGCTGCGTGGGTGGCGGCTTGTGCCGCAGCGGAACTTGGAGAAAGGCCAGCTGCCTTTTACTGAGGCCTTCCGAGGTGGGGCTGGGATGCCACATTTTTCAAACACACCACCGCAAGGCAGCACCCCTCCCCCTTAGAGATCCAGGTGACTCCACTGAGAATTACTGCGCCACACCGTGGCTTCTAGACCCACACTGTCAAGTATGTAGTCCTCGCTACCTGGGCTGTTGAACCTGGAAATGAGGCTTGTACGAACTGACTAAAAGTGCAAAATACACATTGGATTTTGAAGCCTTATTACAAAAAAAAAAAAAAGAATGTGAAGTATCTCATTAAAGATTATTTTATTTTGGTTACTGTGGAAACAAATATTTTAGATATCTTGGTTTCTGTCAACTATGTTATAATTAATGACACCTGCTTTTTAATTACTCTTTAAATGTGACTACTAGAAAATTTTAAACTGTGTATGTGGCTCAGTTTCCATTTCTATGGGACAGTACCGCTAGTCTGTGCTGTGAGTTCAGCTGCCAGTTGTGGCTTTGAAACCAGTACATTCCCAGAGGCTCCTCTCCTTAGTGGTCTGGCTGAGGGGGGGTTACCCAGCCCTAACCCTAGACTGCCTAGGGTAGTGGGTGGGACAGCCTGCTTCCAGGCAAAAAGTTAATAATTTAATAAGCAGCAGCAAGAATTTCTAAAAATCCTCTCCAAAGCACCCCCCCTGGCTTTTTTTTCTTCTTCTTCTTCTTAGCCTTCTTCCTGGACCAGCCTTCTTCCTGGAAATCTTTTTTTAAATGCAGAACGCTTCCCTTCTGTCCCACATGGGACCTGTGGAGGTGATGGTGTCCAGAGGGGCTATTGTTTTATTTTATTTTCTTGTTTAAATTGTTCTTTTGCCCACAGGTCAGGCTGCTCCAGTAGCTGCCTTTTAACCCTTCCTCTGCAGGACCATCTCAGAAACCACCCAGCAAAGACTGGGAAGCCACTCTTTTAGACCAGTTCCCCCTCCCTTCTCCCTTTGGAGTGGTTACTCAAGTGCAGACATATATTGGGAAAACACAAGGTGGATGTGAAACCAAGGAAACTCCTGCTTTGAGAAGTACAGAAGTGCAGACCCACAACCAACCTCCTAATGTCAAGCTGGCATTTTAGGAAAAAGGTGTGTGTGGTGGGGGGAATTCCACTGGTGTCTGAAAGCCCCCAAGTAATTCCCTGTTGCAAGGAGGAGTCTCATGTTGACTTCAGAGGTCCAGGCAGAACCTGTTGAATTGCACAGTTCCCATTTGCTAGAGGATATTACACAGTGAGATCTCTCTGCTCAGGGACCGGGGCTGAGGGCTTCTGTCATCAGCCAGTGGAACGGCCCTGCACCGAAGCACCTCCCTGCTTTTGCCACATTTTGCCCACCCTGCTGTCCGTCATGTACTGAACCTTTGCTGGAATAATTGCCATAGGTGTCAACATGTATTAAGGGCTTGCTGTATGAAGGTAATATGCAAAGTGCCTTTTGCTATGTGCAGCTAACTAGCATAACAAACCCCAAGATGCCCCAGAGGAGATACTCTTGTTTCCCTGTTTTGCAGATAGAGAAACTGCAGGTTAGAGAGATGAAATAAGTTGACCAAGCTAGAAATTGGTGGGCAGGGAACACAACTTGGGCCATGCTGCTTTAGAGCTGCCGAGTGTTTAACTGTTAAGGTGTCATTCTGCACTGCCTAGACCAGCCCATGTATGTTACCGTTCCATTCTGCATGAGCATTTGTCTATTATCAAGACATCTGCTGGTGCAGGCTGGGACACAACACCAAGGGAGGGTTAAATTCTGGGTTGCCAAACCAGCTGAGCTACGAGTTGAGGAGCACTGAGCGCCTCTGAGCTTTGCTGGGCTAACTTGGTGAGGTTTGGAAATGAGCAAAGGGGTAAGAAAGAGCCACGTGTCTGGAGTCAGGCTGCCTATTTGGTTTGACCTCTCAATGGCTTCATAGGTTGGGCTACTCCTTCTCTGGGCAGCAGTTTCCCCAGTTCTAAAATGGGGATCCTAAGAGCGCCTTCCTCAGAGAACTGCAATGAGAATTAAAGAGGACACATAAAGGCAAAGTGTACTTGGCATGTCAATGTCATTAATATCATTAATGCCATTTAATGCTCTTTGATGGAGCATAATCTATATAACATGTAATAGAAGATATAATCATGTGGCTTGAATTTTTTGTTGTTTTAAGGCAAACACTTCAGAGCATGTACCTTTGCATCTGAACACATACGTCTGTATTTGAATGTTGTATCTTTCAAAGCCATGACCTCACCTCAGGAGACTCCTCTCTCAACTTGATCTCACAGCCATTTGCTGGAAACATTTTCAGAAGCCTTTGTGGAACTCTTTTCAGAAGAAAAAAAGAGAGAAAGTGGGGGCCATACTTGGCACTAGTAAGTATTTATCTTGTAAAGGTAGATTTTTAAGTTTATTAGAGCTAAGTTTGGTAAATAAGTCCAGAACAAGCTTTGAGCCACTGAAATTTTAAAAATGGTGTTTAACTAACAGTAAGGATGGAATTTTTTTAATGGCTGACTCATTCATGATTGACTAGCCTCGAAGGCAGTTCCAGAAGAAAGGTTCCAGGCAGCTTTTGACTTCTGACAGCGTCTCTGGAACGCCAGTAGAGTCTCCTGGGGCAAAAGCTTTAATGACAGGGGTTTGGGGATGAGTACGCAGCCTTGACTAAGATCTATAAGGTTGAGTCTAGAGAGTAAAAATTAGTCTTATTTACACCTACGGTATTAAGTGATACTGGCACCTGAGTCGACCTTGTCTTTGGGGCTTGCATAGCTACGAATGGGACCAGTAACAGAGAAGGTTCTCTGCATCCAAGGAGTAGAGTCCAAAACCTGACTTTTGACTTAGGTTGACTTGCACACCAGGTTTTTCTATACCTTATGATATACAGAATTCAAACCTGAATATGTGAGTGCAGGTCAAGGGAAGGACCCTCAGGTTGGTATCCTCAGCAAGGACTTTAGAGTTGGGTGTGTAAGAAGCACTCAACCTCCTTGTATAGTGCCACGGACAGAGCAGCCAGGGCAGCTGGAAAGCAACACCCAGCTGGGGTGGGTGGAGGAAGAATGCATGTCCCCATGGAACACGATAAAGCAAAGTTCAAGGCTCATGATGACTAATAGGTTCATCTAGGAGGATGGGTGACCAAGCAACCTTTGTATTATTTCCTACAGGTGGAAATGAGAGGTGCCGTGTTCATTCTATCCTAAAGTATCTCTTAGAGGACATTGCTGTGGAGAAAGTGTAGTGCCTTGGAGTTTGGCTGGGTCAGATTCCAGCCCTGCTCTCTATTGCAGTGTCGACTCAAGCATAGTAACTAAGGTTTCATGAGCCTCATTACGCTCATCTGTAAAATGGAAACATGATTACACTTCAGGGTTGTCATAGGAGGGAAGGTCATAGGAGTTACACAGATGAGGGGACTCAACAGAGCAAGTGTTCCACCTCTCCCAGGCTCTGAGAATGACACCAGAATCTATCTTTTTGCCACAAGAAAGTAGGCAGAGGCTCATCGTTGCTCGTCAGAGTATGCCACCTGCCACAGGAAAATGGCCCCAGTCTCTTTGTGAGGAGAGGCTTGCCCTCCTAAGAGAATTCTACTTCCTCTTTGCTTGAATAAGACCAGCTGTTAGGGCCCCAGTACTCAGCAGCTATGACAAATTTCACTGCTTAAGACCCCTCAGCCTCTTAAAACAGGAGTTTTTCTGTAGCTAACATAAGCTGCTCTCAGCAAGATGCACATTAGCACTTAATGCTCAGGTGGGTGAGGGGGAACAGTCAATGGAACACTTGGTGTATCCACTGCAATCCTGATATTGGTAAAAAGTCACTTCTCATCTGGCTTTAAAGTAGGTCCAGCTTCTCATTTTAACCTGTTTGCCAAGTCCCTAGTTTTTACTATAGCTCTCGTGTCATCTTTGATTGCACCGGTAATGTAGGGATGCTCAGCCTGGACCCCAGACTTGGAGGCCCTAGAGAGACAGATAATCAGGCCAAGGGGGTCCCAGGAAAGGCTTGAGCAGAGAGCATCCAACTGCCCCTGTCCTTTCTCACTCGCTTACCCTTGGTATCTTCCTGAACTGGTATGTTAGGTTCTCAGAGTACTAACTCTCAAACTTCACTGTACATTAGAATTACTGGGGAACTTTTTAAAATCCAGAAATTCAGGCTGTACCCCAAACAATTAAATTTGGCATGAATTAAAACAACAAAAGTAACCCCCCCAGGTGATTCCAGTGTGCAGCCACATGTGAGAACCAATGTGTTAGTTGATGGAATGAAAAATCGAGTGCAGTTACTTACTGGGTTGACTTTTGTGCGGTCACCAACTCTTATCATCTGAGGATCACACAGGACACAATGTCACCCCTATGGGGCCACACTGCCTGTTCTGGTCACTACTGAGGTCTCAGTGGCATATAGCCATTATAACAGCTCTTTTTCCTTTTTACCGTGAAACATTGACAGAGATAGAGTAGTATATGCCCCCACCCCATGTACTCATCACCCAGCTGTCATTCATGTCTCCTCCGCCCCACACACACACTTTTTCTTGTATGGAGGGGGTGGACTGCAGTATTTTAAAGCAAATCCCTGACATATAATTTCATCTATAAATACTTCAGTATGTATTTCTGAGAGATAAGGACTTTAAAACAAGAACCGCAATACCATGATCACACCTAAGAAAATTAACAGTAGTTCTTTAATCTCATCTAATACCAAATCCATGTTCTATTTTCTCCAATTTGTCTGAAAAATACCTTTATACATTTGGTTTATTCCAATTAAAGCCCAAACAAGTGTTACTCACTTTTAGTAGTTTGACTTTAACCCCAGGGTAATTAAACTGTCATTGTGTACACAGGTAACGATGCATATGCACTTCTGAAAAGAGGTGTCAATGGAATTTGGCTCAGCTGATGTTTACTGGATGGGCTCTCTCCTCCTTCCTTCCTTAGCCCTTCTGGTGGGATCTTGACATGTTACAGAGGAAATGCTAATTGAAGCCCCAGCCACAACCACTTCTGTGCTCTGCTTCTGCCTGAAGGCATGTTCCCTTTGGTAAACTTAGAATAGAACCTTCAGGATGCATGTGGAAAGAGAGTATGAGTCAGCTCCGTGGACAGCTTAGAATTTCCTGCCCCTTTGCTGGAGGCTGTGTCTGAGAAGTGCTGGGACTGCCCCCCGGGCTCCTCTTTGGTCTCTGCTAGGACTGCCGCTTTGACAGTTACCTAGGGAGTTGCCCAGGACTTGTGTTCTGATGGAAGGACCAGCCAACACCCACACAGCCTTCCTTTCCTTGGTGTGCAGATGGCTCTATGCAGCCGTATCTCCAGCTGGGCATCTGGGTTCAGGTCAGACGATGACCAGGAAAGGAGGGGGTGAGTTTCTGCCCTCTGAGGTAACACCTACCACCTAATCAGTCATTGCTTTGCCACAGTGTTCCCCCTCTATGAGACCGAACACTGTTAGAATTTCTTAGAGTCAGACGCTGCAGCTTTAATGGGTGATGAGGCTTTGGGGGGTCGACAAGAGGAGGATAAGGATGGAGAATGGGCAGCCTAAATAATCAAACTGTATCACTCCTTTCACAAATACCAATCCAGTGCTACCAGGTACGCATCATTCATTATCCTGACCCAACAAATCTAAATTTGGTTTTATTTTTCTGTAGCTTTTTTCTTCTTTAGAAGGGCTTTGTCTTGATTTCAGATGGGTTTACAGTTGCAAGATTTTCTTCTGTCTTTGTATCATGGTTAGATGGTTACAGAGCAGTAAACAAGCGTCTTAATATGTAAAGGCAACTCTAATGTATAAGGTTATTTATCACAGGATTATTTTTAACAGCAAAAAGTTTGGAAAACACTAAATGTTCATTAATAAGAAACTAGTTAAATAAATCATGGTACATCCTTATAGTGGAATATTGTGCAGATATAAAAGGAAATGAATTAGTTGTGTTTCAATATGGAAAGATTGTGGCCAGGCATGGTGGCTCACGCCTGTAATCTCAGCACTTTGGGAGGCCGAGGCGGGCGGATCATGAGGTCAGGAGATTGAGACCATCCTGGCTAACACGGTGAAACCCCGTCTCTACTAAAAATACAAAAAATTAGCCGGGCATGGTGGCGGGTGTCTGTAGTCCCAGCTACTCAGGAGGCTGAGGCAGGAGAATGGCGTAAACCCGGGAGGCAGAGCTTGCAGTGAGCCGAGATTGCGCCACTGCACTCCAGACTGGGCAACAAAGTGAGACTCCATCTCAAAAAAAAAAAATATGGAAAGACTGTGAAGAGATAAACAGCAAGGTCTAGAACATGTGAATAACGTGCTTGCTACCTTTTTTGTGAGATGAGTTTGGGAGAGAATACATATTAATATTTGCATAAACCCTAGAAGGATACACAAAGCAACCTTTAAGAAATGGGTACCACTGGCATGTTGGGTAGGAGAAGGAATGGGGCAGATGGGATGGTGGGAGTACGCCTTTGTATTTTGATTTATGAATCAAATCAATATGATACCTATACAGAACAATTAATAAAATTAAAAAGAAAAATGCATCTATCTTTACATTGTACAGATAAATTAATGGCTTCATTATGCCCCAGTTAATCTGTTTTGTAAGCTTCTGGCCACTGCTTATCCACATTTAAACAGTCCAGAATCTGCTCTGAAACGGACCCATGGAATGTCGTGCCCTGTTCTTCCCATGATGCTTTCCTCAACAACAGATAATAAATTCATGGTTGGCTCCTGGAGCCCATGGGCGTTTCCCCTTCTTCACCCTGAAATATAAACTGAGCTGACAGCCTCTAAAAGTTTAACTGTAGGGAACAGGGAAGGCAGGTGCCTATGTCCCACAGCATAGTGGGCTGCTGTCTTCTTTCTTCAGAGGAGGTGTGGTGGGAGGATAGGGAGCACAAGAGCATGGCCTCCTCTCCCACCCCAGTCTCTCTTGCTTACCTGTTGGCATTCTGTGCACCATATTGTCTGTATGTTTGTGTTTATTTCCAGCTTGTCCTGAGTGGTAGCAAAATCTCTCTGAGCTGAACTGGTCCCACCCTGGTAGCTTTGGAATGTTCAAATGTTAAGACTTGCTCTTCACACTCCACACATTCTTAGCATCGGGGGCTCATGGGAAACAAACAAATGAAATCCGTGGAACTCCTTTCTCCATCTTGAGTGGAGAAAGAGGCAGAGAAGATCTTTGGGGAGACTTGAAACAAAGAACCGTGAGAATGAACCTTGTTTAAAAGTTTAAAAGTGTTCTGAAAAATGAAATTCAGGGACACTTGGGATCTATTCTCGGCTCTGCCACAAATGTACCTTTTCTATTTTATTCCGGTTTGTGCATTACTATTAGGTTTCTACCTACAACATAGGTAGAGCCCACATTGACTGTCCATTCCCCCTACTGTTTCGTCTTAGCCAGCTGATACTTACTTTAATGAAACTTGAGAGCTGTCCTTTTAATGCCAGCTAAATGAAGAGAGTGGGTAAGCCCTCCTCCTTTGGCCCTTTTCTTCCTTGAATGAGGACTACGTGAGTACTATTCTGAGGATGAGTGCTGGTCAGTTGAGATTTGATCAGGGACTTGTCATCTCTCCTACGGATCTCTGTCCCTTTTGAATAGGGCTATACACACAGTGGAAATCACATGTGGTCACAGCTGCCTGAGACTGGCATACAAGCCTTCGCCTCTTCCTCCAGTGCTGGGAAGAGTTAATGTTCCTGTGATGGAGTGCCAGTTGAAGTCATTGACTGGCATTTAAGAGCCATGTTGACACATGAGTATGTGCTGCAACTTTAAATGCTCGAGGCACATCAGGGGTGGCAAGGCACGTGGACAGGGGCCCCCAAATCTCAGCCAACTCCAGGGTATGTGTTCTTCAGAGGAAGGGCCTCTACTCTCTAAACGTTCTCAGGCTCTTGCTGAGTGTGCGTTGTTCAATTGGAAAGGGTAACTGTGCACCTATGAGACTCCCCTGTAAAACACTCATCTGCCAGACACAGCAAGCTTCTTTTCTTGGTGAGGTGCTTTGGATACCCGCTTCTCTCCCCTCTCCCAGCAAGCTGTATTAGGCTCACTCTTGGGGATACCTGAGAGGAGGAGATACTCGAAACAAGTTGGGTGCTCTCCACACATGCCTCCCCTATGCAGAATGCAGGTAAGCCATGGGCAGGAAGTTGGTCCCCAAGTCAGTCGTCTGTAAGCTTTATCTGATAGTTTCCCATCTATTAACCAGTGAGCCCTGACTCACCTTCACTGGCCTATTTTTAAAATTTCTGTTAGAGCTGAAATGTTTGTGGCAGAGCCAGGAAGAATTTTCAAGTTTTTAGTAACTTTGGCTGCCCTGCTGGTGATTTATTTAACCTGCCACCTGAGAATTCTCATCCAGGTAAATATCCTAGATGTGATCATCTACTTTTCTTATTCTGGAATCATGAGAAACCAGAAAGTTAACTGTGACAGAATTTTGGGATTGGTTTTAGTTAGGTAGCTAATTCTTAGTAAGGAACAATGAGTTTAGAATCTGAATTTAGAATCTTAGTAGTGAACAATGAATTTAGAATCAGGCCCAGTTCTGGCTCCTGCAATTAAATTTGTACAAGGAACTTGATCAACAGCTGTAATTTTCTCTTCCATCAAGTGTGCTTGGTCTGGACCTAGGTATTTCTGAAGTCCAGTTTAGAATTCCAGGCAGCTCTTCTAGTTCTGTAGTTAATGTCTAAGGTTCATAAGGTGTGAACCCCATAAATTATTTATTTGCCCCTCTGGGAAGCTGAACGAAAGCAGAAGAAAATAAAATCTTGCTAAGCCCTGTGCACAATCTCTTTTGTTTTTATCAGGAATGAATAAATAGAAAAACGGGAATGTTATTTTCCAGTAATTTTTTAAATGGATCTCAGTGGCGAAAAGTACGTTAAGTTAGCAAACGTGCCTCACATACTGTGGATGCCTGTAAGACTCTTACATTCCTCTGCCTAGATGTATTTCAGGTGAATGTTTTTCTTTGCATTTGCTAAATTTTCTGTAGTGAATTTATCACTTTTTGTAATGAAGAGAAAAATACACATCACAGAAGTTTGCTATTGTCATTTCCTCCCCTCATGTAATCCTTATCTCTACCCCCTGTAGAAGCCAATAAAAGATAATCTGTGTTTGTTGAATGAATGAAGAAACCCAGTCTCCCGTGGGTTTACCATGTGCCAAATGCGGAGCTACAAAAGGACAAATGAAAAAGAAAAGACCTAGAGAATCTCAAGTCCAGTGGCAAAGATGACATGCAAATCATAGCAAAATGCTGTAATTGTGGCACCAATTGCCATGAAGACAGAAGAGGTTGTGCTATAGACTCTGTCTCCCCATCTTGGGTCTTTGTTTGGGATAAAAGTCCAGTGTAATTCTAAAACTCAGTGTTTGCATATTATATAACCATAGCTAATATTGACATTAGCTGCTGCTGTTGACTAATGTTTGTTTGTAAGGAAAAGTGAGTTCTAGCTTTGGGGTAAGATCCACATCCTTTTGGACTGGTGTGTGAGTTTGGTGTGGTCTCTTAGATCCAGCATCAGGGACATAGCTTTCCTCCCAATCCATTGGTCTTGATCCACCAACAGTGCCCAGCTTTCTTTCCACTCCCCTCTTCTTTATGGGATACTTTTATTGTTAGGCAGTTTTCTCATTTTGCTGTGTTGGAGCTTCAGGTACTAAACTAGTTTAAACCCTGCATTTTCTAGACAAGGAATTTGAAGCACAAAGAAGTTAAGTGACTCTACCTCAGATTGTATAACTAGTGGCAAAGCCAGGCCAAAGCTACTGCCTCTCAATAGAATAAATTTGCAAGATTTCTAACTCCATTAATTATGGGCTGTTTACCTAGGAGAATGATTAAAAAGTATTGTTGAAAGTTCTTAGAAGACATTTCCATGTCCACAGCTGTATAGGCATCTGACAAACAGATAGCTTCCATGTGAAAGGTTTACTTAGCTAGGAAGCTGTCTTGGATAAGTTTTTTGTGGCCAGCATCAAGGTGAGTAATAGATTTCTCTGCTTAAGACTATTCTTAGAATTATACAGAGCAGCTTCAGGTCTAATTCTGGCTTAGAGGTAGGGAAACAGCAGAATGGGTTGAGTTGGCCTGAGTGGCAGATTTGGGTCTAGCATGCTTAGTCCGGTTAATGATCCTCTTGGTGCAAGTGCTCCTTAAGGAATAGGTCATTCAACTTTAAGCTGATTTCAAGCTCAGACCTCATTGTTCAGCCTGTCAGGTGCTAAATACATTAAATGGTCACTCCTTAACTCCCTTTATCTCATTTCCAGGACTTGAGTTAACCCAATCCCTTGAACTTCAAATTCCACTTCTAGATCTAGACTTGGTCTGTTTGCAACCAGGTCTGAAGCCAAGCCTTGTCCTGGTTGGTCCTCAACACTCTTTTGCCAGGCTTTAAGGGGAAACTGGTCTCCTCTCATAGACACCTGGCCTCCCATCAGCCACATAATCAGCACCCTGAATGCCGCAACCATTCCCTTTTCATTGCTAATCAAGCCCCCGGCTCTTCCCAGACTTTCCCAGAGTGACTTTCCCATATTTCTAATGTATTTTGGATTCTTCCTCTCTCATCAGGCCTGCTGCATTTGTGTAACATACTGTGCAGGAGAAACTCAGACTATCTAGACAAAGCCTGCCGACTAATCCAGCCCTTATTTTCCCTCCACACAGTCCAGGAACAGAATTTACGGGTGTGATAATAGAACCCTATGGAGCACCCCACACAGAGTGGGCTTTGGGAGAATGTGAGTTCCCTTTGCCTTTCCCTAAAGAAACCTGGGCTGAAACCACAGTCCTAGCTCTGAAAGATGCTTACATTATAGAGCCTTTTTTTTTTCTTTCTTTCTTTTTTGAGACAGCCTCGCTCTGTCTTCCAGGCAGGAGTGCAGTGGTGCGATCTCTGTTCACTGCAACCTCTGCTTCCCGGGCTCAAACGATTCTCCTGCCTCAGCCTCCCAAGTAGCTGGGATTACAGGCATCCACCACACCCGGATAATTTTTGTATTTTTAGTAGAGACGGGCTTTCACCATGTTAGCCAAGCTCATTTCAAACTCCTGAACTCAAATCATCTGCCTGCCCCGGCCTCCCAAAGTGCTGGGATTAGAGGCATGAGCCACCGCGCCCGGTTGAGCCTCTTACTTTTTTTTTTCAATCTACTTGGCATAATAGCCCATATGCATTTCATCTGCGAGAGCCAGGTCTTCTGGCTCTGGCCAAGCTGAACATCCCCAAATTAACCCTGAGCTTTGGAGAGAGCTTTATTTTACCCCCTCTGCCAGCCCGTTACACTTTAAGAAACATAGCTGAAAACTGACTTAGCTTCAAGTAAGATTTGTCACTGTGTGTACTGAAGGCCCGGCTCTACTAGGTAACAATAGAAATCATCTGCCTCCGCTGCCTCCTTGACCAGCCCTCATCATTCTCGTCAGTATTTAACATAGGCATTTCTCTATTGGATTGACTTCTCAAAGATGTTGATATTTTCCAGTAAGGCAGCAAGTGACCACCAGAAAGACACTGTGTATATCTAAGTACACCCCAGTTTAATCTGTTCAAACAGCTGGCTGAGGCTTCTTTTTTCAAGAGAACATAACTGAAGGCAGTTAGAATGGTTTCTTTTGTGCAAATTTCCCCTCCCAGAGACCAGTCCCAGGAGTTCCTTCAACTGCATTATCCATTAATGCTGTGGATTCATTTCCCCCAAATAAACAAGTTTTCCTGCCAAAAAAAATATTCAGTATGATTGGATGCGGGGATATGTCTTGGGACCTGATTTTGAGGCATGTTCTTCATTTTTCTGGGTTGGCCCTCATTCTCCTTACTGAGCTCTTACGGGCAGCGACAGTGTGGCTGTAGCCCTCATTTCTGAAGGCCCTCACTGCCTTGTTAATCCTGTGTGTGGCTATTCAGCCCCCTTGAAAGCATCCTTCATTTCTGTTTGCTTAGTTTCCTGCATGCCTCTTCCAGATCATCTTTCACCTCTTGCTTCAACCTCTGGGGACATGTGTGGTTTCTACATAATGCACAAATGTGACTTGGGGGGAGGGGAGGATGGCTGTGGACTCATACACTTCAGCTGGAGTCACTGGACTCTGAAATAGGGGAGGTCCTTTCTGAATGGGCTGGTCAGGGAGATGGAAAGACCAACAGGCAACCTCAGGCACTGTAGATTTCCCCTCCCACCGCAAGACAGAAAGCTGTGTATGTGTTTTGCATTATAAGGAAAGTGTGAACTACAGCTCCTGTGGACCAAATCACCATAAATAACACTCTTGTATCTGATTCTAAATTGGGACATTGAGGAGAATAAGGGACCAACAACCAACATTTCTATAGGAAAAAGATCTGGTTCTTTATTCACCCAAATGTTGATCACCGGGGGTCAACGAACTTTCTCTATGAAAGTTACATGGTAAATATTTTCAGCTTTGGGGACCGTATGGTTTCTGTCACAGCTGCTCAGGCCTGCCTTTGTAGCTCTCAAGCAGCCATAGACAGCATATAAACACTCGAATGTGTGGCTGGCCATAATTTGCCCACCTCTGAGAGAGTCTAAATTCATAAAATTTACTAATATCATTGTCATTGTTGTTCACATAAATTGATGAGTGTTCTGTGTGTGGCCAGGCTCTATGCTAAGTACTTGTTGCGAATGGTCGCATTTATACCATTCAAAACAATTCTGTAAGATTATTAATAGTATTGTACCCATTTTACAGGTAAGGAAGCAGAAGCTTAGAGAAGTTAAATAACATTAAGTGTGGGCAAGGTTGAATTTTGAACAAGAAAATTTCACTCCAAACTCATGCTTTATACCACTACACAATACAGTCAGCCTACAGTACCTGCATCATTGATATCCGCATTTGCTTTTAGATCCTGACATAAGCCAGTATTTGGACTTAAGTTATATACATATATAGCTAAAGTTTTGCTGTATAGTTACAGCTAATTTTGCTTCTTACCTGCCGAGGATCAGTGCTAGGAAATGAATACATGAAGTCCTGGAGAGCTCAGAGGCAGAAGACATATATGTCCAGGCTGCTTTCCAGGTTCTAAGACCCTGTGCTCTGAAAATAGTGAGGTGGAGCCAGGCCTTCAGCAAGCTATACTACTCCTTGGAATGGCCTCACCCAGGCCCAGCACTGGCATGAGCTGCCAAGCCATTGCACACAGGTGCAGGCTCCTCAGCTGCTGGTGGCACAGACCACACTAGTATGGTCAGGGGAGACTAGAAATTGCATAATTAAGTTGTTTTCTAAATAGTGGTATCATTAGCATGCAAGTCGACCAAACAGAAATGTCTGTTAAAGACGGCAGGAACCATGTTTTGATGCCTTTGTTGTTACAACGAGTAAAATGTGTTCGAAGAAAACTTAGAGTAAAAGTAAAAGATCAGGGGAAAAGTATCGTATATGCTATCACCACCAAAGTTCTTTCTTCAGGCTCATTGGGATGGTAGTGGGGGTTGGGGGTGGGGATTCTGTGGTCAAATAAATTCGGAAAATGCAAGCCTAGAAAAACTTGAACAATATTCTCAAGGATATAGTATGATGTTTTCCCAAAATATGTGTGTGTGTGTGTGTGTGTGTGTGTGTATGTGTATGTATGTGTCTCCCCTTATAAAAATGTTTATAAGGAATATCCTTTGAGAAACCTAAACCCAGAGGCATTTCCCAGTGTTAACACTTTGGTAAATTTCTTTATGGTCCAAGATTTTTCAAATGGGTGGGCATGTCAGCAACAGTAACTGTGGTGATTATTAAATACTTAAAAAATCCTTTTTTTTTGAGACATGGTCTTTTGCTCCATCACCCAGGCTGGAGTGCAGTGGTGCAAACATAGCTTACTGCAGCTTCAGCCTCCCAGGTTCAGGCTATCCTCCTGCCTCAGCTTTCTGTGTAGCTGGGACCACAGGCATGCACCACCATGCCCAGCTACTTTTTGTATTTTTTGTAGAGACAGGGTCTCACTTTGTTGCCCAGGCTGGTCTCTAGCCTCAAGCAATCCTCCCACCTCAGCCTCCCAAAGTGTTGGGATTACAGGCATGAGCCACTGCACCCAATAATCTCTTTTTTAATTTTTTTAGGAATAGGGGTTATATATATTCATTCCTGTGTGTTTGTGAATGTTTAAGTTTATTTTGAAACAGTTCATAATTACAGAAATGTTGCAAGAACAGTATGAAGGACTCCCCTATTCTCATTTCCCCATTTGTTACCATTTTACTATCTTTGCCTTATTCTCATTGTTTGTGCATGTATGCACACATTATTATTGCTATTATTTTTGTATTTTTCATTACTGAAATCTGAATTATAAAATTCTTCAATGAACTGTGAACTTATTTCTCCAAAATACTATAGAAACTCAAATTAGACTACAAGTTTATTAATTTCCCCCATTTCTACCTGTTGCATTAAGGTAAATTATGCTTTTCAAGTGTGTGAAAAGTTATAAAATTTCAAGGAAACATTTTGATAAGGCTGCAGCCTGCAGTCCTCATGAGGAGGAAAGAATTGTCAAAGCCAAGGAAGTCTTCAGTTGAGGCCCATGCACAATCCTAATCAGTCTGGATTAGTGAGGTTGTAATTTGATGTTGGATGGGACTGTCCCAACCATTTGGAGCCAGTTTGAAGTCCTATTAGACAGGGTCCTTTAAGAATTAGAGTCAGCTGTTTGCTGAGGTGTGAACCTCAGCCTGAAACATGCTTCCATTTTTAAGTTTCAGGACTAAGGGGGCCATGCAGGAGCTCTGGGCTTTAGTGACCCCTCTATTTTGTTTCCTGTGGTGACTTGTCATGTTTTCACAGCGCATCAATATGGATAGTTTTTAAAGTGACAGCCAGTTTCAACAGTGGTTTTATTTCACATACATTGGAGCTTCCGTATCTGGATTTTTTTTTTTTTTTTTGTCAGCCACTAAATCAAAGCTCTTCCTCCTCCAGATGGTTTAAGACACCCAATTTGAACATTAAGTGAGTCAAGCAAACCCTGTGCCACATTACCAAAGGGCCTGCTGGTTTAAGAGACTATGGATGTGACTTACATAACCTCTCATGGAGCATTTCCAAAACCTTGTAAGGAAGCTGGGTATAGTCACCTCTCCTTCATAACGTTAACACTGAGCCATGAAGCCAGGGCTTGTGTCCTCAGAGAATGCATAAGGAAACGATCACCAGATCGCCCTGGGAGGAGAAGGCACTAGGCATTTGTTCAGGAGGTTGATGCAACACTCACAACAGCCGCAGGATACATGTATCATACCTCCCAGCTGGAAGGCAGAAACAACTTCAAGTTCAGCTCCCACACTCACATGTGTGGTAGCTCTATACCTAACTAGAAAAGTGCCTTGTTTAGGTATAAATTAGATTGCAGGGACTGAAAAAAAATTTTTTTTTTAATTTTTAAAAACATTTTATTATGAAAATTTTCAGATACTTCAAAAAAGAGAAATACAGTCAGCCTGCATATACGCACTACACAGATGCAACCATTTATCAAGATTTTGCCACATTTCTTTACCCCGTCCCTTATTTATTTATTTTTTGCTAAAATATTCACAGTACCCCAGATATCATATCATTTTACCCCTAACATACTTCAACATGCCTCTCTAAAAAAGTAGACATTTTATAAACACAATGCCACTATCCCACCTATAAAATTAATCCAGGACCAAAATTTTGATGTGTACTTTTTACATAGCTTCTGCAGCTGGGTAACCTCACAGCACAAGAATCAACAAGTCCATGCCTACACGAATTCAGCTGATAACTTTAAAGAGAGGGATCCTTGCTCTCAACTTTGGACGAAATTCTTTGGTTTGGGGCTGGGGGCAGGTGAAGAATTTGCACTTGTGGTTCTCCAGAATGTAATCTCAGGTATTGAACTGTGCCATTTGCTTCCTGGGCATTTCATCCTTTCATCAATGATTGGTAATCATAACTTACAGGAATTTTTTAAACAATATTTTAATTGGAAAACGCATCTGTCAGCTGTCAGGCTTCCAGTTTCCACTTTTGAGAAGCAGGATGTTGAATGTGAGTAATGACACAACAGGCCTATAAAATGCGGACTAACCCTCGGATGACTCATCCGGTACAATGCAGTATATTTGTCAAGGAGACTGAATCATATATGGGGGAAACCACTTCTCAGGCAGCCAGCTGGTTCTCAGGTCAGCAAGAGACGATCCATTTTTATCGGAAGCTTTATAGTAGCAATAATGCTAATACCCAGCACTCGGGCTCCACAATGTAGAGGAAATGGCATCGCCTGGCAGGTACGTGCTTACTGTTTACATGAACTTTATTTTTTCATTGTTCTCTTATTCTTAACCTTTCTGGTGCCTGCTTTTAGCATTTTTTTAAAGGAGAACATTTATCCTAGTTGTAGAGGACCACAGTGTGTTTGTGTTTGTATTTGTGTGTGCCCACGTGCAAGGACAGATAGGTAACCTCTGGTCTGTTGATAGACACAGAGCTCTTAGCCTCTCATGCCTCTTTCTGAAAACAAATTTCTCCTTAGATATTCTGATAGAAATGTTTTGTCGTTGTTGTTGTTGTTGTTGTTTATTATTAAGTCCTGAATCTAAAAGATGCTGCCTAGGAAACAGCTTGCAGAGATGGTATACCTCTTGGGTGGGTAGTGTAGAGCTTTAAAAAAAATGAATAAGCAGAGGTGAGCTGAAGGAGGTGGTCTAACAATTACTACTGTGTTACGTTGGATTTCTTTCAGTACTGTGCTTTTTTCCTACCCCCATGATGCGTGACTTAATGCAAGAAAGCTTTATTCCCCTACAGAGTGAATAGGGTGGGTTTTGTTTGTTTGTTTGTTTGTTTTTATAAATCACAATTTGCTCATACTGAATTCATGCATTAACTTTTTCTAGGTGGGAGAAAGGGTAGTGGGGATTTGGTAGCAACATTTAATTATAGCGTTCACATGATCTGAAGGATCATTCTGCATAATTGGGAGGCTGTGTCTGCCTGTCTGACCCTCTCTCTTTCTTCACCCACTAAATTTAAACAATGTCTGACTAGTTAAAGCACATATCTTATTTATTTGAGTGTATTAAACATTCCTATGTGTGTTGACAGTCTATTCAGTGTCTCCTCATATTTTAAAAAAATACTTTGTGAGTCTTGCTTGTTAGGGACAGATGCTATAGTTAGTTTATAGCAGTACTATTTATGCTTTCCTGGTCTGTCTGTCCAGAATGGCTAGGTCAGGACCTATAACACAACTGCCCACAAATTTGCCTAAGATTTAGCATTTGTGGAGCAGCCCAGTGTATAGCAGTAAATCCTGTTATCACTCAGAGAGCATTAAACAGATCTGGGGTTACCAAGCTGGAAAAATCGGCAATCTTTGTTTCTCTTCCCCTTTCTTATAAAATCCATAATAATGACTTGTTTTCCTTGAAGTGTATGAATTTTAAGCTGTCAGTAAATGCGTTCAATTTACTTAACTACATTCAGAAATTCCTATAATTTGGAAAACCAGCATGAAGGGAGTTTGTTTCTGTTTGTTTTGTAGATTAAGGGGTGTACTTTTTATAGAATGGCCAATTTGTTTTTGGAGACAAGACCATCTCTAAATTTCATTAATTTTGCATTCTATAAATGAAAGCCACCTGTTATGCTGTAACGTGCTAATTATGGTAGAGGACAATAATGAGGAAGAACAGTATTTGAAATATGTGGGGGTTTTGCTAAGAATTTTCGTGCCCACATCTGTAGTGCTTATTTTTATGTGTGTATACATGCATATATAGTACACATTTAATAATAGCACTTGGTGACATTAAAAAATACTTCAGATTCAAAGTGAGGGCCATTTTTTATTAACAACATTTTTTTAAGTTGTGAAAGAAAGTCTACTTTAAAAGTGTTAGCTTGAACTAAGACCCATATTTTGCCATCTTATAGTAAACAGGGTTTTTTCTTATAGTTTTGGTGAATGCCACACTCAACTTAGGGTTCACTTTATCAAATTCATTAGAAAAATATACATTAATTTTGTTTTATTTTAAAGACAGAATAACTAATTTCCTGTGCTTTCACGGAAACATTAGGTTTCATGGTAGCATTTTTTTTTCCCTTGAGGCCTATGGTAAATGATTATAGTCAGGGATAAAAAAACATTTATTTTAAAGTTCTTGATTTAGTGACACTTTCTGTGTCTTGTTTTTCTGTGATTTGTATAGTTGGGACTCGCTCAGGTCCTGTCCACATTCTTTCCAGAGCATCATATTCTGTTAGCTTTGGTTACAGTACACAGAGGGTGTACTGACCATTGAAATTGGACAATGATAATCACTCCTAGGGTTGTGGCTGCCACGCCTCAGAGGCCCCTTTGCTGTTAAGCACTGTGAGCCATCAGTCCAAAGGAACCACGTGGTTTTTAGATGCCTTCTTTCCCTTTTGAAGGAAAAGGAATACAGAGCCATGGCCAGTTCCAAAGGTCTCATATCATTCAACTTGGAAGCAATCAATAGATATTGAGTGAGACGCTGCCTATGTTCAGAGCAATGTGCTGGGGAGTGTTACATCTAAAAGTGTTTCAAATCTGAGCCCAGTCCAGTTCTTCTCTTAATTCCTGCCCTAGTGGGGATTCATTGTTATTGGAGATAAATTCCTCCCTGGGTTTTCTTTTATTCATAGATTTACTGGAGTCTACAATCCAGAGCCACTCATTGCTATTGTGTATAAGCAGCTTTGAGCTATTCCTTTTTGGTTCTTCAAAACCTAACTCTGCTTGGATGGAAATCAAGAAAGAACTGCTCTACTCAAAAATCCATTTGATAGTTTTCGTGGCCATGTCTTCTGAGCCAAGTAGAGTGACATAACCTTGGAAAAAAGATTTTTGTTTTTCCTTTTTCTTGGGGAGAGTGAGAGTCAGGGAGAGCATTTGAATCCTGAAAGGTTAAGAATGTCCAAGATATTTTAGTGGAACAATTTTTCCCAATCTTTGCTGGCTTGCAGATTTTTAGCACTTACTAAAATTATATTCTAAAGACTCAAAGCTATTACGAATTCAATAAACATTTTATTAAAACAGGTTTATGTAAAATTAGTATAGATCACCTACCAACATTTAAACATCCTTATTTGTATTTGGAGGGAGATCTGTTTGTTACAGAGTCTGCAGACTGTCCTTGCTGTCCGGATGTGTGGTTTATGGATGTGTGGTCATGATGATCACTGCCTCAGGAGGCTTGGCCTGTCTATCGCTTGCTGTCCATTGCTCACTGTGTGCTGTGATATTGTCCTCCCCACATCTGGAGTTTATGGTCATTCTGCCATACTGGGTGGGATTAATAACACTTGTAGGTAAATCTTATATCATTATCTAGAAATAGCAACATTCCTGTGTAGCTCAGAAAAGCCAGAGACAAGCGTGGATCAGCCTTCTAACGACATAACTCCTAAATGTACAAATGGGATGAATGATCACCCTCTTATCAAACCAGCATGGACTTCTGTGAACCCTGAACATTCTTCCGGGTACATGTTTGCTGACAGCTTGTTGCGTCAACTGCACCTGGATTGTCTTGAGCTATATGTGGCATAGTTGTGGAAACCGTGCGCATTCCCAGTTGGAATTTTTTTTTTTTTTTTGAGACGGAGTTTTGCTCTTATTGCCCAGGGTGGAGTGCAATGGCACAATCTCGGCTCACTGCAACCTACGCCTCTCAAGTTCAAGTGATTCTCCTGCCTCAGCCTCCGAGTAGCTGGGATTACAGGCATGTGCCACCACACCCAGCTAATTTTATATTTTTAGTAGAGACAGGTTTTCTCCACTTTGGTCAGACTGGTCTCAAACCTTTCAAAAAAAAAAAAAAATGATGACCATAGCGAAAGCAAGTGCTGCAGAAGCAGGCTGGCCTGCTCGCCCGCCTCGGCCTCCCAAAGTGCTGGGTTTACAGGCATGAGCCACCGTGCCCAGCCGTTTTTTTCTTTTCTTTTCTTTTCTTTTTTTTTTTTTGAAATGGAGTTTCACTCTTGTTGCCCAGGCTGGAGTGCAATGGCACGATCTTGGCTCACTGCAACCTCCACCTCCCTGGTTCAAGCGATTCTCCTGCCTCAGCCTCCCAAGTAGCTAGGATTACAGACATGCACCACCACGCCTGGCTAATCTTGTATTTTTGGTAGAGATGGAGTTTCACCATGATGGCCAGGCTGGTCTCGAACCCCTGCCCTCAGGTTATCCACCCACCTTGGCCTCCCAACCCAGTTGGATTCTTATTTGCCAAGGTTTCTTCATAACAGGTGACGGCCGGGCGCGGTGGCTTACGCCTGTAATCCCAACACTTTGGGAGGCCGAGGTGGGCGGATCACCAGGTCAGGAGATCGAGACCATCCTGGCTAACACAGTGAAATCCCATCTCTACTAAAAATACAAAACAATTAGCTGGGCGTGGTGTCGGGCGCCTGTAGTTGCAGCTACTGGGGAGGCTGAGGCAGAAGAATGGCGTGAACCCGGGAGGCGGAGCTTGCAGTGAGCCCAGATCGCGCCACTGCACTCCAGCCTGGGCGACAGAGTGAGACTCCATCTCAAAAAAAACAAAAACAAAAAAAAACAGATGATGACCATAGAGAAAGCAAGTGCTGCAGAAGCAGGCTGGCACTTCAGCCCTCTTAGAAAGAGCTTTTGGCTTGGGATGAGAGTGATACCTTCTTTGCTGCACATCTGAGAGCAGCAGCTCAGACAGTTAGCTGCATCATCTTCATAGAGTTCAGTGTATAAGAACTACAGCAAGATTACTATCTCTTTCTTGATTTCAATCGAAGAGATGACTTCATTCATTCATTTGTAAAGATTCTTCACATTGGAGATGTCCAAGCTAGATTTGGCTTTTTTTGTTGTTGTTTTCTTTTAAACACATGTTCCCTGTACCCATCCAGTGGAGGAGATGGGTTGCCTGTTGTTGCCCTGGCCCTGTGGGGCTCTGCTGTTTGACTGGGCCTCTTGAATTCCATTAAATGAAGCACAGACAGCATGTGTCATAAAGGCTGCTTGGGAGGGGTGAAGAGCAAAATTAGTGTCTGTGGGTGGGCATGTGTTCTCATCACGTCGCCAGAGAACTGCAATGTGCAAAATCTGGCTGGAACCTGTTCCAAAGAAAAATAAAACAGCCCCTTTTTCCCTGCTTTGAGTGATATTAAAAAACATCGCTTAACCCCCATGTAGAAGAAATGGAACTGTCAGGAAATTCTTGTGATTATGTGTGTGTGTTTAATAATCTGTGTGTTTAATCTTTACAACTGAGGTTAGAATACAAGAGATGAAAAGGGACTAATCATGAAAAATATTTTGGTGTATTCTGTTGCTGGTGTTGTAGACATTGTAAGTGTTCTTTCTATTAAAGTAGAACTGCCTAAGGATTAGAGGAATTTGTCAGAGCTAACAATTCAGGGAAAATCTATTTTGTTTAACTTTCTTCTGTTCTTCTTTGAAATGATTTTGTAAGAAAAGCCATTTTTGTCTCAGTAAAACCAGTACCAAAGGAAATGTTTGTGTTTTTCTTATATATGATTCACCTGGTACCCCAAGGAACAAAGCAAAGCCAACATTTACACTTATATTTGAAGCATAAGATCTTCCTTTTATAGTTTTCTTGAGAAGGTCTTGCATATTTATTAATTGCTCCTCATAGTATAGAAGAATGCTTTTTAAGGGAGGGTTGTGATGTATGTAGTTTGCATAATGGGGACATATGTTACTTTTGTAATTAGGGGAAAGTTAACTTTTTAAATAGTGTTAATGTTTACTCCTTTTTTCTTTTAAAAGAATTTTTTAATAAAAATAAAGATGAGGTCCCACATTGTTGCACAGGCTGGTCTCAAACTCCTGGGCTTAAGCAATCCTCCTGCTTTGGCCTCCCAAAGTGAATGTTTACTTCTTAAGGACTGCAGAAATGCTCCTAAGCTAAACCCAACATTTCTAAATTTGGGGTTCTTTACCTATTTCAAGTAGCCTCTCTTTGTTTCACAGATTATCTTTTTTTATTGTGGTAAAAAACACATAACATAGCGTATATCATCTTAACCATTTGTAAGTGAACAGTACAGTAGTGTTAACTATATCCAAGTTTGTATAATAGATCTCTAGAACGTTTTCATCATCCAAAACTGAAACTCTTTCCCAATTAAACAACTCACTCCCCTCCCCAGCCCCCCGCCTCTGGCAACCACTGTTCTCCTTTTTGTTTCTAGGACTTTGACTAGTCACATTTAGATAGCTGGTGTAAGCGGAACAAATCATGCAGTATTTCTTTTTGTGACTGACGTTTCACTTAGTACAATATCCTCAAGATTCATCCATGTTATAGCATATGACAATGTTTCCTTCTTTGTTAAGGCGGAATAATTCCATTGTATGTATGGACCACAGGTGTTAAGGTTAATTCGCTATATGCGAACACACAAGAAAAAGTTAACACAAGAGCTTCCATATATACCAGCAACTCACTGCTGGGTGTGCAGCAGTTTTCAGGGGATGGCATATCCAGGATGCTTTCAGTGACTGTGACTTTCCAGGAGAATGAAACTCTGTGAAGTTAGTCCTGGGAAGTGGCTGAAGCACACCAGTGAGTGAAATGAGTGGAGAGTTGTTCCTTTTGACCGACATTAAGTCGAGGGCCCTTCCACCTGTCAGTAAAGCTCTCTGGTGGAAGAAGTTGGCAGTAGCCACTTGGTTGTCCTGTCTTGAGCAGTGGTCTTTTGGTCTTTTTTTTTTTTTTTTTTTTTTTTGAGACGGAGTCTCGCTCTGTTGCCCAGGCTGGAGTGCAGTGACGCGACCTTGGCTCACTGCAACCTCCGCCTCCGGGGTTCTAGCGATTCTCCTGCCCCAGGCTCCCGAGTAGCTGGGACTACAGGCACACAGCACCACACCAGGCTGATTTTTGTACTTTTAGTAGAGACGGGGTTTCACCATGTTTGCCAGGCTGGTCTTAAACTCCTGACCTCAGGTAATCCACCCTCCTCGGCCTCCCAAAGTGCTGGGATTACAGGCATGAGCCACCGCACCCGGCCCAATTTTTTGCATTTTTGGTAGAGACGGGGCTTCACCGTGTTAGGCAGGATGGTCTGGCTCTCCTGACCTCATGATCCACCCGCCTCGGCCTCCCCACAGTGCTGGGATTACAAGCGTGAGTCACCGCGCCCAGCCAGCAGTGGTCTTTAACCACCACAGACTGCATGACTTAAAGCTTGGTTGGGCTCCCTGCTGCAAACATGTTGGTGATGGCCAGGAAAGCCCAGCTTCAGCAGCTTAGCCACGCAGGGTTTCAGTTATCTGTGAAAATCATGAGTCTTGAAATAAAATGCCTTCTAGTACCTCCACAAGCTAGTTGGCTTTGGGAGGTGGAGATAGCTCTAGTATTTCCTGGAGTTTCTTTCTGAATCAAGTACTTCAAACTACACTACTCCCTTATAAATGAAAAAATATTTTAAGACTAACGTGTTAAAACTGTGAGGAAGCTTGGTAGCTAGTTGGCCTTTACATTATCCTTGCTGCCTAGTTCTTTTATGTCAGGAAAGTAACATGGGAAATATGTGTACTGAGTGGATGGCTCTGTCTTGGTATAACTCGGAATGAAATTGCGCTTGTAGGACAAATCCTGTCCCTCTGTGTAGTCAACTAGTCAAGAATCCACTGCATCATGATTATATCCTATGAGCCTGACACTTGACTTAATTGCTCACCAACAGTCATTGTGACCCTAAAAGGAAAGAATTTCCCCAGTAACACTTAAGTTGGGATTTGTAAAATCACATCAGTACGGATCCTTTTAGAGCCATTCAAGATTCAGTGGTGCCACATTCTGAGGATCACCAAAATGAAGCCTAAATCAGAAGTTTAAGAAGAATTCCTCCTCCTTACCTTTTCTCCCTCACCCCACCCCCAGATAGGAAAGCCCTTGGCCAAAACCCAGCAAGAGTTGAGAGGAACTGGCCTTTCCTGCTGGCAGTGGGGAAAGAGGCTTCTTGTCAAGGAGACTGTCAGTAAGCAGTTGAAACATTTGGGAATGTTTTTCCACGTTGATTAGGCTTTCATGGGCTGGATTGGGAACCCAGTTGCCCACCATTTTATGTTTTTTCTGTAGGGAAGATACATTCCAATTTCAAACAACTGACTTATGTTTGGACCAGAAATTATTTGTCACATTGAAGCAACTTAAACCTAAGTTGCAACTTGATGTGCACTGAGCCGCTTTAGCAGAGGTCTGTAAGAAAGTCTTTCCCTATTTTAAGCTAAATAATTGCTTTGTTACCTTTTCCTAACATTTTTTCCTTTTCACTCTGAATGTAGTAAAGATTGGGGCTGGGGAGTTCATGTTGAGTCAACTGATAAGGCAGATAGAATCAACTGTTTGGGAGAAAAAGGGCAGATCTCTCTTCTCTTCTTGGCCTGCATTTGTTCCATAAATATGTCATGGGGTTTTTCTTCCATGTGGCTAAAGAGAATCTCACATTTGTGGATGCGTAAACCCAGCTAGATGACCAGGTTGTACCTTTTATTTTCCCCCAGAGGATCTTATTAAACTTATTAAAACTCAACTTTCATCATTTTCTTGCTTTTTCAAAATACTTGGATAAACCAGTTTCACTCCTGGAAACTTCATAATTGTGTCATAACACTGGCACTGAGAGAACATATCTGTTAGTCTGTCATGGTTTCAGGTCTTTGTGGTTTCAAGTTTTTTCTCTACTCAAAATATACTCTCAGTTGCATTTTACTGCTGAAAGTTTTCTGATCTGCTTTTGTAGGGTATTTTAGTGGCTTAAGTTTGCTAAGCCCTCTGCCACAACTACAGGACTTTAAGGCCATTTTTTAAAAACACAAAGCATGAAAAGGGACCAAAGTTGAAAGGGTCTCAAAGGTCATTTGTGGTCTCTACCCCTCATTTTACACATAAGGAAACTGAAGCTCAGTAATAAGAGTTTGGGGTGCCTCACCCAGTTGTGAGAAGATGTGTAATGGAGGTTAGGTCAGATTAGGTCACCTGTCCTGACTTACGGCACTCATTACAACAGATCCAAAAAGGAATTACCTCTATTGGTGTGAAACTTTAGCAGGATGAGTAGGATCACCCTCTAGCTCTGTGATGTTTTCATGTAGCTGTGTTGCCAGTGTTACCTCTTCATTTCTCCTTAGAATTCCTTTCACAATCAGTTGCCTATCCAGTAAATTTCAAGGGACCAAGATAAGGAATAACTTATCCTCCAGAGCACCTAACTTGAATATGCGCACTTCTGCCACCACACGAGGTCCTTTCAAAAGTGTGATCGGGGGTTGTCACAGAGACTGATCTTAGTCCTTTATCTGTCCCTAATGTCAGTGACCTTAAACAAGTCCCTTCTGCAGTCTGGATTTTAATTTTTCCACATGAGAGAGGAGTCTAGCATAGATGGTTTCCACAGTTCTTTGTATGAATAGCTTAAGAGGTGGAACTAATGTGAAGACCTGAACTCTGCCTTCGGGCTGACCTCTATTCCACTCTCCAGGAGGCAAGTGAAGCCGTCCAGCATGCTTCAGGGAGAACAGGTGCCTTGACTGTGTGTTGTTTGTTTATCTGTGTGTTTAGCTTTCCATCTCTAATGAGGGAGGTGGCAGAATCCTAGAAAAAAAGGAACTAAATGCATTAGTAATTCTTGCCGTCTGAGAGGGCATCCATTTCCAGTGGACCTGTGGGAATATAAACAGGCTCTTAAAAATCCTGTCAGCTTATTGCTAGCATGATCTGCTGATTTTCCTCCCTCCTCTATAGGTTAAATTATCACCTTCTTTTGTTTGAGAGCAGGTTTTTTGTTTTGTTTTGTTTTTTGAGACAGAGACTCATTCTGTTGCCCAGGCTGGAGTGCAGTAGCGTGATCTTAGCTCACTTCTAACTCTGCCTCTCGGGTTCAAGCGATTCTCCTGCCTCAGCCTCCCAAGTAGCTGGGATTACGGGTGCCCGCCATCACACCCAGCTAATTTTTGTATTTTTTTAGTAGAGACGGGGTTTCACCATGTTGGCCAGGTTGGTCTGGAACTCCTGACCTCAGGTGATCTGCCCACCTCAACCTCCCGAAATGCTGGGATAACAGGCATGAGCCACCGCGCCCGGCCAGAGAACAGGTCTTATTAAGGGCTGGCTTGTAAAGGATTTTGTAGGTTTAGAATTTGGTATTAACATAGTTTGGTAGAGTCATTTCCTGACCTTCTTATTAGGTTTTCTTTGGGGTGGAGGGCAGGTGGTAGATAGCAGGTACACACACACACACAAAAAAAAAAAAAAAAAAAAAAAGAAGAGGGAACTGCACTCTAAATAGCAGAAAGAAAAGTAATCAGATTCTGTTTAGTACCATTATCAGCATCTTACAGATTTAGTGTTGATTTCCATTTAGAAATCAACCATAACACTACAAATCTCTCACTCTCCCAATATTTATGATTTTCAAGTGTTCAGAAAAGTTGAAAGAAGTGTATGCTCAACATCCATATGCCTACCACCTCAAGTCTGCAATTAGCATTTTGCTATTATTGTTTTATCATACACATATCTATCCATCTATCTCCATCCATGATTCCATGTTTTTTTAAATGCATTTCAAAGTAGGCTGCAAATATCATGGCATTTCTTCCTAGACATTTCAACGGGTGGGTTATTACATACTCCCTTCCTTTGTTTTCTCCAATAATGTGAAAGAAAGCAAAAATATTCTGAGAAAGTCAGGCATAGGAGTTCAAGGGCTGCAATTTAAAGCCCTAAATTGGAGATTATTAACTTTAAACAACTCCTCTTTGCCATTTGTTTTTTGAAGTACCAATTTTTCTATTACATGTACACTTTAATGTGGTGAGAGTTAATTTTGTTTAGTAATCTGACATTTCCATTAGCTGGCCTTTGGGGTTTAAATGTGGATCACAAATACCATTTTTGGAAGGGTGTGTAAAACAGAGGGAAAGTCAGAAAATTACTGCTTCTGGAATAAAAAGTAGAAGAAACAGTTCTTCAGGGGTGGGTTATTTTGTTTGCTTTAAGATGGTAATCTTTTGATCTTGATTAATTATGAACTCCAGAAGTTCAGGCTCAACTTAGTAAAGCAGACAGACAATAAAAGCAAAATCACAACCTAGATTCAGACTTTGGCCTCTCACCTCCCAGTACTCCCTCAGCCCCACTTCATGCCATGTAATCACCCTGAAATTCAGACCTTTAGGACAGACGATTTCATTCATTCTTTTTTGGTTGCAGTGAAGTACTTTTTTTTTTTTTTTTTTTTTTTTGAGACGGAGTTTCACTCTTTTGCCCAGGCTGGAGTGAAGTGGCGTGATCTCGGCTCACTGCAACCTCTGCCCCCTAGGTTCAAGCGATTCTTGAACCTCAGCCTCCTGAGTAGCTGGATTTACAGGTGTCCACCACCATGCCCGGCTACTTTTTTGTATTTTTGATGGAGACGAGCTTTCTCCATGTTAGCCAGGCTAGTCTCAAACTCCTGACCTTGGGTGATCCACCCGCCTCGTCCCCCGAAAGTGCTAGGATTACAAACATGAGCAACCACACTTGGCCATAAATTTTATTTTTTAAAGTAGTTTACTCATGTCAGAGCCATTCGTGTTTTCGTGGTTTTTGAAAAAAACTCAGAACTACCTCTGACACATGCTTTGAATGTCAACAATCTTTCACAGTAAAATCTTCCCATAATTTCCTAAATTAATTGTAGAGCCTTCTTTAAGGTGATTTATCTGCTGCACAGATACGTGACTGATACAGAGGCCCCTAACTGGTTGACTAGGAAACCCACCAAGGATTTAAGAGGCATATGCCCAGGAGTCTCCAGTTCCCTGGTCCCCCAGGATGAGAAAATTAGGATTTCTGCTATTAGTAAGGATTAGAGCAAAGAGTTTTCAAACTTCAAGAAAAAGTTGTTCCATTCTTCGCTGATTATAATCTAATTACTAAACTACCATGCCTGTCCTGCCAGTCCCCCCAGGCCTGACCTCAGCCCTCTGCTGGGCTTTCCTTCTCCTGGGCCAGGTGCATTACTCACCTCAAGAGGTACTTGCACAAGAAGAACATATTGACAAGAGAAAATTGCCCAGGAGCCATTTTTAAAAAATCTGTCTTAGACATTACTTCTAAAATTGGCTGCCTGTGTGCTGAAGCTAAGATTTACTTCAGCGAACACTTCGTTGCCCATGTTTAAAACTGCCCCATGTTAGGGTTTTAGGTTCAACAACCTTAACCTTTATTGTGTCCCAATTACACGTGGTCTGTCATCTTGTATATATTTAGTATTCTTGCGGTTTATAAATTTGAGTACTGAATTAAAATGCTGAAAAGATTTAAAAAAAAAACCAACAAATATAGTGGTATCCTTAAGACATTTTTGATAGATTAAATAAATATTGATAAAATCAAAAAGTTTCTATTAAGATTTTTTTTTTTCATGAGAGCACTGTAGATAGAATCCAGCCAAATGACTCTTTTCCTGTGCAGGATTTATACGTGTTCAAGCTACAGGAGATAAACACTTAGAGGTGAAATTTAAAATTGTGTTTAAACACAGTACAATGGAGTGAGTCTAATGTAACTTTGTCAACCTTGCTGAAATGGAAACCAGAAAACCAGCATTTTATGAGGTAACTTCCAGTGTGCCTGGGCATTGCTAATGCCGTGGGTATCACCACCTTCTATTTACAGTCCATATAGATTTGCCGCTAAAATTGGGGCTTTCTCTGAGAAGATGATGGGGGCACTAGAAGCTCCAACTTCCATCTGCCACAGTAGGTTTTTCAAGCTTACCAGAACTGTCACTCAGGGCTCCCAGGCTCGGGGGATGTCAGAGGATCCCTGATTGCCTGCCGGTATTTTCCCAACTACTTCCTCAAAGGCTCCTAAGCCTCTGTAAAGCTTACGTGTTTAACTTCCAGCCCTGATCTTTGTTCCTTTGTGTCTTTGCTTCATTTCCTTTTTTTTGGCCCTTGTGGGTCACAGGACACAGCAGGAAAGAAAGGAGGCCAGACTGGTGCATGGCACACTGCCTTGTACCCTTGACTAGGGACAGCTGGGCAGAGCATCCATTCCACTCCTAAGGCTGTCTGCAAGGCAGGTGCAAGATAATGTGCCAGAATGTGCAGTATACATGCTGCTCTGGCTCTGGTGACCTGGAGGTGTAAGGTAGCACTCAGTGATGGGGAAATATTTATATTTAAATTAGGATTTAACATCAGTGATAAGTTAAATCTATATTATCTAAATATTAAATCTATAATATTTTCCTTTAAACTGAGGTTTAAAGGAAAGTATAGAGGCACATAGAATGCTAAATCAGCACTGTATGTTAAACAAGGTATGGGCATATATTTTGAACCAAAATTGCTCACTTATAAAAATAGGGATTCACAGCTTATTTTTAAAGGAGTATTTCTGTATTAAAATTTCAATAGGAAAACTAAAATACTAGAGGTCCAAGTCTAGCAAACTTTGACTTGTTAATACTGGTTCTGAAGAATGATTGATAAATTATTAAGTTTAATAATCATTTATATGCTGACCAGTGTCTTCCATGATAATGGAGGAAACGGCCTCTTTTAACATGTGCACTGGAAAATAGTGTGTGGGTGAGAGGGTTATTTATATGCTTCGGTGTAGCTAGGTAGCATGAACAACAAAGATGCTCGGCTTATCCAAGGCATGAGGAGGGACATGCCCCTTACCTCCCTCTTTGGGAGAGGGTAGAACTTGGACACAGAGGGCGCTAGCGACCTTGCAGGACAGCAGTACTTACTGGCTTTACTCATAGATTCTGAGCCCAACAGAGTGAAGGAAAACCTATTTATACCCGCTCTGAGGCTCCTGCACATAAGCAGGACCCCTGGCTTTTAGCTTGATTGGTTCCTGGATGAAGGTCATATCCCCAGTCATTGTAAAGCAAAGACTACCACCGCCACCTCCTACACACACCTTTTAGGTACCGTGTTTTGTATAAGGGTTCCATTCCTAAAACTCATTCCATACCATTTAAAAAATACATAAATTGATAATGAAGATAACATATTTTTAAAAATCAAAGCTGGCTGGGTCTGGTGGCTCACGCCTGTAATCCCAGCACTTTGGGATGCTGAGGCAGGTGGATCATTTGAGGCCAGGAGTTTGAGACCAGCCTGGTCAACATGCTGAAACCCTGTCTCAACTAAAAATACAAAAATTAGCTGGGCGTGTTGGAGCACGCCTGTAATCCCAGCTACTCGAGAGGCTGAGGCAGGAGAATCACTCAAATCTGGGAGGCAGAGGTTGCAGTGAGCTGAGATCGCGCCACTGCACTCCAGCCTGGACGACAAGGGTGAAACTCCATCTCAAAAACAAAACAACAAAAAACCAAAGCTATGTTGTAGTCCTCTAAGGGTAGGGGTTACTCTGCACGAGCAAGATTAGCTACAGCACCTCAGAAAAGCAGGGACACAGTGAAGACTGGACGGAAGAGCCTGTTTTCTCCTCTTGATAAACATAGTCAGAGCATAGTGCCCTGGCACTGTGAGCTCACAGGAAAGTGTTAGTCCCTGTTTAAGTACACGGGTTCTTTTACTAGTACTCTCTATTGAGTGTATTTGTTGGCTGATTTCACTGATGTTAAATAACTGTGGAGAAGCCTTTTGTTAAGTGATCTTAGCCCACTTTTCACCTTCCGTACATCTTACATCATGCAAACTGGTTCTCTTTATGAAACAAACGTTTAATGATCAGAAAATCTCTTCTCTGCCTCACAGTGCCTGCTCATCCATGTTTGAGAGAAGAGCTGATGGCCTTTGCCAGAATTGGCTACTGCCAGATCTGGCATCTTTGCGATCAAGTCTTTCTACTGTGGGCATTTATGAGCTTTCGTTAACACTGTTTTCTGTAATGGCCTAACCTAACCACACAAACAGTACATATTTTGGTGGTTAACACAAAGGCCTTATTTTCTGGGACATTATAGCATGTAGAGCAAGTGTTCTACCTTCGGGGGTTTGTACAGAGCAGAAAATCATGTTACCACCATACATAAAATTACGTTATGTTAACTTTCCTTGCCCATAAAGTTCAGAATATATAAACTTCCAAAACCAGGGCAGTCCGCTTTTAAAAAATTCTTGAGTAGTTGATACGTAAGACGAACACCCACAAAACCACCACCCGACTTAACAAATAGAAAGTATGACCAGTACCCTCAGCTTCTCAACACATTTGATTCTACTGAAGCATTTTGTTGATTCTTTTTCAAAAGATCACTAGTCATATGTATTTTATATTCACATATACTTCATACACACATATATAATATTTTAAACATATAATTCGATGAAATCAAAGAGCCTTTATAAATCTATAAGCACAAGGAAGACCGGGGGCGGGGGATGTGATTAAAATAAAGTGAGTGTGCCTGGCTCCCTGCAAGAAGTTGGTGTTATATTTGGCTCAGCTGGCGTCTGGGAGTTGGGCTGGAGAGGCTGGGATCTTGGCTAATCCCTCTCAAGGTCTGGTGAAGTGGAGAAGAGGCTGGGAGGAAGTGAATCTAATGTTGAGCATAATGGAGAGATAAAGGAGCCGTGTAATCAGATAAGGGCTGGCTGTGGGAAGTATTTATGGGGGAGGTAAAAGTCCCAGTCTCCATCCCTGAAAGAAATGGGGAGGGGCAGGAGCAGAGGGCCAGTTCACAGATGGCGGACGGCATTATTTTCCTCTACAGGTATGCCTGCAGTGGACAACTAAACCTGGTCTTTATAAACCTAACTTCTCTTGACAATTGCTGGAGGTCCATGTCAAATTTCCTCCTACTGTCAAGAGCCTGACAGCTTCCCTGCCCCTCCACTCTCTGATAGCTGGAAAGGGCAGGCGGTCGAAACCCACTCCTCAGTGGCCAGGGAAGCTGGTGTTTCAAGGACCTGTTTTTGTCACTGAGGTAGCCTTTCAGCAAAAATGATGATGGTTACAACTTACCAAACTTCTGGATCTGACACGACCTGTAACACTACTTTCAGCCTGCGGGGTAGATCCCCTATTCATTTTGCAAAGGAGGAAACTGAAGCTTAAAAAGAGGTTTCTTCAGCTCCTGAGAGGGCTGGGGACTTCGGGGCCGCCTGGCCCTAGAGCACACATTCTTTGTGAGACCCAGTGCTGCCTCGCTGTCATCTCCTACACTTCCTTGGTTTACGTCTGTAACGTGGCCCAGACAGGGCCTGCTTTGAAACTGGAGAAGACTTAGAACATAAAGGCTGAGGTCTAAAACTTTCCTGTGGAGATGCTAATCCAGTTTTGAAAGATTTTTTTCTCTGCCTTCCTATCCTGACTTACAATGTCACCTGCCTCTTTTGCATATTGAGTGATCCCGGGACAGGAAGCCCTGTTTTTACAAAAAGTCCACATGTTGGGAACACAAGGCTTTTTCCTTAAAGAAGCCACATTTAAATGGAAGATCCTCAGTCCAGCCAGTTTTGCTCATAACACACCTAAAGAATATGGTATTGAGGGCTGGTCGTCCAACACCATTTGTAATAACATTGTTGGGGCTGTTCAGCTCAAGTTCAGACACTCGGGCTCCATTCAGTTGGGGTTTGGACCCTTGGTTGGAGCTTCACTAGATCCACACTATTACAGCAGTTGTTAATTTCAGAAGCATTCTTTTAAAATGTTGTTATTTTTGACAAAGATAGCATGTTTTGACATTTTTTTCTAAGGCATACCAGCAGCAGTTTCCTTGTGCAAATTTTTAAAACTAATCTGCCCTTGCCCTTCCTGCCCCATCCCCCCACCACTAACAAACCCTGCATCTGTTTTAAACAGATGTTGTTTAATTCTTTCCAGAAAGAGGGGGAGGGAAGGTGGGAAGAAGAGTTTTCCTCCTTTATACCTTTTTGGTAGTGGAGTTCATTGTCATTTCTGTGCTGGGTGGGGTGAAGTGCCTGAGTAACGTAAATACACCATGGATAGGAAGCAGTTGGCACGCAGCCATGCAGCTGGATTATCCAGACATCCTTTGCAGCTTTTAGTCCAGCACTTTATCCCCCTGCCTTGTTTTAAATAGCCAGATGCCTCAGTTAATGCTGGCTGTCGGGGCTGTTGCCGGAGGAGACAAAGGGGGCTTCTGCCCCTGAGCCTCCCCTTCCCCCAGTCCCATCACAGAGAAGTCTATACCCTGGAGAAGGCACTTGATAGGAGGCATCGAGGCAGGAAGGAGGAGGCCTCAGAGTGCAAGCAAAGGCCAGAGTTAACAGCCTTGTAGTCTGGACACAGAAGGGTATGGTATTTTTAAATTCTCTGATAAATGGGTACTTTTTGGAAATAAGTTTATGGCACTAACATAAGTAATGCAAACTTCTCTTTTTCATATTTACTTAATCCCCTCAAAGAAACAGAACAGCACATAGCTGCAACACAAAAAAAGTAAAAGCATGTTTTAACAAGAGGTGCACAGAGTTTCAGTTCTTCACCTTAGCCATCTCCTGTTGAGATGAACCCATAGTATACTTATAGAAGATTTGAGAAAGCTGTGTTGCACACTAGAGAATTAAAAGTCGTAGGACCCTTAGGTTTTTTTGTTTGTTTGTTTGTTTTTAAATAAATGGGGTTGGAGTGGGGGAAAGGATATTCTCCAAAGTTGTATGCAGTTAATCTAAATAAATGTTACAGAAGATTCTTTTTTTTTTTTTTTTTTTGAGACGGAGTCTTGCTCTGTCGCCAGGCTGATCTCTGCTCACTGCATTCTCTGCTCACTGCAACCTCCGCCTCCTGGGTTCAAGCAATTCTCCTGCCTCAGCCTCCTGAGTAGCTGGGATTACAGGCGAAAGCACTGCCACGCCCAGCTAATTTTTGTACTTTTAGTAGAGACGGGGTTTCACCATGTTGGCCAGAATGGCCTTAATTTCTTGACCTCATGATCCGCCCACCCCAGCCTCCCGAAGTGCTGGGATTACAGGCATGAGCCATTGCGCCCAGCCCAGAAGGTTCTTAATCTAAGGGAATATGCATGTTGAATCCTGAAATAGTTGGATTAGTCATATATGTACATGTATGTCCTATGACTTTTATATGTACTTCTACATGATTTTTCAATTTTTAGGAATAGAAAGTACTGTGATCCCAATTTAGTAATTGTGGTTCATAAGTAAATAAGTATTGAACACTATATGTTTTTATAGGAATTCTGTTAGCCATAGATTTTTTTTTTTTTTAGACGGAGTTTTGCTCTTGTTGCCCAGGGGTGGTGTGCAGTGGCGCGATCTCAGCTCTGCCTCTGGGGTTCAAGCTATTCTCCTGCCTCATCCTCCGAGTAACTGGGATTACAGGCACCCACCATCAAGCCCAGCTAATTTTTTGTACTTTTAATGGAGACGGGGTTTCACCATGTTGGCCAGGCTGGTCTTGAACTCCTGACCTCAGGTTATCCGCCCACTTCAGCCTCCCAAAGTGCTGGGATTACAGGCATGAGCCACCGCTTCCAGCCTGCTATAGATAATTTTTTTTAAACCTGTTTATATTGTGAATTTAACCCCATTCATTCCGCAACCTATTACATATAAGACACCATTCTAGGCTCTAGGGATATAGCAGTGAACAAAAAAGGCAAAGTTTCTGCTCCTGTGGAATTCATATTCTGGTAGGCAAGCAGATATTTTATTGAGCAAGCATTGATTTAGTAGCATATAGAAAGCCAAAGCAGAGGGGAGAAGATTTAAGAGGGGTGGAGGGTGCTATGCTGCTTTATATAGAGTGGGCAGGGAAGTCCTCTCTGAAATAACCTTGGACAGAGACTTAAGTGAAATAAGAGAATGAACTCAGTTGGTATGTGAGGAGTAGGATTTGAACAGAAGAAATAGCAAGTGCAAAGGCCCTGAGGTAGAAGGATGCTTAATATGGAGGCCAGTGGGACCAAAGTAGAATGAGCAAGGAGAGTAATAGGATAAGGTCCAGATTTTGACTTCTGCTTGGCAATACCACTGGAGGGTTTGTTTGAGTAGAGTGATCTGACTTACCTTTCTATTTTCTGGGTTAAGTTGGGCAAACGTGGAAGCAAGGATGCCAGTTAGAAGGCTACTGCAGCAATCTCAATGGAAGGTGATGGCAGCTGGATCAGGTCAGTGTCAGTAGAAGTGGAAAAAGTGGATCCTGGATATATTTTGAAGAGAGAACTAGAAGGATGAGGAGGTGTCAGGAACCAGGAGTTCAACCTGAAACATGTTGATTGTGATACGTATTAGATGCCTATGTAGAGACCTCACATAGGCCCTTGGTTCTACTGGCCTGAATCTCACAGAAGAGACCTGGATGGAAATGTGAATTTGGGCACTGTTGGTATGTAGAAGGTGTTTAAGTGGAGGAAGTTGGCCCTAGCTTGAATCATGGATGGCTTAACCACAGTTACAGGAGGAAGGGCAGAGAGAGTGCTGGTACAAAGTGTAGGCATGGTGGTGGGCACAGGCGAAAGGTCTCCTGTGATTTTGTCTATTTTCTCAGTGAAACTGAAGCAACTTCATCCATCATCTGAGAGTGAGGGGGTAGGAGGCCATGTGAAGTTGTCTTTGGGGGACAGATCAGGGAAATGTAGCAGGATGCCAGGTGGCACTTAAGGATTCACTTGAGAGTAGTGTTTATGGCTTTAAAACTAGTCCTATGAGCATAGTAGAGTGGGGTTTTTCCCTCTCACTATGTTCAGCAGCCTGGGTGGGGTTACAGAGTAGGTAGATGGTAGGATTTAACTCCACTGGGGTCATGCCAGGCAATGGCAACAAGCAAGGGGAGGAGTAGAGAATCAGTTGAGGACATGGGGTTTGGGGGAGGGCAAAAGTGGTCAGAACAATAGATTGTTGGCCCCAACAGGGTAAAGAATTATTGGAGTCTGGAGGGAGAGAGCTGCAAATTTACGAGGTGGTCGGAGAGCAGGATGCTTACAATTGAGTTATGGAGGTGGTGCAGATATTGGTAATGACAAGATTCACGGTTGACCTGGGCATGAATGGCTAAAGTTGGTTGTAAGACAAGGGCATTAGAAGGAAAGAGGCCCAGACACTGAGAGGCCAGGGAATTGGAGGGATCCTCCATGTCAATAATGAAATTATCAGGAATCGGGCCAGGGATCATGGTGGAGAGATGGAGAGTCAGTGAGCCTGGTTGCGGAAGTCTTCAAGGAATGAAGGGAAGTGAGTTCTGTAGAAGACTGAAGAAGGGTTGTGAAGGGGTCAGGGTGTGAGCTTCAGAAGCACTGGAGGGAGGCTGAATAGTCTGCAGCAGTGGCAAGCACCATACCCACATCTAGGCCCAGCAGGGTGCAGTGGGGAGACAGAAAGCGGCCCTGGGAGAATGGGCCACAGAGGCCCAGCCAAGAGTGCATTTTAATTTAGGTTAGGAAAGGGAAAGGAACTTATATGAAGTACCTAGAGTATCAGATTCATAGAGACAAGACAGTAGAATGGTGGGTGCCAGGGGCTGAGGGGTCGAGGAAGTGGAGAAGGGGAAGTTAGTGTTTTTCGTGGGTACAGAGTTTCAGTTTGGGATGACGAAAAGTTCTAGAGGTAGAAAGGGGTGATGGTTGCCCAACAGTGTGGGTGTAATTAATGCCACTGAACTTGTATACTTAAAAATCGTTAAAACGGGAAATTTTATGCCATTCATATTTTACCACAATGAAAAAAAAAATGAAAGGAATGATCAGAGGAGGGGATGAGGAAGTAAAGGGAATGGTAGACCTTGGGTTTGGGGTGCCAAGGGAGATCAGTTGGGTGGCAGTGGAGGGTGAGCTGTAGGGGGTCATAGAAAATCTGGTGGCTTTGCCTTTAGCGGTGAGTGAGGTGAGCAGGGCTATGGGGCACAGGGACTGCCTCCACGTCTCTGGCCAATTGTGGGGGCCAGGTTCTGAGTGCCCAGGGTGAGGGCGTCTTCCTTGAGGCCCAGGGAATGATGGAGGTTCTTTGTTACTCTGCAACTTTGTTTCCTGAGAATCTGTTATAACGCCTGGCATATACAACACGCAAATATATGTTTGAATGAGTAAAAATGAATTCTATCCAAAGAAAGAAAACAGCAAGTGAGAATGTAATGGGCTTGCCAAAAATCCAAATAAATTTCCCCCAAAAGTGATGAAGAATGAAAAGAAGCTAGAATTGGTCTCTGGGGGAGAAAAAGGATTTTTGGCAAATGTGCAGAAGAACTTATTGTGAAATTGAGGTTTTAGACTGGAAGAAATAAAATCATAAACAGAAGGCTACAAATATATAAAGGGTTATTGGAATTGAAATATTTTCCTACCTAGATACGTGATTTCATGGTGAATTTATGATTTGCAAGTAGATTATCCTATTTTATGCTAAATGAGATTCTTGGCTTTATAAAATGTTAAAACTTGGTCATTCATTTTCAACTAATTTTAAAGAGTTGAAACCGTAATACCCTCTTAATAGGTTTGTAGTCTGGGTGTGGTGGCTCCCGCCTGTAATCCCAGCGCTTTGGGATGCCAACATGGGTAGATCACCTGATGTCAGGAGTTCCAGACCAGCGTGCCAACATGGTGAAACCCCATCTCTACTAAAAATACAAAAAACTAGCCAGGCATGGTGGCAGGTGCCTGTAATCCCAGCTACTTGGGAGGCTGAATCAGGAGAATCGCTTGAACCCAGGTGGCGGAGGTTGCAGTGAGCCGACATCGCGCCATTACACTCCAGCCTGGGCAACAAGAGCGAAACTCCGTCTGAAAAAAAAAAAAAAAAAAAAAAAAACAACTAAAAACCAAAATAGGTGTGTGTCTTTCCAACCTAAAGATACTAAATTACAGAAATCAATTCATTTATCAGTACTTACACCTAGAAACTGGAGAATATTGTGCCTGTATACATCTTTCGATCACAAGTAATTTTTAATTACTTAGGTATCTTTTTTAAAATGTACTTTTATATTGAGTTTAAGTGTTTTGTTTTTTCCCTAAAAGTTGAGATGGACCACTTTTTAAGGTTGCCGCCAAGCATAGATTTCTTTCGATAAATCCAAAGAAGTGCTGGCTGGTGGTCATCTTGCATTTTAAAACGTGTTCTGCAACTACCAGACCATTGTCATGCCCTGTTCTTCTTCTTGTTGTTGTTTTAGTGACAGCTATATTGTGCGTGTCAAGGCTGTGGTTATGACCAGAGATGACTCCAGCGGGGGATGGTTCCCACAGGAAGGAGGCGGGATCAGTCGCGTCGGGGTCTGTAAGGTCATGCACCCCGAAGGCAATGGACGAAGCGGCTTTCTCATCCATGGTGAACGACAGAAAGACAAACTGGTAATGGCAGACATACAACTCGTGGGTTAAATTAGTGACAACTGCTTTCTTTACGTTAAATCATAGTCCTCTTTCCTTAACGTATTTTTTTCTTTCTTTCTCTGACTTCAAACTCTTGCAAAAACTTCAAAAGTTAGAACCCCGGAGCTGATGCCAAATTGTAAAACGTGACTGTCCTTTCCAGCAAAGTCTCTTTTGACCACACGCTTTATCCGAGATGCTTAGAAGTATATTTGGCTGTTTTATTTGCATCTTTGATTAAGATGTCTATCATTGTAAAAAGGTATTCAAAACAAAAGTGTACTCTTTTATTATTATGAATCACATTGTACTGAGCTGTGAAGTCAGTGTTTTAAAAATGTAGAGTTTATTCATGGAGCATGCCATTGAGGTTTGGATGGTGGCAGGTAAAATAGAAAGGCAAGATGTCATCTGACATTAGGCTACTTATAAATAAATGTTTATCTGCTTTTATTTCATGCCCTAATGAATAAAACATGCTTGGAAAAAGAAAGTAGCAAGAAGTAGTGGTATCATACTTTGTGGGTTTTTTGGGGTTTTTTTTGGTTTTTTTTTTTTTTTTTTGAGACGGAGTCTCGCTCTGTCACCTAGGCTGGAGTGCAGTGGCGTGATATTGGCTCCCTGCAACCTCCACCTCCCAGGTTCAAGCAATTCTCCTGCTGAGTAGCTGGGACTACAGGTGCACGCCACTACACCCAGCTAGTTTTTGTATCTTTAGTAGAGACAGAGTTTCACCATATTGGCTAGGTTGGTCTCGAACTCCTGACCTCAGGTGATCCACCCACCTCGGCCTCCCAAAATGCTGGGATTACAGGCATGAGCCACCATGCCTGGCCCATACTTCTATAAATTATTATCCATGCTTATAGATAAATACTTTGGAGAGTAATCATCACCTCCCAAGGGTGGGGGATTGACACTTCATAATATATGGTCTTATGGAGGAACTCGAATGTTCAGTTCTATGTTATGAAGGAATCTATGATAGGAAGGAAAATTGAATGTCCAAAATCTGTTTTAAATTCATGGCCCTAAACATGGAAGAACACTACTTCTATCTGTATTTGATCATGGAGTGTATACTCAGAAGCCAACAGATGATTCAGAATGTGCAGGATTGTGCAGGATCCCACAGAGAAAATGCAAAGACACCACAAGAATATGTCAGTGTTACATTTGAGACCCTTTACAGCAGCATCTGTTGGGTTTTATGTGTTAAGTGTACAAATTTAACCTTCTTTTGCAAGCACTTCTTATAGTTTAAAAAAATTTAGAAAATAGATAAGACAGAACAATTTGTAAATGTTACATGTGGGTTAACAGAAATGTTATTTTCACATTTGATTTCATTTCTGAAAATTTAAAGGGAGAAGACAGCTAATTTTAAGAAGTATTTGTTCAGGAAATACCCTATATAATAGTCAAATAATGAAAACATTCTTGTTTATAACATTTTTGCAATAAAAAGCAATGTAACTATATTACCAATGAAAAGTAAAATGACTACCATTTATCTAGCATTTACCATGTACTAAGTATAATCCAGCCCTTCGGTTAGATCTCTCATTGTATCCTTACAGCAGCCTGTATAATTGTAATTGAAGAAATTATGATTCAGAAAGATTCCTTGTTCTTAGTGGCCTGTTTTGGGGGCCTGGAACCAGTATTTGATTCTCTTGTCACTCTGACCCCAAAACTGAACAACCACCCTTAGCCCTTTGATGTAATTTTCCCACTTTGTACTTTTTTTAAAAAAGGCAGGATCTCACTTTGTTGCCCAAGCTGGCCTCCAACTCCTGGGCTTCAAATGGTCCTCCCACCTCATCCTCCAGAGTAGCTGGGACTACAGACACATGCCACTGTGCCCAGCCATATTTTTAAACAGTTGTGTATCTCATTTATTTTGCCTTAAACATTCTCTTTCAAGACTATCATGAAACAACATTGCCCTAACATTCTCATATGAAATTTTCCATGTTGCTGATATCAGTTTGATGTTTCATTATTTGACCACCTCCTTAGTGTCAAATATTAAGGTTCTTCCCCTCACCTCAGTGTTAGGAATACACCTATGTGAATTTTCCACGTTTATTATAGTTTTGGAATAATTTAGGAGGTCATATTTTTATGACTTTTGATACATGTGCAAGGAGCTGCTACCAGTATTAGAATTTCCTTTAACACATTGAGGGATATAAAATATACATACATATATAATATACGTATACAAAATATACATACATATATAATATATATATACAAAATATACATACATATAATATACGTATACAAAATATACATACATATATACATATACAAAATATACATACATATGTATACAAAATATACATACATAATATACGTATACAAAATATACATACATATAATATACGTATACAAAATATACATACATAATATACGTATACAAAATATACATACATAATATACGTATACAAAATATACATACATAATATATGTATATAAAATATACATATATAAAATCTTATTGCTTGCTAATGAGATAAAATGTTTTTCTGTTTGTTAAACACTGTGAATTAATTATCTGTTGATGTCCTTTGTATATTTACTTATCAGGGCCTTATTTTTCTCCTTGATGTGTATGCCCTCTTGCATAATAAAGATATGAATCTCCATCTGTCATATTTGCTGCAAGTATATTTTTATAATCTGTTGCTTGCCCTTTTAGTTCTTATTTTTATATATATAGAATTTTTTTCCACTTCTTTGGTCTTTTTGTTTTTAGAGTTATTCTGTGTTTTACCAGATTATCTTGTCTGAAGGCTTATGTTTTTAGAGCTACTTTTTCCTGGTATTTCTATGGTTTGTCATAGAATACTTCAACCTAAAGTGGCCCTTTAGCTTGTCTAATCTAGTCACTGGTAAGACATTACTAGTGCATAGTAAACTTTTACCATTTGTTCCAGGTCCTTTAAGTAAATAACCTCAGTTAAATTCCTGCAACATTTTGAAGGAGGAAGACACTACTATTTCCACATTGTAGTGGGGAAACTCAATGCTCTAAGAAGTGAGCCACGTCCTTGGCATGGGGTGGGCAGTGTCACCAGCAGAGCCTGCGTTTGAGCTCATTTCTTTGCAAAATCAAAGCCTGTCCCTTCACACTAACTTGGCATAATATTAGGGCAGTCCAGTCCTCTGTCCGCCCCCGCTGAGTCGTGGACCAACTGCTGTTGTTTGTTGCTAGTGTACACAGATTGCACTATCCTAAAAGTGTGCCTCATCCCCTCCCCCATCATGTTTCTCCATTTCCCCACCCCTTTTCCTGTCCCCTTTACATTCCTTGACTCCACACTTGTGGGCTTTTATATTCACTAGTACCTAAGTCACACACCCATATGTCCTGCTGTACTTCTCTGTCTCTCCATCCCTCACCTTGCCTGTTTCACACTCCAGGAAATTCTGGATTTCTGTACTGAGTGGTACTTAACCCCTCCCCTCACACCCATACCCAGCACACTCATGCACATGCACACACACACACACACACGCCCGTACCCAGTCTCCCTTCCTCTCTCTCTCACTGCCCTCCCCCCCACCCCCCCCACCCCCCTCCCCTTTCTCTCTCCTTAGAGATATGATAACTCTTCCTTTGGCCTCTCAAGCTTCTCTAATGCAATGCTAGTGCCCACTGGAGACCATGCGCCCACATGGGAGCTCTGCAAATGTGGTGAGTTATTGAGGAACCCCCCTCTAAAAGGTGGAATGGCAAAGAGAAGATGAAGATTGAGAGGACGCGGAGCCGCGCGCCCGCCTGGTGGACCCCAGGGACTGCTCCCACGTGCTCCGGCCCCACGCGCAGGCCGCCGACCGGAAGCGGGTGCTGCGGCCGCGTAGACGCCGCGGCCACGCGCGCCCGCCAGCCCGGACATGGGCCCGCGGGCGCTCCTGGCCGCCGCCCGACTTCGGGGCCAGCCGGGGGCAGAGCGCGCGGGAGCCCGAGCGTCCCTGCATGAACACCGCCCCGCCGCGGCCCCCCGGCCGTGACGTACCCCGCGCCGACCGTCCCCACGCCCACCCAAGACCGCCCTTACGGGAGGCGGCGGCTGCACACTACCCACCCAGAAGAAGTCCGTCCATGTCAAAGATGAGGAAGAGCCCGATGCCCTTGGTTTGACTCTACTAAGAGCCCCTCAGTTGCTGAACCTGCACACAGTCATCTCAGTAAGTTAAGATCTTCCTGAGGACAATGGCGCAAGATCGTCTTCAGCTGTTCATAGCTCTACGGGAGAGATTGACATTCCCTAGATCCAGCTAGAAGGGCTCTGAAAAAAATGACAGATGCAGTAGCTAATTAAAAATATGCAGCAGCTCTCCCTCTCCCCTCTCCCCTCTTTGCACGGTCTCCCTCTGATGCCGAGCCAAAGCTGGACTGTACTGCTGCCATCTCGGCTCACTGCAACCTCCCTGCCTGATTCTCCTGCCTCGGCCTGCTGAGTGCCTGCGATTGCAGGCGCGCGCCGCCACGCCTGACTGGTTTTCGTATTTTTTTGGTGGAGACGGGGTTTCGCTGTGTTGGCCAGGCTGGTCTCCAGCTCCTAGCAGCGAGTGATCCGCCAGCCTCGGCCTCCCGAGGTGCCGGGATTGCAGACGGAGTCTGGTTCACTCAGTGCTCAATGGTGCCCAGGCTGGAGCGCAGTGGCGTGATCTCAGCTGGCTACAACCTCCACCTCCCACCCGCCTGCCTTGGACTCCCGGGGTGCCGAGATTGCAGCCTCTGCCCGGCCGCCACCCCGTCTGGGAAGTGAGGAGCGTCTCTGCCTGGCCGCCCATCGTCTGGGACGTGAGGAGCCCCTCTGTCTGGCTGCCCGGTCTGGAAAGTGAGGAGCATCTCTGCCCCGCCGCCATCCCATCTGGGAAGTGAGGAGCGCCTCTTCCCGGCCACCATCCCATCTAGGAAGTGAGGAGCGTCTCTGCCCGGCCGCCCATCGTCTGAGATGTGGGGAGCGCCTTTGCCCCGCCACCCCGTCTGGGATGTGAGGAGCGCCTCGGCCCGGCCGTGACCCCGTCTGGGAGGTGAGGAGCGTCTCTGCCCCGCCGCCCCGTCTGAGAAGCGAGGAGCCCCTCCGCCCGGCAGCCGCCCCGTCTGAGAAGTGAGGAGCCCCTCCGCCCGGCAGCCACCCCGTCTGGGAAGTGAGGAGCGTCTCCGCCCGGCAGCCACCCCGTCCGGGAGGGAGGTGGGGGGGGTCAGCCCCCCGCCCAGCCAGCCGCCCCGTCCGGGAGGGAGGTGGGGGGGTCAGCCCCCGGCCCGGCCAGCTGCCCCGTGCGGGAGGTGAGGGGCGCCCCTGCCCAGCCGCCCCTACTGGGAAGTGAGGAGCTCCTCTGCCCGGCCAGCCGCCCCGTCCGGGAGGGAGGTGGGGGGGGTCAGCCCCCCGCCCGGCCAGCCGCCTCGTCCGGGAGGTGAGGGGCACCTCTGCCCGGCCGCCCCTACTGGGAAGTGAGGAGCCCCTCTGCCCGGCCACCACCCCGTGTGGGAGGTGTACCCAACAGCTCATTGAGAACGGGCCATGATGACAATGGCGGTTTTGTGGAATAGAAAGAGGGGAAAGGCGGGGAAAAGATTGAGAAATCGGATTGTTGCCGTGTCTGTGTAGAAAGAGGTAGACATGGGAGACTTTTCATTTTGTTCTGTACTAAGAAAAATTCTTCTGCCTTGGGATCCTGTTGATCTGTGACCTTACCCCCAACCCTGTGCCCTCTGAAACATGTGCTGTGTCCACTCAGGGTTAAATGGATTAAGGGCGGTGCAAGATGTGCTTTGTTAAACAGATGCTTGAAGGCAGCATGCTCGTTAAGAGTCATCACCACTCCCTAATCTCAAGTACCCAGGGACACAAACACTGCGGAAGGCCGCAGGGTCCTCTGCCTAGGAAAACCAGAGACCTTTGTTCACTTGTTTGTCTGCTGACCTTCCCTCCACTATTGTCCTATGACCCTGCCAAATACCCCTCTGCGAGAAACACCCAAGAATGAGCAATAAAAAAAAAAAAAGAAAACCATATAGCCCTCAAATTCGACCTTTCTGATCCAGCTCTGCAAAGTCAAATGTGAAATAAATGATGTTGTATTATGCTATCATGTCATTTTGTAGGAAAAATACGTCTAAAATATACACACTTGACTGAGAATTAAAAATAAATAAATAAATAAATAAATAAAAAAGATGAAGATTATTTTTAGGATATGTTGGATGGATTGTATCAGAGTTCCCAGTATTCCAACTAGGGCATGAAGTGCTCTTTCAGCTAGAAACAGTGTTGTCAGTTTTTACAATGTAGTGCACGTCTAGAATTCAGCACATTGTGGGAGTTTGTTTCGTTACATATTGAGGGCTGTTAACTACCATTGTTTCTGTGGGAAAAGTCTCTGTTCCAGACAACCATTCACAAGTAGTCAGGTAATTTTTTGGTAAGCTGGGGACAGTCAAGCCTGAGAAATTATATTTAAATTAAAATTTTCTGAGTTGAATCTCATTTTTAGATGGATTAGAGGAGTTTACTCCTGAAACAAATCTTATGAGAAACCTCTTTATGGAGACTAATCACAAAATCTAAGAGTTTGATCATTCCAGTCATTGCCCATGTGTAGGTCAAAGAGCATTCTCACATAACATTTGGTGGGAATTTGAGCTGGCAAAGCTCTTTGAAAAGCAATTTGGCAGGATTTTAATTTTAAATGTGCATATCTTTTTACCTAGCAGTTCACATCTAGAACACTATCCTTTAGAAAAAGACTTAAACACACAGAGATTTATGGACAGTAACAGTTCTTAAACTTTTTTGGTCTCAGGATCCCTTTACACTCCAAAATTTTATTCAGGACCTCAGAGAACTTTTGGTTTGGTGAGTTACAGCTATTTATAACTTACCATATTAGAAATTAAAATGGAAAAAATTTAAAACTTTTAATTAAACAGTATTGTTAATATAAATGACATTTTATGGCAAATAACTGTATAACTTTTCCAGAACAAAAGTAATTATGAGAAGAGTGGCATGGCTTTATGTTTTTGAAGATCTCATTAATATCTGGCTTACCAGAAAATAGCTGGATTCTGGTATCTGCTCCTGCTTTTAATCTGTAATATATTATTTTGGTTGAAGTATATAAAGAAAATACAGCTACTCACAGAGAAGGGGAGTTAGTAAGGGGAGAAATATTTTAATAGCCTTTTCAGACAATTGTAGATATTCTTCTTTGATACTACACTAAAACTCAACCATGTGGAATCTGAAATCTATCAATCGACCTTTCATACTCTGTTACATTACCACCCACTGGTTTATCTTTCACTTTCAATAGATCTCTTACTCATCCCTGATTTTGTAACATCATGCACTGGTCACCTGAAAAATAATGCTCCACTGAGTTAAGCAGATCTTCCAAATGTTGATACATTTTATTCTATAATATCAAAAAACTACATTTCTTAGTATTGCCACTAACTCATTAATATAAAAAAACTACATTTCTTAATATCGCCACTGACTCATTAATATCAAAAAAAACTACATTTTTTAATATTGCCACTGACTCATTAGAAAAGTCTTTAAGTACCAGGAAGCTGTCTAGAATTCTAATTTGTACTTCAAATATAGATAAGGATGTAAATTGCAGCATTGCCTTCAAGGTGACCAATTCTTACTGACATAAATGCCGTTAGTATGGAGAATGGTTGAATAAATCTAATACATCCATACAGATGAATTAAACAATTATTTTACCTTCCTGTATCTCTATGACATATTTTTAAGGAAAATAAAAAGCAAGTTAAAAACAACTTATAGGTGTGGCTACATTTAAACACAGTTGCCCTTACACAGAAACTTACCTGTGTATATGTAAAGAAGCCACAAAATGGAAACTGGGATTGTGCCCGCTCTACTGACAGTGGGGAACTCGACAGAGAGGGATGTTGACGGTGGAGGGGAGAGATGAGTAGGAATGGAGTCCTCATGTCTTCAGCTAATACTTAAATCTCCCACAACATGTATTTCTTGTGTAGTTTTTTTTTTAAGTCTCGAACAAGAACATAATCACTTTTTTTCTCCGTATGCATCTTATTTAAACGGGTATTTTTTAAAGCCTTTCTCAAGTTTTAAGTTAGTGTCTAATTGTGTGTGTGCCAAAACTTCACCAGAGAGTTTATATCTGTTGGGAAGATTAAAGCATCTAAAACCTTTTCATTTTTGTCTTTAAACTTAGATACATATGATACTATTTTGCTTTAGAGGACATAAAGAGATGGTATCTGATTTCCCCCCTCACCTAATTTAGGTGGCTGAACTTATTTTACTCAAACTTTATTTTTTTTTTTGAGACAGAGTCTTGCTCTTTCGCCCAGGCTGGACTGCAGTGGCACGATCTCGGCCCACTGCAAGCTCCGCCTCCCGGGTTCACGCCATTCTCCTGCCTCAGCCTCCCTAGTAGCTGGGACTACAGGTGCCCGCCACCACGCCCGGCTAATTTTTTGTATTTTTAGTAGAGATGAGGTTTCACCGTGTTAGCCACGATGGTCTCGATCTCCTGACCTCATGATCCGCCCGCCTCGGCCTCCCAAAGGGCTGGTATTACAGGCGTGAGCCACCGCGCCTGGCCATTTTACTTAAACTTTTCTAAGAAAATGTACCTTTGGAATAATTTCAAAGTTGGAAAATATCAACCAAAGACTAATTTTTTCACCCCCCAAATATGGAGAAACTAGGAATCTTTGTTTTTAGAATACAAAAAGTTTATTTTGAGACTTTGAATTGAGACTATTAAATTCTAAAATAGATAACATTTGTTAAATTCTTGATTATTTGGATTTCCCCAATGTGGAATGGGGCTGGGCTGACATTTAATCATTGTGCTATTCTTAGGGGGAAATGGCTATAATAAGCAATTTAATCATAAATGGAATTATGGGAGGGAACTGTTGTCCGATCTCAATACAATGTAATAAAGTTAACTGCTTGGGACTACTATTTGATATACCAATTTGAATATTATTCTCTTTTTTTATTAAGTTAGGGAACATTCATTAGACAACCCTTAATTTATTTCTCGTTTGTTTTTTCCTTTTGTTGAGACAGTCTCACTCTGTCACCTGGGCTGGAGTGTAGTGGTGCACCTTCTCAGCTCACTGCAGCCTCAGCCTCCCAGGCTCAAGCGTTCCTCCCACCTCAATCTCCTGAGTAGCTGGGACTACAGATGTGCGCCACCACACCCAGCTAATTTTTGTATTTTAGTTAGAGATAGGGTCCTGCCATGTTGCCCAGGCTGGTCTCAAACTCCTGGGCTCAAGTGATCCTCTTGCCTCAGCCCCCAAAAGTGCTGGGATTACAGGCATGAGCCACTGTACTGGCCTCCTTCTTTTTGCTTTGATCTATTCTTAGAATTTATACTTATTTAAAGATATTCTCTAATTTACCTGTATACTAATTTAGGCAGGTCTTTACTCTTGTCCTTCATTTAGTCTAAATTAATAAGATCACATTGCGGTAAATGCAGATCTTTGCCAGAACAAGATTGGGCTATTAAAACTTAGCAAAATCATTATGGTGTTTGTAATGAAGCCATAGGAATAAATATTGTAAGTAGTCTGAGTTTTTTAATGAATAAAGAATGAAGTTTACATTCAAATTATTGCAATGTTTCTTTTCTATAATATTAAATAAATTCTAGTATCTCTATCAACTGTGCTAGACAGGGGGTTATTTTATAATCTTGACTTTTTGTAGTCTAGTTAGGGGAACAAGACTAATATACATGAAACTGTTAAAGAATAGTTTGAAATCAGGTACTAAATTGTGAGGATGACAAGAAGGAGAATTGGAGTACATATAAAACTTGACAGGGAAGATATACTGGACAATGAATGTGAATTAGGTTTCTCATTTATTCAGTGTTTTCAGAGCATGTTCTTGTTCTCATTGATAACATTGGTGTTCTTTCCATCTTAGAGATAAAAAGATCAATCTACTCATTACAACTCAGTAAAAGCCAGTTCTGAGATTAAATTGCTAGAAACTTGAAGATTGTTCTATTAATCCAAACATAAAGTTAATAGAGACCCAGATCAGGGTGGCAGCAACTGAAATGGGGTTGATATAAAAGCTGTTGAAGGAAAAATGAAATGGACCTGGTGATTAATAATACAGGAGATAGGCAGAGGAGGCAAAGATGACCACAGAGATGATGAGCCAGAGAAAAACAGTGGAGAGGGATTGGTATTGCCAGAAGTTGGGAGAGGAGAAATTTTAGAGTAAAGTTAATTTTTCAACTTTTGGAATTTGGAGCCTCGGGGGAGGGAAGCTAGATGACCATCAATATAAAAACCCCAACATGAAAGCAGTAATCTGAAATACAGCCAAGACCCAAGACCTGGGCATCAGCTTAGTGCCCTGCAGCCAGGAGGAAGAGGAATAACCGTGATGAAGAGAGTGTAGTGAAGGGGTACAACCGGGACAGTGGGGAGCAGCAAAGATCGGATGGTCAGCAGCCAAGCAAAGCCTCCTTTCCCATTGGAGAGACTCACAGATATGTGAAGGCAGGGGTTAGAGGGGTTTTGGTAGTTGCCACCAGTGACAGTTCCTAATTAGACTTCTGTAACCAGACATCATCATGGCTGTTCCACTAGTAACCAGCCTGTGTGTTTCCATTCTTCAGGTGGTATTGGAATGCTATGTAAGAAAGGACTTGGTCTACACCAAAGCCAATCCAACGTTTCATCATTGGAAGGTCGATAATAGGAAGTTTGGACTTACTTTCCAAAGCCCTGCTGATGCCCGAGCCTTTGACAGGGGAGTAAGGAAAGCAATCGAAGACCTTATAGAAGGTATTGAACTTGTCGCTGCATTCTTAGTGGGACTATGGAAATGTTCCAAATTATTTTTAATTCCAATAGTCTGCCATCATTTATTTGTGGTTTATTTGCGGGAGGGTTTGGGACCAGGTCAGTAGATGCCAAAACTTTTGGAATTTCCAAGGAGAGTAATTAAAGTGACAATTCAGGGAAAAGGAGACGGGTTTCAGAGTAAGGAGTAATCCCAATTGATTTTTAGACTCTGCTGTGAAAAAACAGGCAGGTTCTGGATTTCCATGTGCATGTATTTTTGACTGCTTTCACCTTGTCCTGACTATTGAAACGGCTTTGGTCTGGTCTGTCTTGGCTCAGAAGTAGAGAATGGATTCTGGCGGGCCCAGAAGGCTCCTGGCCTACCCACTGTCCTCCTGTAATCAGAGGCCCAGGGTGTACAGCTGCCACTGAAAAGGAAAGGGATCTGTGACCTCTGGAGCCCTGGTTCGGTTTAGGCCTTGGTCTATGGGTAAGTGAGTAGTAGGCATTGTGTTACATCTGATCGTGGCCTGGAGGGCCCTTGGGCAGTCAGTTCTCATGGTGGGCTTGACTAGAGTCCACAGATGCAAACACAAAAATTCTCCACTGCAGCACATCCAGATATCAAATCAGAGGGTTAAAGAAGCCATAGACAGGGCCCTGTGAAGAAAGAAATATCAAGCAAGGCATGTTAATACCAAATTCAGATCTTGGGGAAATTAATCACAAAAGGATGTATGTTTCATTTGCTTAAGAAATAAAAGTGTTCTGAAGTCATTTTCTTCATTGTGGATTTGGGGGAAGAGGAAAAAAAGCAAGTCTTAAAAGACATTACTTATTATAATCAGTAGTAAGACAAGACTAGCTAGAACATGAATCCATAAACAAGTATGAGATAGCCAAAAAGAGATAATAAAAACCAGTGTTCAAATCATAGGTCTGACATAAGTGGCAAATATTTAAAATGTTATTAAACACAGCTTTTTCATGTTTAGAGAAAAAACAGCTCCTATATTATTGATAGACGTTCGCATTGTGTCCATGTACTTAATTGCACGACATTTCATTCTCCTACTTGTAATTTTTTTCTTTATATACATACTATCTAGCTTTTTTTTCCACCAGTTTTCCTAGAACATTGGTTGATTGGAGTAATTCAGAGTAGAGACAGCTCCTGAAAGACCAGTAGGAATTGCACAGAACATACTATGGGACTGTTGTTTTTTCTCCTGCAGTCTCTTGTTGGAAATTTAAGTATCTCTCATCCTTTCTGAGCAATTCTTTTCAATTTCATGTAATAGCAAAACATTTTTTTTCTTTTTCTTTTTTTTTTTTTTTTTTTTTTTTTTTTGAGATGGAGTCTCCAGCCCAGGCTGGAGTGCAGTAGTGCCATCTCGGCTCACTGCAACCTCCGTCTCCCAGGTTCAAGCGATTCTCATGCCTCAGCCTCCCCAGTAGCTAGGATTACAGGCGCCTGCCATCACACCCAGCTAATTTTTGTATTTTTAGTAGAGACAGGGTTTCACTATGTTGGCCAGGCTGGTCTTGAACTCCTGACCTCGTGATCTGCCGGCCTCAGCCTCCCAAAGTGCTCGGATTGCAGGCGTGAGCCACTGCGTCCGGCCAGCAAAATATTTTCTAAATGCATATTTTAAAAGATCTAACCAAGAAAAGGAAAAGATAGAGAATAAATTTCCCTTTTGGTATATCTGTCACTGATGCGATTTTAAATATGTCTTTCTTTTGGCCAATTAAGTTGATCCATGCATTATTGTCTGCTATTCAGGGTGGTGGGGGGAAGTAGGGCAGTTGTACCTGATTCGCATACCAGAATGAAGAAAAAGGTGAACAAGTAATTACATTGAACTCTAAAATCCAATTGGTTCCATGATGGAATAAGGAGGGTTTTCTAACAAGAGCTGTAATTTTGACTTGGAAAAACAAAGCAAACTCACTGATGCCTTGGTATTGCAAGAGGAAACCCCCTTGCACAGGTGTCCCCTTAGAAGGGAGCCCACAATTTGGGATTTAGAAATACAACATCTGAATTCAGAACTGGACACAACCATACAAGCTATTGAGCTAAAATGCCTTCATTGGTAGATGAAAAGACCAGAGGAGCTAAGTCCAGTTTACACAGTCAGATTGTGGCAGGTCTCACTTAGGGGTTCCCCGTCCAGTGCTTTTCCCACTACACGGCTGGGACCTCAAGGTCACTATAGAGGCTGGGCTCGATGCATGTCCCTCAGAGGAGCGGGCAGCCTCTCCCCTCACCTCCTCCACAGTGCCTTTCTGTGTGCTTATTCTCTAGCAGCGAGTGCAGAAGTTTGAGAGATTAATTGGGAACAACAGCAGGCAAAGTTAATTTAGGGAGCATCCTGGCAAGAATCAATTAAAGAAGAGTAAATTAAAAGCACTCAATTCCCAGGTAACTTGTTTCTGTTGGTAATTCACACGCAAAAAGAATGGAATGTGGTTTTATTAAAATATACTTTTTTAAACGGTTGGATTTGATGTATCCTCTTGGGAAACACTTTTTATTACATTTTTGTCTTTTTAGGTTCAACAACGTCATCTTCCACCATCCATAATGAAGCTGAGCTTGGCGATGATGACGTTTTTACAGTAAGTTTCCTTTGTCCTTTGCTTTCCAGATTAGTTGTTGAATAATCAGAGAAAGGTTTTGTTTAAGGGCATGAGGCACACTTTGCAATGCAGCGTTTGCTGTTGCTGTTTGGATGGCATCAGAGCGATCTCTGTCTTACTACAATTTTTCTCAGGCTGGGTTTGTCCCTGTTGCTCACGCTGCAGTGGTGTCATCTGCCACACAGCACAGCAGTGTCAGCTCTCCCAGGTCTGTCCAAGGTTGTCTTAAAGTCTTTGCTCAGATTTAGGATGACCAGCTGCCCTGGTTTGCCCAAGTCTGTCCTGGTTTTAGCACAAAATGTCCCTAGTCCTGGGAAACACCTCAATCCCAGGCAAACCAGGACAATCGCTTGCCCTATTTGGAGTCTTCTGTGAACACGCTTCCCTCCCTGGCATCAAGGGGGAAAGCCAGCAGTATCTTTCCTGATGAGTAATTAAACATCTGATAAGAAAGGCCTGCAGGCTGACTTAAGGTTAGGCCCAAGTGTGCTAACGCAGGAAAGGGTTTTTAGCTGTTTTGACACAGCTTGAGTTAATGGGATGTAACTGGAAACAAAATGATTTCTCAGCTTGCTGCTTCAGTTAAATCCTGTGCTTCTAGAAGTTAATTAACAAATAGTTCATTGCCTGCGTGCTGTGTGCTTAGAGCAGCAAGTTACGCGGGACAGCATTTTCTTTTTTATTTATTTATTTATTTATTTTCAAAGATGGGGTTTCGCTGTATTGCCTAGGCTGGTTTTGAACTCCTGGGCTCAAGCAGTCCTCCAACTTCAGCTTCTCAAAGTGCTGGGATTATAGGTTTATAGGCTTTAGCCACCACGCCCAGCCTGGACAGCATTTTCAAATTCTGGGCCTTGACCCACAATAAGAAATATATGTATGTTGTGACCCAGGACACATATGTCAATAGAAACCTAAACCAAATCATATTTCATCCTCTGCATTCTGATTTTTTTTTCTGTTTCATTTTCTTCCATTTTTTATTATAAAACTTTTCAAGCACACAGAAAAATGTAAAGAATAGTACAGTGAATGCCTGCATACCCTACACCTAACATTCAGCTGTTGTAACATTTGGGCACATTTGCTTGATCTGTGCGAGCGTGTGTGCTTATACACACACAAATATTTTTGTTGTTGATCCATTTGAAAGTAAGTCACCTCTCATACTTTAGCATGTATCCCCTGAAGTTCACAAAGGAATTTAAGGGCAGTGACACTACTCTGTATGTCACTGTAATGGCAGATGCATGTCATTATACATTTGTCCAAACCTGTAGCATGTACAACACCTGAATCCTAATGTAACCCATAGCCTTTGGGTGATAGTGATGTGTCAGTGTACTTCATCGATTGTCACAAATGTACCACCGTGGTGGGGATGTTGATAATGGGGGACTTTGCATGTGTGGGGACAGGGGAAATCTCTACTTTCCACTCAGTTTTGCTGTGAAACTAAAACTGCTCCAAAAAAAAAGTCTAATAAAAATAATTTTTAAAAGAAATAAGGCATTTTCCTGTGTAAACACACCACCATTACGATCCCTTAGAAAATTAATAAGAATTTCATAATGTCATCTAATATCCACTTCATAGTTCCCCAGTTGTCCCAGGAGTGTCTTTTGTAAGCTGGTTTTTATTTTATATTTTAATATATTGGGTGCAACCCATTAAACTTGTCTCCCATTGTACTCATGGTTTGCAACTGGTGATTTGAAAAACCATTACCTTGGGAATACAAAGGTATGTGAGCCATGGCTCCAACCCTCAAAGAGATCACAAGATGGTTTGCAGAAATGAGACTGACCCATGAGAGGCTTACAGACTGTGAAAAGTAGTCTGGTTGAGAGATGAGGGAGGGGCATGGGATCAAAAAAGTCCTCGCTGGGGGTGAGGCTGGACTGAACCTCTCAGTTGCATTTGAACGGGGTTCAGGAAGGGGCTTTGAGAACTGGGAGCCACAGGGGCAAAGGTGGAAGCAGGGGTTTGCGTGGTGCATAGCCTGATCATTGCCGACCCAACCTGACTTGAACTGAGTGTGCAGAGGGGGTTTCAGGAAATGAACTCAGTTGTCCTTCCTTGGATTGGCTGGTGTGATATAGCTCCCAACAGGCTTCCTATAGTGCTCCGAGCAGATCCTCTCAACAGTTGGCATGTTGCTTACATCTGTTCCTTTGTCACGTTTTGAGAGACAAACAACAGCAGGCGGGTTAAAAGGTGGCTTCCTGTGCTCCAGAGCAAACCTGTCATTCGCAGCTGCTTCCCAGCTACCTGCCAGAAGTGATTTATAGAATCAGAAGAGGGTGAGAGGGAAAGGGATGATGGAAGCCAGAATCCCTCCTGGTTTTGTCCTTTAATCCACGGGGGATCCATGTGCTACTCTAAGCTAACACCAAATGCCTGGAAGAACGTTTAGAAGCAGCCCTGCTGCTTCCAGGCACTTGCAGACTCACTGCAGAAAGAGCACCACTTAATTTCTTGTATTGTGTATAGACCCTGGTGTCTGTGATCAATTGCCTTCATTCCATTTGTTTACAAACAAGGACCTATTAACAATAGTACCTCCTTTCCCTAGAAAAGCCCAGTAATTAGGCCATTGACTCTTAGGAACACACTCCATCAGGGCTTACAAACCAGGTCCCCCTTCATTTATGAGCTCCCTGTCATTAGATTTTCTGTCCTGAGATAATGAAATGTCTGGAACCTAGAGCCAGGGACATGAGAACTGCTTTAGCTCACATGTGGTCTACAGCTTCCCAGAGTGTGGTTGTGTTCTAAAACTTACTGGTAAGACAGATATTTAGAACTTGGAACTCAGCACAGTTGTGTCTAATGACATCCCAGCCCCCTCCCATCCACCTCAGGTGTTGTCTAAGGCATGGATAGAGCACATAGTTAAAACCAAAGCACCAAGACAATGTTGGTTTTGTCCTAGATGGGCTTTTGGGTATTTGCAAGTTGAGTTTCTTTTCATTCTTAAGTGGAAAAATGAATTTGTTGAATTTTGTACTTATCAAGGTTTCATTTACAGAAGTAAAAGGGCACAGAATACAACATCTTCCTTTTCTTGAAGAGTTTTTTTCTACCTACTCTATCCCCAGCAAACATTAAAGCTGAGGGCAGATCTACCAGTGTTGTAATGAATGGAGTTCATTGACTGGCTTTCTAAGTGTTTTCTTAAAGGTGAGGTGGCATGTGATCCCTGTGTTTGGAGTCTGAAGAGAGGCCTCCATTCTAAACTGGATTCTGCTTTTAGTTAGCTGTGCTTTGGACTCAAAACCTTCTTGGGATGAACATATTTCCTTTGAGTCTCCATTCACTGGCCCAAGGGGAGGGGAAGGAAAGGGACAGTGATGTGGAACCATTACTGTCCCTGGCATTTTGCACTGGACTCCTGCATACGTGACTGCATTTGGTCCTCACAGCTACCCTGTGAGTACAGATCGACACTTCCATTTTTGCACATAAAGCCACCACAGCTCAGCGAGATGAAGTGACTTGTCCTCAGTTCCACACTCTGCTGTCCCAGAATGCAAGCCCGTAAACTGCTTGCTGCCTTTCAGAGACGCTTAAGAAAAGGAAATCGTTATCCAACTAAGTTTCAGTACATTTTACATGGTCAGTATACCAGATTCCTTTTATTGCAGAAAAGCTGCCTAAACGATGTGCATTTAAACTGGTACATTGGCTTAAGACCTCAGCCATCTCTTTGCTGGAGGTCTGAGGTTCCCCTGTCCCTACTTGAAAGCCCCAGTCTCATTTTAGAAGATCAGATGATCAAAAATATTTTCTGGTGTCATTATCTTTAGCATTAAGGGATTGGGGCAGAGGAGGGAAGGGGTGACAAGTAAAAGAGAAAATAGTTTGAAAATATAAATTACTTCTACAAAGTTTAGTGAAACTGATCTATGGTGGGTAAGAAAAGCAAAAATGGGCCGGGCACAGCGGTTCATGCCTGTAATCCCAGCACTTTGGGAGGCCAAGGTGGGCGGATCACGAGGTCAGCAATTCAAGACCAGAGTGGCCAACATGGTGAAACCCCATCTCTACTAAAAATACAAAAACTAGCCAGGCATGATGGCGGGCCCCTGTAATCCCAGCTACTCCGGAGGCTGAGGCAGGAGAATCGCTTGAACCTGGAAGGCGGAGGTTGCAGTGAGCCGAGACCGCGCCATTGCACTCCAGCCTGGGCGACAGAGCGAGACTCCGTCTCAAAAAAAAAAAAAAAAAGAAAGAAAGAAAAGAAAAGCAAAGGTGTTTTGGGAGGGCAGCCCTCCACGTTTTGGTTGACCCCAGGGAGCAGTGCATCCCATAACTACTGCTGATTGAGACCCAACACAGGGTGGGGTGTCAGAAGAAGGTCTCAGAAGATGGGTGGGGACTCCTTTATCTTCTAAATGACAATAACTCTCAAGCTCACATTACGCTGTAAGAGGAGGATCTTTTTATCAACATGTAATACCTATAGTGGCTAAATTAATTAAATGTCTAAGGATCTAAATAAAAGCTTTGGAATGCTCTCAGTTTCAGGAAGCCCCAAGGCATTTTGCAACCCCTGCCACTTGTGTCTTGCTTTATTTACATATATATCATCTCATCTTTTTAAGCTGTGGACAGTGAGAAACTTTTATTTCCATTTTATTAATTCATACAGAGTATTTATTCAAGGTTACTTGAAACCCAGCCTTCCTGCTCCCATCCCCTCAGTCCCTCCAGTGAAGCTAAACTGTGGGTTTATCAGAGTCCTTTTCTTTCATATCAACATATCATCTAACTTTAAAATTTAGATGCCGTGCATGGTGGCTCACAACTGTAATCCCAGCACTTTGGGAGGCCAAGCGAGGCAGGAGGATTGCTTGAGGCCAGGAGTTTGAGACCAGCCTGGGCAACATACAGAGACCCTGTCCTGTCTCTACATAAAATTTTTTCAAAAAAATTAGCCAGGCATGGTGATGTGCTCCTGTGGTCCCAGCTACTTAGGAGGCTGAGGTGGGAAGATCTCTTGAGCCTGAGAGGTCAAGGCTGCAGTGAGCTGTGATTGTACCACGTACTCCAGCCTGGGCAATAGAGCAAGACCCTAACTCAAAAAAAAATTGTTTTTTTAAGAAACAAAAATTTTTTACAAAATTGTTTTTGTTGACCTAGACTGGTGGCTCACGCCTTTAATCCCAACACTTTGGGAGGCTGAGGCGGGAAGATCACTTGAGCCCAGGAGTTTGAGACCAGCCAGAGCTATAGTGAGACCCTATTTCTTTTTCTTGGTTGGTTGGTTGGTTGGTTGGTTTTTGTTGTTGTTAATTTCACAATGAAAGAATCCTCTAGGTCCTAGAGAGAGGATAATATCCTAGAGTCTAGGACAGAGTCAGAGTCATCTCTCCCACAAAGACCCACCAGCAGCTGCCTCAAACTGCCTGCTAGCTGGGATTGTGAAAGAATACAGGTCTGGCCTACTTCCTGATCTGCTGCCTCTTTGAAAGAGGACACCTGGAACCAACGTAGGCCCTCAGGACAGATGAGCCGGAGCTACCTGTTCCCAAAGACCTGTTGACAAAATGGCAGACGACTTCCTGTTTGCCAAAGGAGAAAGGACTGATCATAGGTTTCTCAGCCTTAGTAGACATTGTGGGGAAAATCTTGCAACTCATCCAGTCTGAGCCAGTAGCCTTCTGAGACACTCTCAGGCTGAGGTTAAGAAAGGAACGAATATTATATACGGGGTGGGGGGAGTTGTAAATACTTATATATAAAATGAGAATCCCTTGCAAAAGGAAGAATATTGCCTTAGTTACATCAGCCATTGAGATATATTTTGGTGGTAGATTGCAGCAAAAATAATGCAAATGTAGTCCATAACTACTAGTTAGCTACCTTTAAAAATTCAAAATAGCAGCAGCATCTGCAGACAAGGCAGAAATTCTACTTAATCAAAATTAATCCTGTAACTTTTTTTTTTTTTTTTCTTTGAGACAGTCTTGCTCTGTCACCTAGGCTGGAGTGCAGTGGCACAATATCAGCTCAATGTAACCTCCGCCTCCCGGGTTCAAGTGATTCTCCTGCCTCAGCCTCCTGAGTAGCTGGGATTACAGGCACCTGCCACCACACCCAGATAATTTTTGTATTTTTACAAAGATATTTTCTATTTTGTATACAAAATACTTTGTATTTTACAAAGATGGGGTTTCACCATGTTGACCAGGCTGGTCTCCAACTCCTGACCTCAGGTGATCCATCCCCCTTGGCCTCCCAAAGTGCTGGGATTACAGGCATGAGCCACTGCACCTGTCCTAATCCTGTGGTTCTTGAATCAACTAAGCAACGGGCTTAGTCAAACTCCTCTAACCTGTAATGTTCTTAGGAGCAGGTGAGAAGCATTGCACATGAAATTGTTAGGGCTCAAACAGACCTTGGAAATCATCTAGTTCAACTCCCTCATTTTACACATGAGAAAACTGAGGCCCCCAAAAGTTAAACAACTTGTCCAAGATACCTGGCCTGGCCTGAAATTGAGGTTTTCGAATCTCCCTGTATAGTGCTATTTTTGCTTAGCAGTGCTACATGATTCCTGAATGATGTGGTCTAGCTCCTTAAGCAGTTTCTTTAACATTGTTTTCTATGGCCCTATTCAAAACACGTAGGCCCATTGATCTCCCAAACAGGCTGGTCAGAGAGGGCTTGGCTCTTTGCACATTGTGATTTCTGCAGTCAGCCCTTGTGTTCCTGGGAACATGAGGATGATGAAGTGGCTGTACTTGTTTCGTTGCCTCTCGAGAGGAGGGGTTTGTCCCTTTTATCTCCCTCCCTAAGAAGAAGGAAGAAATTACACATTGCCAGCCCTCTAATAGTCTCACCCATGTACTGGATGGGAGCATCCTACTTGAGAAGGCTGTGAACCAGGTGCCCCTTGATAATAATTCCAAGTGTCCTTGAGAAAACAGCCCAGGCACACCTTTTCTTTCCCATAGCACTTTTTGCCAACTGTTGCCTCCTTGTCCTCTGCCCCTACCCTCTTTTAGAAAGCAAAGGTTTAGCAGGAAAACCTAGAGGACTTGAAGGGATGCGCATAGTACTGAAAAGACCTGCGAAATGTGAACGTTGAAATCTGTCCGGCTCGTCCTGAAGACACAGAAAGTGCCCCCAAAAAGTCCTGGGTCAGCAGCCAGGATTCCATCCCAGAATGGACAATTTAAGCAACCTGTCTCCTCAGCTCGTCTGGCCTGGTGGTTCCTTCCCTCCCTCCTTGAGCTTCCCTTGGTCAGAGAGGTGGCCTTCTACATGAAGAAGGTTCATTCTTGGACCCAGGGCATGTGAGCTGCTGCACTTGCTTCTTTATGAATTTCCCAGTAAACTCAAGTTCCCTCCATAAGAGAGGGAAGAGTAGCCAAGCTTCCAAGAACAAGAGATCATATTGTACAAAAAAGGCTCATACAGCAGGAGGGAGCTGGCTCAGGTTTAACCTGAGGTGTTGCCCTGTTAGTCTCGTTTCTCCATTCAGGCTGATTCCCACCCAAACCAGACAGCATTGACCTTAGGGAAACTGCCAGTCCATTAGCCCAGGCAGCTTCAGCCCAGTGTCTTTTGCACTCAGATTTTGATTGATTGTCAAGCCATCATAACATTAAGGTCCATTATTATTTTTTAAAATTCTGTCTCAAGTTTTGAAGCTCCATGGAGTTGCTCTCATTTGTCATCAAACTCTAGAGGGTTATGGGAAATATCTGAATTCTCAAAATAAGTACAGCCTGTGTCTATAGAATCTGGCAACTGGAAGCCTGCTCTTTTTTGGAGATGTTGATCAGATGTTCACTGATAAACTTGAGCCCCCTTTTCTTCCTCTGGTCTACCCATCTAGAATGCTATGACCCATCTCAGACACACCCCTCTGGGAAGCTGCCTGACTCTGACCAGTGCTCTGAGGCCCATGCCCATTGGTGCTTGAGGACTGCTCACCTGGCCTTGCCTCTGCCCGTGCCACGTGGCATCTCCCCCAACAACATGGTCACTTTCTGTGTCTGAGCCCACATCCCGCAAAGCACCCAACCCAAACCCAAAAACCCTTCTGGGAAGGGATGGATTTTTTTGAGACGGAGTCTCGCTCTGTCGCCCAGGCTGGAGTGCAGTGGCGCGATCTCGGCTCACTGCAACCTCTTCCTCCCACGTTCACGCCATTCTCCTGCCTCAGCCTCCCGAGTAGCTGGGACTACAGGTTCCTGCCACCACGCCCAGCTAATTTTTTGTATTTTTAGTAGAGATGGGGTCTCACCGTGTTAGCCAGAATGGTCTCGATCTCCTGACCTCGTGATCTGCCTGCCTCAGCCTCCCAAAGTGCTGAGATTACAGGCGTGAGTCACCGCGCCTGGCCAGGGATGGATTTTTTTTTTTTTTTTTTACTACCATAGAGGATTTGGACAGGCCAGCCCTGTCCCTGTTTCTTGTTTTTTTAAATGTTGGCAGTGCCCACTTTCATTTCTGTACCCTCTGACACCTGCTTTCACCCCCTTCCCTTCTCTTTTCTTACTCTCTCCTTTCTGGGTTCTTCCTCATCAAAGGCTTGTCTCAGCTCACTGCCCTGTTAGAGGGCTTTAGAAACCAGGTCACACAGAGCTTGTTATTTGCTACTCAAAGTATGTGGTTTTTTATAGTAACCATAGAAAAATTTGACAGTGGGCCAGGTGCAGTGGCTCATGCCTGTAATCCCAGCACTTTGGGAGGCTGAGGTGGGCAGATCACCTGAGGTCAGGAGTTGGAGACCAGCCTGGCCAACATGGCGAAACCCTGTCTCTACTAAAAATATAAAAAATTAGCCAGGTGTGGTGGCACGTGCCTGTGGTCCAGCTACTCAGGAGGCTGAGGCACAAGAATCGCTTGAACCCAGGAGGCGGAGGTTGCGGTGAGCCAAAATGGCGCCACTGCACTCCAGCCTGGGCGACAGAGTGAGACTCTGTCTCAAAAAATAAATAAATAAATCACATCACATGTTAGTAAGGCATATTTAGTGAAAGACCAGTAGAATGTATCTGAGGAATGCAAAGAAGGTTTATGTTGGAAAAGCTGTTTAATTCACATATTAATAAAATAAAGGTGAAAGATTGTGTAATCATCTCAGTGGACAGAAAAATCATCTAATAACATCTAATATCTGGTGAAAATCCTTAGCAATCTAGAATAGAAGGAAACTTTTGGAACTTTATAATCACTCCAATTACCTAGAAATATTATATCTAATAGAAATTCATTAGAAGTAATTCTATCAAAGTCAGGTTCAAGACAAGCAGGACACTGTCCCCTCTGTTTTTCCATGTCATGTTGGAAGCCCTGGCAAAAGATGCAATGAGGTAAGAAGAAGATGGTATAAATATTGGAAAGGAGGCTGGGCACGGTGGCTCACGCCTGTAATCCCAGCACTTTGGGAGGCCGAGGCAGGTGGATAACGAGGTCAGGAGATTGAGACCATCCTGGCTAACAAGGTGAAACCCCGTCTCTACTAAAAATATGAAGTATTAGCCGGGTGTGGTGGCAAGTGCCTATAGTCCCAGCTACTTGGGAGGCTGAGGCAGGAGAACGGCGTGAACCTAGGAGGCAGAGTTTACAGTGAGCCGAGATCGTGCCACTGCACTCCAGCCTGGGCAACGGAGCAAGACTCCGTCTCAAAAAAAAAAAAAAATATATATATATATATATGTATATATATATAAAGAGGAAAGGAGACCAAACTATCTTTTGTGAGCAAAATGATTTACTTAGAAAAATCTAGTTTCATAAGGGAGCTAAGCAAAACAACCAGATACAGGATCAACATACAGAATCAGTAACTTTCATATACCAGCAGTCACAGTTTAAAATAGAAATTTTTAGGCCAGGTGTGGTAGCTCATCCCTGTAATCCTGGCACTTTAGGAGGACAAGGCGGGCAGATTGCCTGAGCTCAGGAGTTGGAGACCAGCCTGGGCAACCTGGTGAAACCCCATCTCTACTAAAAAAATCAAAAAATTAGCCAAACGTGTTGGCACGTGCTTGTAATCCCAGCCACTCGGGAGGCTGAGGCATGAGAATCTCTTGAACCCAGGAGGCGGAGGTTGCAGTGAGCTGAGATTGCGCCGCTGCACTCCAGCCTGGGTGACAGATCAAGGCTCTGTCTCAAAAAAATGTATAGCAAAATAGAAATTTTAAATCCCATTTTATTTTTGCCATAACCCCAAGGAAGATTTTGGCCCAATTTTACAGATGTAAAAACTGGAGTTAGAGATTAACTTGACCAAAATCATCTTATAATTAGCAGAGAATGATTCAAATCTAATCTGCCTGAGCTGAGACCCTGTTGTTTTTAGCATTGTAATACTCCCCTTGTTTCTGTTTTTCAGTGCCTCATATTAGGTTGCACACTTCTTAATTGGACATCTTTTTTTTTTTTTTTTTTTTTTAGACAGGGTCTTGATTTGTTGCCCAGGCTGGTCTCGAACTCTTGACTTCAAGCGATCCTCCTACCTCAGCCTCCCAAAGCGCTGGGATTACAGGCATGAGCAGCTGCACCCAGCTGGACATCTTTTTAGTAACAGGCATTGACATTGAGTCAGAGTCAAACCCAGAGGCAAGAGTGTTTTTAGAGGGTACATTTGCAGGTGGCAAGGGCTGTGCTCCCTGCATCATAGTGCACAAGACCTCCCAGTGTCAGCTGGGGCCAGATGGCAATGCCAGCCTCAGTGTCCACAGCAGGAGACATTAAACGCCCACTCTGACCTGCTCTCTCAGGATGCTGCAGTCATGCCTTCTAGGAGCCTGAAGTCCCCGAGCACAGAGTAGTCACAGGGGACCTCTGCTTTTGTTCTTCAAAGCCCTAACAGTTCTTAGACCCCCACTGGAGAGCAAGGGGAGTGTAGATACAGTTGGGAGCATGTGATTGCCAACTCTTTCATTGAAGGTGACAGCTTTCAGATTGGTAGGTTGGTAGGTGTCAGTAGCTTGTGCACAGAAATAACAGAGAGATGTTTAAGAATCTTGCTTGTGTATTAGGTATGTGCATACCTCAGGTGGGCTGCTTTTCTGCAGCCCACGGAAACCAGGGCAGAGTTATAGGAGAGCCAGTTCAGAGATGCATGAGGGTAAAAGGAGATTTTTTTTCCCCTTTGCCTTTCTTGGAGATGCCCTGGTAGTACATTCCTTTTGTTTGTAGGTCACACTAGCTGCTTTGTAAGAATCATCTGTTAGTATCCATCTGAAATAGCCTTGGCTTCCAATGGAATCTTCTGGGAGTTCACACAACCCTGAACAGCTGGGCCTGGAAGACTGCAGGCTCGGCTAGGACGCAACCTCAGCTCTGCCCTCAGGAGGCAGTAGACTGTGGACATGCCTCTCGAGGTCTTCTGGCCTTCTTGCTTCACTGTAGAAATTCGTCATCGGATAAGGCCTTTCTCAGTCTCACATCCTCTGACAAATGTCTGGGGAGCTTTGCACTGGACTGTGCAGGGAGAGAGGGTTGGGGAGGTGGGATGGGAATATCGGAAGGTAGCATTTCTGATCGACTAATGAGTCCTAGGAAAAGCCGGATGTGCCTCATTTCTCAGAAGGACTTTCTACACATTGTTAACCCAAACGTGGGTCACAGAAAATAGGCTGAGTTAGGGTGAACAGATGACTAACACAGTGGTGACCGTGGTGTGTTAAATGGGCTTCTGAGAACTAAGTACTGAGAGCTTATTACAATGTTCAACACAAGGGTAACGTCTAACCTAATAGATGACTGTAACGTGGCTGTTGGATAAGAATTTAACTCTTGAGATTTGAATCACACTGAAAGGCCCTGATTACTCATTTGAGAGGTATTTATTGAGATCTGTAGTAACCTTTGTACTGTGAGACATCATCTCATCTCCTGGGTTTGTATACAGCAGGGTGTACCTTGTGACTTGGAGAAGTTGTGTTTTGTGTTAATCTCAACAAAATACCTCTTAGCATAGGAGTTGGAAGTGGACTTACCTGGGTGTGAGAGGCAGCAGTGTGTGGGGCCTATTAGAAATCTCCCTGGGCTTTGTGGTCAGGGAGGCTGCATTTCAGTCCCAGCTCTGCCAGTGACTCTGTGCTGCCATGGCCTGGATTCACCATCTCTCAGAGTCCCTTAGTGCCAGTGTGTGACATGGAGATAGTGTTTTACCTGTGACCTGCTGGCCATGCTGAGGAACCGTGTCCACAAGTAGCTCAGGGCCTGGCACACCATAAGCACTCACACATATGACACCAAGAAGAGTTGTTTGTGAGGAAGAGGAGGGAACCTGGGGAGGAGTAAGGGGTAGAGAGAAGCCAGGAGTGTGGTGCCTGTGGGACTGCTTTGGAAGGAATCCAAAGTGAAGGGAAAGTGCACCCAAGTGACAAACCCAGTGTATTCTGGCTTAAGTTACAAAAGAGAATTGGTGTCATCATTGGGACATCCTCGAGTGGATCAGGATTCAGGCTTGGCTGGATCCAGCAGCTCAAAGGGACTAAGGGTGGCTTCTCTTGCTCCCATCCTCAGACAAGTCCTTTCCCCACACCCGTGCCAGGATTCAAGGCTTATAGGACCCTTAGATCTTGATTACAGAAATGGAGACAGCTGCTTTTCTGACCGCTCTGTCAAAAGTCTCTCTATATTGCTTCGGAGAGCACCGTGTGTTCATATTTAAATTAGTCACCATGGCTTGGGGGATCAGAAGCAGGCATCAGCCATGCATGGCATAGACCAAACCCAAGTAGAGAAACATCCAGGAGGGTTGGGTCTCCAGAGGGATGCTGCACATGTGGACCAAGGTGTAAAAACTAACAATGCTTATGTTGCATAACGGAAATATGGGTGTGTTTTTCCTAAATTCTTGTAGTGCTATTTTTCTAAGTATGTACTACTTTATAAATGAGAGGAGGATAAAAAGAACTTTTGTAAGTCTATTTGTTTTGCCCTTGTCCCTAAAATGATTTATGATAGCTAACAAAAACATGTAAAGTGATAGATAAGTCAGGGTATGGTGGCTCATGGCAGTAATCCCAGCATATTGGGAGGCCAAAGCAGGAGGATCACTTGAGCCCAGGAGTTCAAGACCAGCCTGGGCAACTTGGCAAGACCCCCGTCTCTACAAAAAATACAAAAATTAGCCAGGGGAGGTGGTGCACACCTTTTGTCCCGGCTACTCAGGAGGCTGAAGCAGGGGGATCACTTGAGCTGTGTTCATGCCACGGCACTCCAGCTTGGGTGACAAAGCAAAATCCTGTCCCAAATACATAAATAAATACATTTAAATATATATATATAAGCAAATGAGATGAGGGGAATATACAAGTAAGAAACAGTAGCCAAAGGAAAGTTCCTGTAGATTTGCAAGAAAGAGAGCATCTAGAGATCAGAAAAAGCCTTTTCTTTTCATCTGTTTAGTTGGGGAATGGTAGAGGGTGGAGAGATATGTCACTCTAAGCAAGCAGAAGGAAGGGTAGGGATTCTGGGGGTCCTGGTTTTAAAGATGGTTGCCAGCTGCATCTAACAAGGCCCCTGGATAGCCCCTGGGCCCAGAGGGTTGTGGAGTATGACCACCACCTGGGGTCGCCTGGCCTGCTCCGTTGTGTCTCAGGTGGGAGTATTAGTCTATTTTCTCGCTGCTGATAAAGACATACCGGAGACCGGGCAATTTTCAAAAGAAAGAGATTTAATTGGACTTACAGTTCCGCATGGCTGGGGAGGCCTCACAATCATGGCAGAAGGCAAGAAGGAGCAAGTCACATCTTACGCGGATGGTGGCAGGCAAAAAAAGAGCTTGTGCAGGGGAACACCTCTTTTTAAAACCATCAGATCTGAGACTTATTCACTATCCCGAGGACAGCACGGGAAAGACTTGCCCCAGTGATTCACTTACCTCCCAGCAGGTCCCTCCCACAAATTCATGATGAGTTTTGGTTGGGGACACAGCCAAACCATATCAGGTGGCATACTGGGTGCCTGTGGGATCTGCTTGTACAGTGCGCACTGATAGCTAGTCATCTTCCAAAGACATGGTTACGGAGACTCCAGTCTTAACTTGACATCTCTACTGGGCAAAACAGCTCTGTACTCACCCTTCACAGAGGTGGCCTCTGTTTTTCTATGCAGTCATCCATCTCACTTCCAGTTTAAAGTGACCTCCAAGTCTTGCTCCCAACCCCAAAGATACAAAATTTATTCTTGGAAATCCAGTACTCAAGATACCCCAGCCAGCGGTATCCTTACCTCTGAGACTCTCCCAGGTGGAGATTTCCCCCCTCCATATAAACACGTGGGTTTCATTTTTGCCTGTGTGCGTCTTCCCTGCTTGCCATAACACCTCACAACCAGGGCCACAGATGGGATAACCATTCTTTTATTTATGTTTTGTTGTTGTTGTTGTTGTTTGAGATGGAGTCTTGCTCTGTCACCCAGGCTGGAGTACAGTGGCTCAGTCTTGGCTCACTGCAGCCTCCGCTTCCCGGGTTCAAACAATTCTCCTGCCTCAGCCTCCCGAGTAGCTGGGATTATAGGCACCTGCCACCATGCCTGCCTAATTTTTGTATTTTTAGTAGAGACAGGGTTTTGCCATATTGGCCAGGCTGCTCTTGAACTCCTTGATCCGCCCGCCTTGGCCTCCCAAAGTGCTGGGATTACAGGCATGAGCCCCCGCGCCTGGCCAGGGTAACCATTCTTGATCAAACTAGAACACAAACCTTTGGGGAGCCTGGTATATCCAGCCTTTCCCCCCGCACCCAGTCACTATTCCCGCATTTAAGAAAAACCTACCTTTCCAAGGTCTGGTGGCTGGGCTTCTCTGCCTGTTGAACCAGCCACATTGTGTTTAGACAATCTGGCCATTCAGGGGTCCTCCTGTTGTAGCCAAGACAAACTCAAGATTTTGGGAAGAGCAGCAAATTGCCACAACCAGGGAATAGCTAGTATTTGAATAGTGCATGTCAGGGTTTGCTGCGTGGGGTTTTTGTTGTTGTTTTTAAATTGACTCTTGGTTACCTCCCTCTACATAGACAGCTACAGACAGTTCTTCTAATTCCTCTCAGAAGAGAGAGCAACCTACTCGGACAATCTCCTCTCCCACATCCTGTGAGCACCGGAGGATTTATACCCTGGGCCACCTCCACGACTCATACCCCACGGACCACTATCACCTCGATCAGGTGAGCAGCAGCCCTGTTCCTCTGAGGGCATCAGGGTGGTGCCTCTGATTCTGGAATGGCCTCTTTCCCCTCCTATTCAGCCAAATTCCATGACCACAGGCCTCTCCTGCTCCTGCCTTTACCCCCACTTCATATTGAAAGTGGCATTGGTGGTGGCACCTCAGCCTCATCCAGTGTTTTCTGTGTGCCAGACACCTTGCCAGACCCTTTATATGCTTTATGTGGTTTAATCCTCAGAAACTGCCCCACAAGGCAAGTCTTCAGCCTCCCCAGGTTATAGATGAGGAAGCTGAGGCTTAAAGAGGTGGAGTATCTGATGGAACGAGATTCAAATCCAAGCCTGTTCTCACCCAGGGGGCTACACTGCGTCCTGCATTCCTCTGTCCAAAGGGCCTCCCGGCTTTGTGTGGAAGCCCAGAGCCACAATCAGGACTAAGGAATGCTGCACACTTGGCTCGAGCCCCCAGCCTTACAGGCTACAGGCCCAGTCTTGCTCAGGCGGATGTAGCTGGAGCTCAGAATTCGGTAGTTCGACAAATATTTACCAAGTGGCTGCTTTGCAGAGCAAGTTCCCAAATCATGGGGCATGGACTGGTGCCTGTGTGGGGTGCTGTGGCCACTAGGCTGCTTTGAAATGAGAAAAAAGGGCAGTGAGTTGTTTTGTTTTGTTTTTAAACATAAAACTAGATTTATTTGACTCTTTTTAAAAAAATTATTTTAGATTGTGCTTCCTAATATTTTGGGATTAAAATGTCCTATTTAAAAATCACATTATTGGCCAGGTGCAGTGGCTCATGCCTGTAATCCCAGCCCTTTGGGAGGCCGAGGCAGGTGGATCACAAGGTCAGGAGATCGAGACCATCCTGGTTAACACGGTGAAACCCCGTGTCTACTAAAAATACAAAAAATTAGCTGGGTGTGGTGGCGGGCGCCTGTAGTCCCAGCTACTCGGGAGGCTGAAGCAGGACAATGGCGTGAACCCAGGAGGTGGAGCTTGCAGTGAGCCAAGATTGCGCCATTGCGTCATCGCAACAGAGCGAGACGCTCTGTTGCGTCTCAAAATTGTTGCGTCCATCTCAAAAAATAAATAAATAAATAAATATCACATTATGCTAGCAGTAGATGGAAATTAACTTTTTTACTTTCCTTACTGTCCAAAATAAAGAATTAGTAAAGCCCGTGTCAGTTTCCGAGATTTGTTTTGAAATCCTTCTGAAATCATGATTTTCAAAAATCTAGGCAACTCTGATACCAAGAATTTGACAGGAATTAAGGTAAAATGTGTGGGACATGGCCCTGCCCTCTGGTAGGAAGTGATGGGTAAATCTAATAAGCGCATGATCAAGTCTGTAACAATATGATAATGACTGTGATGGCGAGAGGTATCAAGTGCATCCTGTGAGCAAGGCTGTGAGCTGACACCCTCTGTAGATTGTTTCTCTTCATTCTCAAAACAGTCCTATGCAGTTCGACAGAAAGGGAACCTGAGTCTTAGGTACTAGCTAGAAAATGTCAGCATTTGACTGCAGTGAGTCACTCCAGAGCCACGTTCCTCAACCCCTGAAAAACCTTCATGCCCAAAGGACTTCGAAAGCAAGAAGTCTCAGTTCTTTGCCTCCACTGAGAGGCCCTGGGTGAGCCAGGGTTATATGCATGTAATTAATAAATATTTATTCAATGTCTGCTGCTCTGGACAAGGCAGGGTTGCAGCCTGTAGCAGGACTAACTGCAGAGAAAAGCCTCTTCCACCCTGAGGGAGAATGCAGCTTAGATTTGCAGGTTTCTAGAGGGTGTGGCTCTTGGTCTGGCCACTCACTATTTGTGAGATCCTGGCAGGAGTGAAACTTCAGTTTCCGGAGCCTTCACTCTATCCTTCTCCTGTCCGCATCTCACCAGATGACATGGTGAGCTACTGTTTCCTAGCGTCCCCTGTCTCTTGAAGGAGACACCCACAGGGAGAAATGCATCTCCTATTGTGATCCTTTGTGGACATATTATGCACATATGGATAATGAAGTTTCATAAAACAGGACTTACCTTCTCACATGTATTGCACTCCAGTGTCCTTATTCTATTTCAATTTTTAAAAAGCCAGCCTTACAAAAGAGAACATACCATACAAAAACAGGCAAAACTAATGCAGGCCTTTAGAAGTGAGTGTAGCCCTCACGCTGGGGCTAGGAGGTCCCTGAGGGAGGCGGAAGATACTCTGGGGCACAGGTCCTGTTCTGCCTCTTGATCTGAGTGTGCCATGCTCCTGAGAACGCATCACACTGTGCCCTTGCCATGTGCACACTCCCCTGCCTGTATGGCAGTGCGTCACCAGAAAGGGAAAATACTGCTGGTCTCAACCCATGAAATTGATTTCCTGGCCCATTAATGGATTGAGACTCTATTTGAAATACATCTCTGACTGGGCGACAGGATATTCAGTAATTTCAGGAGGAGTCTGTTTCTTCACGGAGCATCGTGATGGAGTTATCGAGAAAGGTGCATTTTGGACGGCTAGGGAGGGAGAAGGTGGGGTGTTTTTTTGTTTGTTTGTTTTTTGGCCGCTGCTGTAAAATAATGTCTCCTCTCCTACGGGACAGCCGATGCCAAGGCCCTACCGCCAGGTGAGCTTCCCGGACGACGACGAGGAGATCGTGCGCATCAACCCCCGGGAGAAGATCTGGATGACGGGGTACGAGGATTACCGGCACGCACCCGTCAGGGGCAAGTACCCGGACCCCTCGGAGGACGCGGACTCCTCCTACGTGCGCTTCGCCAAGGGCGAGGTCCCCAAGCATGACTACAACTACCCCTACGTGGACTCCTCAGACTTTGGCCTAGGCGAGGACCCCAAAGGCCGCGGGGGCAGCGTGATCAAGACACAGCCCTCCCGGGGCAAGTCGCGGCGGCGGAAGGAGGACGGAGAGCGCTCGCGGTGCGTGTACTGCAGGGACATGTTCAACCACGAGGAGAACCGCAGGGGCCACTGCCAGGACGCGCCCGACTCCGTGAGAACTTGCATCCGCCGGGTGAGCTGCATGTGGTGCGCGGACAGCATGCTCTATCACTGTATGTCGGACCCCGAGGGAGACTATACAGACCCTTGCTCGTGCGATACTAGCGACGAGAAGTTTTGCCTCCGGTGGATGGCTCTTATTGCCTTGTCTTTCCTGGCCCCCTGTATGTGCTGTTACCTGCCCCTTCGGGCCTGCTACCACTGCGGAGTGATGTGCAGGTGCTGTGGCGGGAAGCACAAAGCGGCCGCGTGACTCAGTTTCCCTCCCTTCTCCCTCCATCCGCAGCCACAGGGGAACTCGTCTCTTACATACTCTCATCTTCTCCCCCGCTCCCTTCCACTCCAAGGAGCGAGGAGGGCAAGCGGCCTCCCAGCTCCCTGGTACCTTGAGGCACCATTCCAGCCAGGGACGCTGCCGGGTAGACTCTCCACTCCCCCTGCCGCCCACACTGCAGCAGCCACATCCATACACACACGCTCGCACAGTGTTCTGAGGAAGGAACCTTCGCCACAGACTCCTGTACTATTAACAATCTGTAACCAAGCTAACTGTCTCATCCATGTGTTGATTTCCTGTTTCCTCCTCCCCCGCCTCTTCCAGTTCAAAGGAGTCTGCAATTGGAACTGCTGATTTTCGGTGGGTTTTGTAGTTGATTTTTCCAAGAGCGTCGAAGACTCTCTTTCTCTTGGTTCACCTTGCCTGTCGCTAGCAAGCATCTGGTTCAGCGGAAATGGGATGTGAGAATGATGAAACCCGACAGAAGTATTTCAGCCTGCAGTCAGTTATTATGTATAGGAGGTGAGCTAGTTAACAAACTTGTACCACAAAACAATATCGCTTTAACTTTTCTAAAGCCAAATTTCCCATGTAAGCTGCAGTTTCTATCTTTAGCCCATCATCATTTTCTGCCCCCCCAAAATCTGTTGAAATGATTCACTGATGCAAAACATTCACCCGTAATAGACTGAGAATTGAGCCTTAACTTCAGATTAACTTGTGAGAATCAGGAAAATTCCTTCAACTGCATTGCATCCTCTTGGACCAGGGCTAGAATGGGGATTTCAGGTTTCTGTGAGCCTCCCCATTACCCCTAAAGTAGAACATTTTTTAAATTGTGTTGCCACCACTTCTAAAAATTTAGCAATATTAGAATAGGATACTAGTGAAGTAAGAAATTTTGCTTGTTGTTTTGCAAACCAAATAGTTTCCTCAAACACAAATCAGTGTTTCCACGAACAAGTTCCAATTGAGAAACACTAAGGTTATGGTGAATAAAACCATAGGGAGCTTCTTCCCCCCAACCCCTGGCTATTTTATATTAATGGGGAGAGGGGATTTTTAAATGTCATAAATTTGAAGAGTGGTGGGTTGCATTTTCTTCATTGGTTTATGTTTTCGTTTCATTTTGGACTCAATTTCACATCACCAAATTCCTCATTTATACTTGGGGAAAAAACAAGGCCATATGTAAAAACCCTTCCAATGCCTAAGTGTCTTTCTCCTGCAACTCCAAACCCAGACTCGCCACTTTGGGTGCACAGGTGGTTAGGTCAGCCAACTGGTTCTGCCTGTCGCCTTGCCACGGAGGAGGCTTCTAATTAGCTGGAAAAGAGTATTTTTCTAATACGTTGCAAGGATTAGCCAAATCTTCTTATTGAAGAAAGAAGAAAAGTGAAGAGTGGTTACCTATACCTAGCATAGTACAATCAGAACCTCGTGGAGACCACCGGGGACAGGCTTGTGGACGCCGGCTGTTCTTCCCGCCACGATCTTTCTGTGGTAGCGGCCAGCAGAAGACATGGCCTGCTCCCCACTCCCTTTCCCCACTCCTTCTTTATTGCACACAGGACACCAGTCTTCAAGGAAAGGGACTTTTTTCCAGTCTGCCAATCATATTGGGAAAGTGCTAGCTGTGCTCACCTTCATGGGGCTGTTTCCAGCTCGTCCACAAGCTCATCGCGTTTCTTTAGTAGATTACCAGTGTAAATACCCAGTGTGCTTATGAGTCAGTTAGTAGACGTCTTCATTCATTGGAGTAACTGGTTTAGGCTTTCCAGTTTGGAAAAGGAGCAGAGAGCTGTCCATCTGGATTGATGGAAGAAAAGAGAACCTCATCCATGCCTGGAGAACATCTAGAAAACCTTCAGCCAGCCTCCAGTGCTGTCGAGAGACCACCTTCCCCCGACCCGGAGGCACTTCCTTGGGGTCTTTCTCTAGGGTCTCTTCTCTACAAAGCACAACACTAATGTTCGTTTCCTTAGACCTCAGTTCAAGTGCCCCTATTTATTTCAATAAGAACGCACATATCCCAGCTGTTTTTTGTTTGTCACCTCTATTTAGTTGTTACCTGTTTCTCTCTTCTTTCACCCCTTGTCCTTTTCCACCCTTTTAAGAGTTATGCTAGCAGATCTTACTCCACGTATACTTTTTGGTTTGTGAAGGCATCGGTTAAGGGCACAAAGACAGCCATGGGGACATTTATGTAAATACGTCTCTAATTGCCACACTGCAGCTGAACAGTGTGTAGTATTTTCCCAGTCAGCTTTGCCATACTGACGTCAATCATTTGAGAGAAATTATTCAGATTTTATTTTTGTATCTGTGGTAACAAAACATTAACCAAAAGATTTTCTGTCCAGAAGCCTCCCCGACCCCCCAAGCTATTTGCTCACATTAACAAATTAAAGTGCCTGAAGCATAATTCATTCTTTACCTGTATACTAAAAACCCTGTTGTATTGATTTTTTTATAATAAGCCTTTTTACCTCTGTGTAAAAAATATATATACAAGTGTATGATGTACATTTTAGTTCTTAACTTTTTTTTATGGTTTCTAATATGTATGACCAATGTAGCTATTGCTTTAAAATGTACCGTGTAAATATAAACACATCCTATCAGATCGCTGGCTTTGGGGTATTTGTCTGGCAGGAGACGAGGTGATGCTAGAGCATTGGCAGATCTTGGAGTTCCCGCATACAGGATGGGACAGGGCTTCCTGTGCCGAAGGACATGTGGACACCGGTCTGTTTTTTCAAGGCCCTTTCCTCCTATGGTTATGTCATATTCCCAAGGGGAGACTGCAGCTCCTTGGGCTCGGATGCCTCAGTGAAAGGAAGGCTGCAGGCCACCGCCCAGGAACACCCCCTCTTCCTAGGCCTGGCTTCCCCAACGAGCGCTCCTCAGAGGGAACAGCTGTACTTCCTCTAAGTTGTTTTCCACTGATCCCTGCTGAACCTCAGGGATATATGTGTGTGTGTGTGTGTGTGTGTGTGTAGTTTGGAGGACAATTGCTCGCAGAAAACAATTGTTAACACTGCAAGATGCTTGGTCTTCTCCGAGCAGCTCTCTTTGGCCCACTTTCCTTTCCAAATGGACACTTTGGATGCTCCAGAGCTACAGTGACAATCCCCAGGAGGAAATAAAGTATGAGGTCTTCTCAGGGTCACAGAGAAAAGTTTCTCTAGAGAAAGGAGTAGGGCCCTTAAAAGGAGATATATAGGAGGGGCCTTGCGTCTTAGTGTTAACGTTTCAGTTTTAACTCTTCCTAAAGGGGGTGATTTTCGCAAGCCACTGGCAAAGGTGAGAAGCGTGGAGAGATGTTGGAAGTTAGGAAGGGAGGGGAGGACTTGGAGGAGTGGGGAGAGAGTCCTACGAGCTCTCTTGCCCTCATGCTCCCTGCAAGACAGGGCCCTCCTGTCATCCCTGTGTCACAGTTGAGCAACTGAAGCTTAGAAAGGGTGAGTAACAGGTAAACTGCGGTCCCAGGAGGCAAGGACTGAACCAGGCTGAGCTGGGCTAGCCAACTGCAGAGCCCAGGTCCTTACCAGGCCTCACTCTGATGCCTCTGTTCCTTCCTTCCCTGCTGGTGGCCTTGACAAGTGGGCGACAGTCAAGAGCCTTATCCTGTCCGTCTGGTTCTCTGGGGCGCCCTCAGGCTGCCTCAGGTATAGTTTGTCTTTGGTGTCCTATGTGCTAGGCCGGAACTGGGCATACCACCAACGTCATGTTTAACTTTCTGTGGAATGCAGGATTATTTTCCACCTTACAAGTGAGGAAGCACACATGTAAAGAAACAACAGTAACCCTCAGTATCCTTGGGGGTTGGTTCCAGGACCCCCTGCAGATAGAAAATCCACAGATGCTCAAGTCCCTGATATATTTGCATATAACCTATACACATCCCACATCCTCCCTCTTGTATCCTTTTTTTTTTTTTTTTTTTTTTTTTGAGACAGGGTCTCACTCTTTTGCCCAGGCTGGAGTAGTGGTGTGACACTGCTCACTGCAGCCTCGCCCTCCCACTTCCTGTATACTTTAAATCATACTTATAATACCTAATACAATGTGAATAGTTGTTATACTGTATTGTTTAGGGAATAATGACAACAAAAAGTCTGTACATGTTCAACCATCCCTTTTTTTTTTTTTTTTTTGAGACAGGGTCTCACTCTGTCACCCTTGCTAGAATGCAGTGGCACAATCATGGCTCACCGTAGCCTTGACCTCCTGGACTCAAGTGATTCTCCCACCTCATCCCCTCGAGTAGCTAGGACTACAGGTGCACATCACCATGCCCAGCTAACTGTTTTTAAAATTTTCATAGAGATGGAGGTCTCACTGTTGCCCAGGCTGGTCCTGACCTCCTGGGCTCAAGAGATCCTCCCACCTCAGCCTCCCAAAGTGCTAGGATTACAGTCATGAACCACCATGCCTGGCCCTTTCTTTGTTTTGTTTTTTCTTAACCTCTATTAAAACACTTTAATGATTTTTTTTTTTTTTTTGAGACTGAGTTTCGCTCTTGTTGCCCAGGCTGGAGTGCAGTGTTATGATCTTGGCTCACTGCACCCTTCGCCTCCCGGGTTCTAGTGATTCTCCTGCCCCAGCCTCCCGAGTAGCTGTAATTACAGGCACCCACCACCACACCCGGCTAATTTTGTATTTTTAGTAGAGACAGGGTTTCACCATGTTGGTCAGGCTGGTCTCAAACTCCTGACCTCAGCTGATCCACCCACCTTGGCCTCCCAAAGTGTTGGGATTACAGGTGTGAACCACCATGCCCAGCCTAAATGAATATATTTTCGATGTGAGGTTGGTTGAATCCACAGATGCAGAAAACATGGATACAGAGGACCGACTACACCTAACTCCATAAAGGTCACTGGACAGCCTTTCTGCCATTACTAGCCATTAGTTCTTGGGCAAGTGACTTCACTTTTCTGAGTTTTCTCAGATTTAACAAGTGGGATAATACCTACCCTCAGCTGGCGTGAAGGTTAAATGATATGCTTTAGTTACAGTGGGATACGCGGCAGGTGCCCCAAAAATGCTAGTTCCTTTCTCAGTCCCTTTTTTATTCTGAGGCCCTGAGGAAACATCAGGAACTCGAGAGAACAACCTCTTTCAAGGCACAGAAGGCTGAAGCGCATTATCAATATTTTGTGAGTATTCAGATCTACATCCTGTGTGTTGAGATTTCTATTTCTTAACTTCTATTTGATCTGAATTTGATTTCAGTTTCTTGCTGACCCCTCCAGGTATGTTCACGGCTCCAAGGACGGCTGCAGAAGTGCACTAGGCTGGCTGGGTTTCTGGGAGCCAATGCATCCAACTGGTAAAAAGTCGGTGGCCTCTGTGGGAGCGGTTTTGCCGAGAGGGCAGGGTCCTGCTCAGTGGCACTTGCCCTGGGTCAGAGCACTGTCTCCAGAGTACTGCCTGCCTGAACCTCCCACCCCGCTTCTCTGGCCTTTGGGGTCGCCTCCTGCAAGTCACGCCTCTGCCCTTCCTCCCTGCTGCTGCCCTGATGCTGGTCCACTACCCACTTCCCTGAATGGTGGACACCCCCCAGAAAATCAGGACACTTCCCAGGGGAAAAAGTATTGTTAGAGGAGCTCTATTTTACAGGACTCACAGGCTGGGTTTTGTTGGTTATGTATGGTGGCATTGGAGCAGGCAATCACAGGGCCATCTGTGTGAATGGCGGGGGGCGGCGGGTGTGGGGAGGAGGCTTGTGAAAGTGCCCGCCAATGCGGGCGTCCTCACTGGAAGCCCGTTGGTCTTTCCGATTCGTGGGGTGAGATGGTTAGAAAAACCGCTCTTCCTTTGTTTAGAACTGAACTAGGTGCATGGAATGAAGGGCGATGACCCTGTTAACATCTTGTAGAACCAGATACCAGTTGTAACTGTGCAAATCAGGGCCTGCCCCATCTCCTCAGCTGGAGCAGCCACTGGTGCTATTGGTGCCGTGGTGGCAAGCTGAGCTCCTAAAGGGCACTGTTGGGGTCAGGGAAAGCATATATATTTATAAAGGAGGAAAAAGACAGTTATTATGTGATAATCATACCTGGTACCCTTTCCCCCTCATTATGTCTTTTTTTTTTTTTTTTTTTTTTGAGAAGGGGTTGTGATTATAGAAGTAACATATGTAGTTATTAAAATGTCATACAGGCCAGGTGCAGTGGCTCACACCTGTAATCCCAACACTTTGGGAGGCCGAAGAGGGTGGATCACTTGAGGTCAGGAGTTCGAGACCAGCCTGGCCAACATGGTGAAACCCCATCTCTACTAAAAATACAAAAATTAGCCAGGCGTGGTGGCGCATGCCTGTAATCGCAACTACTCAGGAAGCTGAGGCACAAGAAATGCTTGAACCTGGGAGGCAAAGGCTGCAGTGAGCTGAGATCAAGCCACTGCACTCCAGCCTGGGCAACAGCGCAAGACTCTGTCTCTAAATAAATAAAATAAATAAACAAAATGTCATACAATATAAAAATACCAGTCTCCTTGTTGTTTTGCCGGGGCTGCCATAACAAAATACCACAAACTGGGTGGCTTAAACAATAGAAATTTGTGGTCCCGCAGTCTGGAGGCTGGAAGTCCAAAGTAGGGTGTTGCAGGGCTACCAGGGCAGGATGTGCTCCAGGCCTCTCTCCTTGGGTTGCACATCTTCTCCATCTTTTCCAGGCCTGTTCTCATAGTCTTCCCTCTGTGCATGTCTCTGTGTCCAAATGTCCCCTTCTTAGAAGGATAGCAGTCATACTGGATTAGGGCCCACTCTGATGACCTGATTTTAACTTGATTATCTCCAAATAGATATGTTATCTCCAAATAGTCACATTATGAGGTTTTGGAGGTTAGAATTCCAACATTTGAATTTTATTGGGGAGTAGAGAGGGGGACACAATTCAACTCCTGACATTCCTCTGTCACACAAAAGGTAACCACTCTGTGTCCTTCCGGACTTTTTTCTACGCATTTATACACAGATGTATGTGTGTGTATATTTGTGTGTGTGTAGACATGTGTGTTTTCCCTTTGGAGGGGAACTAAAATAGGGTCATGTATTCTACCTATATTTATTGCTCTGAAACCTGTTTCTTTTGTTTTAATTAAAAATATATCCTGGACATCTTTGCATGTGAATACATACAGATTTACCTTATCCTTCTTAACAGTTTCATGTGAAAAAACTTTTTTATCCAGTTAGAAAAAGGTAAGATAACAGTCCAACCATTCGGTTAAATGGATATATGTCTCATCCATTTCCTTGAGTTCTCCAATGAATTCAGAGTAAATTCCTTGAGTGTTCTCTCCTCTTAAGGGTGTAAGGCATTCCCATTAATGTCCAAAGTCAGCAGTGAACTCAGCATTTTTAATCTTCTCAATGAATATGAGTTGACTGGAAGGGCAAGAGGATTTTGTACCCAGGAAGAATACAAAAGTGATTTTTATTTTCTGAGTTTTGCATAACCCAGAATGTCTTCTTGTTGCATGCACACACACCCAGTGACTTGGTGGAGTACAGAATCCTTGGCCAACATTTCCCTCTGAACGTCCTATGTAGATGACCTTTGTTTCTTGGCATTTACTGTTGTGAAAAAGACCTGTGTGAGTGTTGACCAATTTTTGTTCATCAGTAATGGTTTTTTAAACCTGGATCTTGTCATTAAACCCTTTGGCTTGTGTATGGCATTAATTTTCCCTGAAGCTCAGTGAGCCCTTTCATATACAGAATCAGATTTTTAACTCAGAATTTTTTTCTTGTATGTCTTTGATGACTTCTTCCTTTTTTAATGTTTTTAAAAATTATTTTTGTAGAGACAGGGTTGCACTATGTTGCCCAGGCTGGTCTCAAACTCCTCGGCTCAAGCGATCCTCCTACCTTGGCCTCTCAAAGTGCTGGGATTACAGACGTGAGCCACCATGCCTGGCCTTCAATGATTGCTCCTGCTCCTCCTTACAGTTCAAGTTTCTTCCCTTGGGTTACGTAATTCATAGATTGACTCTCCAGTCTTCCATATCTATTGTATTTGCTCATCATTTGCATCTTGCCCTTTTATTAAATTACACTCTTAACTTTGTCCTCTTTAAAATGATTTTTTTCCTTTTTTTTCTTTTTTTTTTTTTTTTTTTTTTTTGCTATAGTACTCTTTTTCAAAGAGTGGTCTGCAGAGAGACACCTGAGAATCCCTGAGGTTAAAATCATCTTAATAAGACGGTGTTTGATTTTTCCACTGTGTTGACATTTACATTGATGGTGCAGAAACAATGAAGGGTAAAACTTAGCGCTAGTCAAAGCGGACTACCAAATTGTGCTAGTCTAATCATTGCATGTTCTTAGAAAAAAATGCCAGTTTCACTTAAGAATGTACTCGATGAAGCAGGCCCGGGGCAGTGGCTTACACCTGTAATCCCCACACTTTGGGAGGCCGAGGCGGGCGAATGGCCTGAGGTTGGGAGTTCGAGACCAGCCTGACCAACGTGGAGAAACCCCATCTCTACTAAAAATACAAAATTAGCTGGGCATGGTGGTGCACGCCTGTAATCCCAGCTACTCCGGAGGCTGAGGCAGGAGAATTGCTTGAACCTGGGAGGTGGAGGTTGCAGTGAGCTGAGATTGCGCCACTGCACTCCAGCCTGGGCAACAAGAGCAAAACTCTGTCTCAAAAAAAAAAAAAAAGAATGTACTTGATGAAGCAATAAATATGATTACTTTTAATACATATTGACCCTTGAGTTCACATCTTCTTAATATTTTGTGTGACTAAATGGAATATATATGTACAGCACTTCTGTTGCACAGTTAAGTATTGTTGTCTTGAAGTAAAGCTTTTGTGCAACTGTTTTGAGTTGCAAGCTGAAGTAGCTGCTTTTGTCATGGGACACCACTTTTACTTGAAAGAGTGACAGACTGTCATTATGGTTATGTTGTATGGTTATTCAGGAAGGGGTATTTGGCATACATTTTCTCAAAAAAAATTAGCAAAATGAGCCTATTACTTCAAAGAGACAACAGACAGTTTTGTTGTCAGTGACAAAATCTGAGCTTTCAAGCAAAAACTGGAATTTTGTGAAATATGTATCTGCTACTGTTGGCTTGACAATTTCCCAATAGACTTTTTTTTTTTTTCCGTGAAATTGGTGGTGATATTAAGAAATGCAATTTTGGCCAGGCACAGTGCCTCACGCCTATAATCCCAGCACTTTGGGAGGCCAAGGTGGGCGGATCACGAAGTCAGGAGTTCGAGACCAGCCTGGCCAACATGGCAAAACCCCGTCTCTACTAAAAGTACAAAAGTTAGTCAGGTGTGGTGGCGGGTGCCCGTAATCCCAGGTACTCGGGAGGCTGAGGCAGGAGAATCGCTTGAACCCAGGAGGCGGAGGTTACAGTGAGCCAAGATCATGCCATTGCACTCCAGCCTAGGAGACAAGAGCAAAGGATATGTGATTTTAAAATATATATTGTATAATGAAAATGATATGTGTCAACTTTCAGATCTGCAGTAGAGTCAATATCTTCCAAATGACCAATGTATTGCTGTTAAAAAATCACGCATGGGTAAAAGATCCATTCAGAGTGAAAGGCCCATAATGAACGTTGGGTTTTTGTTTTAGTATTTTTTGTTTGTTTTGTTTTGTTTCGCTTTGTTTTGTTTTTTTGAGATAGTGTCACTCTGCCGCCCAGGCTGTGGAATGCAGTGGTGTGATCTTGGGTCACTGCAGCCTCTGACTCCCGGGTTCAAGCGACTCTCGTGCCTGAGCATCCCAAGTAGCTGGGACTATAGGCACACACCACCATGCCTGGCTAATCTTTGTATTTTTAGTAGAAACAGGGTTTCCCCCATGTTGCCCAGGCTGGTCTCGAACTCCTGACCTGAAGTGATCCTTCTGCCTTGGCCTCCCAAAGTGCTGGGATTACAGGCGTGAGCCACTGCGCCCAGCCCCCATAATGAATTTTGATGTAACCAAGTGATGTGGTTTTAGATTCCACAACTAACCTTTCTTTTTCCTGGAGACGGAGTTTCGCTCTTGTCACCCAGGCTGGAGTGCAGTGGTGCGATCTCAGCTCACTGCAGCTTCCACCTTCTGGATTCAAGCGATTCTCATGCCTCAGGCTCCCGAGTAGCTGGGATTACAGGCACCTGCCACCACGCCCAGCTAATTTTTGTATTTTTAGTAGACAAGGGGTTTTGCCATGTTGGCCAGGCTGGTCTTGAACTTCCGACCCTAGGTTATCTGCTTGCCTCGGCCTCCCAAAGTGCTGGGATTACAGGCATGAGCCACTGCACCCAACCTCCCACGACTAACCTTTAAGAAACTATCACCTATGAGTTTTGGCAGAGTATCAAAGAAGACTACTTACAAGGATCTCTCAAAAGACTATTAAACTCTCTTCCCTTTTCCAACAACATATCTGTCTAAGGTCAGGTTTTCTTCATATACTTCAATCAAAACAACACATTACAACAGATTGAACTCAGAAGCAGATATGAGAATCCAGCTGTCTTCTATTAATTAAAGGTTTTCAAAATATAAGCCAGTATTTCTGTTCTCTAAAATATTTTTTATTTGGAAAATGTAGTTATTTCTTTCTCTTTTTTTGAAGCAAGGTCTCCCTCTGTCTCCCCAACTGGAGTGTAGTGGTGCAATTGTAGCACACTAACCTCAAACTCCTGGGCTCAAGCAACTCTCCCACCTTGGCCTCCCAAAGTACTGGGATTATAGGCGTGAGCCACTGTGCCCGGCCTCCTTAGTAATTTTTAAGAGTGTACAGAGATCCTGAGAACAAAGTGTGTGGCCTCTTCCTCTCTTTGGTTAACAGGCTGTTTTGTAGTCAATTCTGCTCCCATTCTCTTCAACTGCAGCTTTGACTCTGGTCTTCTATTTTTGGTTACTTTGTATTGCCTTCTTATTTTAGACAGCTCCCTTTGTATCTCTTGTCTTAGACTGTTTTGTCATTCCCCTTCCTTCTTAGGCCAGTTCCGTTGAAGCCATATCTTCTTGTGTCATTCAGAGGACCCTAAATTGCAGTCATCTAAGATGAGCCTCTGTTTCTTGTAGAGTAGTAATGTTCAGAGAGACCTGCTACCTCTGGCCCTTGAGGGCAGTTTTCTCCCCTTCAGGCTCTACTCTCTTTTCTCGGGCCCCTTGTTGGTATTTTTTCCATTGCATGGAGAGCCCTCTATCCAGGCTTGGCCTTGGCCATCAGACAAGGCAAATGCCTTGTCCTAAGCCTCCCAGTTGGGTGCTGGCAGCTTCCGCTTGTGGATCTATGCCCGTCTAGCTCAGATGTTCATGCCTGGTGAGCATTATCTGGGGTATTTCTGAGCCAGCCTACAGTTGGATCTTCTGCTCAGCTCTTAAAATCTCTGATTAAACCAGAGAATCAAATGTAGTTTACATAGCTTCTTTGAGCGGCCACTCTTAGCACCCTCCTCTTTCTACCACGGTTGAAGATACTTCCTCTAGCAATTAAACACCTGAAAAAGATGATGTGTGTCTTCAGCTAGTGCTCTCTCTCTCTCTCTCTCTCTCTCTCTCTCTCTCTCTCTCTCTCCCTCTCTTTGTTGTATGCTGGAAATTGCAGTCTTTGTTGCTTTGGAGAGAGGAGGATAGAGAAGATGAAACTGGGTTCTGTCTGACCTAGACGATAATTCCTGCCCAAGTGGAAGACTATCCACTGACAGAGATTGAGTGAAACAAAACTATTTCCTTCCTTCCTTCCTGGGGCTGTCTGCCCCATTCTGGCTCAGAGGGGGCAACATGAATGGTGTGAAATCCAAGAATGTTCTAAATGCATCCCCAGGACAATGTGATTAGTGAACATTCTGACTGGTTCATGGTCTCATCTTGGTCAGGGAGCTGATGCCAGGTTTCATGTCTCTGTGAGACTTCCCGGGAATCTGAAGGGGATGCCGCGAGGGGTGTCAGGTGTGCCTGCTCTGCTTCTACACTCATCCTCGGGTCCTTGGAATTAATATTTGGGGCTTGTTGCAAAATCCATCCCACGTTTTTTCCTCTTTTGTCGAGCCCGGGTAATAGCTGCCCCTGTCTCATGCTTGCCATGCTCCATCAGTAACTATGGTTGCCTTTTGAGTGTCTTCCAAAAAAGCCTTTTCCCTGCCAAAGGAGAGAAAATCAATCCTGTCTGCCTATCCCTAAAAGCTGACATTGTCGGCTGTCACAGAACCATCCTGTGCAACGTGCAGCGAAGGAGAAAGGTTGAAACACAGGCCTCAGGGCTGTGGTCCCTTTCGAGTCTACCCTCTGGGGCCAGGAAGTTGTGGTGTGGCTCCTGCGTGATGTTTTTGAATGAATGCCTTTGCTTCCTCGCTGGCTTGATGCGACTAACAGAAAAGCCACTTTCAGAATGCCTCGCCTCACCCGGGGCCCAGATATTTACATAGTGGCCTTTCATTCTGCGAACAGTGTGTGCCTCTGCAAATATTTTAGGCCTCCCTGCATGCTTGCGGGCCCCTACGTCCCATTCACCAGCTTTTAAGTTTGTTTTGCAGGCAGGGAGCCACTGAGAGGGAGGCCTGACTCAGAGCACAGGGGGCCCTGCTGTCTGCTGCCGCCGCCTCCTGCCACTGCAGACTTGGCGGGGAAGGAAGCAGTGGGTTTTACAGCTGGTGTTTTTGGTTTAGCAAAAAAAAAAAAAAAAACAGGAGTGAAAGAGAAAAGAATTTTTTAAAAAAATACCTCGCACATGTAAAATGACACTAAATGTAAGTATATGTGCAGTATTTTGGGATGATAGAAATTGCGTGTTTTGCATGATTCATCCTCCCTCTTGATGACAGCAAAGGAGGTTTGCACTCAGCCTCTGGTATTTTGGGAGTTTGTTCCAAATGCTCTGAAAAGAGAGAATGAGAAGGCCCAAGCTCCTCATCCCTTCCTCAGAAGGAGGGTTGTGTCTGGGCTAAATTAGGGCAGCGTGGCATTTGCTTCCTCTCCTCTCATCTGACTGGTAAAGATTTTCATTTTTCTACCAAAAACTGGGTCAGCTGCTCCATGGGTGCAGGGGGAGCAGGATGTGGAGCCAGGAGAGGGCCATGCTTTCCCAAGTCTGACTTGAGCCTAGAAATATGTGCTGGCAGAGCTGGCTGGAAGGCCCGGCCCGGTGCTGACTCCCAGCAGGTGCATCGGGCTTCCGGGACGGGGGCGAGCATCACCAAGGCCAGCGTCCAGCGGCCAGGAACACGCAGTCTTTCTAGGATTCAGCCTCTGCAAGTTACCAAAACATTGTGTGCTGCCTTGAGGCTGACACATACCTTGGCAGGGGCGATGAGGCTTCTGCCCAGAGCTGGGAGTCCCCGAGGGTCAGGCTGACCTCCAGGCTGCAGCTTGGCCTGGAGGAGGGGCCACACGGTGGGTGTGGTGGCCTCTCGGGGCCAATTCAATGTTCTCTTGAAGCACCAGGGCCTAAGAAGCAGGATGATCCAGAAACCAAGTCCACAGTTAGGGAAAATGGGGAGAGGCTCTCAGCTGCTTCCCAGGCCACTGGCTGGCCGGCCCCAGGAACCCCACCTTCCAACCTAACATTTACTGTGAGAGGGGAGGGCTTCCTCACTCCTTGGTCACAGGCAGATTGCAAGTTCGCTGTCGAGGTTAGACAGCCCTCTGTTTAAAAGTGGAATATTATACCTCTGAAATTCAAAACTTCACTTTTCCAAAGCTATGTTAGAAATGCTATGGCAAAATACAACACTGAGTCCAAACACTAAAACGATTAATTCCTTCTTGCCTTCGGAGGCATTTATTTACTCAGCTTAAACTCTACATTTGTTTTGTGAGGTTTTCTGTGTATGTGTGTTTTATTCTACAGTAAGATGGTTAGGAAAAATAAGTGACCCCTGCAGATGAATTAGCAATTGGGTAGCACCTAAAAGCTAATATTGGTCCCCAAATCTACTGTTAACAACCTCCCCACAGACCTGTGGTCATTCCCCTGCTTAAAGCAGCCCATATTTGCCAGCCCCACCAGCCTAGGAGCTTGGCAGAGACACATACTGCTCAAGACTATCCAGGAGACCCCTCCCTGCCATTCCAAGTCCCTTGCAGTTAGGCGTGGCCACGTGAATAATTCTGGCCAGTGGGCTGTAAGTGACCTGGGTGAGACACTTGAGGGTCAGTGTGTGATCTGCCTGCATCCTCCATACCCTGTCCCAGCGATGTGCCCCTCCCCCGGGGCAGTTCTAGAGGCCACACATTGAGGTGGCAAGCCACAAGATGAAAGCAGATTGGGTCACTGAGTCACCATAGGGAGGACAGCTGACAGGGTAGTTCCCTGAGTCGGGGGTGAATGAGTAAGTGAAAAATAAATTTTGGTAATAAGCCAGTACAATTTCAGGTTTGTTTGTTACCACCATATACTATCCTGACTAATAAAAAAAATAGTGGGAATTTATAAAATAGTGACGAGGCCGGTTACAGTGGCTCACGCCTGTAATCCCAGCACTTTGGGAGGCCAAGGCAGGCAGACCATTTGAGGTTAGGAGTTTGAGACCAGCCTGGCCAACATGGTGAAACCCCATCTCTACTAAAAATACAAAAATTAGCCGGGCATGGTGGCAGACGCCTGTAATCCCAGCTACTCAAGAAGCTGAGGCAGGAGAATCGCTTGAACCCAAGAGGTGGAGGTGGCGGTGAGCTGAGATCATGCCACTGCACTCCAGCTTGGGCGACAGACAAAAACTCCTTCTCAAAAAAAGAAAAAGAAGCTGGGCGCGGTGGCTCACGCCTCTAATCCCAGCACTTTGGGAGGCCAAGGCGGGCGGATCACGAGGTCAGGAGATTGAGACCACAGTGAAACCTCGTCTCTAATAAAAATACAAAAAAAAAAAAAAAAAAAATTAGCCGGGCGCGGTGGCAGGCGCCTGTAGTCCCAGCTACTCAGGAGGCTGAGGCAGGAGAATGGGGTGAACCCGGGAAGCGGAGCTTGCAGTGAGCTGAGATTGCGCCACTGCACTCCAGCCCGGGCGACAGAGTGAGACTCTGTCTTAAAAAAAAAAAAAAGAAAGAAAAAGAAAAAGAAATAGTGACAAGGACACTAACCACTGCCTGCTACCGGCAGGGGAGGCATCACTCATTGGTACTGTACCCACTCCCCTGGGCCTAGAGAGGGCATCAAGATCTTCTTGAGCCTTAGTAACAACCAGAGACGAGACAAACCTCTGTTGAGCAGGGCTGCTAGAGCCAAGGTCCTCCCCACCTTCTGTGTGACCTTGGGCAAGCTACTTCAACTCTCTGGACTTTGGTCCATGCCTCCTTTGGTGATCTAGGCATGAAGGTCCCCATCTGCCCAGGCAGCAGTCTTCACAGACAACCTTTACAGTTCCTGGCTGCCCTAAGGGTGCTGTGATGAAATGGCGGCTGGAAAGAGGAACCTCTGCTATCCATATTCTTGTTTACATTCAGAAATGTCCCTGGGGTGCCCAGGTCTGTATCTGTCAAACCTGGAGGGTCGTTCGTATGGAATATCCCAAAGCCGAGGGCCTGCATGGCCTTCTTGGTGCCACCCTCAATGCCTTTGCGATGCTACAAGTGCAATCTCTGAGCTAGTGACCTGGCCAGTGAACCCGCCTGTCCTGGGATATCATCTTGCTCTTGTTATTAAAAGCACAGCGTTGCTCACACACGTGTGCAGGGGCATTTCCCTGAAGATGTGCATTGCGGCATTATTGCTGATGGCAAAAATGTAGACATCCTAAATGTCCCTAAGGAGCAGACTGGTTAAGTGCCTCTATATCTATACGACGAACCATTATTCAGCCATATTAAAATCAGGCAGCTGTCTTTGTTAGGTTTTGCTAAAGTCTTCCAAGAAATGTTAAGTGCCAAAAGCAATGTGCAGACAGTGTGGATAGTGCACACCCATTTTATATATATACACGTAGACACAATCGTGTACACATCTGTGTGTGTATTCTCTGTAGTCGGAAGGTAAACAAGGAAGCAGTAACGGTAGTTGCCTCTGGACTTGGGTCTGGTGGGACAGAGAGTTAATTTTTATTGTAAGCTCTTGTACTTTTCTTTTTAACCGTATATGGATGTAGTCTGTTTTCCTTTAGGTTATTTATTTATTTATTTACTTATTTATTTGAGATGGAGTTTCTTTCTTGTTGTCCAGACTGGAGTGCAATGGCATGGTCTCAGCTCACTTCAAACTCCACCTCCTGGGTTCAAGCAATCCTCCTGCCTCAGCCTCCCAAGTAGCTGGGATTATAGGCACCCGCCACCATGGCCAGCTAATTTTTTTGTATTTTTAGTAGAGACAGGGTTTCACCATGTTGGCCAGGCTGGTCTTGATCTCCTGACCACAGGTGATCCGCCTGCCTCCGCATCCCAAAGTGTTGGGGTTACAGGCAAAGTGTTGGGGTTACCACGCCAGGCCACCTTTACGTTTTTTAATCAGGGAAGTAAAGAAGGAAAGCATTGGCTTTGGAATCCCAGTCTTAGATTTCAAGCCAAGCTTTGCCACATCAGAACTGTGTGGTCTTGGGCAAGCCTCAGTTTTTGCACATGTGAAATGGGGATAACAACAGCTCCTCCCTCTTGGGTTGTTGTGAAGATGAAAGGAGACAACGTGTAAGCGTTTAGCACAGGACCTGGCACCCAGTAAGCTATTTTTTGATGAGGCCCAAAAAGCTCACTGTCCATTCGACCACAGGACCCAGATATCTGACAGAACCATTAAGACCATTCCTTGAAGCGCGAGTGTTGGTAATGGCTTTAATATTTTATCACCTGGCAGCGTCCTGTGGAAAACACTCATTCGTAGCCTCTTCCTGTGCTTTGCCCAGCCTGCTATTAACAGTCCCCAAAGCCTTCGTAAAAAGTATGCTTCTCCATATGATTTCCCAAAACTCATAGTCAATAGACAGGATTGATGTATAGCTGGGTGAACATCCTTTTCTCCTTGAGCTTTTACGGAGGATGTGAGGGAAAGGGCTCTTCTTATCAAATGAGGGAGAAAAGACTCTCGAAGCCATTATGTGTCTGACACCAATTCAATTACCCCACCCGTGCCCTTTTCAGCTAAGCACTTCCTAAACTTCATTAGTGCTGCAGCGATGCTGCCAGCTGACACCGTACCCTTTACTGAAAAATGTTGGACACAGAAGAGGACAAATCTCCACTGCGGCAGGTCATTGCGGCATTCCTGCTTCCTGACTAAGGTGACCTGGGTCTTCCTCCCAGGTGGAGTGGAGGGTCCAGGTGAGGTTGCAGGGCTCAGTCGGAACCTGCCCCTGCCTGATTCCCATCACCCAGAGTTTCAAGTTATCTTTCTAAAAAAATCTTAAGGCCGGGTACGGTGGCTGACACCTGTAATCCCAGCACTTTGGGAGGCTAAGGAAGGCGAATCACTTGAGGTCAGGGGTTCGAGACCAGCCTGAGCAATATGGTGAAACCCCGTGTCTACCAAAAATACAAAAAAAATTAGCCAGGCATGGTAGCACATGTCTGTAGTCCCAGCTACTTGAGAGGCTGAGGCAGGAGGATCGCTTGAGCCTGGGAAACGGAAGTTGCAGTAAGCTGAGATGACAGAGTGAGATTCCGTCTCAAAAAATAAAAAATAGGACCGGGCGCAGTGGCTCACGCCTGTAATCCCAGCATTTTGGGAGGCTGAGGTGGGTGGATCACAAGATCAGGAGATCAAGACCATCCTGGCTAACACAGTGAAACCCCATCAGTACTAAAAATACAAAAACAAAATTAGCTGGGTGTGGTGGCGGGCGCCTGTAGTCCCAGCTACTTGGGAGGCTGAGTCAGGAGAATGGCGTAAACCCGGGAGGCGGAGCTTGCAGTGAGCCGAGATCGCGCCACTGCACTCCAGCCTGGGAACAGAGCGAGACTCTGTCTCAAAAAAAAAAATAATAATAATAATAATAATAATAATAAATAATAACTAAATAAAAAATAACACTTAAGACATGGAGTTGTGTATCCTACTTTGGCTTATTTCTCATAGGGAAAACAGCACTATGTTCTATCCCACTGCCCCAGCAGAGCCCAGCCTCCCCAACCATAAACGCTGGTGTACTTGTCTGTTGGACCACAGATTATAAGAGGCTTGAGGAAAGGTGACGGTGCCTTACTCATGCATGCAGCATCCACCAATGCCTGACTGCCAGTGGGTGGTGAGTAGATACCAGGAGACTGAGTTCTTAGAGCTATGGTCCTGGACCCAAGGGAAGGATCTTGGAAGCCCTGTTGGTTATGGAGGATAGAGCTGCTTGCCTTTGAAAAGACCAATGGACTTGGACCATGAGCATAAAGTTGCATTATCCATGATGGACTGGAGACCAGAGACCCTTCCCTTCCCAGGCACCTGTAAGTTGCTGGACTCATGTGTAGCCATGGGTGAAAAGAAGACCTGCCTCTTGAAATATGACTGAGATCAAATTCCTTGCCACCATGGCAGGTGGGAGCTTGGAGTACTGAGTAAGTGTCTGTACAACGATGGATGACCAGTACCAAGGCCTTGCAAGATCTTCAACCATCAAATGAAAATTCAACTACTTTTCATAAGTTCCAAGGCAGAGGGTAGGCTCTCCCTATTTAGAAAACTGTTTATCCCTATTAGAAAGCAGAAATTCTTCCTTGTACCTCACATTATGCCCCTCCTCAACCCCTCCACTGGCTTCTCATCTCTGAATAAATATCCGAAGTTCTTATCTTGGCCTTCCAGTCCTAGGAGATCTGGCCCCCACTCACTCTCTGACCTCATCTCCTAACACGCTCCCCCTCTTTTATTCCCTTGAGCCACAATGTTCCCCTCGTGTTCCTCCTTGTTCCTGCCTCAGAACGTTTGCCCTTGCTGTTTCTTCTGCCTGAACGCTCGGCCCTGGGATCTCCACATGGCTTTATCCCTCACTTCCTGCTAGTCTCTGCTCACAAGTCACCTCTTTAGAAAAGCCTTCCCGGATCACTTTATCTAACAGAGTATCCCTCTCTCAGCCTTGCCACCCCACACTTTTTGTTTACCATACTTTATTTCTCTCCAAAGTCCTTAGCTGACATATACATGATATAGTTATTACATTTGTCTGTAGTCTGTTTCCCCCAGATTTTATTTTACTGACTTTGGAATCCCCAATGCCTAGAACAGTATCTGGCACATAGTAAGGATTCAAGAAATATTTGTTGAATTAAATAAGTGAATTTATCCAGCAAATACGACTGCCCCAGGCCACCACACTCCATGGATATTCCCCTGAAGTGAGATTTGATTGGGCATGAGCTGCAGAAACAGGATAGAGTGCTGGAGCTGGAAGAGACCTTGGGATCACCGACTTCTGCCCTTTCACAGGGCTGCCGGGGCACACAGGGTGTAAACCTGCGGTGAGGCCTGGGGCTTTCCTGTGATCTTAAGGAGGCTGCCTTGTTGAGGGAGATGCCCAGCCCAGTGGCTCTGCGGTGTCTTCTCCAACATCACTGGGCGGGAGCACAAGGGAAATTCCTTAGGCAGTGAGAGCTACCCGAGAAAATAAACTTGGGAAACCCAGGTTCTGCGGATCTCTTACTTCTCAGGGCTGCAGGTAAGTTTCTGTGTGTTGCGATTCTCTGAGATGAAATGACTGTACATCTCATTTCTCAAACTTTTTTTTAAGCCTTTTTTCTGGTGAATCCTTTTATGGGATTTGTCTTTCCAGGGACACATTTGGGAAAACGCTGCTTTTTTGCCTTTTTACTGGCTGAAGCACCTTCTGAACAGGCATGGGGAAGCTGCAGGGGTCAGTGGCTTTTGTTAGCTAAAGAACCCAGAGATGGGACTTTTCCTTTCCTTAAGGCCAGGGCTTGCCAGCTCCTCCCATCTTTTAGAGGAACCCCAAAGCATACCCTTTTCTACATTCTGCTACCCCCTGGACCCCCCAGACCTGAAATGGCTCCCTTCAGTCTCTCTTTTCTTCAGCCCCCCAACACTTGTCTCACCAGGCCCAGCTTTTCCTTCTGGATGTCGCTTGCCGCCCGCCTATCCTCCCACCTGCCTCCTGAGGCCTGGTTTGGAGGTTTTCCTCCTTCCAGGAGCCCAGCGCTGCCTCTAGGAGAGAGAATTATCCTGGAAACTCCCCCTTCTCCCTGCCTGACAGCAGCCCCTGCTGAACTCCACAGCCGCAGCTGGGAGCCATTTAAATAGCTGATGCAGGGTGGGCTGGTGGCTACTGCCTGTAATCCCACACTTTGGGAGGCTGAGGTGGGAGCATTGCTTCAGCCTAGGAGTTCAAAACCAGCCTGGGCACTATAGCAAGGACCCTGTCTCTAAAAAAGAAAAAAAATAGCTGATCTGCATCTGAAAGGAGATAAGCAGTTTCCTGAGCGGTATACTGTGCAGTATCCAGCTTCGTAAACTAAGGGCATATGCACTGTATACATGTTCATGCATATCTGCACAAGGAAAGAAAACGCATGGAGGTGAGGGTGTTGGTGACTAACTCTGGGTGGTGGGATTTGGGGTGATTTTTTTCTCCTGCGTTGCTTAGCTGTGCTTTTAAATTTTATTTTTTCACATATGTTTTATATTTTCACAACGAAAACTCATGTTAAGTGTCAATAAATCGGCAGCTGTCGTTTGGTTCCTCATTAGCTGTGTAACCTCAAACAAAGTACTTAAGCTCTCAGGCTCCTCATCTCAAATACATCCCACCTCCCTCCTCCTCTGAGATGCCGCGGGATTCATCTCTTTCCCACAGCCAGATTGCAAGCAGCTAGAGAGCAGGCAGGTGAGTGTCTTCCCCCCTACAGACTCCCGTTTCCCCCACATGCCCATGTGGTGCCTGGCGCGCTGCAGCATTGTGATTTTTTTATTATTGCGGGTGCTAAATAAATCCTCAGTGACTGAGCCCGGAGCCAAACACATTTATCCTTGTCATCCATCCAATTCTGTGCAGCTGGGATGGAGCCCAAGGCGCTGAGGACGACATAAATCTGCTCTTTGGGCCCCACCCATTTCTTCTCCAAGCAGATGTGGTAGCCGGGAGCCAAGTCTTGGGGGCTCAGCGCTGGGCTGAGAAGGGGATGAGCTCCAGGCCCGGTGAGTTGGAAGTCTCGGAGAAAGGCTGACTGGCTTCACCTCGCCTCCGCCGCCCAGGGGCTGTGTGAGCAGGCTTTGGCAGCGATTTCTCCATAAGGAAGGGATGAAGCCCTGACCAGGTTCAGAGGCAGCGGGTCAGGACCGTGCCTGGGCTCAGTCCCGCCCTGGCTCCTTCGCTTCTCGCCGCTGTGAGCCTGGGCAGTGGCTTCGCTGCTCTGGGCCCCACTTTCCTCAAGCGTTAGCAGGGCAGTGGCACTCTATTTTGGAATCTCATGAGAATAAAATGAGATGATGCATGGACAACCTGCACATACCAAGTGCTAATAATTACCATCTCTTAAGCTGGTTTGAAGGTCCAAAGCCAGTCCCTAATTGAGTAGCCCCCGGTAGCTCAAAGTACATGGCTGGCTTAAGGCCTGGGATCCTTTCCCAGTGCTAACCGAGCTGCCATAAATGTAACTCATGGAAAGCAAGCTCCAGGTCTGACATGGGCGGGGCCCATCCTGCTGAGATACAGTACAGCCTCAAGTGGATTTATTAACCCAAAGAAACTAGCAGCACAACTTGTGTGCTGACACCTGCTAGTCACTTCATACCTCACGATCCCCTTTTCACGGAACAGGACATCCATCTAGGCACAGAGAGGATAAGGTTCTGCCCAAAGCCACACAGCACGATAAATGGCGGAACCTGGGTCTAAATACTGCATCAGAAGACAGTATCTCTGCTCACCCCTATTTTGTTTTGCAACCTCTGGAATTTTCCATTCCATTTGTTTAACGCCACTTATAATGAAGGCCTCCTCATGCATCTTGAGAAGGCATGTGTTCAGTGGTACAGTATACAAACTCACTTCTCCCACATGCTGGCCGCACTAAGTGCCACACCTTGAAATAATTCTGAGACATTCTTCTCAGGATATTTGTGGCATAAGGAGGAAGCCCTTGGTGCCTTCGTGCAGCTGTGTTCCTCTAGGATAGCAATTGTGATAAAGATCCAGGGCCGGCTGGTGACTGAAACGGGAGTGGTTTCTACCAAATCCTGTGAGCAATTTAGACTCTCTTGGGTATTCCCTAAACAGTCGTCATCAGACTGGGAGGAGAGAGCAAATATTACCTGAAATGAGGCCGCTTGGTGGAAGACATTGGAGAAACACAGCTGGAAAGATGGACGCTCTGCGGTTCAGAAACACTGGAGTTTCACATTTGACCTCTGGCTTTCATGTGAGATGAAAGGACAGAACACTTTTCCAAAGTTATTTTCTCTTTACATGAGTTCAAGGGCTGTGGTGAAAGTGAGGAATCCAAAGTCTACCCAGACTACTTCCTCTTATTTTGATTTATGCCAGTGGTTTATAACTTTTTATAATAAATATTTTGTAAACTCCCTTTAACATCCCAGATGAAATTCATGGATTACATAACCTCTCTAAACACATTTTTTTTTTTGAGACGGAGTTTCAATCTTGCTGCCCAGACTGGAGTGCAGTGGGGCGATCTCGGCTCACCGGAACCTCCGCCTCCTGGGTTCAAGCAATTCTATTGCCTCAGCCTCCTGAGTAGCTGGGATTACAGGCATGCGCCACCATGCCCAGCTAATTTTGTATTTTTAGTAGAGATGGGGTTTCTCCATGTTGGTCAGGCTGGTCTCAAACTCCCAACCTCACGTGATCCGCCTGCCTCGGCCTCCCAAAGTGCTGGGATTACAGGGGTGAGCCACTGTGCCGGGCCACACATTTTTAAAATTAGGTGTAATACCCTAACTCTAACACAGGGTTTCTCAACCTCAACACTATTGACATTTTGGGCCACTTTACTCTTGTGAGGGGGCTGTCCTGTGCATTGTGGGATGTTCAGCAGCATCCCAGGCCTCTCCCCACTAGATGTAAGAAGCACCTCACCCCCAGTTCTGGCAACGAAAAGTGAATGTCCCAGGGCAAGGTGGGACAAAATACCCCCAGCTGAGAATCACTTCTTTAACACAAAGGATAGATTTTTAAAAATGTGTAATAAAATAACATGTACTTTAAAATATAAATGCTCAGGTGTGGCTGCACAGCAGGACACACTGAAGCCACCAGATGCCTGCACCTACTGATAATGAATGGGTTTGGATTTAAGGGAAATAAGAAGATCAGAAGCTATTTTCATAAGAAGAACAAAAAAATAAAAGAACATGCCGGGCGTGGTGGCTCACGCCTGTAATCCCAGCACTTTGGGAGGCTTGAATCCGGGAGGCAGAGGTTGCAGTGAGCCGAGATCACGCCACTACACTCCAGCCTGGGCAACAGAGTGAGACTCTTGTCTCAAAAAAAAAAAAAAAAAAAAAAAGCAGAGGTATGAATGGACATTAGAATAAAAAATAAAAATTAATGTTAGGCTAAGTAATAATAGAGAACACTTATCTGTATATAAAAGAAAGAATAAAATAACCTCATTTAAAATAGAGATACAGGTTGAGCATCCCTAGTCTGAAAATCCAAAACCCAAAATGCTCCAAAATCTGAATCTTTTTGAGTGCTGACATGATGCCACCATGGGAAATTCCACACCTGACCTCATGTGATGGGTCACAGTCAAAACACAGTCAAAATATTGTTTTTCATGGACAAAATTATGTAAAATGTTATATAAAATTACCTTCAGCCTATCTGTATAAGGTGTATGTGAAACATAAATGCATTTCTTGTTTAGACTTGGGTCACATTCCCCAAAATATCTTATTATATACATGCTAATATCCCAAAATTCAGAAACTCTGAAACATTTCTCATCCCAGGCATTTCAGAAAAGGGATACTCAATCTGTAATATACTAAAACAAGCTACAGACTCAAAGTCATGAATGATCTGGGGCTTATTTACAAAATACAGCATCACTGTGGTTCCTCGATTTTATGACCTGGGATAAGGGTATGTTTTGGAGAGAGTCTCTAGCACTTAAAATGAACTTGGGGGCTGCATCCTGTGAGAAACAAAGGACAATGAGGATGGATTTGAAAGAGGCCACATCATAGTCAATAGTAATTCTTTTTTCTTTTTTTTTTTTTGAGACAGAGTCTCGCTCTGTTGCCCAGGCTAGAGTGCAGTGATGCAATCTCGGCTCACTGCAACCTCTGCCTCCTGGACTCAAGCGTTCAAGTGATTCTCCTGCCTCAGCCTCCCTAGTAGCTGCGACTACAAGCGTCCACCACCACACCCAGGTGATTTTTTGTATTTTTAGTAGAGACAGGGTTTTACCGTGTTGGCCAGGCTGGTCTTGAACTCCTGACCTCAAGTGATCCACCCACCTCGGCCTCCCAAAATGCTGGGATTATAGGCGTGAGCCACCGTACCCAGCCCACAGTCAATAATAAATTAATTGTACATTTTAAAATAAAGAGTGTAACTGGATTGTTTGTAACTCAAAGGATGAATGCTTGAAGGGATGGATACCCCATTCTCTATGATGTGCTTATTTCACATTGCACGCCTGTGTCAAAACATCTCAGGCCAGGCGCCGTGGTTCACACCTGCAATCCAAGCACTTTGGGAGAGGCCAAGGTGGGCGCATCACCACAGCTCTGGAGTTTGAGACCAGCCTGGCTAACATGGCAAAGCCCCATTTCCACCAAAAAAAAATACAAAAAAAAAAAAAAAATTAACCGGGCACAGTGGCATGAACCTGTTAATCCCAGCTACTCAGGAGACTGAGGCAGGAGAATTGCTTGAGCCCAGGAGGTGGAGGTTGCAGTGAGCCGAGATCGTGCCACTGCACTCCAGCCACTGCCCTCGGCGACAGAGTGAAACCTTGCCTCAAAAAAAACAAAAAACAAAAACAAAAAAAAACCTATGACATCCTTGCATTTCATGAGTCTGCTCTTTTATATTTGGCTCAAGATTTGTTTAAATCTCAAATCTGTTTCTTATTTTCAGTTGGTTTCATTGTACAGTAAACTCCCTACTGTATTGAAACTCTTTTCAGTAAAATTTGTAATTAGAAATGCTCAATACATAGAGCAAGCAACCAGCACAGTATGAGTAAATTAATCATTTTGAGACAAGATGTTTCTTCCATTTAAGTTTCTCTCTATAGGCCGGGCGCAGCGGCCCGTGCCTGTAATCCCAGCTCTTTGGGAGGCTGAAGGGGGTGGATCACTTGAGGTCAGGAGTTCGAGACCAGCCTGGCCAACATGGTGAAACCTCGTCTCTACTAAAAATATAAAATTAGCTGGGTGTGGTGGTGCAGGCCTGTATGTAATCCCAGCTACTAGGGAGGCTGAGGCAGGAGAATCGTTTGAACCTGGGAGGCAGAGGTTGAAATGAGCTGGGATCACGCCACTGCACTCCAGCCTGGGCGACAGAATGAGAGTCCATCTCAAAAAAAAAAAAAGTTTCTCTCTATGGAATGGTCTTCTAAATTACTGGGCTTTTCAAGTAACTTCTTTCAAGTTATTTTCAGGATCATTGTGTTCTAATTATTGCTGATTTACATTTGTAGTGAGTTTAGGCTAGGGGAACATTTGAAAGTCATGTGGGGCATGAGACAGTTCTTTGTTGTCTGGGACTCTCCGACACATTGCAGGACATCTAGCTTCCTCCCCATCCCCAAATGCCAATGGCAGAGTCAACAAAAAAAGCACATCTGCCAATTTTCAAAACACCCCCTTTGGGCCACCACAGCTCTTGCTAAGTGCTTCAAGCTTACATGACCACACCCCAGATGTGGAGGCTGCCCCCCAAGACCACATTGCCAAGGCGCTCACTTTGGGTGGACACAGACACTTTGAGCGGATGCAGACTCGTTCCCTCCCAAGGGATGGCAAATGGGGCACAATATAGGTATTTCTATTATCTCCTCTACTATTACTTCTACTACTTCTAACTTCTATGCAATTTTGATTTGCCATAAATCACTTAATGAAGTCCTCAATGTATGGTATTAGCAAGCAAAATAGGTAAGGTTTGTTGAGTTCCCTGTGTGTCAGACCCTGGGTGTTGGGTCTATTATTTCATTCAAATCTCACAATAACCCTATGAGGTAGATACTATTATTAGCCCCCATTTTATAGATGAGAAGACTGAGGCGAGAAGACAGAGAGGAGAATTTAGGGAAGTTGTCCAAAATGGGCCAAATAGTGAGCGGCAGAATCAGGATTTGAATCCACGCTCCTACTCTACTTGCCATATTGCTTCCCCAGAACTGGCTTCTTTGTATTAAATTTAAGGAAAAGATGTAAATGGTAGCAAAACATATTTTATAAAAATTTTATTTATACCCAAAGTTTATCTGAACTCAGTATACATTCAGCACAGCCCCCATACCACCTGTCCTACAGCCCGGTGTATTTGGAGAGGATGGAGTGGAGGAAGGGTTGTTTGGAATCTTGCCTTTGAGGCCCTGAAAGATACCCCATTATGAAAGAAATACTGAGCTAAATTTACCAAACCCAAAATGGCAAATCGGTTTCATTTCCAGTGTCAGCTTTGACTGATTGGTCATGGCTGCCTAGAGGTGAGATGGATTTTTATGGCAAGTTGGAGGTCAGTGTCTTCATCAATTAGTAATGTCTGCCCTGTCAAGGGAAGAGAGCATGTGGTGGCCCCCATGTTATGAATTTATTGTCCCTGCTTCCCTAGACAGGAGGTTGGAATTTTACACATTAGGAAAGATTTCAAAAATAGAAATAAAAATGAAAAGGAATTTTTGGTGGCAAATTAGTAAGTACTAAATTCATCAGAAAACTTAGCTCCTCCGAATATCCTTCTCATGTAGTCATAGAAACTTTAAGGTAGGAAGGACCTTCAAGATTATTTAAACTTTTTCACTTTAGAAGAGTTTTCAACAATAGGAATAGAAACAAAAAGTAATTTCTGGTGGTGAATTCTAAGTTCATCAGAAAACTCAGTTCCTCAGAATATTACATTCATGGATTCATAGAAACTTAAATCTAGCAAGGTTATTTAAGATTATTTAGGTCTGTGGTTCTCACATTTGGTTAAGATCAGAATCCTCTGGGGGAATTTTTGAAAAATTCTGATATCTGCGTTCTGATTCAAGTGGTCTGGGGATGGGTCCAGGAATTAGAATGTTTCAAAAAATTTCCCTAATGATTCTAATGCACAGCCCAGATGGAGAACGACAGATCTGGTCAAAACCCCTCATTTTACAGATGAGAAAATGGAGACTTAGAGAAGATTGGTGGTTTTCCCAGGGACACACAGTGAATCGGCAGCAAGGCAGATTCTGCCTCACATCCCTTGCTTTTGGTCAGGGGATGGGGTGAAGCCCTGAGACCTTCATTTTGCAGAGAGCTCTAGGGCACGGGCAGTCTCATAGTCTGTGTCTCCTTGGCTATTTTCCTCACAGCTGACTCTCAAGCTGCGCATGAAGACGCCTTTCAAGATGACGCTTTTGTTGCTGCCTCCAGCCCCTGCTCCTGCCATTTCCAAAGAGGCCCTCTGTTGCATATCTTGTTTCTCATGCCTCTTGCCATAGGTCACATTGTATGATTCGCTTATCTTTGATGTCCCTTCATGGCACTAGAAACAATAGTAAGAGATCAACAAACCACTGTCCTCAATTTTGGAGTTTAAAGTAACTTTAAAAGTACAAAGTTGGGGTGCAGTGGTGCTACCTGAGTCCCAACAACTTGAGAGGCTGAGGCAGAAGGATTGCCTGAGGCCAGGAATTCAGGGCTGCGGTGAGCTATGATGGCACCTGTGACTAGCCACTGCACTCCAGCCTGGGCAATATAGCAAGACCCCATCTCTATTTTTAAAAAGCACAAAGTTAAAGTAACTTTAAAAAGCAGAGGAGAAGGCCCAGATCGGTGGCTCACACCTGTAATCCCAGCACTTTGGGAGGCCAAGGCAGGTGTATCGCTTGAGGTTAGAGACCAGCCTGGCCAACATGGTGAAATTCCATCTCTACTAAAAATACCAAAATTAGCCAGGCATGGTGACAGGTGCCTGTAACCCCAGCTACTCAGGAGAATCGCTTAAACTGAGGAGGCAGAAGTTGCAGTGAGCCGAGATCACGCCACTGCACTCCAGCCTGGGCAACAGAGTGAGACTCCATCTCAAAAAAAAAAAAAAAAAAAAAGCAAAGGAGAATGAGAAGCACACTCACATTGTAGAATGTCTCCTGTGAGTCAAGTATCTTACATGTTTACTTATATTTCCAACACTGGGAGGAAATATTATTATTATCCCATTTCACAGAAAAGGAACGGTGGCTCTGAGAAGTTAGAGCATTCGTCCAGGTCGCACAGCTAGAGAATGGCTGAGTGAGGACTGTTTGAGCTGGTTCTCACTACAGTCCTCTGTAGCCTCCATTAATACGGTATGTCCCATTCCCTTAAAAGACAAGAGTATATGGCTGGGCACGGTGGCTCACACCTGTAATCCCATCGCTTTGGGAGGCCAAGGCAGGTGGATTGCCTGAAGTCAGGAGTTTGAGACCAGCCTGGCCAACATGGTGAAACTCCGTCTCTACTAAAAATACAAAAATTAGCTGGACGTGGTTGTGCACACCTGTAATCTCAGCTATTTAGGAGGCTGAGGCAGGAGAATCGCTTGAACCAGGGAGGCAGAAGTTGCAGGGAGCTGAGATGGTGCCACTACACTCCAGCCTGAGTGACAGGGCGAGACTCCATCTCAAAAAACATACAAACAAACAAACAAAAAAACAAGAGTTTATCACCCCACAGCTTGCTTATGAATTGCAAGGACGAAAATATGGTAACTCGGCAATGAAGAAACGTGACCACACATTGACCAGGTGACTAAAATGAGCATTAACAGATGGACATTGCTCAACATCACCATCCAGTTTTGTGGCCAGAGCTCCCTAACCTGAGCCTAATCACAAGAAAACATCAGAGGAACCCAAATTGTGCTATGAAATAGTTGGCATCTCTTCTTCAAACACTTCACTGTCATAAAAGACAAAGAAAGGCTGAGGAACTGTTCCAGAGTGACAAAAACAAAAGGAATATACCTAAATGTATGTGATGCCGGATTTGATTCTGTAAAGGATAGGGAAACTGCTTTGAGGCCCTAATGGGACGATTGACAAAAGTGGAATATGGAGTGTAGAACATAAAAAAATTGCATCCATGTTAAATTTGCCGAATTTGGTAACTGGTTATGTAAGTGAATATCCTTGTTCTTAGGAAATATACACTGAGGTATTAAAAGGTAACAGGGCATGATGTCTCAAGCTACTCTCAAATGGTTCAGAAAAAACTAAATATTGCTTCAATATTTTTTTTTTTTTTTTGAGACGGAGTCTCGCTCTGTTGCCCAGGCTGGAGTGCAGTGGCGCGATCTCGGCTCACTGCAACCTCCGCCTCGTGGGTTCACGCCATTCTCCTGCCTCAGCCTCCTGAGTAGCTGGGACTACAGGTGCCCGCCACCACGCCCAGCTAAATTTTGTATTTTTAGTAGAGATGGGGTTTCACCGTGTTAGCCAGGATGGTCTCGATCTCCTGACCTTGTGATCAGCCTGCCTCGACCTCCCAAAGTGCTGGGATTACAGGCGTGAGCCACTGCGCCTGGCTGCTTCAATATTTTTTACAGCAACCCTCAAATAGCTAAGCCCATATCAGGTAATGGATTTAAAATATTTGTTGATTATTTAATTTTTAATTAATTTTTTTTTTTACTCAGTCTCTGTCACTCTGGCTGGAGTGCAGTGTCGTGATCTCGGCTCACTGCAGCCTCCACCTCCCAGGTTCAAGTGATTCTCATGCCTCAGCCTCCCTAGTAGCTGGGATTACAGATGCACACCACACCCAGCTAATTTTTGTATTTTCAGTATAGATGGGGTTTCACCATGTTGTCCAGGCTGGTCTCAAACTCCTGGACTCAAGTGACCCACCTGCTTCGGCCTCCCAAAATGCTGGGATTACAGGTTTGAGCCACGGCGCCCGCCTATTTAATTATTTTTTAATTTTTTTGGGCTTTTCCCTGCAATATACTTTTTCATTTTTCTGGCACCTTGATCTTGGACTTGTTGATTTATTAAATAATTCCACAGTCTCCTGAGATCAAGGAAAATACTTTTCAGAGTGGCTTTCTTGGTGTCTAACATTTCTGCTTTATTGCAGCGAAGACACAAATAAAATCCTGATCCTTTACCAGCCCCCTCCTCACCCCACCCTCAGCTCCTCTAAGAAAGGGGAAAACCCTAGTGTGAATTTACTTTACATCATTACCATTTATCAATTCTTTCATCTTTCCTGGAAGTTTATTTGGGATTTCATTAATCTTACCATATTCATGGGGTGCAAAAGCAAACTCGGCAGGATATAGCTGAGCACACTGTCTGCTCTTTTCACCTTCTGCTCCCATGGAAATCTTAAGTCAGAATCTCATTCCACTGGATGAAGGGACTGAACAAATAGATGGCACCTCTCTTTTGAGAAAGCTGACTTTAATTTGATAAATATTGAGCTCCTGCTACATATGGCACATAGAGCTCTTACCTTGGACATGTGAGAGAAGAAACACACTCTATATTGCTGAACTAAATGTTTTGGAACTATCCAATGTCTTTCATTGCCAAGCACTGGCTTCCTTAAGACAGAATTGCATCCCAGCCAGATATTGTCAGGATTTACCTATATTAGTCAGGGTCTTAGCTGCAAGCAACAAACCCTACCCTGCCCTGGATGATTTAAGCAGAAATAAACTAGTAAAGAATATGTAGGAGTTCACAGAATCTCCAGGTTGCCGCAGAGTCCAGCTGGAGGACACCCAGTCATGACCAAGGCCCAACCATGCTGTGGGCCTTCAGCAGTGACTCCTACCACCTCCCCTCCTGGACATCGTCTCTGCCACTCACACCCCTGACACTGGGCACTGAATACCAAGTGCCTTGCCCAGCTCTGCTTCAAAACCCCAGGCCTGTGGTGACCCCTGGCTAGGAAACAATTCCTCTGGGTAGCTGCTTCTGGAGTGGGAGTGTCTAACGGGCAGATCTTTGCTACAAGAAAAGCTAGAAGGGTGAGTTGCGGACTTCTGCCTCAGGGAAGCAAGATTTGTAATGTAGAAAAATCCCTAATCATGGGAAGAGAATTCAAACCATGGCTGGTGGCCACAAGTCATGACCAATGTCCACTAATAACCTCCCAGTTTCTAGGTTTTCTTTGCATTCATTAGTCTAATGTATTTGTCAGTTATAGTTTTAGTCTTCTCTCTCCTCCTATCTGCTGTTGTTTGGCGTTCTACAGCTTATTCTTATATTAAAAACATCGATAATCCTTGAATCTTAGTTCTAAAGCGAACCCTTGAGGAAGGGAGTGTGAGTGATGACAATTCCTAGCACCTGGAAACCTGCTGTTGACAAAGGAGGAAACAGGCAGGGCCCAGAAATGTGAAATTTCACCATAGCTACTACAGCTGTCCTACTGGCTAGGACCCAGATTTCCCAGAATGTCCTTTGCATAGTGCTAATAGGCGTTGGGCCACAGAGGGAGGGTGTGAGGAAGAGGGGAAGAGAGAGAGGAGGGGGAGGGGGAGGGGAGGTAAAAAAGTGGAGAGGGAGGGAGAAAGAGTGGGGGAAGAAAGAGAAAGGAAAAGGGAAAGAGGGACAGAGAGGGCGAGGGAGGGATATGGACGGAGTGAAGGAGGGGGAGAGAGAGAGAAAGGAAAGACACACACACAGAGACAGAGAAAGGGGGAGAGAGAGAGAGAGAAACAGAAAGAGATCCCTTGCTGAATAAAGTCGGCTGGGTTTTCTCCCTGCAGGACATCTCTGAGACTTTAGCATGCTGCAGGGAAGGTTTCTGCAGCATTTCCCTAACTCTTTAAACCACAAAGCACACTTGGGATATAGGGCATTTAGCTGGGACTCACAGAATACTCTTGGGGAAATATCATAGTACTCTGTGTTCTTACACATGTTAGAACTCTGAAGAACACTTCAGATTTGAAACTCAGTGATTTTCATGCAAATACAAGTAATTTTTTTTTTTTTTTTTTCTGAGACAGAGTTTTGCTCTTGTTGCCCAGGCTGGAGTGCAGTGGTGCAACCTCAGCTCACTACAACCTCCACCTCCTGGGTTCAAGTGATTCCCCTTCCTCAGCCTCCCAAGTAGCTGGGACTACAGGCGTGCACCACCACACCCGGCTAATTTTTTGTATTTTTAGTAGAGACAGGGTTTCATCATGTTGGCCAGGCTGGTCTCGAACTCCTGACCTCAGGTGATCTGCCCATCTCGGCCTCCCAAAGTGCTGGGATTACAGGCATGAGACACCACACCTGGCCGGCCAAATACTAGTAATTTTAAATGTCACTTTTGAGGGCTACTTTATTATTTTTTTGAAACAGAATCTGGCTCTGATGCCTGGACTGGACTGCAGTGGCAGAATCTCGGCTCACTGCAACCTCCACCCCCAGGACTCGAGCCATTCTCCCACCACAGCGTCCCAAGTAGCTCAGAGTACAGGCGCACAGTACAATGCCTGCTGAATTTTTGTATTTTTTGTAAAGATGGGGTTTCGCCGTCTCGCCCAGGCTGGTCTCGAACTCCTGAGCTCAAAAGATCCACCCAACTCGGCATCCCAAAGTGCTGGGATTACAGGCATGAGCCACGGGCATGAGTCGAGGGCTGCTTTTTAAATTTATTTTATTTTATTTATTTTATTTTGAGACGGACTTCGCTCGTTGCCCAGGCTGGAGTGCAATGGTGCAAATCTCGGCTCACTGCAACCTCCGCCTCCTGGGTTCAAGCAATTCTCCTGCTGTTATGCCCAGACCGTTTGTTCCCCAAAGAAGACCACCAGAGTCCAGAGTCAAAGCCAAGCGGCAAGGATCTTTACTACAAGTTCGAACCTGGTCCCTCCATTCCACCGCATACAAGAGGGCCCCGAACAATGCGAGTGTTTGCTTTTTTATAGCCTGAAAGTTACAGGGGAACAAAGGAATTCTTTTGGTTCCCGCTCTTTCAGTAAAACTTTGAACGGCTGTCCCCTCATCTGTCCCCTTATCGGAGACTTTCCTGGTGGTGTTTGTACTGGGCTTGTTTGTTTTGAGCCCGGGGGAAGTTTAAGAGATATATGGTGATATGTGGTGGGATGGGAGGATGGGATGTGTTTGTACTGGGCTTGTTTGTTTTGAGCCCGGGGCTGAGGAATGTGCCTGGCTCTTTTCATTCCCCCCTTTTCTTTTTAGGTATTTTTTTAGAGCCAATCTTGGGTCTTATAAGTCTGATTCTGTTTCAGCGTTTACAGGTTGGTATTGGGCTCTGAGGACCATGAGTTGTACAGTGTTAAACCTTTCTTTAACGAACCGCAAAATTCTGTTAACAACACAAGGTCCTACGGTAAGCAGAAATAGTAGACTCAGCAGGGGTCCAAGGAAGGGGGCTAACAGAGAAAACATAGATGAGTTCCACCATTGGTCTGCAGCTGAAGCAAACTGCCGTGTTCTTACTTCTGTGCTTAACTTGCATAACTGTTGGACTCGGTCTTCCACGAGTCCTGATTCATTTATGTAGAAACAACAGTCTTCCTTTAGAAACATACACGTTCCCCCTTTTTCAGCAGTGAGTAGGTCTAAGGCCCTCCGGTTCTGCAAGGTTACCTGTGCTAGGGACGTGAGCTGCCGCTGGAGGGAGGCAAGGGACTCAGCTGACTCCTCTATAGCAACGGCAAATTGTTGGTACAGCTTGTTACTTTCTATAAGGGTGTGACCTAGGGCTCCCCCAGCTAGTCCGGCCGCCATGAAGGATGCGGTGAGGGAGATTCCTGCAATGAGGGGGAGAAATATGGCTCGTGCAGGTCTCGGTCTAGGGTCTGGGTGAATAACAGCACTAGTCCAGTTACCGGTATACCCTAGGAACTCGCCGGCAGTAAGTAGAGTTAACCAGGGAACTAACGTGACAGGAAGACACAGTAGGTTGGTAACAGAGGGGCTTGATAGGTTTTTAGATAATGTTCCATTACACCAGAAGAATATGCCTGACGGAGCCCTTAAGGTGATATTAGGGGGCGTTGCAATGATGTTGCAGAGGCTGGAATTAGTTCCTGAGAAACAGTAGGGAAACTTCTCTTGACTGGGGTTTAGGTATAGTGGCATGTTAGGGATAGGGGCATATGAGAGGTTTTGGTGGTTGTTAGCTTGGGCAGAGGTGGAGGATCCCCATGGCAGGGGGACAGCGGTTAGTGGTGGATGCCCTAGAGTGGCACACAGAAAGCAGCCAGACAGGCTGTGAAGTCCTGTAAGGTTGGCAAGTTCTAATCCTTCTTGCAATAATTTTAACCAGGAAAAAGGACGTAAATCTTGTGTCAGGCGGTTTTCTTGTCGCTGGATATTTCCATGGACCAGGGGCCGTACCTGCACTAGACCCCGCCACAGATAGAGGTGACTGCTAGGCCATGTGGAGGCGGAGGAGTAGTATACAGCCCCGTGTTGAGGCGTGGTCCAGCGGGAGTTCCAGGGGTCTCTAACTATCCATGTATACGAAAGGTCTCTATCTCGTCTGCGATGGAAGGGCCATCTGGGATCTATCTGTTCTTTTCCACCCCACCATTGGTATTTATGGATGTTACAATAGTTATAAGGGCAGCCGGCACTTTGGTGCCACCAATAGTGCTACAATTGTATTCAGTCTGATCATACTCGAAGCATATTATTGGTGCCACTGGTTTGGCTACTGGGAAATCGGTAAAATTTAGTAAAATTGGGCTATTGCACCCTGAGGAGGGGCAATCTGCACTGGCCACTAGTTTCCCGGGCTTATGAGGTTGCCCAGGGTGGGTTTGGTTTTCATAAAGCCAGAATCTCTAGACAAAGGGATTAGGAGCTGGCTTTATGTTTTCCCCAGCGGCCACTAGGGCGACCAATGTTAGAGTTAGACTACCTAACTGCATGTTTGCAGTGAGCTATGCTGCCGGTGCAGGGTGAGTTTTAAGGGGTTGTTCTTAGCTCTGTCCACAGTCTACGTGTCCGGTGCTTCAGCCGCCGCCGTGATTGGCCCCAGAAGGTCGGAGGTTGGGTCCACTGGCTTGACGTGGTTGTAGTGGATCCACGACGCAATGCCTTCTACCTTCAGGGCGGTGGGTGTGGTCAGGAGTACTTGGAGTGGTCCTTTCCACCTGGGCTTTAGGGTCTCTTGTCGGTGTCGCTTAACCAGGACCCAGTCTCCCGGCTGGTACGGATTGGGTGTCGGTGGGGGACTGGTCTCATATAGCTCTTTCAGCTTGGGCCAGATTTCTTGGTGAATTTTCTGTAAGGCTTGTAAGGAAAATAAGAATTCAGAGACATTTTCTGTTTCAGACTTAAGCAGGTCATCTTTTAAGCTAGGAACCAGGGGTGGAGGTCTGCCATACATGATTTTGTAAGGGGTAAGGCCCAGTTTGTAAGGGGTATTACGGGCCCTGAACAGAGCATAGGGGAGAAGGACTACCCAATTAGCGCCAGTCTCTATAGTCAATTTAGTTAAGGTCTCTTTTAAGGTCCGATTCATCCTTTCTACCTGTCCTGAACTCTGGGGCCTGTAAGCGCAATGTAGTTTCCAATTTGCCCCAAGGATGGAAGCCAAGTCCTGACTTACCTTAGCGACGAAAGCGGGCCCATTATCTGACCCTATCTGGATGGGGAAGCCATACCTGGGAAGGATATCTTCCAGAATTTTCTTTGCTACGACCTGAGCAGTTTCTCTTTTGGTTGGGAATGCTTCAGTCCACCCTGAAAAAGTATCTACAAAGACAAGTAAGTACCGGTACCCGTACTTTCCTGGCTTTATTTCAGTAAAATCTACTTCCCAGTAGATACCGGGCCTGGTTCCCCTGAGCCTTGTTCCTGCTGCAGCTTGAGATTGGGGGTATGCGTTGTTAAGCTGGCAGACTTTGCAACTTGTCACGATACTGCTGGCCGTCTCAGCTATATGTCTGATTTTGAGCTTGGAGTGTCTGATCAGGTCTATCATCCGCCGGGCCCCCAGGTGGGTGGTTCGGTGGATGTGTTCTAACACCTGTTGTCCTAATTTTTCTGGTAGGATGGTTTGGTCATTATTATCAGTCCACCACCCATTCTGGATTTGTTTCAGGGGAAGTTTGTCAATCCACTGGAGATCTTGTTCTGAATATTCAGGGAAATATGGCAAGTCCCGGGGGCCCGGGTCAGGGAGCTGGAGTGCAAGGAGTTGGCTGGGAGCCTTCGCCACATTTCTTGCAGTTTGGTCTGCCAGAAAGTTGCCTTGAGCAGTTGGAGTAGTTAGTTTCTGATGCCCTGGGCAATGTACAATGGCTAATTTTTCTGGCCTCTATAGGGCTGTTAGCAGGGCTAGGATCTCTTGCTTGTTTTTTATCTCTTTTCCTTCAGCCGTCAGTAACCCTCGCTCCCTGTAAATGGCCCCATGTATATGCGCCGTTGCAAAAGCATATCGGCTGTCTGTATATACTGTCAGCTTTTTCCCCGCCCCTAAGGTAAGAGCTTGGGTGAGCGCTATCAGTTCAGCCTTCTGGGCCGATGTCCCTGGGGGCAGGGGTTCCGCCCAGATTACCTCAGTCTCTGAAGTTACTGCCGCCCCAGCGTACCTCTGGCCTTGATGCATGAAGCTGCTCCCATCAGTGAACCAGACGAGGTCGGCGTCAGGAAGTGGGCGGTCCTGCAGGTCTTCTCGAACTCCGTGCACCTGAGCTAGTATCTTGGTGCAGTCATGGAGTGGGGCGTCCAGGTCCGGGTTGGGCAGCAGCGAGGCAGGGTTTAAGGTCATTGGGGGCAGGAAAATTATCCTGAGAGGATTTAGTAGTAGTCCTTTGTAGTGGGTGAGCCGGGCGTTACTCATCCATCGATTAGGTGGCTGTTTGAGTACACCTTCGATGGCATGTGGAGTAACGACCCGCAATTCTTGCCCCATGACAAGTTTATGAGCATCTTGCACCATCAGAGCTGTGGCCGCAATCATTCGGAGACAAGGGGGCCACCCGGCAGCTACTGGGTCTAACTTCTTTGACAGGTAGGCAACTGGCCTCCTCCAGGGGCCTAAGTTCTGAGTTATTACCGCCTTGGCGACACCCTTATTCCCATCCACGTATAAGTGGAAGGGCTTGGTAACATCAGGTAGTCCTAGTGCAGGCGCGGAGAGTAGGGCGGTTTTAATCTGTTGGAAGGCCAACTCGGCTTCGTCTGTCCAATTAAATGGCTGTTGCCCCCGTGTTGCCTGATACAAGGGTTTAGCCAGTTCTGCGAACCCAGGTATCCATAGTCTGCAAAATCCCACCGACCCCAGGAATTCTCTCACTTGTCGGGTGGATTGTGGCCTGGGGATCTGCAGAACAGTTTGTTTCCGGGCGTCTGTTAGCCAGCGCTGCCCTCCCTTAAGCAGGTACCCTAGATATGTTACCTCTGGCTGTAGATGCTCTTTCTGTACCACTGCTGCCAGGACCTTGGTCATTTTTTTTTAGTGGCCTTAAATTGCTTTTCCTCTGGAGTATCTCTGTTATTGTAAACCCGCTGGGCTATTTGAAGGAGGTCCTGAATCCGCTTTCCCTCCAAGTCTTCTAATTTCTGGAGTTTTCTCTTAATATCTGGGGCTGCCTGATTTACGAAAGACATTACAACAGCTGCCTGACTTCTTGGAGCCTCTGGATCTATGGGGGTGTACTGTCTAAAAGCTTCCATTAATCTTTCTAAGTAGGTAGCTGGGCTCTCTGTCTTTCCCTGCAGAATAGAATATACTTTAGCCAAATTAGTGGGCTTGCGAGCAGCTGCCCGGAGACCTGCCATTAGAGTCTGGCGATAAAGGTGTAGCCATCCCCTACCTTCTGCCGTGTTGTAGTCCCACGCCGGCCTGGTCAGAGGAAAGGTTGCGTTTATGAGGTCGGGGTTGGCAGTCGGTTGACCGTCGTCCCCCGGGACCAGCTTTCTAGCTTCTATCTGTATTCTCTCTCGCTCTTCCGTGGTGAACAAAATTCGGAGGAGCTGCTGACAATCATCCCAAGTGGGCTGGTGGGTGAACATGACACTATCTAGTAAAGCCAGTAAATCTTTGGGGTTGTCTGAAAACCGAGCACTCTGAGTTTTCCAGTTATACAGATCACTGGTGGAGAATGGCCAGTACTGGAGCCTGGGGATTCCTGTGTCATCTGGGGGTCCTATTTCCCGAAGGGGTAAAGCCACCGTGGAGTCAGGCGGCTGAGGGGGGCTGGTCCGCGAAGTGCGCCCTCGCGTCCTCCCCGCCGGCCCTTCAAAGTTACTTTCCCTTTCAGCGGGCCCGTGTGTGCCGGCCGCCTCCCGTCCGCCTGCTCCCTCCCGCAGCTCAGCCAGGGGGGCTGGGGCCTGGGGCCCGGAGGGGTACGGAGGGGGTTCTGTGAACAGTGGGTCCCCGCTGTCAGGTAGAACAGGATGGGGGGGCAGTTGGTTGCTTGGATTTTAGTGGTCGAGCAACCAGTGCCTTACAGGGTTCAGAGGCCAATTGGAAAGGGGACAGCCAAGGAGGCGGGTTCTCAACAAGGTCCTGCCATATGAGGCTATATGGGATTTGATCTAAGTGGCCCGCACGCCCAGGTAGGAAAATCTTGGACTTTACCCTAGTGATGACAGCAAGTCGGAAGGTCCCTTCGGGCGGCCACCCCACATCAAAGGCAGGCCATTCGGAGCGACACAGAGTAATTAGCTTTCCTTTCCTGATTTCTATACCAAGATCATGGCCCCTTGCTCTAACTTCTTTGAAATTACTCGTAAGGAGAGATAGAGGAGTGCTCTGGGTATTACCCATCCTGTAATAATTTGTAGTCTCTTCCTGTAAAGGAATGTGGGTTTGAATCCCTGTAAAGGAAATCTGATCTGACTTATTAATGATATCTAATCGCAGGCGCACTTTGGCAGCCCTGGTCAGAGGCAGCTGCTGCCCGCCAAACCGGGGCAGCTCAGATCAGGCCAAACCGGGGCAGCTCAGATCAGAGACAGATGCTGCCCGCCAAACCGGGGCAGCTCAGATCAGAGACAGATGCTGCCCGATCAACCGGGCAGCTCAGATACGGCTGCTGCCCGCCAAACCGGGGCAGCTTAGATCAGAGACAGCTGCTGCCCGCCCAACCGGGCAGCTCAGATACGGCTGCTGCCCGCCAAACCGGGGCTGCCCGCCAAACCGGGGCAGCTCAGATCAGAGACAGCTGCTGCCCGCCCAACCGGGCAGCTCAGATACGGCTGCTGCCCGCCAAACCGGGGCAGCTCAGATCAGAGACAGATGCTGCCCACCCAACCGGGCAGCTCAGATACGGCTGCTGCCCGCCAAACTGGGGCAGCTCAGATCAGAGACAGCTGCTGCCCGCCAAACCGGGGCAGCTCAGATCAGAGACAGCTGCTGCCCGCCAAACCGGGGCAGCTTAGATCAGAGACAGCTGCTGCCCGCCCAACCGGGCAGCTCAGATACGGCTGCTGCCCGCCAAACCGGGGCAGCTCAGATCAGAGACAGATGCTGCCCGATCAACCGGGCAGCTCAGATACGGCTGCTGCCCGCCAAACCGGGGCAGCTCAGATCAGAGACAGCTGCTGCCCGCCCAACCGGGCAGCTCAGATACGGCTGCTGCCCGCCAAACCGGGGCAGCTCAGATCAGAGACAGATGCTGCCCGCCCAACCGGGCAGCTCAGATACGGCTGCTGCCCGCCAAACCGGGGCAGCTCAGATCAGAGACAGATGCTGCCCGATCAACCGGGCAGCTCAGATACGGCTGCTGCCCGCCAAACCGGGGCAGCTCAGATCGCAATATAGATCAGATGAGAGCCAGGGGACGTCTCCCACCGGTCTCCGCTGGCTGTCCTATAGCGCGTCCGCCAGGACTGTGCCAGCTCCAGTTTCAGACCTCGCGAGTCACAGATTCGGATTCAGAACAGACACAGACAGACAAACGGAGACGAGCCAGCTCACCTATCAGTAGATCGATCCTAGCAGATCCGTTGACCAGGGGTCTGGTGGGCTTGGGGAATCCCGGACGGGCCCCCAGATGTTATGCCCAGACCGTTTGTTCCCCAAAGAAGACCACCAGAGTCCAGAGTCAAAGCCAAGCGGCAAGGATCTTTACTACAAGTTCGAACCTGGTCCCTCCATTCCACCGCATACAAGAGGGCCCCGAACAATGCGAGTGTTTGCTTTTTTATAGCCTGAAAGTTACAGGGGAACAAAGGAATTCTTTTGGTTCCCGCTCTTTCAGTAAAACTTTGAACGGCTGTCCCCTCATCTGTCCCCTTATCGGAGACTTTCCTGGTGGTGTTTGTACTGGGCTTGTTTGTTTTGAGCCCGGGGGAAGTTTAAGAGATATATGGTGATATGTGGTGGGATGGGAGGATGGGATGTGTTTGTACTGGGCTTGTTTGTTTTGAGCCCGGGGCTGAGGAATGTGCCTGGCTCTTTTCACTGCCTCAGCCTCCCGAGTAGCTGGGATTACAGGCATCTGCCACCAAGCCCGGCTAACTTTGTATTTTTAGTAGAGATGGGGTTTCTCCATGTTGGTCAGGCTGGTCTCAAACTCCGGACCTCAGGTGATCTGCCCGCCTCGGCCTCCCAAAGTGCTGGGATTACAGGTGTGAGCCACTGCACCCAGTCGAGGGCTACTTTAAAAAGGGAAGGAGGGAACCGTACTCCAGTGCCTTTCCAGTTCTCTAACTTGAGAACGGAACGCCTTGGGAAGTTGCTTTACCCCATCACCGTTTGACTTAGGAAGTGCAACTTGAAATCTTTAAACAACAGAGCCCCCTTACAGGTAAGCTTTATGGTCAAATGGTTGTAACTAACACAAGATAAAATAATGTTATCCAGTGAGGAAAAAAGATTTGTCTCCTACGAAGTCAATTTAATACATACGAAATTACAAATGTGCTTATTTTGCGCAAACTGTAACATTGTCATGAACTGATTTTTTTTTTTTTTTTTTTTGAGACGGAGTCTCGCTCTGTCACCCAGGCTGGAGTGCAGTGGCGCAATCCCGGCTCACTGCAAGCTCTACCTCTCGGGTTCACGCCATTCTCCTGCCTCAGCCTCCTGAGTAGCTAGGACTACAGGCGCCCGCCACTATGCCCGGCTATTTTTGTGTATCTTTTAGTAGAGACGGGGTTTCACTGTGTTAGTCAGGATGGTCTCGATCTCCTGACCTCGTGATCAGCCCGCCTCGGCCTCCCAAAGTGCTGGGATTACAGGTGTGAGACACCGCGCCCGGCCATGAACTGATTTTTTAAAAAATCATCACCAAGTTAAACCTGACAGATCTTCTCCAAACTAATTTAACACATATACATGACAAAACCTGCAAAAAAAAATCCTTGGCTCCCACAGGAGCTGGCCCCCAAGCCCTTCACAAGAACAGCTGCACAAGGCTAACACTTCCAACTACGGCATACAATTTGGCTTAGTAATCCTTGGTGCATTTGATATTGAGATATTTAGCAGCCTACTAAAATGCCCGCCACTCCTACTTTTTAAAGGTATTTGTTTGGTTCCATCTAAATGACCATTAAGATACTGAGAAAACCCATCTTTGAGGTTTGGTAAGCCCTGACAAATCTTTTTTATTTTAAAAACATTGAATTGTGCCAGGTGCGGTGGCTTATGCCTGTAATCCTAGCACTTTGGGAGGCTGAGGCAGGCAGATTACTGAGGTCAGGAGTTCAACACGAGCCTGGCCAACATGGTGAAACCCCGTCTCTACTAAAAATACAAAAAAAAAGTTAGCAAAAATACAAAAAAAAAAAAGGCGCAGTGGTGCGCGCCTGTAATCCCAGCTACTCGGGAGGCTGAGGCAGGAGAATCGCTTGAACCCAGGAGGCGGAGGTTGCAGTGAGCTGAGATCACGTCACTGCACTCCAGCCTGGGCTACAGACCGAGACTTTGTCTCAAAATACAAACGAACGAACGAACAAAAAACTCATTGAATTGTGAAGGTTGCCATGCAGCAACCAGTCCAGTTACTCTAAAATACTGCCTTACTCAAGAGAGGCTTTCATAGTTATCAGTATATTCACTTCTTTTAAACCACATTTTCTTAAAAAGTGAATTATTTTCCACGAGATTATCAAACTATTGAATCTTGTCATGGGAAACTAAAGGCAAATTAGCAATGATCTTATGGTAAAACTTGCTAGATATAGTTTTCCTTTTTTTTTTTTTTTTGCATGTGAGACTGAGAAGAACAGATACTATTTTAAAACAATTTATATGTCGGCCTTGATGTGTCTAAACATCCAGAAACAATAAGAGGACTCTGTTTCCAGGACTCTTTAAAACCAAGCCAGTCGCCCCACTCTTCAGTTGCTTTGTTCTTGGTATTCCCATTCCATGTGAAAACATTTAATCCAGGTCCTAACCCTCAACTATCCCATGAGTATGTGAATTACAGATTCTTGCGCATCTGAAGTACTTTCTTGCGGCTTTTTGGGGTTTTGCTTTGTTTTGTTTATCCTACACAACTTCCTTCCTTCCTTCCTACACTCAGCTCCCCAGGGCTTTTAGAGATAGGCTAACCACTAATCATGTCCTCTTGCTGCAGTGAGACAGGAGACCCAGATCCAGGCTCCTCCCTCTGCTCCTGGCTCGAGGAGGATGTAAGCAATAATGGCCATCTCAAACAACACTGCTATTCACAGCATGGAGATCTGGGAAACATCCTTGAATTCAGATAGTGAAATTAGCTGCTTTTAAAGTAACACACAGCTGTTCTGCATGGAAGCGTTGTTACCGTCTCCCAGGCGGTAACTTGCGTGTTTTAGCCTCTACGGTCGGCCTCCCATTAGGTGGTCCCCTCTGAAGACAGCTGGTCTGAGAGCTAGCTCATGTAGTCGCCATTCTCAGAACGTTCCCAAAACACAGGACAAGTTCTTAGCAGATGTAGGTGATTCAAATGCTTCCCCTCCCCAAGTGTTCTTCTCAAGGGCCACTTGGATTCCAGGGGCCACTGCTAACCTTAGTAACTGTCATTCTTTCCATTTCTTGCCTTCCTCTTGCAAGTGGAGAGTTTATAAACTCCACTGACTCATTTATGAAGCTCTGAGCCAAATCCGGGGCCTTGGACCACAGTGTACACCTGCTGGTCAAAAATTAAACCTACTAAGGGGAAAAAAGCCTCAACTGCTCACTCCTAAAAGTGGGACAAGCTCCTCTGGATCCAAATGCCTGTGGCCAACACTCCTTTCACTCGTTCACTCCCAGAGCTTCTACTTAAGTTTCTTCATGGAAATGGTTTGCTATCAACAGAAGAGCAAGCCCTTGTGGGCACTTCATATCAAAGCACTTTTCAAATGGCACTTGGGACGCCAACCACTCCAGGCTTGGGGCACTTGACTCACTGAGTTAAATTAAGGCACACAAAGGACAAGTGCTTTTCCCAAGGCCTGTGATGAGGGGCAGGGTCAAGACAGCCTCCTAAACTGATCAAGGCTTTGAAATAGGGCAGGGCTCAATGACCACCACACAGAGCTATCAATGGGTGTTGGAAAAGCAACGGTTATATAGTCAGGAAGATGCTTGAGCCCCACTCTGGCTCTACAACTTCTTAGCTCTGAGTCTTTGTTCTTGTTACTTTACCTCTTAAGTCTCAGTCTCCTCATCTACAAAGTGGCGATAATTCCTACTTGCATTAAGTGAGAATGCTGGCAAATTCTTAAGGTACAGTGCCTGGCACTTCACAGACACTTATAAATGGTGACCATTACAGCTTTGTCGTGTCCTCGCTGTTGTTCTCATTGCTTCCTTTTTAGCTCTCTTAATTAACGTAGGGTCTGAAGACCATGGTTGGCTCTGCCCGCAGAAAGTCAAGGAACTTTAAAAGTTCAATAAACACGTTTGAGATGCATTCTTGTTCTCCAAAAGGCAGTAAACCAAGGCAGAAAAATGCACCCCTTTTCCAAAAGGGATTTGAAACAAAGCCCTTTGGAAGCAGATGAGACTGGTAGCATGTTCCTTTGTGAGCAAGATTAGGCACAAGAATGAAGCAAGCCAGCAGTTTTCTCAAGGTATACAGTGGCACCCTGGAGAGTAAGCCCGAAGAGTCTCAAGAGTCCCCAGGCGGAAAAGCCTTTGCCTTCATTCTCTTAGGAAACTCCTAATTAAGTGAAACCTTCTGTACAAACATACCAAGATTTTTTATTAATATCATTTAGTCTGTAGCTTAATTCTTACAAAATTTCCCTGGTTTCTGATTCACGTTTTTCTAAGTGCAAAAGACCCCTTCCTAAGAGTGTCACTTCAATTTCTGGAAGTGGAGCCAGGTATCTGCATTGTCACTAGCTCAAGAGAGTCTCAGGCACCCCAAAGTTTGAGAATCACTGGCCCGAGTGTTGCTAGAAATGCTCGGAGAAGGGGCGAAGGTGGGAAAAAATGGAGCACCTACGGTGACTCGGAATTCACAGTCTAAATGGAAATCGTTTACACTGATATTGTCACAAATCCAAGCTATCTGGGGTGAATGGTTTCCTGATTTTTTCTCCATAAATCAATGTGGATATTCTTGGCAAGCTCTGCTCCTCTGCAGGGTGGGCAGCTGTGAGTCAAGCTGCCTCCTCTTCTCTTGACCTTGTCTTCCTGCCTTTTGCAGATGCAATTCTTTCCCTGTCTGCCTCACAGCTAATTATTTCAGCAGACAAGCTCAGAGCCTGAAGAAAACAGGGTGTATTCTTGAAAGTAGTAACTGTACTGAAATTTAGTGGGAAAAGTTTCTCCTTTAGCCCTATCTTCTGAGTAAAATCAGCTAGTGGTGTGAGCTGCCATTTGGTTTAGGTTGCCAGTTAGCAAATCATGCCTTCTGAGTTTAAGGTACTCTTTAGTATTCTATTTTATCCTAACAGTTCAGGGAACTTGGGAGCAGCAAAGGTTTTTGCGATCTGGGCCAAAGTCACAAGTTTTCTAGTTTCAATGGTGGGGATGGGGGTGGAAGAACCATAAATCCAATCCTCTTTAGACTCTTAAAACATGGAATTTCATTACATAAATCATTCTCTTCACGTATTTGTTCAAAAGTGCAACAAAACAAAGCTTTCATTTAGGATATTCAAGGAAGCCTGTCTTACTGTTATTAAAGCACCTGAGGGAGGATTTGTGTTGGCTCACACCACAAATCTTAGCTTCTTTTGAATGGTATGAACAGAAAAAAATGTTTTTTTTTTTTTTTTTTTTTTTTTTTTTTTTTTTTTTTTTTTTTGAGACGGAGTCTTGCTCTGTCTCCCAGGTTGGAGTGCAGTGGCGCGATCTCGGCTCACTGCAAGCTCCGCCTCCCGGGTTCACGCCATTCTCCTGCCTCAGCCTCCCAAGTAGCTGGGACTACAGGCACCGGCCAACACGCCCGGCTAATTTTTTGTATTTTTAGTAGAAACGGGGTTTCACCGTGTTAGCCAAGATGGTCTCGATCTCCTGACCTCGTGATCCGCCCGTCTCGGCCTCCCAAAGTGCTAGGATTACAGGCGTGAGCCACCGCGCCCGGCCTAGAAAAAAATGTTTAAGGCATAAAAGAGTTGCTATGAAATGGAAATGATGAAGATCATTTTCATGCAACGCTAAGACTGGTCGGATTAACCAAAAGAAATCAACATAAAGTTGTCATACCATTTAAAAAATAGTAGCTTAAAGTCAGAAGATAGTTTTCCTCACACCACCTATACCTTGTGTTTCAAAAACACAAATGGTGAACACTGGCACTCCCCAAATCCACATTATGAACTGCATTCTGTATTAGGGGACCATGTCAGTTTTGATATCATAAGAAACATAATTATAGCAGTCATTAATGTGTGGACTGTTGGTCACCATAAACAATTCAATACTTCCACTTTCGAACAAGTTGCATCCAAAAGTTCATTTGTCAGTTGCATAGAACTTGAAATACATATATGCTCTCTAAAAGTAAAGCTACATCTGGTAGGTCGGTTTCTTGGCCCGATTATAAATCACTTTCATGTATCAAGCAGCTAAACTTGTAGCATTAGCTGTACTAGCTTGAGTTCAGGAAGCTGGAACACTGCAAGTCGGAAGTGAGGAGAAAGGAATGTTGAAATGAGCAGTTTGCTTTGGTTATTTTACCACTTCCAGCACTCAACTCTCATCTACCAAGGTGAGCTTGCCCTAAAAAGTGAGCTTGCTCTAAAAACTGAATTTCCTCAGGAACCTACCAATTTTCTCCAATGCACTCCTTAGGCCAAAGTTACAGACCTTCCTTTCACTTACATCACAAAGAGCTGCTAATCTCCCCTAGGCGTCAGTGTGAGTCTCTGGATTTCCTTTTAATACAAATGGATGTGTAAATGACTGATGGTGCTTTAACCATCCCAGAACTGGCCTTTTTAATGAAAAGGTGTTTATCATCCATTTGAACTGAAGATCCATTTGGGGGAGGTGGAGCAGAGGTCAGCACACTGGCAAAAGATGGTCTCTAAGTGGTTCCGGCTTCCCAGGGCTGCTTCCTGTGTCACTTCTGAACCCATCTGCTAAAAGCCCTAGTTTTCCCCAGGAAGAGGAGGAAAGAAGGGCATTGCAGGTGTGGGCCCAGGAGAGTGGTTCATACTTTGAAGCCTGACTGTCCTCTTAGCCCCTAAAACAGGAGTATGAGAGTTGTGGGGGAAGAGTTGGAAAACAAGCAAACCCTCAGGCTCCATTCGGTGGTCCAGAGTGGGGCTCAAGGGAGCCTGCTTTTTTTTTTTTTTTTTTTTTTTTTTTGAGATGGAGTCTCGCTCTGTCACCCAGGCTGGAGTGCAGTGGCTGATCCCAGCTCACTGTAACCTCCACCTCCTGGGTTCAAGCCATTCTTCTGCCTCAGCCTCCTGAGTAGGAGTAGTTGGAATTACAGGCGACCGCCACCATGCCCGGTTTGTACTTTTAGTAGAGACAGGGTTTTGTCGTGTTGATCAGGCTGGTCTCGAACTCCTGACCTCAGGTGATGCCCCCCTGCCTTGGCCTCCCAAAGTGCTGGGATTACAGGCGTGAGCCACCGCGCCCCACCTAAGAGCCTGCATTTTTAACAAAAGGAACATGTGATTCTGACCCCATACTGAAAAAGACATTTGAAGGACAAGTAATTTGTTTTAAAAATACAGATAATCATACTTTAGCTACATCACTTCCTGTGGGATGTTTTCATTTTAGAGACTCCTTTAGAATTCCAAGTTGTGTAAGCAGGGAACTTAGAGGTTGAATATTATCTGCTTGAATTCCACCTAAACTACTAAGTAAAAGCAAAACAAAGAGGACAGCCTCCTTAATTGATTCTTTGAATCAAGGTCCTTTAAATTGTCACCATAGTTTAGGTTCCACTCCTTCCTAATAGCTCTTAAAAAAACACATCTGGAGGTAAATTGTAGGTTTCCAATAAAGGGGTCAAATGTGTATTATCAATTTAACAATTGAGCCTCAGTTAAGGCCCAAATTTCTTACTCTTCAAACACTAAGTTGTCACAAAATATAAAAATATAAGAATATATATATGTAAACATAAGAAAATATGAAAATATAAGAATTAACAACTCAGAAAACCCTTAGATTTTTATATATTATTATTATTGAGATGGAGTCTCGCTCTGTTGCCCAGGCTGGAGTGCAGTGGCATGATGTTGGCTCACTGCAGCCTCTGTCTCCTGGGTTTAAGCAATTCTCCTGCCTCAGCCTCCTGAGTAGCTGGGATTACAGGTATGCGCCACCACACCTAATTTTTTGTATTTTTAGTGGAGACAGGTTTTGCTATGTTGGCCAGGCTGGTCTCAAACTCCTGACCTCAAGTGATCCGCCTGCCTCGACCTCCCAAATTGTTGGGATTACACACTATGCCCAGCAAGATTTGGTTTTCTAAAGTAAAATAGATTGCTTAATTTTCTTGTGCACAGACACCTCGAAAAAAATCTCAACCCCTACAGAACATCAAGGCACTCACATAAACATACTCATTTAAAATGATCCAATTAATATTGTGGCAGACTTTTAGAATTTCCCTAATTTCTTAAAACCTCCTTTGATATTAATGCGTTTGCATTCACATTTTTATGATTACATTTTCTGTTTTTTGAGATGGAGTTTCACTCTTGTTGCCCAGGCTGGAGTGCAATGGCACAATTTCGGCTCACCACAACCTCTGCCTCCCGGGTTCAAGTGATTCTACTGCCTCAGCTTCCCAAGTAGCTGGGATTACGGACTTGTGCCACCACACCTGGCTAATCTTGTATTTTTTAATAGAGACGGGGTTTCTGCATGTCGGTCAGGCTGGTCTCGAACTCCGACCTCAGGTTATTGGCCCCCCTCAGCCTCCCAAAGTGGTGAGATTACAGGCCTGAGCCACCGTGCCCGGTCGTAATTACACTTTTATGCACAAAAAGTATAATTTTAAAAATCCTTATCCTTGAGAGTTGAGGCCCTTTTTCAAACCCATATTTAAGGAAGAACAAATATTTTACTCACTGGAGTTTTCTTTTTACCAATTTTTTAAAGCATTCATCAGGCAAAAGCTCCACTTGCTGTGAATGGCAAAGGGTACAGTTCTTAAAGGCTACCCTGGGCATAAGAATCACTTTGTAATACCTTTGTGATTGCTTTCTGCACTTGCCAACCCCAAACCTTTCAACTGGTCCATGAAAATCTACTCAACATTCTCTAATTCTTCTATTCCTACGTCAAATGTTTCATGGAAAATTATATGCCAAGTCTTTTCCAGTCTTTCCTTTTTTCCTCTGGTGGGTGGGAGGAGTTGAGGGGGTAGATATGAAAGAGACAGGAACTCCATTCTGCCAAAAAGAAGAGATAAATCATTTGAATTCCCCCTACTCAGATATTTTACATCTGCACATAACGCAAACTAAGACACTTATAATAGGCAACAAGACTTTTTGTCACTGCCAGTCTAGATAATTTAAACAAAAGTAACTATGGTTCAATAGCTTCTTTCTTCCTAATTTCAGATGTTAAACAATACAAAGAAAGATGCTTTAGAATGTTTTTAAAATGTTATATTAATGTGAACATCACTTGAAATTTTTGTAATAGCTGCCTTATTTTCACCTCCTCTAAATCAAGTTTATTTCTATTCTATGACTAAAAGTTCCTTTCAATATAATGGTTAAAGTCACAAATTTTAGCCTTTTAGTTATTCACACATGCAAACATGCTTTCCCAGGTACGTCCCCTTACCTCCTCCACTTACCTCTGATGTAGCATTTTTCAATCTTCAAAGAGGTCAGAGATTTTTGAGCCAGAGGAAAAAAGTATCCCAGTATTGTGTGTAGTTGGCCAATTAGTCCAAGGTTAGACAGCATGTTAAATATTGAGCTTAGCCGGGCGCGGTGGCTCACGCCTGTAATCCTAGCACTTTGGGAGGCCGAGGCGGGTGGATCATCTGAGGTCGGGAGTTCGAGACCAGCCTGACCAACATGGAGAAACCCTCTCTACTAAAAATACAAAATTAGCCGGGCGTGGTGGCGCATGCCTGTAATCCCAGTTACTTGGGAGGCTGAGGCAGGAGAATCGCTTGAACCCGGGAGGTGGAGGCTGCGGTGAGCCAAGATCGCTCCATTGCACTCCAGCTGGGCAACAAGAGTGAAACTCCGTCTCAAAAGAAAGAAAAAATCGAGTTTAGATTAATCCTCGAGTTTCTGGTTCACTTTAGTTGGCTACCCTCTTTGATGGTTCTAAAATTAATACAGTTAATAAACTCACTCAATTGTATAATGGTCAAAGTTTGTGGGTGGAGGAAAAAAATGAAGTGCACTGAGAGACATTCATTCCATCAAGGGCACTATGCAGTGCCTGGTATTTTCTTCCTCCATTACATATGGAGATAGCTGTTATCACATTCTTCTTCCGCAACTCAGAAGAAACTAGATAAAACACCAGAGACAACCCTTACGTTCGTTGTCTGGGACTCCGGCCATGAAGCGGGCAATGAGGTTTGCACATACAAGTCCACGAAGAAGGAAAGGCAAAAATACTCTCTCTACTCTCCAGCCCTCATCCTCAAGGCTAGTATAAAACAAGAAAAGGTCAGTTAAATGTATTTTCATCCTTCTTTTATTTGTTAAAAATAATATGCCTAAAAGTCTGCAGATGAGCTAATATGTCCTTGAAAGGGGGCATGTTACATACAGGTCTCTTCAGCATTCCTAATTCTGTGAAAGCCACCTTAAATCTTTTGGGAGACAAAACAGTTTGTTGGAAGAAAACAGCCTCTGATGTAGCTATAAATTGCTATTCTATTTTCTTATGTATTTATAAAATCATACCAGAAATAATGAGTTGTTTTGTCAATAATAGAACACTGACATGAACTTGACCTAACAACTAGCATAAAGCTGTCAATTCATCTTGCATTAACAAGAAAATGAAACAAGAAATAACTATTAGAAAGAAATGACAAAATTCAAATTGACTTTGAAAAAATCTAATTTTATTTTCTCAATCAAAATGAAGTATTTCATGTTAATTTAGACTGTTTAGCTTTCCACTGATATCTCAAGATACTTTCCAGATATTAACAGTACTCAGAACTGTGTAAAAGTTAACCACCAAAACCATGTTTTAAAGAAAAAAGTTTAAATGTAAGACTAATGTCTTGGGGACTTTACTAAATGTATTTCTTAAAAAACCCTTCTCAAATGTAGAAGTATTGGCAATTCTAATTTAAAAATTTTAAATTTTTAATTATTGGAAATTTAAGTAGCAATAGTTTCAAGAGCTAAGAATCAGATTGCTTTTTAAAACAGAATTTTTTTTTTTCCTGAGGGACTCATACTTGACAACTCCAGTTAAACATAATACTCCACCCAAATCCCAAATTTAAATGCATTATGTCACCTTGGAATAGTAAAATTATAAAATGGTATTTCTAAATTATAATATATATACATAATACACCATTTTAACCGTCACATTTACCAGCAGAATTATGAAATCAAAAACAAATTCTACATTCAAGGGACAAACGATAAATGCTCTTTCATTGTTTTAAGAGTCCATTCCATTCTTTGTTGTTTTCTACTCCCATATTTTAAAATTATGACCAAAGGAGCCTGAAGGCCAAGTCAATCCCATTTCCCTGAACCCAACTGCCAGTAGGTACTGGCCCTACATACGCGTCCTTTAACAAGCCCCGTTCTCAAAAGGCTGGGGATATGTATATAAGAACTTATTCCAAAGTGACTCTAAGATCCATGTTCCCAAGATCTAGTACGGGCTATTCATGGTTCTGAGGCATGTCCAGCATGCAGGCAAACTTATCTGTTCAAATTGAGGTAAAACAGACAAAAAACACTTAATATTAACAGAAGCTACATAATTAAAACTAACCTTCTGCTGCTTATTTAAGCTAATGATGCATTCTTACCAAACAGAGACCCTCAAGTCAATCATTTCTTTTGATTTTAGTTACCACCCCCAAATTAAGCCTCTTCTTTCAAAGCCATTATTAGTTAAAAAAAAGTTTTAAAATGAAGAAAAATATTTTTTCCAGAACTTGTATTTTGTAATTAGTGTGATGCAATTTCTTTTTATTTTTCAAACTTAGAAATAACTCATGTATGGTACTATTTGGTATTTTTTTCAGATACCAAGGAATACCGACAGGATTCATAAATAGGATTTTCTGACACTGGCAGGAAAGTCTGCTAACGTTTACAAAATACCAAAGACTCTTCTTTCAAGCTTCAAAGATGGCTGAGAATTAACAGTTATGATTAGTTTTTCAGTACAAATAAAAAAATTAAATCTTGATTTTTTTGGCCAACATTTTAAACAGTCAAATTTTACTGTATTTCCAGGTTTCAAATCAAAACAAACAAACAAAACAACTAATGAAAATTACCCAACTGGCAACAAGTCCTGTATTCCAATGTTATTTTTAAACCACCAATTATAACCTACTGCCAGTAATTATTTGTAAGTACCTGCTTGTTTTATTAAGCACTGGTCAGTTATATAAAAGAATAATTTGCAAGAATGATACTTGGCAATGGGTTACCTTAATGCTTCTGAAATAAACAGAAGCATTAACAAAACACCAGATCTTAAGCACTTTTAAATCTGTAATTTGAATTACCCAAAGGATTTTTAAATGTTACTTTTCCATTGAAGGACTGTAGGGAGTCTAATCCCAGCTAACATGGTTGATTTTAAAAAACAAACAAATCCCTAAGCCACATAGTAATGGAATACTACACTTGCTTTTTATATCATATGGAAACAGCTCCAGGCAGAGCACAAGTAGAAGAAAACCTGCCAAATCAAAGTACTGTAAATAAAGTTCCTCTACGTACTCCAGTTGACAAAACCTCAAAAATAAAAATCAGAAGACCACCCATTGTTACCCTCCCCCCCGCAACAAAACCCACGCAAAACACTTTAGTTCTGAACCTAACATTTCCCTAAGAAGTTCACAGGAGAAGCTTTAAGGTACTTAAAGCTGCAGCAGTACAGTTGAAAGCGCCACATTACAGAGGAAATGCCCTAAAGGGTTCAGCAGCTGCCCACCCATCCCGAACCACCCCCCATCCCAGTAATATGTAAAAGCTCCTGTTAAAGTTTTGTTTTATGCTAATAAAGGCATACCACCTAGTGTGCTAAAGACTACGACTAGCAGCATTAGAGCAGTAAAGTGAAAACAGGAAGCCTACAGGAATGATCTAAATGCCTACTTAGAAGAAACAAAGCAGCAGACAGAATCCTTAGCCCTCTAGTCTATGTAGGGAAGCAGTTGAATTAAACTCAGATTTACCCACATTAACAAAAATTTAACAAAGCTTCCCCAAGACACCAGAATAAAACTTGACCTTTCCAGTCAAAGGGCAGAGAGAGGCCTCTTCCATGTCCTGGAGTTGAATGAGTTCAAAGATTGGCAATAAAGGAAAAAAGAAAGCATTACGGGTATGATGGGAACAAGCTTTGGAGTTTATCGAACAGTCACACCAAGTTTCTCTAGCACACGGACACCCTTTTCTTGGTACTCTTGTCGGGTCATCCAAAAGTTGTCTTTGTCTTTCATGATATCCGCTAGAACTGCACCACCCAGGAATACCATGTGCTTTCTGCGGGGTGGGTCTTCAATGCGGATCTTAAATTTCTAAAGGAGAAAGAAAGGATAATGAAACGGTACATGTGCACAGTGCTTTCTGCTTTATGAAAATGGCTTTTTAAATATATGCTCTCCCTCAAACTTGCAACAGTCCTGTAATATAAGTAGAACGGGAGGATTTGGTACCTGAGGTACAGAAACATTTAGTAATTTGCCCAAAGCTCATATTTAGGAGACCACACATCCATCCCAGCATGCTTGGAACAGTCCTGATTTACACGTGGTGTCCCATCATTATTAATACCACCCTTTCCATTCTTGAGTGTCCTAATTTGATCAGTAAATTACATGACTTAACACCCTACTGAGAGACCAAACATCCAAGACATAATTAGAGCAAATTTCCCATCCAATGGCAGATGACCACTTGGGAAAGTCACTTTGCTGTCAAGCAAAGTCTGGATAAGAGGACTTGCATGGCCGGGTGTGGTGGCTCAAGTGTAATCCCAGCACTTTGGGAGGCCGAGGCGGGCGGATCACGAGGTCAGGAGATCGAGACCATCCTGGCTAACACAGTGAAACCCCGTCTCTACTAAAAATACAAAAAAATTAGCCGGGCATGGTAGTGGGTGCCTGTAGTCCCAGCTACTCGGGAGGCTGAGGCAGGAGAATGGCGTAAACCTGGGAGGTGGAGCTTGCAGTGAGCCCAGAGACTCAATCTCAAAAAAAAAAAAAAAAAAAAAAAGAGGACTTGCATGACTTCTTCAAGGTCTCATACTGTTATGATTCTAGTCCAGGGCAATAGAGTAAAACTGAAGTTCTTTTCTTTTAAGCAAAGCTTACTTTCTATTGTCTCAAAATCAAATGAAATGTTCTTAAAATAAACAAGGCCAAATATGGTCAAAACAAATCATCAGGATGTTATGAGAAAATGAACACAGTAACCAAAATTAAAGGCAATTGGGAAAAGTTTTATACTCTGTAGCTACTATTAAGTGTCTAGGAAGGACACATCCTTATCTTTATGGTTGGTCAACACCTGAAAGAGAAACCTTAAAATGACATAGCAAGTTTTTCATTTACAGTATCACGATCTGCAAAAAAGACCCAATGTAACTATGTCATTCTAAATCATTTGTATATTTATGTCACATAAATGAACTGTAAGGGTTCTAACAATCCAAGATAAAGAAAAACATCAGTTTATTTACCAATTCTGAGACTGTTTTAATTGTTCCTTTTACTTTCTTGCTCTTACATAGGGGTCAGCAAACTTTTTTTGTGAAGGGCCAGATACTTGAGGCTTTGCAGGCGTGACAAGTACCCAACCCCACATGTAGCTAGAAGGTGCCCACAGACAATATGTGACAACAGGTAACATTACGTAAACAAATGGGCTTGGCTGTGTTCCAATAAAACTTAAAAAAAAAAAACAAACCAGTTTTGGCAAAAGGGCTATAGATGCCCACCTCTACTCTAAGGGAAACTTAGCTAGCCCCTGAAGACACTGCTTCTGTAAATACCTCAACTGCTTTACTGTTTCTCTCTCACACACTACCTTAACCCTGGAGGTTTGGTAATATGAGTTCTTGCTCTTCATTGCTGCTTCTATCTCGCTCATCCCTAAAACTCCATAGCCCCACTGAAACTCATTCTATCAGATCATTCCATCTACCACTCCCTCCTTGCTGAACTCATCTACAGATTCCTACAGACAAATTGCACCTGCTGTCAAGCAGCTGAACAAGATAGGAAAGAAACAAAACATCTTGCTATAATGTATCACTAACCTCAACTGAGCCCTTCCTGCTGCATGGCAATCCTATTACATTTCTCTATTGTCGCTTCCATTCTCCAAAACAACCATTTCAACCTCCTCCTCTATTCTAAAATTCTACCGTCCCTCCCCTCCTCTCAGTGCCTCCTAACTGGTCTCTCTATGCCCACCTTTGTTCCCTCTTCCCCCAAGAGTCTATTCACCACACCAGACTTAATGATCCTTTAAAAATATACATCAGATCCTATCATTTCTCTGCTTAAACCGCCCCCACACCCAAGACTTTCCATTTCACCAGGAGTCAAGCCAAACCCTTTACCATGGCTGAACAAGACCTGCCCTCCTGCTACCCTTCTGACCTCATATCCCACCTGCCCCCCTCCCTTGCTCACTCTGCTCCAGCCACACTGGCACACTCCCACCAACCTGGGGCTTTTGCATTTTTCCTGCCTGGAAGATTCTTCCCCCAGACAGTCACAAGGCTCACTCCTCTCACGCTCAACTTAGGTCTCTGATCAAAAGTCACTTCATCCAAAAGGCCTTTCCTGATCACAGTTTATGAAGGAGCACACTACCTCCCCAACCACTAACATTTTCCAGCTCTTCACCTTACTTTTCTTCATATCACTTATTACCACTAATACATTATTTAGACTAAAAGCAGGGATTCTGTTTTCATTGTTTTGTTTGTCCCCAGCACCTAGACCTATGTCTGGCACCCAGGAGTTCAAGAAATGTTTGCTGAATAAATGATCACCTGAGATTAATTATAAATTATATGTAAAACTCAATAAAATCAGAAAAATAAGTGAAGTACTTAGACAGTATGGCTCCTTTCCAGTCTGTTAATCTGTTTAATGTATGTGAGCCCATACTCAATTTAATTTCAACAATGAGTCATATATGAAAGATGTAACATACAGTACTCTGTAATACATAATCTCATTATCTAAAACAGTTGATCAAAGTCAGTGAGACAAAGCTCAGAGATTAACTCAGGATTAGATAACTCTTGGTTAAGTATACAGCACATACTGTATACTTCACATAGTCCAGAGTCTGGTGGAAAAAACACAAAAACCTATGCCAAAGAAACATCAACTATTTCTAGTTTAAAAATTTCTTTCTACTGTACATACCAACAACAACCAATTAAAGTCTGTTTCAAGAGTTATGACAGTTACTGGAATGCAAAAAATTTTGAGACATGATGTTTTTCAATCTGACTGAGAAGACAACATATGCAACAAATAAAGTCAGAAATATGAGATAGCCCAAGAGAAGTGCTGAAGGCTGATTGCATATCCAAAAAATAAGTTTAAAAAAAGAACAAAACTCAAGTGGGGCATTTATTTCCCTATAGTACAGCAGGTTCTTCTCATGCATATACAGGTGCCTCAGAGTCCGTGCTGGTTGTTACAGATGAACCAGAACTTTTGGCCCTGACCTCACCGCCTCCATCCACCAACTCTATAGAGGTGACCAGAGCTTATCTTGAACTATTTCCTTCTTCCTATCATTTCCAGGATGCACTTGACTGCAGTAGGAATTTGTTTTGGAAGACGTCTTGCTCCCTCTGGTGGTTGTCAAGATTCACAAACTACTGTATAGCCTTTTAAAAGAATGTTAGTAATAGTTGATTTACTAATACTTACAGAAAGTTTTTCCACATCACCCTTCAAAACTCGTTCTAAGTAAAGCTGTTTAAGTTCTCGTTCCAACCGTGATGGCAGGCCAGGATACATAGTAGACCCTCCAGAAAGCACAATGTGTTTGTAGAATTCAGATCTAGAAAGGCACAGTGGTTATTCATTTGGAGTTTTAGGTTAGGAAAATGGTATCTCAGGGTTACTGTTACTTATGTCAGCCTCGGGGTTGCTGGGAGAATTAAATAAAATTCCACATGTAAATCACAGGGCTGAATATTTGCTGTTATTACTACTGTGAAGTAACGACCCCTCTTTACATATAAAATCTTTTCATAATTTTGATGAAAATAAAATACTTCTAAAAGTATATAATACACTTTTTTGTGAATATAACTGAGACTTCTAATAATGACCAAGATTTACATTACAAACTATTTTATCACATGCTTCCCTAAAGCCACTAAGATGTGGTTGTTTACTATAATTAGCCCTATTCTACTTTAATCCAGAATTCCTGCTTTTTAATTTTTCATTTATCTGTTGTAGTTTTCTCTTTTTTGTTCCTTTGCTTAGAGGCTGTCTGCTGTTATTTTTGGCTAGACTGATGTGTATGCTTCTTATAGCAGTACCCTCTTTTCTGATACAGTACCCTGCTATCTACTGACAGCAGTACCCTCTATTCTGATATCTATGAGATCAGAAAATCCAATCTAAAAAGACTGCATATGTAGTAAAAGTAACAGAATCTGAGCGAGGGTCTGAGGAATAATTCTCACAGTAAAGTTTGGGAGCTGATTTGCACCCATTTTGGCCTTTTTCAACCTGGCTTCCAGGTTCTCAATGGCTAAAGCTACTGCAACTCTAACAAAGCATTGCTTTTGTATTTAATTGCCAAAGCAAGCCCAGTGAATGTCGCATAAACTAAGCAGTTGAAATACAGATTCATGTGATAAGTACTCACAAGCATTTACATGTACATTTTCAACATGCAGAACACACAAAACAAAATTTGAGTTGTTCCACTTTGCAATGCAAACTCTGTGGAGAAGGTACTGAATCTGACTCCGCACTTTAGGTACGTCGAAGCTCTAATCAGCAACAGGCATGTACTTTTCTTTTTTTTTTTTTAATACAGAGTCTCACTCTGTCACCCAGGCTGGAGAGCAGTGGTGTGATCTCGGCTCACTGCAACCTCCGCCTCCCGGGTTCACGCCATTCTCCTGCCTCAGCCTCCCGAGTAGCTGGGATTACAGGCACCCGTCACCACACCCAGCTAATTTTTTGTATTTCTAGTAGAGACGGGGTTTCACCATTTTGGCCAGACTGGTCTTGAACTCCTGACCTCGTGATTCGCCGGCCTCGTGATTCACCGGCCTCAGCCTCCCAAAGTGCTGGGATTACAGGCGTGAGCCACCGCGCCCAACTGGCATGTACTTTTAAATACAATTTTGCTGTGAATGAACATCAAAGAACAAAATCATCTCCCTAATCCCTATCATGAGAATTTACCATAATTATGACGGCTAGATTCGATTTCTGATCATCTTCCACCAGGTTTATAGCTTGTTATGAGTCAATTGCTATTTTTATTAATTTCTATTACTATCCTGGCTCCAAAGCCATCCCATCAAAATTAATTAGGTGGCTATTTAACTCAGGGTTACACAAATAAATGCTTGCTGTACAAAATGCTTCTGGGTGAATTCCTCTATAACCTGAGTGTAGAGAAGGGATTTCTAACTATGACTCAAGCTCTAGATGTAATAAGACTATAAATCTTTTTATATGACTAAATAAAAACAAACTTTTGCATGGCCAAAACACTAAGAGCAATAGACAAATGGCAAACAGAGAGAGTATCTGTGAAAGATATCAGAAAGCTAAAAGAAAACTTTTCAAAACTGAAAAAAAAAAAAACCCAAAACTCCAAAATCTACAAAAAGCCATTAACAATTTGCCAAAAAAAAAAATTTTTAATGTCCCTTAAGGCCGGGCGTGGTGGCTCACGTCTGCAATTCCAGCTACTTGGGAGGCTGAGGCAGGAGAATCACTCCACCCAGGTTGCAGTGAGCCGAGACTGCACCACTGCACTCCAGCCTGGCGACAGAGCGAGACTCTATCTCAAACAAGTCCCTTAAACATATAAAAATATGTTTTTTATACATATATATATATATGTATATATGTTTTTTTTTAGGAACTTTCTTTTGTGGTGGTGGGGAGAGACAGGGTCTCACTCTGTCACCCAGGCTGGAGTGCAGTGACACAATCATGGCTCACTGCAGCCTCTACCTCTCAAGCTCAAGCAATCCTCCCACTTCAGCCTTCTGAGTAGCTAAGACTACAGGAGTACACCACCACCATACCTGGCTAATCTTTTTGAAAAAAATTTATGTAAAGACAGGATCTCCATATGTTGCCCAGGCTGGTCTTAAACTCCTAGGCTTAAGCAAACCTCCCACCTCAGCCTCCAAAGTGCTGCGATTACAGCCAGAAGCCACCACCCCTGGTTTGACTTCACTCTTAATGACAGAAATAAAAAGTAAAATTACACTGAAATAATTTCTCACTCATCAGATTGGTGGAAAAGGATAAACGATACAATTGCCAGAGAGGGAAATTTGGCAATATCTAACAAAAATACATGCATTTACATCAAACTAAGAAGTTTCTCTCAGCACTTTGGTAGGCTGAGGTGGGGTGGATCACTTGAGGCCAGGAGTTCGAGACCAGCCTGGTCAATACGGCAAAACCCCATCTCTACTAAAAAATACAAAAAAAAAAAAAAAAAAAAAAAAAAAAATTCTGGGCATGGTGGTACATGCCTGTAATCTCAGCTACTTGGGAGGCTGAGGCAGGAGAATCGCTTGAAAACGGGAGGCAGAGGTTGCAGTGAGCCAAGATTGCACCACTGCACTTCAGCCTGGGTGAGAGAGTGACATTCCGTCTCAAAAAACAAACAACAACAAAAGAAGTTTCTGCACAGCAAAGGAATTAATCAACAAAGTGAAGATATAACCTATAGAATGCGAGAATATATTTGCAAATCAGACATCTGATAAGTGGTTAATATCCAAAATATGTAAGGAACTCAAATCTCAAATGACTCAATAGCAAGAAAGCAAATAACCCAATTAATAAATGGGCAAAGGACCTGAATAGACATTTCTCAAAAGACATACAAATGGAAAAAATGCTAAGCATCCCTAATCATCAGGGAAATAAATGCAAATTAAACCACAATGAGATATCACTTCACATCTGTTGGAATGGCTATTATCAAAAAGAGGAAAGGTAACGAATACTGGCAAGGATGTGGAGAAAAGGAAACCCTTGTACACTGCTGGTGGGAGTGTGAATTAGTACAGCTATTACGGAAAACAGTATGGAGGTTCCTCGGAAAGTTAAAAATAGAACTACCATATGATCCAGCAATTCCACTACTGGGTGTATCTCCAAAGGATCTGAAATCAGCATGACTATGTAAGAGAGTATCTTTATCCTTAGGAAACACCAACTAGTAAAGAATTGATGCATTTAATCTACCCTCAAACGGTTCAGAAAAAACAGAATGAAAAAGCAAACATGAAGAACATTAGAATTAGTAAAATGGTAAATCCAGATAAAGGATATAGATAAGTTTTCTGCATTTTTCTTGCAACCTTTCCGTAAGTCTGAAATTATTTCAAGTAAGTTTATAAACTTAGTCATTCTATTTAATTCCATCTATTTCTGATAAATAACTTTAAAACTATTTTCATGATTTTTCTGATAAATAACTTTGAAATCACCATTTCTAATGTACCTGGTATCAATGTCAGCCGCCTGAATTGTGTTAAAAAGCAATTCAGCAACACCAACTCCTTCAACATTGATCAAGTGAGGCTGAAATAAAGCTTCTGGTGCTTCAAATCTCTCTCCCCCAACTTTGATGATACGTCCATCTGGGAGCTAGAAACCAAGAATAATCAGGTACTAATCAGCAAAAGATTAAAATTTCCCAGTGTTCTCCGGAACACTAGTACTTATAAATACATCTGTTCTGTAACCAAAATCATTACCAACAACAATTTTTCCTAAAATATATTTGGGGAAGAAAAGGTAAATTAAATAGATTTAGGTAACTGCTCTTATCACATTCTGTTTTGCTTTTAAAAATGTTATGCCAGGCCGGGCGTGGTGGCTCACGCCTGTAATCCCAGCACTTTGGGAGGCTGAGCTGGGCGGATCACAAGGTCAGGAGATTGAGACCATCCTGACTAACACAATGAAACCCTGTCTCTACTAAAAATACAAAAAATTAGCCCGGCGTGGTGGCGGGCGCCTATAGTCCCAGCTACTCAGGGAGGCTGAGGCAGGAGAATGGCGTGAACCCGGGAGGCAGAGCTTGCAGTGAGCCAAGATCGCGCCACTGCACTCCAGCAGGGGTAATAGAGCGAGACTCCATCTCAGAAAAAAAAAAAAAGGTATGCCACGCCCCCAAATATCAGGAATTTCTTGGAGAAATCACTGATGCATGAGTGCATGATGTTTGCAGCAAAGCAGAAACAAGCATCACTGACCAACCATTGTATTTTGATTATTGCTGGTATGTGTTACTACGGTTTTATAATTTTAACATATTTGTGATTTTATGGATATTTCTGCTATGTAGAACAGACATGTTAAACACTGATTGACTGATTGATTGAGACAGAGTTTCTCTTGTCGCCCAGGCTGGAGTGCAATGGCACGATCTCGGCTCACTGCAACCTCTGTCTCCTAGGTTCAAGCAATTCTCCTGCCTCAGCCTCCTGAGTAGCTGGGATTACAGGCATGTGCCACCACGCCAGCATATTTTTGTATTTTTAGTAAAGACGGGGTTTCATCATGTTGACCAGGCTGGTCTTGAACTCCTGGCCTCAGGTGATCTGCCCGCCTCAACCTCCCAAAGTGCTGGGATTACAAGCATGAACCACTGCGCCTAGCCACATTAAACATTTTAAATAATTTTATGTCATCAAATAATTACTCTGTGAAACTATTATTTTGCCAAAATACTTTATAACATGTGTACCACTTCTATCAAATCATTTAATCCAAAAAATGTCTTATGATCAAAGAAGTTTACAGAACACTGGTCTAGACTATTTTTATTAGGCAATTCTGTTGTATCCTACTAGGTCCTAATACATTTTAAGTAACTGATAAATATAATTTCAATTTAAGCAAATAAGATTTAAACAAATCAGGTATCATATTATGACTTTGTACAAAAAAATCTTGTCAGTCACACATCATGTTCATATTTAATTAAATGAGAAGTGTTAAGTAGAAACTTCCTCTCATAACACCTCACAATTCACTGGATTGTCCTAAGTAATAAGCACGCCCATGTATGCTAGCATTTGACACATTTCCATGAGATACCAGAATTAATTTTACATTAACAGGTCTAACAGTACATTTATAATATAATTTTTTTTTGAGACAGAGTCTCGCTCTGTTGCCCAGGCTGGAGTGTAGTGGCTTGATCTTGGCTCAGTGCAACCTCTGCCTACTGGGTTCAAATGATTCTCATACCTCAGCCCCCCAAGTAGCTGAGATTACAGGCATGTGCCACCACGCCTGGCTAATTTTTGTATTTTTAGTAGAGACAGAGTTTCTGCATGTTGGTCAGGCTGGTCTCGAGCTCCTGGCCTCAAGTGATCTGCCTGGCTTGGCCTCCCAAAAGTGCTGGGATTACAGGCATGAGCCACCATGCCTGGCCCTACAATACATATATATATTTTTTGAGATAGGGTCTTCATCTGTTGTCCAGGCTAGAGGGCAGTGGTGTGATCATGGCTCACTGCAGCCTCAATCTCCCGGATTCAAGTGATTCTCCCACCTCAGCCTCCCAAGTAGCTGGCACTACAGATGCACACTACTATGTCTGGCTAATTTTATTTTTTGTAGAGACGGGGGTCTTGCTTTGTTACTCAGACTGGTCTTGAACTCCTGGGCTCAAATGATCCTCCCATCTTGGCCTCCCAAATTGCTGGGATTACGGGGAAGAGCCACCGCGCCTGGCCAATTACAATGATTGTTTAGATTCCGGCTTTGGTCCCAGCTACCTAGGAGGCTGAGGTGGGAGGATCACCTAACCCTGGGAGATTGAGACTGAAGTGAGCCGAGATCATGCCACTGCACTGCAGCCTGAGCAACAGAGTGAGGAAACCCTGTCTCAAAACAGAAAGAAAAAAAAAAAAAGGTTACCAAAACTTATACTCTTAAAAAAACCACCTCCACCTTCAGGTGGGTTCACATGAAATCACCCAAAATATCTGGAAAAACTTCACACAGCAGATCTTATTAGCAAAACCTCCTTCCTTAAGCACTTGAAGCCTGATAGTGTGGCTTCTCTCCATTCTCTGGCTGCTGGCCAGCATGGGGTCAAGTTTTCTAACCACCTTAATGAACTGTTAAAACTGCAGGCATCCCATTTCTTTGCACCAAATCTTATCCTGTTCTGTATTTGTCCACCCATGTCCCTCTTCACTTATTCATCAGCTTATTACTTTATACTTAGTATATGTGTGTGTGTGTATATATATATCAAATATATATATGGATTTTGTTTTGTTTTTGAGACAGGGTCTCGCTCCTTCACCGAGGCTGGAGTGCAGTGGTGCAATCCTAGCTCTCTGCCTCAAAACTTGAGCCTTGAACTCCTGGGCTCAAGCAATCTTCCCACCTCAACCTCTCAACTAGCTAGGACTACAGGCACGTGCCATACGCCTGGCAAATTTTTGTATTTTTTTTGTAGAGACAGGGTCTCATTATATTGCCCAGGCTGGCCATGAACTCCTGGCCTCAAGTGATCCTCGTATCTCAGCCTCCCAAAGTGCTGGGATTACAGGTGTGAGCCACTACACCCAGCCTATTTGTATATATTTTTGTAGCCTACCTCAAATTCTTTGAGAAAAGAGAGAAGGAAGAAATAAAACATGTTTTACATTCCTAGTTTGCTTATCTTTTGCCCTGTGCCAGCCACTTTCTTCCAAAATAGGTAGATGGAAAATCAGACAACTAGAGAAACTGTCAAGAAGACTTCAGGAAGGAATCTCCAGAGCAAATCTGGAGATGATTAAGTTACAAAATGGGTTTACTCCTAGAAGAAAACCTAGCCAATACCATTCAGGACATAGGCATGGGCAAAGACTTCATGACTAAAACACCAAAAGCAATTGCAACAAAAGCCAAAATTGACAAATGGGTTCTAATTAAACTAAAGAGCTTCTTGCACAGCAAAAGAAACTATCATCAGAGTGAACAGGCAACCTACAGAATGGGAAAAAATTTTTGCAATCTATCCATCTGACAAAGGCTTAATAACCAGAATCTACAAGGAACTTAAACAAATTTACCAGAAAAAGACAAATAACCCCATGAAAAAGTGGGCAAAGGATACGAACAGACACTTTTCAAAAGAAGACATTTATGTGGCCAATAAACCTAAGAAAAAAAGCTCATCATCGCTGGTCATTAGAAAAATACAAATCAAAACCACAAAATCTCATGCCAGTTAGAATGGCGATCCTTAAAAAGTCAGGAAACAATAGATGCTGGAGAGGATATGGAGAAATAGGAACGCTTTTACACTGTTGGTGGGAGTGTAAATTAGTTCAACCATTGTGGAAGACAATGTGGTGATTCCTCAAGGATCTAGAACTAGAAATACCATTTGACCCAGCGATCCCATTACTGGGTATATACCCAAAGGATTATAAATCATGCTACTATAAAGACACATGCACACATATGTTTACTGCAGCACTATTCACAATAGCAAAGACTTGGAACCAACCCAAATGCCCATCAACGTTAGACTGGATAAAGAAAATGTGGCACATATACACCATGGAATACTATGCAGCCATAAAAAAATGAATGAGTTCATGTCCTTTACAGGGGCATGGGTGAAGCTGGAAACCATCATTCTCAGCAAATTAACACAGGAACAGAAAACCAAACACCAAATGTTCTCATTCATAAGTGGGAGCTGACAATGAGAACATATGGGCACAGGGAGGGGAACAACACACATGGGGCCTGTTGGGTGGGGGGCGGCAAGGGGAGGGAGGTATAGCATTAGGAGAAATATCTAATGCAGATGACAGGTTGATGGGTGCAGCAAACCACCATGGCACATGTGTACCTATGTAACAAACCTGCATTTTCTGCACATGTATCCCAGAACTTAAAGTATAATAAAAAATAAATTTAAAAAATTTTTAAATGGGGGTTTACTGAATATTTGGATCACTATCTTAACTTTTTTTTTTTTTTTCCCCGACATGGAGTCTTGCTCTGTCACCCAGGCTGGAGTGCAGTGGCACGATCTCAGCTCACTGCAACCTCTGCCTCCTGGGTTGAAGCAATTCTCCTGCCTCAGCCTCCTGAGTAGCTGGGACTACAGGTGCCCACCACCTTGCCCAGCTAATTTTTTGTATTTTCAGTAAAGACGGTGAAACTTCACCATGTTGGCCAGGCTGTTCTCCAACTCCTGACTTCAGGTGATCCGCCTGCCTCGGCCTCCCAAAGTGCTGGGATTACAGGCGTGAGCCACCGCGCCCGGCCAACAACAAATTTTTTATAATTACTTTAAAAATGACTATTTTGCATATATTTGTGAATATGTAGAGCTAGTATGCATCATATGGTTTTAAAATACTTGCCTTCATTGCCTATTACTGTTTCATTTTAGTAATAACTAGATCAAAGATGAGACCTGGAAGTACTTTATACTCAGATGAATTTAATAGGCTTAAGATGGTAATTCATTAAAAATTCAAGTAGGATCAACTCCTCTGGTGTTATAAACTATAACCAGGTACTAAATCTCATTAGTTACAATTTCAAGTTAACATTTAACACCTCATTAAAGAATATTAAGTCAGGAAAGGCTGCCACCTACTGAATTAGTAAAGCAATGCTCTAGAATGACCATTTCCAAAGTACGTTTCTTAGACCACTAATCCCATGAAATTCTGAAAAGTCCTAGAGCATAAGTCTGAAAAACACGCATACTATATTAATTGTGCACATATTAGCATACCAAAGGCTCTGAGTTCTACAGTGAAGTGAAATCAACTCTTTCCCAAACTCATCTGACAATGTAATCCTTTTTAATTTTTGTGAAATGCTTATTAGCATCTCAGGGAAATAAAGTTCTGTAAAACATACGTTGAGAAATGCTATGCCAAATACTAGAATCTCAAAATAACATCTCGCATCTAATTATATCCTAGTATAGAGAGTAATTTATGATTCTTGCCTTAATTTGCATTATATGGTGCCCTAAAATAATTAAATAGAAACTTAATGTAGAAAGAGACATTAAAAGTCACACATATACATATGACAACAACCCAAGACAAAAATACTGATTCTAAGAAAACCTCCTTAAGCTGACACCAATAATCATGGCTGTCCACTTTAAAACACATATATATTATACACTGGAAACACTTACTGTATAAGATTCAACTAATACTGTGGTTTCTAAGGCCAGTTTCTGCTCTTGCTCAATATTATATCCCACGTAACACAGTTTTTCTTTAATCATGCGAACCGTTTCAAAATCAGCAGAGTGGTTGAAGGCGTATCCTCGCAACAGAAGTAGCTGGTACAAAACAATAGCAATAAGTTCATAATACATCTGAATGAGTTGTACTCTGCAAAAGCTAGTAATGCTCATTAAATATGTCACATCAATAACAAACAGAATGGGCAGTGGATCCTCAGCTCCTACTATTTCAGAAGCAGGATTTTATCTGCCATAAAAGGATTTATATTTCAGTTTCAGAGAGGGTAAAAGAATTAACAATTCATAAGTAAGTCAGTAAAATGACTAGAAAAGTCAGTTTTTGAAAAGCACTGCATGAGTACTAATGTTTTGATAGTTTTGATAAACAATCAAAAGTATATTAATGAATAAATATTATTTTAGTACTGGACTCCTGTAGCCTGCAGGTTGCTCACACAATTAATGCCATATTTATGAAATGCCCCCAAGTCTTTACAAGTTTTATCTTTAGCTTCTAGTACTGTGTCTGGCACATATTAGAAGGACAATAGCATTTGTTTAACGAATGATAAGGGAATTATTGGGATACTCAAACGTATAATCTCCATTGTTACATTTCTTAAATGCTAGAAAATACTACTATTTTTTTAAAAACCCACTGAGAGAAAAAAAAATTACTAGACTTTACAAATAAAAAAAAAATCCTCTAATATTTGAGTCTGTGTTCTAAAGACAACCCCAGAAATTCTGTTGGTTACGCTTTGAATTTTGGCCTAAAATGAGAGTATTATAATTCTCATTAATTTAATCTCCCCTCATGAGGAGGATTACTTTAAATGAGACTGAAGGAACCCAATGTCAAGGTAAAGACAGTGCAACCCAATTTAATGCAGAGACAGGGTTTCTTAATAGCAGCACCACTGACAGACTATACATTGTTTGTTGTGCAGCCAGCCCTATTAATTATAGAATGTTCAGTAGCATTCCTGCCCAGCTCAGACAACCAAAAATGTGTCCAGAAATTGCTAATATCCCCCAGAGGACAGCACTGTCCCCTGGTGAGAACCACTGTCCTGGAGAGGATAGACTGATTATAGAATTGTGGTATAAACAATTTTCTAAATTTTATTTTAATATTAAAAATGATATATGTTAGCAAGTAGACACCTTATGTACTTTCTCCAGTAATGTTTTAAAGAAAATTATAACTAGTTATATTCAGAAATAAACTAAAATAGTAAATATTAAAAACTGCATCTATTCCATGAAAACTACTAAATATTAAAGTCTGGCGTATTTGGGCTGTTTTCCTCAAATATCATTAATTTGCTATCACTGTATTTTGTAGGAAAGGACAAGAGCAGACAACCCAACCAAGATCATGGCTTAAAACATACCTGCTCAAAGAAAGGTTTTATGGCAGAAACCTTTTATGCCTGAGCTGTCCAAGAAAGTTTCAAATTAGGGGTCTCTTCTATCCTTGAAATATCTGTCTACTCACTCCTCAGGAATAACAAATATAATTATGTAATGATATAATGTACTCTCATTAGTATACAGAGATCATGTGTGTACACTTTTTTCCTTGTTTTTAATGTATTTTTTTTCTTCATGTGTATAAATCTTATATGAATTTTTATATAAATAAGGGAGGTAATTGGATAATTTCTCTAGTGGTACAGATTTGCTGGAATCCTAAAACGATAGATTCAATTCTGTGTTAAGGTGGTAAACAAATTACAAAATTTAATTTCCATGATATTTTCCTTTCACTTACCTTGATAAGATATCTAGTTATATCCCTCCCAGCAATATCCAGTCTCCTGGTAAGATGAGGGAGAGAAAAGCCTTCATATACTGGGCAAATGTGAGTCACACCATCTCCAGAGTCTACCACTACACCAGTCAATAAACCTGCATAAAAGCCAGGGGGATTTAAATAAAAAGTCAAATCAGGAAAACCAAAGCCAGCGAGTTCCAAATACAGTAGGGAAGCCAAAACAGAAACGTAACCAACTAGAAGCCAGAATTTATTATTTAGTTATTTTGCAGTTTGTTTCTAATGCATAAGTATTAAAGCGAGTGTTCTCTTTTAAGACTTTTAGTCTACTATTACGTGCTGTCCAAGGAGATGAGAAGAAACAGACCCTGAGACCGAGGACTGAAAAACAGGACTTTTTTTTCCTTTTTTTTTTTTGAGACAGGGTCTGGCTCTGTCACCCAGGCTGGAGGAGTACAGTGGCTCAATCTAGGCTCACTGCAATCTTCACTTCCTGGGTTCAAGTCATACCTCCCACCTTAGCCTCCTAAGCAGCTGGGACTACAGGCATGCACCACCATGCCTGGCTAATTTTTGTAATTTTTTTGTAGAGACAGAGTTTCGCCATGTTGCCCAAGCTGGTCTCAAACTCCTGGCCTCAAGTGATCTGTCTGCCTTGGCCTCTCAAACTGCTGGGGTTACAGGCGTGAGCCACCACACCCAGCAGAACACGTTCTTAAAGCTCTGTACAATTCTTTATTTTTTTCAACTTAGATAGTTTTGAATATACTACAAATAACATATACTGTGTGTTCTGGAAAAATGCCTATTGATACTAGACAGCTAGAAATCTAAGAAAAATTAAACATGGCTAGCCAAAGCATCACTTTGATTATTCACTGGAACTTATAATAAAAGGCAATGTCAGTTAAACCTCATAATAAAAGAACAGCAAAGAAGCTGCTTTGTTTCCCATGTTTCCTCAACCTCCTGGGCTCAAGTGATCATCTCACCTCAGCCTCTCAAGTGGCTGGGATTATAGGCGTGTGCAACCACACCCAGCTAATTTTACTTTTTATAGAGATAAGGATCTCACTATGTTGCCTAGGCTGGTCTCAAACTCTGGAGATACAGCAATTTGACCACCTTGGCTTCTCAAAGTGCTGGGATTACAGCCATGAGCCACCATACCTGGTCAAAAAAACTTTTTTTATTTATTTTTATTTATATATTTTTTTGAGACAGAGTCTCACTCTGTCGCCCAGGCTGGAGTGCAATGGCACAATCTCAGCTCACTGCAACCTCTGCCTCCTGGGTTCAAGCGATTCTCCCGCCTCAGCCTCCCAAGTAGCTGGGATTACAGGCACATGCCACCATGCCCAGCTAATTTTTTGTATTTTTTTTTTTTAGTAGAGACGGGGTTTCACTGTGTTAGTCAGGATGGTCTCCATCTCCTGACCTCGTGATCCACCCACCTCGGCCTCCCAAAGTGCTGGGATTACAGGCGTGAGCCACCGCACCCGGCCTAAAACTACCTCCTTTTTAAGTGGATATAATTCCTTGATGCAATAAGCCTCATAAAACTCATATACAGCCCTTGAATGTTGTACTCTTTTAAAAAGAAGAGGATTTCCATTGCAAAAAAGAAAAAAAAAAGCAGGAATTCACACCATCATCAATTCAAAAATACTCCCAGGAACACTGACTAATCCAAGAATTTACATTTTATTTCCCAATGAGCCCTCCCTACCCACCTCACCTTATTTTCTACCACTTCCATCAGGTCACACACATACTGGCCTTTCTCCAAACACACTTGACCCATTTCCAGTGCCACACTCTTTTCCCACTGGATTATCCCCTGAAGTGCCTAAAAGACTCCTTGGCACATATCTGACAGGCCCAGACATTCTCAGTAAGTTCCTGTTGAATTTATAAGACCATAAAAAAAAAAAGAGCTCTCCCAACGTGGCCAATATTTTATTTCCAATAAAGAGGGAGGCAGTTGCTAATGGCAATATCAAGAGAATATATAAGTAGTCCCCTCCATTAAACCCACCTCAAAAGTTAGAAATGCACTCCCAAATGTTTACCTTCTCCTTTTTAATCTACTATATATTTGACAGGCATGATTTTATGCTACCTTTTTGAATCTCTGCGTATTTTTTTTAACTCAAGCCAATTCTGGGGACAAATTCCATGCATAAAAAATTAAAATAGCTATGCCAGGCACAGTGACTCATGCCCGTAATCCCAGCACTTCAGGAGGCTGAGGCGGGCGGACTACCTGAGGTCAGGAGTTTGAGACCAGCCTGACCAATATGGAGAAACCCCATCTCTGCTAAAAATACAAAATTAGCCAGGTGTGGTGGCACATGCCTGTAATCCCAACTACTTGGGAGGCTGAGGCAGGAAAATCACTTGAACCCAGGAGGTGGAGGTTGTGGTAAGCCAAGATTGCACTATTGCACTCCGGCCTGGGCAACAAAAGCGAAAATCTGTCTCAAAAAAAAAAAAAAAAAAAAAATTAAAATAGCTTAAAAGAGAGAATATTCTATTTTTTAAAAAATAAGTCTTTAAGCCTTTTTTTTACCTTAAATACATATTTAGCAAATAAAAATGTATATAAAATCTTATTTCACAAATTTTAAAAACTGAAAATATTTCAAAGTGTGGTATATAAATAATGTAGTTTTCTGGGGCTTATAACTTATTGAGAAACCAAATTCTCAGACATAAAACATACATAATAAATGTTTGATGAAGTGATTTTTCTAACAGTTAAGCTTAACCTACCTTGAGCGTACAAAGTCAGAACTGCCTGGATGGCTACATATACACCGGAAAACTGGTAAGTTTCAAACATTACCTGTAAATGCAGACAGAAAGAAAAAAACTGGTATTTAGAAAATTACATAATAAATAAATGTTTTCTTCATGGTCACAGAGTGAATTAATCGCCCAAAATAGAATCAAATGGACCTGAAATAGTCTTCCATTTTCATCAGCTCCTCTTATTTCTTATTAAAGTCCTGCTGCCACAGAGCTCCAAATCTGAAGACAGATTTCTAAGTCCCCAAGCATTTCGTAAGCGTGACAAAGCAAAGATTTCTTAGTGTATTAGTTAATGACTAATTAGTGTGAAAGAAAGCTCTCTGTATTGAACAAGACTTTCTTAATTGATGTCCCTTAAGGGAAATTCTTTTTTTTTTTTTTTTTGAGATGAAGTCTCTGTTGCCCAAGCTGGAGTGCAGTGGCGCAATCTTGGCTCACTGCAACCTCCACCTCCAGGGTTCAACTGATTCTCCTGCCTCAGCCTCCTGAGTAGCTGGGACTACAGGCATGCACCACCATGCCTGTATTTTTAGTACAGACAGGGTTTCACTATGTTGGCCAGGCTAGTCTCGAACTCCTGACCTCATGATCCACCCACCTCGGCCTCCCAAAGTGCTGGGATTACAGGTGTCAGCCACCACATCCAGCCAGGGAAATATCTTTTTTTTTTCTTTTTTTGAGACGGAGTCTTGCTCTGTCGCCCAGGCTGGAGTGCAGTGGTGCCATCTCGGCTCACTGCAACCTCCACCTCCCTGGTTCACGCCATTCTCCTGCCTCAGCCTCCCGAGTAGCTGGGACTACAGGCGTACACCACCACACCCAGCTAATTTTTAGTATTTTTAGTAGAGACAGGGTTTCACCGTGTTAGCCAGGATGGTCTCCATCTCCTGACCTCATGATCTGCCTGCCTCGGCCTCCCAAAGTGCTGGGATTACAGGCGTGAGCCACCGCACCCGGCCGGGAAATATCTTTTAATTCGAAGACAAAATATAGAAATTGCTTTACAGAGCCTCGTACCCCCTCCCTCAATCTGGGCCAAGAGTGTAGCTCTGTCTACCCTGAGCCGCTTAAAAATTAAAAGAAAGAAAGAAAGAAAAAAATAAAAAACCCAGTAAAATGCCACGGCAAAGACAAAAATCAATGGTTAATTCCTGATTGCTGGAAGATACAGAAATGGCTTAGCTGCTGAGCCCAGTCCCTACTTGAATCAAGACTGTAATTACAACCTCCAAATGAACTACCCTGGAAGGAGGAGTTCTTTCCCTTTTGCCCTCACTGGTCACACACATGTTCATTCTCTGTAGCCCAGGTCAGCTGGGAACATCCTGCATGATTTTTTTTTGGTGATCTAGACTGAGCACTCCTTGACGGGTAGGGTTGCCTATCACTCTGAATATCTAAATATTTAGAAATTTTACAATTGACCACAATGAAAATTACACAGAATTTAAATTCTACAACTCTGAAACACATACTCATCAATTAAGCAATTAGATAGTCTGAATAATATTTTATTCCATCATCCTTTATTCCACCTCCACAGGGATGAAAATGGAAGAATGATCATATATATGCACATACCAACGTGAAAGCATGTTAATGAGATTAAGGTAGGACACTATCAGTCATAGACATATTTGTAGTCATAAACAAATAAGAATATTAAAATATAAGCCATAAGAAATCATATGGATTCTTTAAAACCATGATCTTAGATTTTCAAAACACTCAATACAAAAACTGAGTTTTAATACAGCCTTTAAAAATACTAACAACATTTTCTTCTAAACCCTTTCAAATATTTCCATCAACATTTAAACATATTCGTAAACAAAATATGTACATTAAACAGTAACTGGAAAGCTACAGAAGTTATTAAATTTCTACTTCATATATACAAAAATAAAAGACCTTGAAAAATTACTTATTTAAACTATGAGGATCATAGCTCTCTTGCTCTCTCTTTCCTCTGTAACTGCTTATTTCATTATTTCATTAACTTTCTTTTTCTTTTTCTTTTTTCTTTTTTTTTTTTTGAGACAGAGTCTCGCTCTGTTGCTCAGGTTGGAGTGCCGTGGGGTGATCTCAGCTCACTGCAACCTCCACCTCCTGGGTTCAAGCAATTCTCCTGCCTCAGCCTCCTGTATAGCTGGGATTACAGGCGTGCACCACTATGCCCAGCTAATTTTGTGTTTTTAGTAGAGACGGAGTTTTGCCATGTTGGCCAGGCTGGTCTCGAATTCCTAGTCTCAAGTGATCCACCCGCCTTGACCTCCCAAAGTGCTGGGAGCCACCTAGCCCGGCCTCAATAACGTTTTCAATCTCCTTCTGCTGGCTCCTCCTATCTCTCTGGTCCTTGCCCTTTTCACCACTGTCCACTCTCTCCTTTGTTGAACTCTATCATTTATAGCCCTACCTTTAAAACAGACCTATAATCTGGTAATTTCTCACTATCTCTACTACTACTACTTCAATCCTAACCATCATTATCTTTTGCTTAAATGACTGAAAAAGTCTCCAACTCTTCTATCTTTGCCTCCTTGTGGGATACTCACAACACAAGAGAAATCTAAATCTGAGCATCTCCCTTTCCTGTAACAGCCCCATATTTCACCCACAGTAAAAGCCCAATTCCCTTTTTTTCTTTTTGAGACTGAGTCTCACCCTGTCGCCCAGGCTGGAATGCAGTGGTGTAATCTCGGCTCACTGCAGCATCTGCCTCCTGGGTTCAAGCGATTCTCCTGCCCCAGCCTCCCAAGTAGCTGGGATTACAGGCACGCACCACTATGCCCAGTTAATTTTTGTATTTTTAGTAGAGATGGCGTTTCACTATGTTGGTCAGGCTGGTCTCGAACTCTTGACCTCGTGATCCGCCCACCTCGGCCTCCCAGAAGTGCTGGGATTACAGGCCTGAACCACCACTTCCAGCTGCCCAATTCCTAATTAGAGCCTACAAGGCACCAATATTACTTATTCGACCTCATCTTCTGTTGCTCTCTCCTCAACCACACTCGCTTCCTTGCTTATTCTTTAATATACCAAGCTTGTTCCTAACTTAAGACCTTTACACTGGCTACTGCCTTTATCTGGAATACCATTCTCCTATATATCCTGGCTAACTCACTTACCCTGTCTGTTTAAACATCACCTTCTCACAACCTATGTACAATTACAACCTCCCACTCCCCGTTAACCTGATTTATTTTGCCTTTAGCATCTACAGCTGATCCATGAATAACAACAAGTTTGAACCACACAGGTCCACTTATACACGATTTTTGTCAATAAATCTTTCCTGCCTCCCCTTGCACCTCTTTTGTCTCTGCCACCCGAGACAGCAAGACCAACCCCTCCTCTTCTTCGTCAGTGTGAAGACAATGACGATGAAGATCTTTATGATGATACACATCCACTTAAGGTATAGTAAATGTATTTTCTCTTATGATTTTTTATTTTTTTTTGAGACAGAGTCTCGCTCTGTTGCCCAGGCTGGAGTGCAGTGGCGCGATCTCCACTCACTGCAAGCTCCGCCTCAAGGGTTCACGTCATTCTCCTGCCTCAGCCTCCTGAGTAGCTGGGACTACAGGCACCCGCCACCACACCCGGCTAATTTTTTGTATTTTTAGTAGAGACGGAGTTTCACCGTGTTAGCCAGGATGGTCTCGATCTCCTGACCTTGTGATCTGCCCGCCTCCGCCTCCCAAAGTGCTGAGATTACAGGCGTGAGCCGCCGCGCTCGGCCATGATTTTCTTAACAGTATTTCCTCTAGCTTACTTTATTGTTAAGAATATAGTATATAATACATATTATGTTATCAGTAAGGCTTCTGGTCAACAGTAGGCTATTAGAAGTTAAGTATTTTGGGTGGTAGTTAAGTTTGCACGTGAGTAGGGAGGGTTGGTGCCCCTAACCCCTGCATTGCTCATGGGTCAACTGGATCACTCACCTTCTAACAAACCATTTAATTAACTCTGTAACTGCTTATTGTATTAGCCTTTTCAGTCTCCTTCTGCTGGCTCCTCCATAAAAACTTAATTAACTTAATTAACTCACTAAATTAAAAACTTAATTTTTTTGGTCTGTTTTTCCCTGTTAGAATATATACACTCCATGGCAGTAGGATTTTTTGTTTACTGATCTATCCTACTTTCCTACTTAGAATAATGACTAGCATATAGTAGATACTTAATAAGATCTGAAGGCAAACAATTATTTTTATTCTCTTTATCCATAGCAACAGTAAGAAAATTTTTGATTTAACGTAATATCACAGAAATACACATATGCATATCCTGCATAAAAACTCACCTCTACAATCTTCTCTCTGTTTTTGGTTGGGTTCATAGGAGGTTCTGTGAGTAAGATTTTACAATTTCTGGTATCTATATTAAGTTTCTCTGGTCCAAATGTGTAGTCCCACAGGTGTTTCATGTCATCCCAATTTCGTACTATGCCATTTTCCATAGGGTAGTTAACTTCTAACATTGATCGTAATTCACTTGCCTCATCACCAACCATAAGATCCTAGAAAATTATGTCAAAGCTGTAGATCAAAGTTTTGCATAATATTTAAGAAAACTTGGGAATAATTAATTTTAATATTTCTGACACTTGCAAAATAAATCTTTTTATTCCACAAGTTAGAAAATCTTTTCTATCAAGAACAATGTCTTAGAAAGTTTAATCATGGTAATACATTTTTACATACAATGTGGTTTAAATCAATAAATTGACCTTACCTTTAACACAAATGTTTCCAAAAGAAGAGCATTAGCACAAATAAACCCCACATTTTCATATTTTGGAGGGTTTTGTATGAGGTTTCATCTGTTTCTTTTGCTCAATTGTTCAAAAAATAAGGCCTGTGATATGTGAAATAGCACATCAGGGGGAAAAAAACTTGTAGAAAAATGCTCAATGCATGCAGCACATTTCTTTGCACTAAATATCAAAATGATAAATGTAAGTACTATAAAGCATAATGAAAGAAGCAAAAAATAAAATGATTCTTTATTACTCTATAATAATGCATACATACACCAACTAACTTATAAATAGCACAAACTTCTATCTACATATGCCTGAATAAGAATTTAAACTGTTTCTACATATGCCTCACCAAGGTGAATGAGAATTTGTAGAGTTATAAAAAATTAAGATATAGGCAAATAACCCATCCTTTAAAATTGTCTCCTGAGCAACATTTTCAATCTTAAAGTATACTGGAAAACTACACCATCACACATGAAGCATAATACTCACAAGTCTTGTCTCCAATGAGAGCATACTTAAGATGACCCACATTTGAAAGTCACATTTTCTATATATAATAAGTAAGGATGTCCTAGCATTTAGACTTATTTTTAGAAAACAGCTAGTCAAGATGTTAAATAATACTAATTTCTACATATGTTGATAAATTCAATTAAAAAAACTAGTATCAGAAGTAGATATTTGCTACAATACGTTAAGTTTTAATTATGGAGAGACAAAAAAAAGCAGCAGCAAAATTAACACGAGATTATTTTTTTGAGACTGAGTCTCGCTCTACTGCCCAGGCTAGAGTGCAGTGGCGTGATCTCAGCTCACTACAACCTCCGCCTCCCAGGTTCAAGCGATTCTTCTGCCTCAGCCTCCTGAGTAGCTGGGATTACAGGCACCTGCCACCACGCCTGGCTAATTTTTGTATTTTTAGTAGAGATGGGGTTTCACCATGTTGGCCAAGCTGGTCTCAAACTCCTGACCTCAAGTAATTCACCCATCTCGGCCTCCCAAAGTGTTGGGATTACAGGCATGAGCCACCGCACCTGGCCAACATGAGATGTTTTAAAACAAAGGCTTAAAAATATATGAGTTTTAAATTTTAAAAAAAGAAAAAGAAAATATCAGAGATGAAACCAAGGTGAGGACTCTAACAAAAAACCAAACAGATCTCTGGAAAATCCACTAAAAGCATCAAAAAGTATAACAAAGTTAAAAACAGATGCTAGAAATGTTTAGTAAAAATTTCTGTTGCAATTTCTTATGAAGTTCATTTACCATAACTTACTAACTTATTACTCAAATATCTGAAATATTAAATGTTTACACTCTTTTTTTTTTTTTTTTTGAGATGGGGTCTCACTCTGTCACCCAAGCTGGAGTGCAGTGGTGCCATTATTGCTTACCACAGCCTCAACCTCCCCAGGCTCAGGTGATCCTCCCACCTTAGCCTCCCAAGTAGCTGGGACTACAGGCTACATGCCCAGCTAATTCTTGTATTTTTAGTAGAGACAGGGTTTCACCATGTTGCCCAGGCTGGTCTTGAACTCCTGGGCTCAAGGGATCCGCCCACCTCAGCGTCCCAAAGTGCTAGGATTATAGGCATGAATCACCACACCCAACCGTTTAGATTCTTCTATGAGGAATATGCAAAACTAAAAATCTGTATTTGTGAATTCTAGTTAATAACATGCACATGTTGAAGTATTCAGGGAGAAGTATACTGGTATCTGCAACTTACTTTGAAATCCATCAAAAAACAAGATGCACTGATGAACAGATGAACAGATATGTAATAAATCAGTATGATATATATTAATGTCAGAATCCAGGTGATGGATATACAAGTTTCATTGTAAAATCATTTCAATATTGCTACATTTTCTTAATACTGCTTAATAAAATGTTAGGGGGGAAATCTATACCTGTAATTATATATACCATTTTTGTTACTAACTTTACGTCTTTTTTTTGTGTTGTACAAGATAACAGATTAGATAATTAGATAATATAATCAGTATTATTTCAACCAATTTGAAATAAGTCTGATCTGATTTCAACAGAAATTTACTTTTTATTTAATGTACGAATAGGGGCTTACATTTACATGACCCAATGCCAACTCTAAATAAATGCCTCATGTATCTACTTCTAGGACCACACATACTATAAAGGATTAACTGAAAGAAATGTTTGGAATTGAGTATCCTTACCTTCCTCAGAACAAACAGGACATTTAAAATGGAGTATTAACTTATTTAGGAAGTACAAAGTTTGACTATTCAAGCTATCCAATTAAAAAATTTTCATATCAAAAATTTTAATCAAAAAATCCTACTAAGTGTTATATAACTTGCCTTCATCACTCAGAACCAAGTTATAAGTGATCAGATCAGACCTTAGGTTTTAACCACCTGCCCCACCACTGAACATCACCTATCTGAAACAATGAAAAAAATCACAGTAACTGAGATGCTGTTTCAAAGGTATTTATACTTCATGAAAAGTGGGTAGTAGGGATTATATTTGCCAAGAATCATTTTGAACAATGTCACCTCAAATTAGAATACAGAGTAAACTCAAGTTCAAAAGCACAATTAAATCCCTAGAAGAAAATTCCACTGAAAACATTTGTTTGTTTGTTCAATCAACTAATAGAGGCAGGGTTTTGCTCTGTCACCCAAGCTGGAGTGCAGTGGCCCTGTCATCACCCACTGCAGCCTCAAACTTCTGGGCTCAAGCAATACTCCTGCCTTAACCTCCCAAGTTGCTTGGGAGGCACATATCACTATGCCTGGTTACTTTTTAAAAAACTTTCTATAGAGACAGGGTCTTGCCATGTTGCCCAGGCTGGTCTTGAACTCCTGGGCTCAAGCTATCCTCCCACCTCGTCCTGCCAAAGTGCTGGAATTACAGGCATGAACCACCTCACTCGGTCAAAAACTTCTGTTAAAATAAGCCTACACTGTTCTCTACAAGCGCACTCTTTCCTTTTCTTTTCTTTTTTTTGAGATGGAGTCTCACTCTTGCCCAGGCTGGAATCCAGTGGCGTGATCTCGGCTCACTGCAACCTCTGCCTCCCGGGTTCAAGCGATTCTCCTGCCTCAGCTTCCTGAGTAGCTGGAATTACAGGCACACACCACCACACCTGGCTGATTTTTCTATTTTTAGTAGAGACGGGGCTTCACCATGTTCGTCAGGCTGGTCTTGAACTCGTGACCTCGTGATCCACCCGCCTGGGCCTCCCAAAGTGCTGGGAGTACAGGCACGAGCCACCGTGCCCAGCAAGCACACCCTTTTCTTAATCTCATTAGAATATAAACACAAATGTTATGATCTTTTATTTAGGATAAATTTCCTCTTTTAAATGTTTTTGTTTATTCAAAAGAAAACTTCACAAAGTTACTATTACTAGTTAAAATATATATTAGAAGTGCCTGATTTTTGTCAGAGATTCTTACAAACAATATTAAAAACAAACTTGAAAAGTATCTACTACAGAAGCACTTAGACTATCACAGAAAAATACAATGAAAGAGTTAAATGTCTGAGATAAGACCAGCAAGCTTATAGTTATAAAGAGAAACACACTGTACAATGTTTGGGGGGGAAATCTGTTGTTTATAGAAAAGCTTTACCTTTTTCTTATTTATCCTCAGATAACGTTGTGAAATCTGCTCATCAGTAAGGATGAATTCTCTTTTTCTATCTATGGTTTATTTACATATTAAAATTTTACTCAGTTTATTAAGTACACATATGATACCATACTAGATGCAAATATATATACAGGCTATGACAGTCAATGTTCAATTTAATACTGGTCAATAAAGTGAATTTATTCAAATGTAACAACTTCACTTGAATTTTTTGGATCACACATATCCTGTATAAAGCCACTTGGTTTCTAATATTATGCACAACACATTCCATTTTAATTATAACATTCATCTACAAGAAAAACAAGGAAAACAATTCAAAACTATGTTAGTAATTAGTTCTTGTTTGGTCCATTGTACGCAATCAGGAAAGTATAGGACTTAATTAGTTGCTATCAAATTGAAGCAATGAAAAAGGTTAAAAATCAAAGTACTTAAAATAAAAATATGGAAATAACCCCCCCTCCCCAATACTAAAGGGACACAAAACAACAACTACTGTCCCATCAAGCAAAAGTGGAAAACAAACAGAGCATGTGTGTAACCTCACTTACCATCTTTTTGTTATTCTACTTCAACGGGTCAAGAAAGGTGAAGAGAGAGAAGGTAGAAGTAAGAGTCAGAAAAGGCCTAAATAAAATCCTCACTGAAATGTTTAAACATACAAGCAATAGAGACAATTAGGTTGAGGTCAGATGCAGTACTACTATATTTAATGGAGTTAATAATTAGGGCCAAATTAACATGGACAGTTATTCCTGAATGCAAATTAACTCATTAAACGATTTAAATTTCCATTTTTCAGTCTACCACATTTTAGCTAACAAGACACAAAAAGTATAAGTCAAAATACTAAGCACAGGAATTCCAAAAAGTAAGCTTCTTTAATTCATTACTGAACTTAAGAACTTTAATTAAGAAAAATAAATGATAACAGCAAAGGTCTAGCTGAGTAGGCAGAGTGTTAGATAGCTCAGGGTTGTTTTTCCAAGCTCTAGTGTTCAAGTTAAATTTATTTGACACAGGTATCTTTTGCTGTTTTCTACTCGAAGAACAATTTAACTTGATAGGCTTACAAGATTGCACAGAGTGAACAGAATTGAGCCAATAGAATACAGAATGACAAACCATACAAGCAAATGCTGCTAGGGAATTCCTTGGCAAAAATGTTTTATTAGCATACTGACAAATTTGATTTCTATCACTTGGCCTTAAAAACGAAGAAAGTGGGCATGAAGAGATGTGTAGTTATTTGTGCCTATGTTGGAAAATAAATTTATGGCTATACATGACATTTCTTCATACCTCAAAAATTTTATTGTCCAGTATATAAAAAAGCCATTCTTTAAAAACCTGACACTGAATAAAAAGTATAGCCTTCAACTTCATTAAACAGTTTATCCTTATCACTATTATTAGCTAATTTCCAGTCAAAGTTCATTTAAGATAGAATTCATTCAGAATGAAAGGAGTTCACAATAAGCAAGTAAGGAATCCCACAAATATTCCAAAAGCTCCTTAAAAAGGAAAAACTTACACTGAGTGTCCCATTTTATTTTTTTTGTTAACAGGAGAGGCCAGAAAAATTCGCTACTTTAACTCTGAAAAAAAAAAAAAACTAACACAGAACCCAAGTTTCAGCTTGTATTTTTATTCATTGTGTAACTCAACTCTCTATCCCAAAAGCAGAAGGCTACATAGCAAATCTCTACCACCTATTACCACCTTCCTACATAAAACAAATGTCCCAAAGAGATACGCCCTAATGCATATTTCAAATGACTCATAACCTTACACTGAAGGCTTGCTAAAGACTATCCAGATAGGACAAACAATGCTAGCGTGTTCACAAATAATTCACTAAAAAAGACCCTAAATGCTACGGCATTCTGTATAACTTGATCCCTCAGTCACCTGAAGAACTTAAAGCCAACTGGTGACTACTGTCCTCTCACTGTTCTCTTTCTTGTCAAATATTGTAACTCCTACTTGATTTCTGATCCCTTTAATATGGGAGAAAAATCGATCGTCTTTTCATGTAGTCTTTCATCTTAAATACAGCGAGTAGGCAATGAAAACTTTCCTTCCTCTTTATGGTAAGATACATAATGCAAGGCCAAATAAAGGCTTGAATGGCTTCCTTCTGCACATTATGGAAATAAGTTATATTAATGAAAAGAGGAATCAATGAGATTTACACCCTGTGTTTTCCTAAATGGCTATGTAAAAAAGTAGAGGGATCAGGCCATAAAAACATGAAAAGAAAAAGTCTAAGGTGCCAAAGAGACACTCACATACAATGACAAATATATGGAATTGAAAGACATAAAAATACCAGGCCGATTTCTTTTAAAAATTATATTATGTAATAGGACTTAAGTCACTAACACAGCGTTTCACATTAATGTAATAAACTTAAGTATTTTACTCCAAAGAGTAATGGCATCAAGCCATACATAAACAAAATCAGATGAAATTAACTTCAATTTTTGTGCCCCTGTTCAGGTGTTGATATAAATTAAAAATATGAGAACTTCTGCCCTCCCCTTTGCTTTTCATGGCAACATATTTTAAAACTACTTAAAAGAACTGTTAAACTACTTTTATAAGAACACCTCACATGTCTTGATTATCATTTATCAATAAATAAAATATTACCTTGATTTCAATGTTTCCCACTTTGGTGGTTGATCTGATAATAGGTCTTCCAACCAAAGCTGGGAAGATGTGTTCTGGAAAGTTAGAGCCTGCATATCCACACTTCACAAACTGGAATGAAACAGTAAAATAAAAGTGGGTTAGCATCAGGATATTTACTATATTTTAAGACAGCATCTGAAAAATATCACTTTGCATTTATATAACATTTTAAACTTTTGGTGCTTTCAGTCCACCCGAAGTAGCCACTCAATCTATCGCAACATCTCCTTTTTACTTCTTTCATGGCATTGCCTACTTCCAGGGTTCATGTTTATTTACTGCTAAATTAGTGCCTAAGTTCCCTCACTAGAGCAAAAGCCTCATAAGAGCAGGGAGCTAAGCTGAGCAGTTCGTGCTGGAATCCAATACCTAACAGAGCTCCTGGCACACAGTGCTCACTCCAGAAGTATCTGTGGGATGGACAAATTCGCTGAACAAATGCTAAGGTTTTTTTTGTTTTTGTTTTGAGACGGAGTTTCACTCTTTTTGCCCAGGCAGAAGTGCAGTGGCACAATCTCGGCTCACTGCAACCTCCGCCTCCTGGGTTCAAGTGATTCTCCTGCCTCAGCCTCCCAAGTAGCTGGGATTACAGGCATGCGCCACTAAGCCCAGCTAATTTTGTATTTTTAGTAGAGACGGGGTTTCTCCATGTTGGTCAGGCTGGTCTCAAACTCCCGACCTCAGGTGATCCGCCTGCCTCAGCGTCCCAAAGTGCTGGGATTACAGGCGTGAGCCACCATGCCCGGCAAAATACTAAGTATTTTTAGAAAGAGAAATGTGAGAAAATGAACAGAACTAAAGCTTCAATTCTAAAGCAGACTTTCATTCATTTTGGGCAAATCGCTTAGAGAATGTCATTTTCCAAAATGGGAAAACCAAGTGTCATTTAAACTAATATCACCGTATTATGAAAAGAAACATTTATTAGGCATTTTTGGCTATTTATTTCTTTGAGACAGAGTTTCACTCTTGTCGCCCAGGCTGGAGTGCAGTGGCGTGATCTCAGCTCACTGCAACCTCTGCCTCCCAGGTCCAAGCAATTCTCCTGCCTTAGCCTCCCAAGTAGCTGGGATTACAGGCACCCACCACCATGCCCAGCTAATTTTTGCATTTTTAGTAGAGACAGGGTTTCACCATGTTGGCCATGCTGGTTTCGAACTCCTGACCTCAGCTGATCTGCCCACCTCGGCCTCCCAAAGTGCTGGGATTGCAGGCGTTGAGTCACCGCGCCTGGCTAGCTATTTACTTTTTTTTTTTTTTTTTTTTTCAGACAGAGTCTCGCTCTGTCGCCCAGGGTGGAGTGCAGTTGCGCCATCCCGGCTCACTGCAAGCTCCACCTCCCAGGTTCACGCCATTCTCCTGCCTCAGCATCCCGAGTAGCTGAGACTACAGGCGCCCACCACCATACCCAGCTAATTTTTTGTATTTTTAGTAGAGACGGGGTTTCACCGTGTTAGCCAGGATGGTCTCGATCTCCTGACCTCGTGATCTGCCCGCCTCAGCCTCCCAAAGTGCTGGGATTACAGGCGTGAGCCACCGCGCCTGGCCCTATTTACATTTTTACATTTAGATAAATATATTTAGTAATACCAGGTAACATAATTTCATTCTCTGTGTACTGCTCTGAGAACATATCATTGTGATAAAACTTCCATTTTATACATAAGAAGCTGATATTCTACAGGATTTAACTACAGTAAAACTTGAGAGAATCAAGAGCTTTTAATACTTTTTTAATTTAAAAAATATTTAAAATTTAGAGTTGGGGTCTTGTATGTTGCCTAGGCTGGAGTGCAGTGGCACAACTGCAGCTCACTGTGGCCTCTAACTGCTGGGCTCAAGTGATGCTCCCACCTCAGCCTCCCAAGTAGCTGGGACTACAGGTATGTGCCACCAGGCCCAAATAAGTTTTTATTTTCATTATTATTTTTTGAGACAGAGTCTCACTCTGTCGCCCAGGCTGGAGTGCAGTGGCTCCATCTCAGATCATTGCAAGCTTGGCCTCCACCGCCCCCGCCCACGGGTTCAAGTGATTCTCGTGCCTCAGCCTTCTGAGTAGCTGGGACTACAGGTGTACCGCACCACGCCCAGGTAATTCTTTTTATTTTTAGTAGAGACAGGGTTTCACCATGTTGTCCTCAAACTCCTGACCTCAAGTGGTCCACCTGCCTCGGCCTCCCAAAGTGCTGGGATTACAGGAGTGAGCCACCACGCCTAGCGTAAGTTTTAAAATTTTTTGTAGAGATGGGGTCTCACTATGTTGCACGGGCTGGTCTGGAACTCCTGGCCTCCAGTGATCCTCCTGTCTCAGCCTCCTGAGTTGCTGGGATTACAGACATGAGCCACTGTGCCCAGCAGTTACAAATTCTTGTATAGTCTGTTTACGCTGGGCCCAGTGGCTCACACCTGTAATTCCAGCACTTTGGGAGGCTTAGGCAGGTAGATCACTTGAGCCCAGAAGCTCGAGACCAGTATGGGCAACATGGCAAGATTCCTCCCCAGAAAAAAATTACAAAAAATTTAAAAATTGGCCAGGCATTGTGGCATGTGCTATAGTCCCAGCTATTCCGGAGACTGAGGTGGGAGGATCACTTGAGCCTGGGAGGTTAAGGCTGCCGTGATCATGTGAGACCCTGTCTCAAAAAACATACAAAAAATAAATAATACATAGTCTAGTAAGAGCAGACATTGCAAGGAAAGGGCAATTAAAAATTTCAGGGTGGGAGGAGGAAGCTATATAAGAAAGGAAATGTAATCATAGTCTGCACCCTCTTTAACAAGCATTTATTTAATGTTAGCTACACCGTGTTTACTGATGAATTCCAACTGCCTAGAACAGCGTCTGGCACATAATAGGTACACAGTAAATGATCAATAAATATTAAAAGTTTTGCTGTTGACTTAACAGTATGATACCATGATTGTTTTAAAATATATTTAATATTCAGAAAAAGTCTGTTTTTCTATGGCTCCAGGCACCACACATTCTTAGAATTAAGGATGAAAAATAGTACCTGAATGTGATACATGACAGTAATAAAACAAAGGTAGACAGAAAAGAGCAATGTACCTCTTGATAGAAAGCTACTATGCACACCACTTGAATCACATGAGGCCAGAAGTTTGAGATCAGCCTGACCAACATGATGGAAACCCATCTCTACTAAAACTAACAAAAATTAGCCAGGTATGGTGGTGCATGCCTGTAATCCCAGTTACTTGGGAGGCTGAGGTATGAAGAATCACTTGAACCTGGGAGGCGGAGGTTGCAGTGAGCTGAGATCACGCCACTGCACTCCAGCCTGGGCAACAGAATGAGACCTGTCTCAAAACAAACAAACAAACAAAAAAACCCCCAAAAAACAAAAAACCAACAACAAAAGAAAGCTACTATCTACAAGAAACTCTTTTGTTTAATGCGGTAAAACTTAGCAAGATCTTATGTAGCTCTCCAAAACATAAAAATTTGGTATTTTCAAAGATCTCTACAGCAGCCCTGTTGGAGATGACGCTGATGAACCACATTTAATTATAAATAGCCTAGGACATTCTGCCATCCAGAATTTCACTTGTCTTTTTTTTTTTTTTTTTTTTTGAGATGGAGTCTCGCTCTGTCACCCAGGCTGGAGTGCAGTGACGTCATCGCAGCTCACTGCAACCTCTGCCTCCTAGGTTCCAGCAATTCTGCCTCAGCCTCCCAAGTAGCTGGGACTACAGGCGCCTGCCACCACGCCCAGCTAATTTTTGTATTTTTAGTAGAGACGGGGTTTCACCATGTTGGCCAGGCTGGTCTCTAACTCCTGACCTCATGTAATCTACCAGCCTGGGGTTTACAGGCATAAGCCACCGCACCCGGCCCCACTTAGTCTTTTAAAAACAGAGTTTTTTCAAATATGTTAGAGTCATGACAATCAGATTAAAGCTTTTATGAAAAATTTGTCTGAAATGAGGAAAGTTCACACTCCCAATGCCACCTCAATTCCTATCCTTTCACCTCATGTTTACATTTTATTAATAGAAACTACATAAAACATATTATTCAGATGTCTTCTTACAAGCCCACAAAACCTAGTCTTAGTTTATATTGAGCCACCAAGGTAAGGGCATTTTTCAGGTACAGCTATCCATTTCTAAAAGTATAATACAATTCTTTTGGATTATTTTATTTTATTTTATTGAGACTGAGTCTCACTCGGTCGTCCAGGCTGGAGTGCAGTGGCGTGATCTCGGCTCATTGCAACCTCTGCCTCCTGGGTTCAAGCAATTCTCCTGCCTCAGCCTCCTGAGTAGCTGGGATTACAGGCGCTCGCCACTGCACCTGGCTAATTTTTGTATTTTTAGTAGAGAAGGGGTTTCACCAAGTTGGTCAGGATGGTCTCAATCTCCTGACCTCGTGATCTGCTCGCCTCAGCCTCCCAAAGTGCTGGGATTACAGGCGTGAGCCACGGCACCCAGCCTGGATTACTTTTTAAGGCAGAAGTTAGCATGATATGATAGCATATGCAATAGATAACCCACTTGCTCACAGCTATTTCCCCTTGGCAGTGGTTGATAGTGATGAACTGGAATACACTTCCCACCCTTAAAATGAACAGAATTCAGGAGTAGTAGTTCATTTTTTCTCAATGTCTTCTTAAATAATGTGACCTAAGACATGGAGGAAAAATTACCTGAGAGGAAAAGAATAACATCTAGTAGTTTTTAGTATTTTCAAACTAAAACATACACACACACACGTGCACACACACACACACACCTCTCACACACTCTTCTCTCCCAAATCACAAACTCTCTTTTAAGTCAAAATCCAGTTTACTTGATACAAACTTAAATGATATGGAAGAGAATCTGTTCTCATCATTATCCCTATTGTTCCCACATTTCTGTATAACATCTGTCATGATCACCAGCCTAATGTCAGTCATAATTTACACAAATATCTCAAATATAGGAATTAAATACTATTTTGATATTAAATTATTATGCCTACCTCCAAGTAATAAACAGATATAGTCAAAAGTATCCATTTATCAGGATGAAAATGCTCACTTATATGCATATAAATTATCTCAAAAAAATTATAGAATGAATGAAAAGAGAATCTACCAGTTTGTAAGGTTCATTTTTGGCATGCTGAACGCAAATAAATAAGTTTACTAAGTAAGAAATCGTAAGAGAAGCTGGAGGTGGCAGGAGGAGCCTGGGATGGAGCATAGGTCTAATCCTAGTGCAGGGAAGAGGCTGCTAAGGTTGACACGTCTCCCCTCTCCTTCAGAGCTACACACACCGGACATACAACATGGCAAAGTGGCAAATAATCACATCACTCAAAGTCTTCCAATTATAATCGTTCAGATGGGTAGTTCGTATCTTAACATTCTTATGAGTATATTTTAAGCAACAAACATTTCCCAAGTTAGAAGACAAAAACTGAAATCCCTGAAACTATAAAAACTGTAAACCTACTATTACTGCCTAACAAAAAAAAGACTTTTCATTCAAATTAAAGATTATCAATCACTTATTAATAAAACTATTCTGCTTGAGCAGTAGTTTATTGGAAGCAGATGTTGCCATAGAACTCAGCACCAGTTTTCATACAGGGTATATATTCATCCATCAAGATAGCAAAAATTGCACTATTTCACATTACTTCAAAAGTGAAAACATTAACAGTTATAATAACAAGAACTAAAATAATTGGCTGGGAATGGTGGCTCACACCTGTAATCTTGGCACTGTAGGAAGCCAAAGTGGGTGGATTGCTTGGGCCCAGGAGTTCGAGACCAGCCTGAAGCTACAGAGCAAAACCCCATTTCTACAAAAAATACAAAAATTAGCCAGGCGTGGTGACACACACCTGTAGCCCCAGAAACTCGGGAGGCTGAGGTGGGAGGATCACCTGAGCCCAGGGAGGTTGAGGCTACGTTGAGCCTTGAGCCATGATTGTACCACTGCACTCCAGCCTAGGCGACAGAGTGAGACCCTGTCAGGAAAAAAAAAGGCTGAGTGTGGGGACTCACACCTGTAATCCCAGCACTTTAGGAGGCCAAGGCAGGAGGATCATTTGAGGTCAGGAGTTCGAAACCAGCCTGGCCAATATGGTGAAACCCCATCTCTACTAAAACTACAAAATTGGCTGGGCGTGGTGGTGCATGCCTGTACTCCCAGCTACTTGAGAGGCTGGGGCAGAAGAATCACTTGAACCTGGGAGGCGGAGGTTGCAGTGAGCCGAGATTACATGAATACACTCCAGCCTGGGAGACAGAGTGAGACTCTGTCTCAAAAACAATAATAAAATAAAATAATTTTTTAAAAAAATTATACTGGCTACTCTGGGCACACTGCCTATGGGGTAGTCCTGCTCTGCAAGAAGCAGTAAAGAAAAAATAAAAATTATAATTTTTAAATTATATTATTTTTTGTAGAGACAGGGGTCTCACTGTTGCTCAGGATGGTCTTGAACTCCCAGCCTCAAGCAATCCTCCCACCTTTACCTCCCAAAGTGCTGGGATTATAGGCATCAGCCACTGTGCCTGGCCCCAATTTTTCAATAATATAAAACTGACAATCTGATTACTTCTGCAAATAGTAATAATAATCGGTATTAAAAAAAAATCTAGACTGGGCGCAGTGCTCACGCCTATAATCCCAGCACTTTGGGAGGCTGAGGCAGGCAGATCACCTGACGTCAGGAGTTGGAGACCAGCCTGACGAACATGGAGAAACCACATCTCTACTAAAAATACAAAAATTAGCCTGGCATGGTGGTGCACACCTGTGATCCCAGCTACTGGGGAGGCTGAGGCAGAAGAATTGCTTGAACCCGGGAGATGGAGGCTGCAGTAAGCCAAAATCATGCCACTGCACTCTGGCCTGGGCAACGGAGCAAGACTCTGTCTAAAAAAAAAAAAAAAAAAACTAAACCATGATGTGATAAAATACAAAGAAAACATTCCTTTCTAAACTATCATTTGGTATCATTGGTATCATCTTAATCCTTGAAATTCCTCCCCCATGTCAATCATTTTAAGACTTGGTGACTTCGTTCTTTCATTGTGTGCAGTAAGGCTGTGTTTAAGAAATAGATTTTACCATATATAGTTTCCTCTTCACAGCAGTGTGGTTTAAACTAGTTCCCTTACTTCCCACTGAGTCATCAAATGGTAAGAATATGAACGGTATAATGTTCTTTCAAGCAAAAATGAAAAATTCTATCTACATCTGCTCTAAAAGTACATTTTTTTTCTCTTCAAAAAAATAATAACCTGGGATTTATAAAGCCCCATTTGGGCTTATTTAATATTTATTTTCCCCTTACTAATTTTATCTCATGGTACTGATGTTATTTAGTAAGTTAACTGCACAGTGACTCTTCTGATCTTAGGCCACCAAAATATTTATTCTACTTATACCAAAGCATTTTGCAAGATGAAACCAAATTTGGTTTTGGTTTGTTTCTGTTTCAAACACTCCTAAATTCAACATATAAAGTAGCATAAGCGCGATAAAGCAGGCCACAATCAACTACAAATGTCAATTACATAAATGCAAATGCAATTATTCTAGCACTATAAGCTTCTCTGTACGACTGGACCTTATTAAGCACTGTGCCAGCAACATAGCATGCACTGGAGAAACCTTCATTTTGTTGGTGATCTAACTCAATGCTGATGAAATCACCCTAGTCTGGTAACAAGACACATAACACCAGGGGCCTGGGCCTAGCTCGTGAAGAGGACCTAAACCTAGAGTTTCACAGACCTCCAGATTTTCACCTATCTGGGCCACTTTAAGTGGCTTGATTTCAGAAGGAGGTTTGAATGGTTAAAATCCACATAAATTATTGGATCAAATGAGTTTTCCTCCTCTGGGCAACCCTACTGAGACACTGGTCAAGCTGGGAGATAGAAAATCAAGCGGGACCAACATTGGGCATGTGACTGTAAGAACAAACTTGTTTCCAGGCAAGCTTGTCCAACCCATGGCCCACGGGCTGCATGAGGCCCAACACAAATTCATAAACTTTCTTAAAACATTACGAAATTTTTTTGGTGATTTTTTTAGTTCATCAGCTATCGTTAGTGTATTTCATGTGTGGCCCAAGACAATTCCTCTTCCAATGTGGCCCAGGGAAGCCAAAAGACTGGACACTCCTGTCCTAGAATATTTAATTTGGGTCTGCCAGAGAGGTTAAAAGAATCGTAACTTTTAAAAAAGCCTGTAATTTTATTTTTATTTTTACTAGATATGGGGTCTTGTTATACTAACCCAGGCTAGTCTCAAACTCTTGGCCTCAAGAAATCCTCTCACCTCGGCCTCGCAAAATGCTGGAAATACAGGCATGAGGAACCACACCCAGCCAGCCTACAATTTTAAAACCTAAGGCATGTAAGGAGCAAATGAAAACACCTTAGGATAACAACTATTTCCATAAATTTGCAAAATTACATCTGAATATCTTCTTTAATATTTAATTATAAAGGAATCATTATAACTTCAGGTATCTAAATAAAATCAAGATGATTATTCATGTCTACAAATGGTAAGAAACAGAATACACAATCTAAGCGGTTCCTAGTCCTCTACATACTCAGAACTATTACAGCATTCCTGTTATATGATTCATGTATTTTAACAGCACTGTTTCTTCATCTGAAACCAATCATGTCCATAGAAAATCTGCATAAAATTTTAAAATAACTAGAAGCATAAGAACAGATAAATTTTATTTCAATTAATTACACTCACTTTTTTCATTTATGACAGGAATTGATCACTTGTCTTAAGGAAAAGAATCTTAAAAATATGGATTAGACACAAGACTAATCAATAACATACTACAATCAGCTTTTTTTTTTTTTTTGGTGACAGTCTCACTCTGTCGCCCAGGCTGGAGTGCAGTGGTGTGATCTTGGCTCACTGCAACCTCTGCCTCCCAGGTACAAGCAATTCTCCTGCCTCAGCCTCCCAAGTAGCTGGGATTTCAGGCATCAGCCACCACGCCCAGCTAATTTTTGTATTTTTAGTAGACACGGGGTTTCACCATGATGGCCATGCTGGTCTCAAACTCCTGACCTCAGGTGAACCTCCTACCTCGGCCTCCCAAAGTGCTGGGATTGTGAGCCACAACGCGCGGCCTAAAATCAGCTTTCTAATGTTAGCTAACTAATGGAATAGTAACATAACATTAGCTTCTGACAGCAGGGTGCAGTGGCTCAAGCCTGTAATCCTAGCACTTTAGGAGGCCGCAGTGGGCAGATCTTTTAACCCCAGGAGTTCAAGACCAGCCTGGGTAACATAGGGAGACCCAGTCTCTACAAAAATAAAAAAATTAACTGGGTGTGGTGGCACAAGCCTGTAGTCCCAGCTACTCGGGAGGCTGAAGCAGGAGAACCGCTTGAGCCCAGGAGGCAGAGGTTGCAGAGAGCCGAGATCACGCCATTGCTCTCCAGCCTGGGCAACAGAGCTAGATCCTGTGTCCAAAAAAAAAATCAGCTTCGGTTAACATTCCCATTCTAATTTAATATTTAAAAACTCATCTATACTACAAATACAGGGCTAATTACCTTGAACCCCTAAAAGAATTCATTAAAATATAACTGGCTTGACTTTCTAAAAAGAGTATCTGACACAATCACAAAACAAAAAATTTTAAATTCAATTTTTAAAGTTTTTTATTTATTTAGAGGCCAATTTGAAACTATAGTGGAAATCAGGCTAATACTTTTTTAAAAAGCACATTTAACTGAATTTTAGCCGCACATGTAACATGCGTTTATGGTTAATTTAGTTTAAATATAGTTTAATAATACTTGCTTTGTTCAAATAAAGAACATTTTTCCAATAATTCAGAAAGGTCATGAAGTCCTCTCCATCTTCCCTCACTCCCTTATCCTCTGTCTCATAGGTAACCATTATGAACATTTCTTATGTATCCCTCCAAAACTTTCATATGCAGATACAAGTTTGTGGACATACATCTTTAATAAGGAACACACACTTAAACTGAATCATTCTAAAACCTTTTTCAACTTAAAATCTTAGACGTTTCCATAGCAGTGGGTCTGCCTTTTAAAAAATATTACATTCTTAAAAACCGTCACATTAATATGTTTTGTTTTTCTTTCTTTTTTTTTTTTTTTTGAGACGGAGTCTTGCTCTGTCGCCCAGGCTGGAGTGGTGCGATCTCAGCTCACTGCAACCTCCGCCTACCGGGTTCAAGCGATTCTCCTGCCTCAGCCTACCGAGTAGCTGGGATTACAGACGCCCACCACCATGCCCGGCTAATTTTTGTATTTTTAGTAGAGACGGGGTTTCACTATGTTGGCCAGCCTGGTCTCGAACTCCTGACTTCAGGTGATCCGCCCGCCTAGACCTCCCAAAGTGCTGGGATTACAGGCATGAGCCACCGCGCCTGGCCTCATTGTACGTTAACACTCTTTTTACTCTAGTCCATTTTTAACACAGTTCAGATGAAGCTACCATAATTATTGCTTGTAAAATTGTGTAACAAATCTAATCAAGGGCAGTATTATGGCAGTAAATACCAGCTCTTTTCCCCCTCAACAATTCAGATTCCAAAGTGTTTTGTTCAAGTAAAATGTACTTTAATTCATACATCATATTTATGGGAGGGAGGGGAGAAAAGTCACAAAATGTTGCAACATCAAAATGGTTAGAAATCACTATAGAAGTCATCCAGAATAAATAATATTTCCATCTTCTAATTTGCTGACTTTGCTACCCAAAATACATTTTTTTTAATCTGGCAAGAGGGAGGTCTGAATGAAACAATTTTTTTTTTTTATAATTGAGACGGAGTTTCACTCTTGTCGCCCAGGCTGGAGTGCAGTGGCGCAATCTTGGCTCACTGCAACCTCCGCTTCCTGGCTTCAAGCGATTCTCCTGCCTCAGCCTCCCAAGTAGCTGGGATTACAGGCAAGCACCACCACGGCAGGCTAATTTTTGTATTTTTAGTAGAGACCGGGGTTTCACCACGTTGGCTGGGCTGGTCTCGAACTCCTAACCTCTGGTGATCTGCCCGCCTGGGCCTCCCAAAGTGCTGGGATTACAGAAACAATTTTCAAATAGTTTCTAAATCAGTGCTTTAGTCAGATTTTACAATTTTTGAATCTTAAAAGCTAACATTACCTGTATACTGAAACGAAGGGGAAAAAAGGGGTTGGGGGTGGGATAATCAACACTAATTAACTTCCCCTAAGGCTAGTGGAATTAACACTTGAGTCTTGCGGCATCCTAGGTCACCCAAAACCACTCAATGGAACATGCTGGTCTCCGTGGGCCTGCTCCTGGGCCAAATACTAGTATGTAAAACAAAAAGTGAACGATGCGCTGCCGATCTGGACCCCTTCCCTCGAAAAAACTAATAAAAAGCCCAACAAACACAGCGAAAGGGCTGAGGTCCACACTCCATGACAGCACTTCCCTTTTTTTTTTTTTTTTTTTTTAAAGTAAACCCGCTTCCTGCTTCTCGTTTGGTGTATCTTCAACTATACAGGAAGAGGAAGGCCTCTAGGTCTTTCTCCTTTTTACAAACCGGTGGCCCTGGGGAAAAGAGCCCTTCTCGGAACACACAAACCGAGCCTTTTACCCCTCCGTCCGCTTTAGCCCAATTGCCCCCGCATAAGCGCGGAGCAGGTCCCTGCCGGGCGGTCAGTAGGCTCCGTGTCCAGTGCCGGTCTCGCCCGCCGCCCCGACCCGGAAGGGTGAGGGGGTGGCAGGCTAAATGTGTGGCAGGCTCAAGGGAGACCAGGGAACGGCCGGCTCGCTCCCACGCCCGCGGAGGTGGGAGGCACCGCCCCGCGCCCCTTCGCCCCGAGGGCCCGGAGGTGCAGCCCTGGGGGCCGAGGGCCCGTGCGCCAGCTGCTCGTCCCCGCCGGCGTCTGTGGCCGCCAAGGCCTCCTCGCGCGGCCCTTACCCCGGTGCCGTTGTCGCACACCACCACCTTCCTGCCCTGGCTGTCCATCGTCCGCCCAGGGAAGAGCCGCTGCAGCCGCACAACCTACAGCCACCGCCGCCCGGACGTTTTCTTTTCTTCCTCCTGCGTCTTCCCGGCCCCTCCTTCGGCCCAACTTTTTTCCCCCGACCGGAAGCTGCCGCCGGGCTCCGCCCGTCATTTAGCTGAATGCCTGCACGAAAAGGGTGGGACGGGCAGGCAGCGCGACTGGCAGCGGTGAGCTCCAATAAAAGATGGAGGAGCGTCGAGGCCCCTCCCGCAGCTCCGCTTCCGGCTCGGCTGTCACGGTCGCTGCCCACCCGGGTTCTTCGCCGCTTCTAGTTCCGGGCGCTTTGCCGGGCGTTAATGGCGGCCAACATCGCCGGTGCTGCGGCTTTCTCCCTAAAGTGTCACAGGAGCTAAGGGCGCCGCTTAACGAACTGCAGAAGACGCAGGCAGGTGAAGGACACCGGTTCTGCTGCGGCAGTGGAATGTGGCGGAGAAGCTGGCGGGTAGGGCGGGGAGCAAGCCTGGAGGTCCTGGCGGACCCCACCATTCGACAGGGCTTGGTGTGTTATTGCTTCTAGGCCTTTTCAGCGGACAGAACTGGGATGGATACACACATGCTTATTTGAAATCATGCGTTTGTTCCATACTCCAATGTCAGCCCACCCGTTCTTTGCCCAAGTTGCTCTATGGTCAAGTGAGCGAGAGCAGGTGCCTGCATTTCCAGCCTCGTGGCTCACCGCCTCCTTCTTCCAGTAGTCCCATGTTGCTTCACACCTCTTAAGTACATGTACTTCTGTGAACCCAGAGCCTTGGCTTTGAAATCAGACAACCCCAGTTTCAAACGTGGCGCTGCCACTCACGAGTTTTGTGATTTTGGCATACCCCTGTCTGCATGGGGATAATAACTTCTATCTCCATAGGTGTGGTGAGGATAAAAGTCTATGCATAGAGGAAATGTTCATTCAGTGGTAGCTATTTCTAATTCTGTTCTTCTGGACCTATGATTCTATCTACGATGCCTCATTTTTTTTCCTTTTTAATCAATTGGCAAACTTGTGCTCTGAGACCCAGCTTGTTACATCTCTGATGACAGCTGATATCCTCAGGATATTCCGTACTTCCTTTCTCCCTATTACTTTACTATGAATATATGAATAACATTGTGCTTATTGCATGCAACAAATATTTATTAGATGAATGACATTAAAATTCACCTTTAAAATGCCATCCTTTATGAGAGGTGAGAAATAGAACTTTTCCTTCGACATGGCTGTACATGTTCAACAACTAGAATAAAACAGTCATCATGAACCCTCAATCCAGTATTCTTTTTATAATATAGCTGCCTGTCAGTTTTCACTGTTCTTTTATTAGACCAGTGATTTTCAAACCTTTTTAAAGGCATACAGTGCTTTATTCAAATTTAATCTTATATGGAACCCTCAACACATAAATATTAAGATAAAAATAAAGCTGCCATTGTTGCAATTAGAAGTTTGAGGGGTTAGAATAGGTAGGAAGTCTCGGAGGAACATTTCTTCATTTTACCTGCTTTAACAGTCAGAGAAGTACCTCAGCCAGCAGAAAAACTTATTTGTTCATAAATTCCTTGAGTATAGAGTCCGTATCTTATTTTTGTGGCCTCCAATGCTAGTGCTGTGCAGTTTTCTTGAAAGTGCATTTTATTGGTCTCAGCAAATTGAACTCAAGCATTTCTGTGTTCTTTTACTTTTCCTCTTTGTGGAATTAAGGGGATTGCTAATTTGTATTTTTAAAGAAAGAACATTATTCCGGGCGCGGTGGCTCACGCCTGTAATCCCAGCACTTGGGGAGGCCAAGGAGGGCAAATCATCTGAGATCAGGAGTTCAAGACAAGGCTGGCCAACATGGCAAAACCCCGTCTCTACTAAAAATACAAAAATTAGCTGGGCGTGTTGGCACGCGCCTGTAATCCCAGCCGCTCAGGAAGCTGAGGCAGGAGAATCGCTTGAACCCGGGAAGCAGAGGTTGCAGTGACAGAGATCGTGCCACTGCACTCCAGCCTGGTGAGAGCAAGACTCCATCTCAAAAAAAAAAAAAAAATTGGCAAGTTTGGCCCTAAAATTTATATGAAATGAAAAGGAACCAGAATAAAAGGATTTTGAAACAGAAAAAGATGGAGAACTTCCACTACCTGAATTCAAAACTTATTATAAAGCTACAGTAATGAAGACTGTAATACTGGCATAGAGGCAGATATATCGATCAATGGAATCAAATAGTCCACAAATAAACCTTTACATTATGGTCAATTGATTTTCAACAATGGTGCTAAAACAATCCATGGGGAAAGGGTAATCTTTTCAATGAATGATGTGGGAGGGAAAAAAAAGAACTTTGATTCTTACCTCACATCACACATAAAAATTGATTTAAGTGGATCATAGACCTAAATATAAAAGCTAAAACTATAAATTTCAGAAGAAAAAGAGGAAAATCTTTTGATATTAAGTTAAGCAAAGTTTGCTTAGATATGACGCTAAAATCGTGATCTATAAAAGAAAAAATTGATAGTTGACATAATAGAAATTTAAAGCTTTTAGTTCATGTATTGAAACAAAAAATCTAGACTGGGACAATGGCTCACATCTGTAATCCCAGCACTTTGGGAGACCAAGGTGGGTGGATCGCTTGAGCTCAGGAGTTCAAGACCAGCCTAGGCCAGATGGTGAAACCCCATCTCTATAAAAAATACAAAAATTAGCTGTGCATATAGTCCCAGCTACTTGGGAGGCAGAGGTGGGAAGATGGTTTGAGCCCAGGAGGCAGAATTTGCAGTGAGCTGAGATTGCGCTACTACGCTACAGCCTGGGTGACAGAGCCAGACCCTATCTAAAAAAAAAAAAAGAAGAAGAAGAAGAAAAAAAAACAAAAACAAAAAATCTTGGTCTGTCTTAGGCAACAAGCAATTTAAAAAAAAAGTAGAAAATAAAGCAAAAGGGCCGGGCGCAGTGGCTCACGCCTATAATTCCAGCACTTTGGGAGACTGAGGTGAGTGGATCACCTGAGGTCAGGAGTTTGAGACCAGCCTCGCCAACATGGTGAAACCCCATCTCTACACCTGCAATCCCAGCTACTTGGGAGGCTGAGGCAGGGGAATTGCTTAAATCCAGGAGGCAAAGGTTGCAGTGAGCCGAAATCATGCCACTGCACTCCAGCCTGGGCAACAGAGCATAACTCCGTCTCAAAAAAAAAAAAAAAGAAAAAGAAAAAGAAAAGCCATGAACTAGAAGAAAATATTTGAATAGATATTTTACCAAAGAAGATTTATGAATGGCAAATAAGTACATAAAAAGATATTCATCATCATTAATCATTGGAGAAATGCACATTGAAAGCATAATAAGATAACACTTAATATCCACTAGAATGGCTATAATCAGAAAAATAGAAAACAAGTTTTGGCGGGGCTAGGTGGCTCACACCTGTAATCCCAACACTTTGGGAAGCCAAGGCGAGTGGCTCACTTCAGGTCAGGAGTTTGAGACCAGCCTGACCAACATGGTGAAACCCCGTCTCTACTAAAAAATACAAAAATTAGCCGGGCGTGGTGGCAGGTGCCTGTAATCCCTGCTACTGGGGAGGCTCAGGCAGGAGAATCGCTTAAACCTGGGAGGCAGAGATTGCAGTGAGCGGAGATCGTGCCTCTGCACTCCAGCCTGGGTGACAGCGAGACTCCATCTCAAAAACAAACAAAACAAAATAAAACAAAAACAAAAAAATAGAAAACAAGTTTGGCAAGAATGTGGAGAAACAAACACTCCTACATTCCTGGTGAGAATGTAAAATGGTACAGGCACTTTGGAAAGCAGTTTGACAGTTTTTTAAAAAATTAAGCATAAATTGCCATATAACCCAGCAATTTCATGCCTAGGTATATACCTAAAAGAAATGAAAACATATGTTCATGGACTCATACCTACATGTCCATTGCAGAATTACTCATAATAGGCAAAAAGTGGAAACTATTCAAATGTCTATCAGTTTGTGAATGAGTAAACAATATGTAGTACAGCCATACAATAGAATATTTGGTGATAAAAATAAACCAATACATGCTGTAACATGGATGAAAGTAAAAAAACACTATAGCAGATAAAAAGACTGTGATTTCATAGGAAAATCACAAATATAGAAAAAGCAAGATTATAGATACAGAAAGCAGGTTAGTGATTGCTGGGGCTGAAACTGGAAGCCAGGTTTGGCTGCAGATGGGCATGGGACAACTTTATGGATTGATGGAATACTAAAACTAGATTTTGGTAATGGTTACACAACCATAAAAATTTACTAAAAATAAACCGCACACTTGTAATAGGTAAATTTTGAGATGTGTAAATTACATGTTATAACTCCAATAAGGCTTTAAAAAATTTAAGTTACCTGCCCAAATGTACCTATCATGTAGCAGAAGCAGGATTAGACACAGGTGTGCCTGTCCTCAAAGCCTGAGCTCTGTTTACCCAGAGTTTTGGAAACTCCAGATCTATCATGAAAACCTAAGTCATTCTTAACCCGAGTCATCCTACTCAGGAATGACTTTTTTATTATAATTTTATTGTTTTTTATTTTATTGTATTTAAAAGAAATAGAGATTGTGGCTGGGCATGGTGGCTCATGCCTGTAATGCCAGCACTTGGGGAGGCCAAGGCAGGTGGATCAGTGAGGCCAGAAATTCAATACCAGTCTAGCCAACATGGTGAAACCCCATCTCTATTAAAAATACAAAAATTAGCTGATTGGCCTGGGAGGCAGAGGCTGTAGTGAGCCGAAATCACCCCACAGCACTCCAGCCTGGGTGACAGAGTGAGACTCTGTCTCAAAAAAAAAAAAAAATGGAAAGAAAGAAAAAGAAAGAAAGAGGGAGAACAAGAAAGAAAGAGAGAGAAAGAAAGAAAAGAAAAAGGAAAGAGGGAGGGAGGGGGAGAGAGAGAGAGAGAGAGAGATGGGGTCTCGCTATGTTAACCAGGCTGGTCCCCAACTCCTGGCCTCAAGTGATCCTCATCTCATTGGGATCCTCCCTCCCAATCCCAACGTGTTAGGATTACAGGTGTAAGCCACTGCACCTGGCCAGGAAGGACTTTTTGGGAGGGATTCTATCATCTCACTTGGATCTGGGATTACAGGTATGAGCCACCACGCCCAGCCTGAGAACAATACAATTATTCTTTTCTAGCTATTTTGAAATATATGATAAAATATTGTCAACTATAATTTCCCTATTGTATTTTCAAATACTAGAACTTCTATCTAACTGTATTTTTTTGACAATTAACTAATTTCTCTTTGTCTTCGCCCTCCCCAGTTTCCCTTCCCAGACTCTGATAATGACCATTCTATTCTCTATCTCCATGGTATCTACTATTTTACCTCCCATATATAAGTGAGAATATATAATATTTGTCTTTCTGTCCCTGGATCATTTCACTTAGCATAATGTCCTCCAGCTCCATCTATGTTGTTGCACATGACAGGATCTCATTCTTCTTTATGGCTGAATAGTACTCGATTGTGTATGTGTACTGCATTTTCTTTATCCATTCATCCATTGATGGACACTTAGGTTGATTCCCTATCTTGGCTATTGTGAATAGTGCTGCAGTAAACATGAGAGTGCAGATATCTCTCCAATATACTGATTCCTTTCTAGGGATGTATACCTCGCAGTGGGGATTGCTGGATCATATGGTAGTTCTACTGATAAACACACTTAAAACAATTTCAATACCTGCCAGGTGCGATGGCTCATGCCTGTAATCCCAGCACTTTGGGAGGCCAAGGCAGGTGGGTCACCTGAGGTCAGGAGTACGAGACCAGCCTGGTCAACATGGTGAAACTCCATCTGTGCTAAAAATACAAAAATTAGCTTGGTGTGGTGGCACGTGCCTGTAATCCTAGCTACTCCAGAGGCTGAGGCAGGAGAATCGCTTGAACCAGGAGACAGACGTTGTAGTGAGCTGAGATGGTGCCACTGCACTCCAGTCTGGGTGACAGAGTGAGACTCTGTCTCCAAAAAAAAAAAAAGAGAGATAATAAAACAATTACAATGCCTTTATTATAACTAACAAAATTTACAGTAATTTCTTATTGGCTAATACTCAGCCCATATCCAGTTTTTCCTAATTGTCTCAAAAATGTTCTAAACAATGTCCAAAATTTACATTTGTTTGATATGTCTATTTTATTTTATCTTATTTTATTTTATTTTTGAGATAGAGTCTTGCTCTGTCACCCAGGCTGGAGTGCAGTGGCGCTATCTCGGCTCACTACAATCTCCACCTCGCAGGTTCAAGCAATTCTGCTGCGTCAGCCTCCTCAATAGCTGAGAGTACAGGCGCATGCCACCACACTCAGCTAATTTCTGTAGTTTTAGTAGAAATGGGTTTTCACCACATTGGCCAGGCTCTTGACCTCAGGTGATCCACCCGCCTTGGCCTCCCAAAGTGCTGGGATTATAGGCATGAGCCACTGCTCCCAGCCGATATGTCTATTTTAGTTTACAAAATGGTGCGGCCACTTTGGAAAGCAGTCTTGCAGTTCCCCAAAAGGTTTAATATAGAGTTACCATATGACTCAGTAATTTTACTCCTAGGTATACACCCAAGATAAATGAAAAAAGTTTTTTTTAAATCATATTCTAAACAAGATTCACAAATTGCATTTGCTTGATATTTCTATTTTAGTTTATAACACTTTCTTCTCTCTCTCTCTCTGTCTCTTCCTGAGACAGGGTCTCTCTCTGTTGCTTAGGCAGGAGTGCAGTGGCATGATCATAACTCACTGTAACCTTGAACTAGACTCAAGCAATCCTCCCGCCTCAGCCTCCTGAATACTAGGACTACCGGCATGTACCACCATACCCAGCTAATTTTTAAAAATTATTTTGGAGAGATGGGGTCTTGCTGTGTTGCCCAGGCTGGTCTTAACTCCTGGCCTCAAGTGATCTCCCCACTCAGCCTCCCAAAATGTTGGGATTACAAGCATGAGCCACCACACCTTGCCCCTCTCTTTTTGTATGCTATTTTTTTTGGCTGAAGCCTGGGTCATTTGGCCTGTAGGATTTCTCATGTTCTGGATTTGGCTGACTGTTCCCATAGTGTATTGTTCTTGTTCCTCTAACCTCCATATTTTTTATAAACTAGTAGTTAGATCTAGAAACTTGATTAGGTTTAGGTTCAGTTATTTTGGCAAGATTATTCATAGGCAGCAGCATGTACTTCTCATTGCATCACATTTGGAGGAATGTGATGTCTGGGTGTCCCACATTTAGTGATGTTAAAATTATTCAGTGGGTTCTGGTGTTATCACATGATCTATCACAGAGTTCCCACTGAACCTGTCACCTAATAGTTTTAGCAGCCATTAATAATTGTTGCCTTATTGGACCAGGTAACATGACTAAGTGCAGTTTGCCTAACTCATAACTTTTTATTTCCAAAAACTTATAGGTTTTGACCTTATTAGCCATTCCAGTTGCTTTCAAATAGAAGAATTATAGTTTTGAAGCTAGTTAATGATTTTTTAAACTAAAAAAAAACTCTTAGGCACTTCATGTGTACAATATAAACTATAATTTTAGTAGACATTTTAGTTGTGATATTCCTTATTCTTTTTCTTATTCTTTTTTTTTTTTTTTTTTTTTTTTTTGAGATGGAGTCTTGCCCTGTTACCCAGGCTGGAGTGCAGTGGCATCATCTCGGCTCACTGCAATCTCCACCTCCTGGGTTCAAGCGATTCTCCTGCCTCAGCCTCCTGAGTAGCTAGGATTACAGGCATGTGTTACCATGCCCAGCTAATTTTTTGTATTTTTAGTAGAGATGGGTTTCACCATGTTAGGCTGGTCTCGATCTCCTGACCTCGTGATCCACCCGCCTCAGTCTCCCAAAGTGCTGGGATTACAGGCATGAGCCACTACGCCCGGCCTTGTTTGTTTTTTTGTTTGTTTGTTAATGAAAATCTCGCTCTGTCAGCCAGGCTGAAGTGCAGCAGCCCGATCTCAGCTGACTACAACCTCCACCTACCAGGCTCAAGCAGTTTTCCTGCCTCAGCCTTCCAAGTAGCTGGGACTACAGGTGTGTGCCACCACATACAGCTAATTTTTGTATTTTTAGTAGAGATGGGGTTTCACCATGTTGGCCAGGCTGGTCTCAAACTCCTGGTCTCAAGGGATCCTCCTGCCTCAGCTTCCCAAAGTGCTAGGATTATAAGTGTGAGCCCTGCGCCTGGCCCCTCATTCTTTTATCTCTCTCTCACCTCACATCATCTACAGAAACTAACTCAAAATGGATCAAAGACCTAAATATAAGAGCTAAAATCATAAACATAGAAGGGATAGGTATAAATGTTTATGACTTCAGATTAGGCAATAGATTTTTAGATATAACATCAAGGGTACAACAACAAAAGAAAAAATAGATAAATTGGACTTCATCAAAATTTAAAATGTGTGCACTACAAATGACTCCATCAAGACAGTGAAAAGACAACTCACAGAAAGATAGAAAATATCAGCAAATCATATATCCTATAAGGGACGTGTATGTAGAATATACAAAGAACTTTTACAACTCAGTGAACAAAACAACCAAAAAACAAAACAAAATAGCCAGGCACAGTGGCTGGTATCTATAATCCCAGCTACTCGGGAGGCTAAGTTGGGAGCATCACTTGAGCCCAGGAGTTTGAGGCTGCAATGAGCCATTATCACACCACTGCTGTACTCCAGTCTGGGTGACAGAGTGACATCCCAACTCTAAAAATAAAAAAAAAAAAAAAGAAACAACCAAAATTTTAAAATGGGCCAAACCATTTGAGCAGACATTTGGCCAAAGAAGATATAAAAATGGCCGATAAGTACACGAATCATTAGCCATCAGGTAAATGCAAATCAAAATAGCAAGATTACATTTCATACCCACTAGGTTGGCTATCATCAAAAGGACAGTAAATGGTTTTTGTGGTTTTTTTGTTTTTTTTTTTTTTGAGACGGAGTCTCGCTCTGTCGCCCAGGCTGGAGCGCAGTGGCGCGATCTCGGCTCACTGCAAGCTCCGCCTCCCGGATTCACGCCATCCTCCTGCCTCAGCCTCCCGAGTAGCTGGGACTACAGGCGCCCGCCACCACGCCTGGCTTCTTTTTTTGTATTTTTGGTAGAGACGGAGTTTCACCATGTTAGCCAGTATGGTCTCGATCTCCTGGCCTCGTGATCCGCCCGCCTCGGCCTCCCAAAGTGCTGGGATTACAGGCGTGAGCCACCGCGCCCAGCCAAAGGACAGTAAATGTTAATGAGGGTGTGGAGAAACTGGAACCCTCATGCATTGCTGGTGGAAATGCAAAATGGTGCAGCCACTTTGGAAAGCAGTCTGGCAGTTCCCCAAAAGGTTTAACATAGATTTACCATATGACTCAATAATTTTACTCCTAGGTATATACCCAAGGGAAATGAAAACATGTGTCCATACGAAAACTTGCACACAAAGATTCATAGCAACATTAATCATAATACCCAAAAAGTGGAAACAACCCAAATGTCCATTACCTGGTGAGGGGATAAAATGTGGTGCTCATATATCCATATAATAGACTATCTTCGGCCATAAAAGGGAATGAAATACTGATACATGCCACAGCATGGATGAACCTCCAAAACAACATGTGCTGAGGGAAAGAAGCTGGTCGCAAGAGGCCACATATTGTATGATTCAATTTTATATTAAGTTTCCAGAATAGGCAAATCTATAAAGACAGAAAATAGACTAGTGGTTGCTTGAACTGGGTGGGAGGTGGGGGAGCAGGTGGCAGAGAAATGGGGAGTGACTGCTAACAGGTATGAAATTTCATTTTGCGATAATGAAAATGTTCTAAAATTGATTGTGGTGATGGTTGCACAAATTTACCATTGAATTATACACTTCAAATGAGTGAATTATATGATATGTTGATTGTATCTCAATAAAGCTATTAATGTTATTTCAGGAAAAGAAATTTGGGGATGAAAGTTAAAGCACTTCATTCAGGGATACACTGCTCCGCTGTTAGGACTAGAACTTGATTCATTGATTTTGTCAGTACTTTTTCCAATCCAAAAGTTATCTTTCATATCAAATACTCTGATTTTGTGACTGAACTAACTCCAAATCCTAAATGCTGAGTCTTGCTTCACCAAATAAAGCTGAGATTTTTAGAGAGAAAAAAATATTCTCTTTAAGCCAGTTGAAGTGATGATCCAACTCTGACAAGGACAGTCACAGAGGCCTTTTTAGTGGTGGCACAATATAGAGGCTAAGAGCTAAGAATCCAGCGTCATATTGAAGACTTGAATTTAAAACCTGGACCCCCTACTTCTTAGCTGTCTCCTTGAGGAAATTGCTTAATCTCTTACATGGATTGTCTCATTTGATACTCCCATTGGTCCTGAAATGCAGATATTACTATTCCCCTCCGGTTTTTTTGTTTGTTCGTTTGTGTTTTTTAATTTTTTTTTTAAACAAATGAGAAAACTAAAGCTCAGCAAATTTAAGTAACTGGTCAAGTTCACACTTCCATAAACAGTAAAACTGCTGTTCATAGCTTTGTCTACTTACCTCCAAAACTATGCATCCTAATCAATTATAAACCATAATCATCCCAATTTATCAATTTAGAATGGAAGACATTCCATTTATTTATTTATTTATTTATTTATCTATTTATTTATTTATTTCAGACAGAGTCTGGCTCTGTCACCCAGGCTGGAGTGCAGTGGTGCAATCTCGGCTCACTGCAACCTCTGCCTCCTAGGCTGAGACAATCCTTCCACTTCAGCCAGTAGCTGGGACTACAGGCAGGCACCACCAAGGCCCAGCTAATTTTTGTTTGTTTTTTTGTTTTGTTTTTTGTTGTTGTAGATACAGGGTTTCACCATGTTGGCCAGGCTGGTCTTGAACTCCTAAGTTCAAGCAATCCTCCGTCCCCGGCCTCCCAAAGTGCTGGGATTACAGATGTGAGCCACCACGCCTGGCCCATACCTTTTATTAACCAACAGATGTGAGCCATCTCTTCAGAAGCCTCATTTTCTGGTTTTAAAACACTTGAAAGTTGAATTCGTAATCAGAAAATTGATAGGCAAGTGTGGTATCTGAACAGAGAGGCTGGAACTATTCCATGCAGATAGAGCTTAGAGAATCTCCCTCCCTTCCTAACACCAGTAGGGTTCTGACCCAACCAGATGTTATTAGTCAACAAATATGTACAGAACACCCACGGTATGCCAGGCTCCATTCTAGGACCTGGGCATGGTTTTTGCCTTTATGAAGCTTACATTCATGTTGGGAGAGACATATTGAACAAGCAAACTTAAAAAATGTGATAAATTCAGATAATGAGAAGTGCTATAAGGAAAAATAATTAAAAGTGACTTAGAATGGGGAACACCGCTCTAAGGAGGTAGCACACAACCTGAACCTTTTGTCATTGTTAGATTCAGCTGTGAGCGACAGAAGACCCTGGTAACAGTGTCTTAGAACATCAGTGTTTATTTCTCTGCCACCTAAATGAAGTTGGTAGGTAAACATTCTAGGGCCGAATGACACTCCACAGCAACAGGGATCTGGCCTCCTGTCCTTATGGCTTTGCCATCTTCATCATACAGTTTCTGCTTCATAGTATATAATGGTTGTTTTTGCTACCCTTATCATTTTTACATCTCAGCCAGTAAGAAAGAGGAAGGGGTGGGGTTTGGGACATGGAGATGATGAAGTGCAAGCTTCTTCCTTTTAGGGACTGTTTCTGGAAGCTCCATATTTTATAGTGTTTCTAGTTCCATCTCACTAGCTAGAACTTCGCTAGTCCTATTTACCTGTCAGAGAGGCTGGAAAATGTAGTCTTTGTTCTGGATAGCCATGTACTGAGATAATAATTAGGAGTTTTATTTCCAAGAAAGAGGGAAGGATGGATATTGGGGGACAACTAGTGATCTTTGCTTTGAAGAAAAGAAAGACAGAGTGAAATAAAAAAAATTAGTTTAGTGTGTTCATTCAAGGAATAGAAGAAGGCCCGTGGGACTAGAGTATACTAAGTAAAGGGAAGAGTGGTAGATGGAGGGCTTTGTAAACCATAATAACATTAGCTTCTAGTCCAGTAAGAGTGGCACACCTTTGGCAGGTTTTGTTTTAAAACTAGACTTTGAGAAATAATGATATCTGGTCAAGCATGACACATTTTCTCCACTCTTTCCTTGATTCCAACAAAGTGACAGCTAAGGTTTTGGGTTTTTTAAAAAAACAAAACCCACAAGAAGACAAAAAGACATGGAAAAGAGAGAAAAGAAGATGATCAGCAAATATAAACTGGAGAGCAGATGAAGGAATGACAATTAACTAAGAAAACTTTAGAAGGCTGAAAACTTAATGCCTGAGGTGAAAATGGAGGGAAAAAAAGCAAGCCTGTTCATGAAGCAGAATCCCGAAAAGGACCTGGTTGAAAATATGTCCAAATCAGTTGGACTCTTAAATAACCTCCTTCAGCCCTTGCAGCCAATGACCCACTCCTCTGTAATGGAGTAGAGCAGTTTTACTCTCAGGTTAGTTGAAGAAAAAGGCAGTCTGTTCTCAGGAACAAGCATATCTGAGGATGAGAGCCTTATTAAAAACAGGGAGGTAATGAGAAGTCTATATCCAAAGGGTGAGAAACCTAATCTCCTTCCTAATAAGCCAATAGTCAATTTTCCACTTCCACCCTACCTCATTCATCTTTCTCTTTTGGTGAAGAAAAATGCAGTCTGTTCTCAGGAACAAGCATATCTGAGGATGAGAGCCTTATTAAAAACAGGGAGGTAATGAGAAGTCTATATCCAAAGGGTGAGAAACCTAATCTCCTTCCTAATAAGCCAGTAGTCAATTTTCCACTTCCACCCTACCTCATTCATCTTTCTCTTTTGGTGAAGAAAAAAAAAAAAAAAACACCTATTCAGAGACAATATCAGCAGATACTGACAGCTGGTGGTCCCCTAACAAAAGTAATCAAACCCCTGCTGACAGTGAAACCCACTAGTCAGCAAGACTCAGCATTCAACACACAGCTTCCAATCAGTGGGGCTTTTTTGGTTTTGTTTTATTTTTAGTGTTTTATTTATTTATTTATTTTCTTTCTTTCTTTTCTTTCTTTCCTTCTTTAGAGACAGAGTCTTGATCTGTCAGCCAGGCTGGAGTGCAGTGGCTCAATCAGAGCTCACTGCAGTTTTGAACTCCCGGCCTCAAGTAATCCTGCCACCTCGGTCTACCATTGTGCTGGGATTACGGGCATGACAGCCTAAACTCATCAGACCAATATCAGAATATTATTTCTAGAAAGAAAGAGCAGAAAGCAGAGGTAAAAAATTATTTGAGAAAAATAAAATATTATTTTCAAGAGTCTAGAAACAATTTTCTAGATATGCTGCCTTCCTCAGATAGTTACTGAAGGGAAGTGGGGGAGTTACTCAAGAAATATGAAATCAGAGGAACTAGGAGGCCAGGGATCCAATACAGGAGGGAGACAAGAATTCCATGAATGCTGATGGAACAAAAATCCCAAGGAAGGAAATCAACCTCTCTCTTTCTCTCTCTCTCTCTCTCACTCACACACACAATAGATTTTCTGATGTATTTTAAAACTTCGAGAAATATATACTTGTAGTTTGGTGATGAATTAGTGATAGCAAGAACAAAGAAAAACTAAGGGCCAGGCACAGTGGCTCACGCCTATAATCCCAGCACTTTGGGAGGCCGAGGCAGGCAGATCACCTGACATCAGGAGTTCAAGACCAGCCTGGCAAACATGGTGAAACCTTGTTTCTACTAAAAAAGAAAATACAAAAAATTAGCTGAGCATGGTGATGCACGCCTATAATCCCAGCTACTCGGGAGGCTGAGGCAGGAGAATCTCTTGAACCTGGGAGGCGGAGGTTGCAGTGAGCTGAGATTGCGCCACTGCACTCAAGCTCAGGCAACAAGAGTGAAACTCCATCTCAAAAAAAAGAAAAGAAAAAAAGAAAAACTAAGGGAAAAATGATTAAGTCTATGAAATGATTAAGTCTAGGAAAAAATTTTAAAACTATAGGCCGTGCGTATGGCTCACACCTGTAATCCCAGCACATTGGGAGGCCGAGGCAGGCAGATCACTGGAGGTCAGGAGTTCGAGACGAGCCAAAACGGTGAAACCCTGTCTCTACTAAAAATACAAAAATTAGCCGGGCATGGTGGCACGCACCTGTAATCCCAGCTACTCAGGAGGCTGAGGCAGGAGAAGCGCTTGAACCCGGGAAGCAGAGTTTGCAGTGAGCCGAGATCCCACCACTGCATTCCAGTCTGGGTGACAGAGTGAGATTCCGTGTCAAAAATAAATAAATAAATAAATAAATACAATTGTAATACCAAGGAAATGTCATCTTATGGACTATATGACTCAGTATGAATGTAAATATTGAATACTGGTCTAATCCGATATGATATATTGGTGTTCGGATGATAAGGGGAAAGGAAATGTGTGTTGAGGAGGTATCCTAAGATAATTAAATGATCTCCCACAGTAGATGGTTAATAGAAGATGTCTACACTGAAAAAGATCAAGAAATAGTCAAATAAGGATGTTTAGAAATAGAGAGTTAAATATCAGAAGAAACAACTAAAGGAGTTAAAGTTGTTGCCTTATGGGAGCAGAAATTAGGAGTAGAGAGAATAAGAAATTAGGAGTAGAGAGAATAAGGCAGGGGTCTGATGCTCATCTTTCTAAATCTTGTTAAACCATTTAACTTTCTAACACGTGCGTGTGTGTATGTGTGTGTGTGTGCGCGCGCACGCGTATGCGTACGTATTTGTAGGTAGGTAGGTTGTGGATGGAATACTCAGTACTAAATAAACAGTGGTAGATTTTTTGCTTTTTGTTTCTCCTTTTGTCAAGGCTCTATTACCTTACACACTATAAATTGCAAGATGATAGTGTATCCTGTTTAGTTAAATGTTAAGCCTAGAGCTCCCTTGGGCTTCTGGATAAAATATGGAAGACACTCTACTATAAATTCATCAACAGCACTTTTACAAACCTTTGCAACATTTTAATACATGTTGCTACCAAAACTCAGGCACTTACTGTTGATTCTTTTAGGCTTTTGCTTCCAAGTTTAATTTTTTTGTCCTTGAGGCCTGCTGACCCAATGTGCTGTCCAACAAGTGAACAATGAAGCTCCTGTTGTTTAAGTTTTATTGTAAGTTGTATAATAGGTCTACACTGTAATTAAATGTCTATCACTTCTATAAATATAAACATATATGCAATAAAACACATAGATGATAAAACTTATGCCTATAGGATCTATTACACAATGATGTATCATTTTTATTGCTCTCAGAATTTGACTTCTAGTAGCTGACTTTTCAATAAATGTCCAGTGCCCCTAGTTTTAAAAATAAATAAATTTGAGTTTCTCTTTTCATGTGATTTTAAGGAAAAAAAAAAGCTTGACAACAGTATTCAACATCAAAATGTGAACTTCTGACCTCCACATGATCTGTCATCACCAAAAGAAAAGTAAATGATCACAGCAATTGCAAATGTTTAAACTTAAGAATCATTTGGACTATCTAGATAAGATGTATAAAATGTGATTAAATTCAGAATTTATAAATCTTTAACCTAAATAAGATATGCTATAGTCTCAATTTTGTGATTAAAATCTGATATAATAATTTGCAATTGAAAAGAGAACAGTCTGGGTGTGGTGGCTCATACCTGTAATCCCAGCTCTTAGGGAGGCAGAGGTGGGAGGATAGCTTAAGCCCAGGAGTTCGAGACCTGCCTGGGCAATATATCAAGACACCGTTTAAGAAAAAAAAAAAAAAATGAAAAGAGAACAGACCAGGCATGGTGGCTCACACCTGTAATCCCAGTATTTTAGGAGGTCGAGGTGGGCAGATCACCTGAGCCCAGGAGCTTGAGACCATCCTGGCCAACATGGCAAAATGCTGTCTCTATTAAGAATACAAAGATTAGCTAGGCATAATGGTGCACACCTGTGGTCTCAGCTACTTAGGTGGCTGAGGCGCGAGAATCGCTTGAGCCTGGGAGGTGGAGGTTGCAGTGAGCCCAGCTCACACCACTGCACTCCATCCTGGGCGACACAGTGAGACTCTAGCTCAAAAAAAAAAAAAAAAGAAAGAAAGAGAACAAACAGAAGACTTGTGTGTTCAGTGATAAATTTACATCTCTAATGAAAAATTAAAAAGGAATATATTCCATGGCCAAGTTCCCCAAAGGCAGTGTACCTGGAACAGAATGAGCTTTTTTTCACAAGCTGTTTCAGGCCTTGAAGCTTAACAAACAAGTCTAAAATAAAAAAATGTGTATTTATGGAAATAAAAATAGAGCCTAGTAAAACTAAGCTCAGATCCTGCCTCTTTCATTGGCCTGGAAGCCTAAGGTCTATGTTGTCAACCTCCCTGGGGGATTACTTCTTTTTCTTTAATCGATACATAATAATTGTACATATTCATGGATACAATGATATTTTGATGCATACATGCAATACATAATGATGACATCAGGGTAATTGGGATATCCATCACCTCAAACATTTATCAGTTCTGTTTTTTGTTTTTTGTTTTTTTTGGAGATGGAGTTTTGCTTTTGTTGCCCAGGCTGGAGTGCAATGGCTTGATCTCAGCTCACTGCAACTTCTGCCTCCTGGGTTCAAGATATTCTCCTGTCTCAACCTCCCGAGTAGCTGGGATTACAGGCATCCACCACCACGCCCGGCTAATTTTTGTATTCTTAGTAGAGACAGGGTTTCACCACGTTGTGCAAGCTGGTCTCAAACTCCTGACCTCAGGTGATCTGCCCGCCTCGGCCTCCCAAAGTGCTGGGATTGCAGGCCTGAGCAACCACGCCCGGCCAAGTTTGTTCTCTTTTTAACATATAGAGCATTTTAGATGTACCATGAGTCCCTTTTTCTTCCCAGTATCACTCCCAGTTTCCTCTCACTTTCCCAAGAAGTAGTATTGCCTTAAGTCATGATGAGTTCTTAGAGACCATTTAAAAAAACACTCATTAGATGCACATGAAAAGAGGTTCAACACCATGAGCCATTATGAAAATGCAAATTAAAACCACAATGTGGCCGGGCATGGTGGCTCACACCTTTAATCCCGGCACTTCAGGAGGCCAAGGCAGAAAAATCATTTGCGCCCAGGAGTTGAAGACCAGCCCAGGCAACGTAGTGAGGACCCCATCTCTACAAAAAATAAAAAATTAGCCGGGAATGGTGGCTCACACCTGTGATCCCAGCTACTTGGGGGGCTGAGGTGGGAGGATCATTTGAGCCCAGGAGTTTGAAACCAACATGGGCAACATAGTGAGACCTCATCTCTACAAAAAAATTAAATATTAGTTGGACGTGGTGGTATGCACCTGTAGTCCCAGCTTCTCGGGAGGCTGAGGTGGGAGGATCACTTGAGCACAGGAGATTGAGGCTGCAGTGAGCTGTAAGGTGCACTCCAGCCTGGATAATGGAGCAAGACTCTGTCTCCAAAACAAACAAAAAAATGAACAAAACCACAACGATATACCATTGCATACCTATTAAAATATTAGAATAACTAAAATTTTTAAAAATAATGCCAAATGCTATTGAAATACCAAATACAGAAACTGTATTTCTCATATATTTCTGGTCAGCCTATGAAACGATACACTCAGGGTGGAAAATACCATCTCTTATAAAACTAAACACACACTTACCATACAACTCAGCAACTGTACAACTGATGTGCACTTACCATACAACCCAGCAACTGTACAATTGGGCATTTACCCCAGAGAAATGAAAACATTTATTCACATGGAAATGTATGCATGAATGTTCATAACAGTTCTATTTGCAATAACCAAAAACTGGAAACAACCAGTTTTTGTCCTTCAATGAATGAATGGTTAAACAAAATGTGATACACTCATCCCATGGAGTACTATACAGCAATAAAAAGAAAGAAATTATTGATACACACAACTTGAATAGATCCCAAAGTAATTATGCTAAGTTTTTAAAAACTCATTCTTAAAAAGTTACATACTGACATACTGTATACTTCCATTTCTATAACATTCTTGAAGTGACACAATTATAGAGATGGAGAACAAATTAGTGGTTGCCAGGCATTAGGATGTGGGAGGCAGGGAGTGGGATGGATATGACTATAAACAGGTAGCATGAGGGATCTTTGCAATGATGAAGCAGTTCTGTATCTTGACTGTGGTGGTGGTTACATATGTGATAAAATTGCATAGAAGTACACACACAAGTGAGTGCATATAAAACATGAAATTTGAGGTTGTGGATTATATCAATGTCAATTTAATAGTTTTGATATTGAACTGTGCATATGTAATATATTGTCACTGGGGGAAACTGAATGAAGGGGACATGGGACCTCCCTGTACTATTTTTTGCAATTTCTGTTTATTTATAATTATTAAAAAGTTAAAAAGCCAAATTGAAAAGTATCCACTAAATGCATATATGTTCCTATATAAAATTCATACTATTGATTGCTGTATGTGTCTTTTCTATAGGTAGTATCATCCCGAAAGTGTCATTCTGCAAACTTGCCTGCTCACTCAACATTCCAATTTTGAGATCCATCCAAACTAATACATAGAGAACTAGTTCCTCTAATACTGCATAGGATTCTATTATATTAATATGTCACATTTTATTTATCCCTTCCCCAACTTACGAACATTTCGATTTTTTTTTACTATTATAAAGCTTGCTGCAATGAATATCCTTGTATGTGACTTGTGCACATACAAGTTTTTCTAGTGTAGTATTTCTTAGACCTAGAAGTAATAAAAATACTAGCTGTCAATATTTCCTGAGCACTGACTGTAATATTACTATGATTGGTGAGAAAACTGAGAAGTTAGCTTACTTGCCAAAGGTCACATAGCTAGTCAAACCTATCATGTCCAGCTCCAGCATCTGCATTATTATCCACTGCAGCACATGGTTGCCTCCAGCAGTCGGATAAAAAACTGTTTCATTGGCCTGATGTAGAGGCTCACGCCTGTAATCCCAGCACTTTGGGAGGCTGAGGTGGGCAGATCACTTGAGGTTGGTAGTTCCAGACCAGCCTGGCCAACATGACGAAACCACGTCTCTACTAAAAGTACAAAAAGAAAAGAAAAAAAAAAAGCTGGACATGGTGGCAAGTGCTTGTAATTCCAGCCACTCAGGAAACTGAGGCAGGAGAATCGTTTGATCCCGGGAGGCAGAGGTTGCAGTGAGCGAGGCCACACCACTGGGCGATAGAGCAAGACGCAAGACTCTCCAAAAAACAAAAACAAAAACCTGTTTCACCACCTGCAAAGGATATACTAGAAAAGTGCAGTGAAGCATTACCTTTAAGCAATTATATCATACAGTTTTCTTTTCTTTTTCTTTTTTTTTTTTTTTTGAGACGGAGTCTCACTCTGTTGCCCAGGCTGGAGTGCAGTGGTGCATTCTCGGCTCACTGCAAGCTCTGCCTCCCGGGTTCACGCCATTCTCCTGCCTCAGCCTCCTGAGTAGCTGGGACTACAGGCGCCCGCCACCAAGCCCAGCTAATTTTTGTATTTTTAGTAGAGGTGGGGTTTCACCTTGTTAGTCAGGATGGTCTCGATCTCCTGACCTCGTGATCCGCCTGCCTCGGCCTCCCAAAGTGCTGGGATTACAGGCATGAGCCACCGCACCTGGCTCATACAGTTTTCTTATTTTGAACTCATGTTCAGTTAAAATTTTCTGGTCTCTTTCCCGAATGCTTATCCAGGTGTCTTCAATTTTACTTTGCGATTTAATGTTTAAACCTAAAACAGAGTCTTTTAAAATCTTATTCTGGTTAATTTAGTCTTCTTGATTTGAGACTAATTCCGGCATGTTGAGATAAATATTTATTTTAAACACAAGAGTTTTCAGAGCATTACCTATAAAGTATTCCTGCCAAAAATGTTGAACCAGAATAAATTGGATTTTTAGAGCTAACTTCCATTTAGAGGAAATAAAAAGGGTAGAGGAATAAGTTAAATGATACCACAGGGAAGCAAATACACACATCCATAATGCATAATATTCTGTACAACGGTTAACACAGTTTTTGCAACAAATCGTTGACATGATTAATGTTGTGTGTGCGTTGCATGTGTGTGTGTGCACTCAGGTACGCATGTGTGTGTCGGCGGGGAGGGGGAATCTTCTCTAAATGAAAAGAAATCTAAGAAACAAAACAACCAATTGTAATAATATAGACCTTCTTTGTACCTGAATTTGAATAAACCAACTAAAAAAAAGATATTTAGAGACAATTTTGAAAGGATTATGTGGATTAGATGGTATTAGAAGATGCCAAGGGATTATTGTTAATTTAGGTAAGTACTATAAAGGCTTTGTGGTAATGACAGAAAATATCCATTAAAAAAAAAAAGATTCTTACCAAGTACTTGTAGGTGAAATGATATGATGTCTGGAATTTGCTTTAAAATACTTCAGGAAAAAAAGGATAGATTCAGCAAATGGGGCAAAATCTCGATGATGATTGAATCTGGGATATAAATATATAGGAGTGCATCCTACTCTTCTCTAGGTATATTTTTAATATGTTTAATAAGTTTTATAATAAAATGTAAGGTGTTTTATTATAAAAGTAACAGAAAACATGTCATGGGGAGAGTTTAGAAGCTCAGAAAAGTAAGAGAAAAAAATAGAGTTTATAACCCCCTACCTACTACCGACTGTTAAAGTTTAGATACATTTTCTTCTAATATTTTTCTTTTTCTTCTTCGTTTTTTTTTTTTTTTTTTTTGACACAGGGTCTTGCTGTGTTGCCTAGGCTGGGGTGTAGTGGCACGATCTCAGCTTACTTCAACTTCCGCCTCCCAAGTTCAAGCGATTCTCCTGCCTCAACCTCCCGAGTAGCTGGTATTACAGGTGCGCACGACCACACCCGGCTAATTTTTGTATTTTTAGTACAGACAGGGTTTTGCCACGTTGGCCAGGCTGGTTTCGAACTCCTGACCTCAAGTGATCTGCCTGCCTTGGCCTCTCAAAGTGCTGGGATTATAGGCATGAGCCACCGCACCCGGCAACATTTTCTTCTAGTATTTTTCTATGTCTCTTCTGATTTGATTTTCATAATTGAGATGAAATTATATAATTTCGTGTCTCATTTTTCCATTTACATACATAAGCATTTTAAAATATTATCATGAATTTTCTTAAGCATCATACTTAATGATGAACATAGTACTGAAAAGTACCCAAGTTAAAATAATTTTTTCTTTTACCTTAAAAATATGTTATTGAGGAATAATTTGCAAAGACTATACTGCATCTATTTAAAGTATGCAATTTTATTAATTTTGACAATGGTGATCTTATCTTTTTTTTAAAGACAGGGTCTCCCTCTGTTGCCCAGGCTGCAGTGCAGTGGCACAGTTATAGCTCACTGCAGCCTCAAGCTCCTAGGCTCAAGTGATCCTCCCATCTCGGCCTCCCAAGTAGCTGGGACTACAGGTGTGTGCCACCATGCCTGGCTATTTTTAATTTTTTTTTATTTTTGTAGAGATTGAGTCTCACTATGTTACCCAGGCTGGTCTTGATCCTCCCGCCTCGGCCTCCCAAAGTGCTGGGATTACAAGTGTGAGTGACCACACCCAGCTGGTATTCCTGTCTTGAGGTTTATTTTATCTTATGTTAATATAAAAACTTTAGCTTTCTTAGACTTTTTGTTTACATGGTTTATTTTTTCTTCCATTTACAATCAACCTCTCTATGCCATTTATTTATTTATAATTGACAAATAATAATTGTATATATTTATGGTGTACAACCTGATGTTTTGAAATATGTATACACTGTGGAATAGCTCAATCAAGCTAATTAGTGTATGTATTACCTCACATATTTATCATTTATTTGTGGTGACAGCACTTAAAATTTACTCTGTTAGCAATCGTCAAGCATACAATACATTTTATTAACCATGGTCACCATATGGTGCAATAGATCTCTTGAACTTATTCCTCTTGCCTAACTGATACTTTGCAACCTTTGACCAACCTCTCTTAATTTGCCTCTCATTCCCCCAGCCTCTGGTAACCACTATTCTACTCTGCTTCTGAGTTAAATTTTTTGAGATTTCACATATAAGTGAGATCATATGGTATTTGTTTGTAAAAGGAGTCTAACAAGCTATTGGCTTAATGAAATTACATTAAACTGGCTTAATCAAAATACAGAATTTGTTGACATGTGGCTGAAAGGTTTAGGAGTAGACCTCAAGCATGGTGTGACCAGGGACTCAAATAATGCTATTAAGACGCAGTCTCTCTTCTCCATCTCATGGCTACGTTTCCACTGTGTTGGTTTTATTTCAGGCAGGATTTACTTTGAGGTGGTAAGACGATGTCAGCAATTCTCCATCCTATATCATTCTAGGTTCTAAGTTACTTGAAGAGAAGTATTTTCCCATGACTCATTATGATTAGATAAGGCTCTAATCCATTTTGATTTGATTTTTGTATATGGTGAGAGATAGGTATCTAGTTTCATTCTTCTGCATATGTTCTTGGCACCTTTGTTGAAAATGAGTTAACTGTAGATGTATGGATTTATCTCCGGGTTCGCTATTCTGTTTCATTTGTCAACATGTCTGTTTTTATGCCTTGCTGTTCTGATTACTACTGTTCTGTAATATAATTTAAAAAAAATTTTTTTGAGACAGGGTGTCGCTATGTTGCCCAGGCTGGTTTCAAACTCCTGGGCTTACGCAATCCTCCTGCCTCGGCCTCCCAAAGTGTTGGGATTACAGGCATGAGCCACCATGCCTAGCTCTGTAATATAATTTTAAGTCAGGTAGAACAGAGGGGACAAGAGTGCAGGGGTTCACATGCAGAGTCAGAAAGGTAAAGAAGAAGCAAGAAATTCAAACTCCATGTGTTTGAGAGATCAAGAAAGACTAAAAGCCAGTCTGCAGCAAGCACTTTGGAGAGTGAATCTGAGTGGAGAGTAACGTGGAGTGTCAAGAGATGTGCAGAAGATCCAAAGAAGTCTGAGGACATTGTGTGCATCAAGAAAAGAAGAACCAGAAGTCACTGGGACAGTGATGATACTTAACGTAGTAATCTAAGTGGGAAAAATATAATAAAATTAGTTTTGTGATTAAAAAAATTTTAAGTCAGGTAATGTGATTCCTCCAGTTTTGTTCTTTCTGCTCAGGGTGGCTTTGGCTATTCTGGGTCTTTTGTGGTTCCATATACATTTTAGGTTTTTCTTTTTTGTTTTTTTTTTTTTTCAATTTCCATGAAGAATGTCATTAGTATTTTGATAGGGATTGCATTGAATCTATAGATTGCTTTGGGCAGTATGGACATTTTAACAATATTGATTATTCCAATCCATGGACATGAAATATCTTTCAATTTTTTGTGTCCTCTTAAATATCTTTCCTTTTCTTTTTTTTTTCTGGAGACAGAATCTTGCTCTATCACCCAGGCTGGAGTGCAATGGCATGATCATAGATTACTGCAGCCTTATACTTGAACTCCTGGGCTCAACTGATCCTGCCACCCCAGCCTCCCAAGTAACTAGGACTACAGCTGTACACCACCATGTCCAGCTAAATTTTAAAATCTTTTGTAGAGACAGTGTCTCACTATTTTGCCCAGGCTGGGAATTTATTTCACCAATGTTTTATAGTTTTCACTGTAGATATCTTTCACTTCTTTGGTTAAGTTTATTCCTAGTCATTTTATTTTGTTTGTAGCTGTTGTAAATGGGATTCCTTTTTAAATTTTTTTTCAGATTGTTCACTGTTGGCATATAGAAATGCTACTGATTTTTGTATGTTTGATTTTGTATCCTGCAACTTTACTGAATTTATCAATTCTAATAATTTTTGATGGAGTCATTAGGTTTTTCCAAATATATGACTATATCACTTGCAAACAAGGATAATTCGACTTTTTTCTTTCCAATTTGGATGTTCTTTATTTCTTTCTCTATCTCATTGCTCTAGCTAGGACTTCCAGTACTATGTTAAATAACAGTGGTAAAAGTGGGCATCCTTGTCATGTTCCAGATCTCACAGGAAAGGCTTTCAGTTTTTCCTCATTCAGTATGATGCTAGCTGTGGGTCTATCATATATGGCTTTTATTGTGTCGATATATGGTCCTTCTATACCAAGTTTTTTGAGAGTTTTATCATGAAGAGATGTTGGATTTTATTGAATGCTTTTTCAGCATTAATTGAAATGATCATATGGCTTTTGTCTTTCATTCTGTTGGTAGATCACATTGATTGATTTGCATATGTTGAACCATCATTGCATCCCTTGGATAAATCCCACTTGGTCATGATGAATGATCTTTTTGTTACGTTGTTGAATTTGGTTTGCTAGTATTTTGTTGAGGATTTTTGCATCAATGTTTATCAGGAATATGGGCCAGTAGCTTTATTTTTTTGAGGCACCTTTGTCTGATTTTGGTATCAGGGTAATACTAACCTTGTAGAATGAGTTCAGAAGTATTCCCTCCTCCTCTATAATCTGAATAAGATTGAATCTGGAATAATCTGAATAAGATTGGTACTAGTTCTTCTTTACATATTTAGTAAAATTCAGCAGTGAAGCCATCGGGTCCTGCACTTTTCTTTGCTGGGAGACTTTTTTTTATGGCTTTAATCTCATTACATGTTATTCATCTGTTCAGATTTTTTATTTCTTCATGGTTCAATCTTGCTAGGTTGTATGTGTCCAGGAATTTACCAATTTCTTCTAAATTTTCCAATTTATTGACATATAGATGCTCATAGTAACCGCTAATGATCCTTTGAAATTCTGTGGTATCAGTCTTAATGTCTCCTTTTTTATCTCAGATTTTATTTATTTGGGTCTTCTCTCTTTCTTAGTCACATTAACTGTCTGTCAGTTTTGTTTTTCTTTTCAAAAAATCAATGTCTTATTTCATTGATCTTTTGTATTTTTTTCATTTCAATTTGATTTATTTCTGCTCTGATGTTAACTATTTCTTTTCATCTACTAATTTTGGGTTTTGTTTGCTCTTGCATTTCTACTTCTTTAAGATGCATTGTTAGGTTATTTGAAGTTTTTCTACTTTTTTGATGTAGGCACTTATTGCTGTAGGCTTTCCTTTTAGTACTGCTTTTGCTGTATCCCATAGATTTTGGTATCTTGTGTTTCTATTTTCATTTGTTTTAATAACTTTTTAAATTTCTTTATTAATTTCTTCATTGACTCACTGGTCATTCAGGAGCATATTATTTAATTTCCATGTGTTTGTATAGTTTCCAAAATTCCTCTTGTTATTGATTTCTAGTTTTATTCCATTGTTGTCAGAGAAGATACTTGATATTATTTTCAATTTTTTTAATGCTCTAAGACTTGTTTTGTAGCCTAACATACAGTCTATCCTTGAGAATGATCCATATGCTGAGCAGAAGAATATGTAATCTGTAGCTGTTGGATGAAATGTTCTATGCCTATCTATTGGGTCCATTTGGTCGATAGTGCAGATTATATCCAATATTTTTTGTTGATTTTCTGTCTGGATAATCTGTCCAGTGCTGAAAGTGGAGTGTTGAAGTCTCCAGCTATTAATGTATTGGGGTATATCTTTCTCTTTAGCTCTTGTAATAGTTGCTTTATAAACCTGGGTGCTCCAGTGTTGGGTGCATATATATATATACAATTGTTATATCCTCTTGCTGAACTGACTCCTTTATTATTACATAGTGACCTTCTTTGTCTCTTTTTATAGTTTTTGTCTTGAAATCTACTTTGTATAATACAAGTATAGCTACTCCTACTCTTTTTTGGTTTAACCTTTTCAAGCTCACTAATTTGTTCTACTTGATTTATCCTGCTGTTGAGAGACTCTGATGCATCCTTCATTAGGTCAATTGCATTTTTCAACACCACAATTTCTGCTTGATTCTTTTAAGTTATTTCTATCTTTTGTTTAATTTATCTGATAGGATTCTGAATTCCTTCTCTGTGTTATCTTGTATTTTGTTGAGCTTCCTCAAAACAGCCATTTTGAATTCTCTGTCTGAAAGGTCACATATCTCTATCTCTCTGGAATTGGTCACTGGTGCCTTAGTAAGTTCATTTGGTGAGGTCTTGTTTTCCTGGATCGTTGTGATGCTTGTGGATATTTGTCAGTGTCTAGGCATTGAAGTTAGGTATTTATTGTAAGCAGTCTGGGCTTATTTGTACCCACCCTTTTTGGGAAGGCTTTTCAGGTATTCAAAAAGACTTGGATGTTGTGATCTATGTCTTTGGTCACTGTAGCCATATCTTCTTTAGGGGACACCCAAGCCCAGTAACATTGTGAATCCTGTAGACCTATGGAAGTACCTCCTTGATGATCTAGGTAAGATCCAGGAGAATTCTCTGGATTACCAGGTAGAGACTCTTGCTCCCTTCCCTTGTTTTCCCTTAAACAGAGTCTCTCTCTCTCTCTCTCTGTGCTGAGCTGCCTGGAGCTGGGGGAAGGGTGACATAAGCACCCCTGTGGCCACCACCACTGGGACTGTGCTGGGTTAAACCCGAAGTCAGCACAGTACTGAGTCATTCCCAAGGCCTGCAGTGACCACTGCCTGGCTACTGCCTATGTTCACTCAAGGACCAAAGGCTCTACAATCAGCAGCTGGCAAATCCAGCCAGGCTTGTCCTTTCCTTCAGGGCAGCAAGCTCCCCCCAACCCCAGGTGGGTCTGGAGATGCCATCCAGGAGCCAAAGCCTAGAGTTGGGAACCTGAGGAATCTATCTGGTACTGTATTCTACTGTGGCTGCGTTGGCACCAAAGCCACAAGACAAAGTCCTTCCCATTCTTCTTTTCCCTTTCCTGAAGCAGGGGAGTCTCTCCCTATGGCCAAAACTGCCTCAAACCCACAGTAAATACTGCCTGGCTACCCCTGATGTTCATTCAAGTCCCAAGGCGTCTTCAATAAGCTTTTGATGAATGCTGCCAGGCCCGAGTCTCTCCCATCAGGGCAGTGGGTTCCCCTCTGGCCCAGGGCAGGTCCATAAATGCTGTCCAGGGGCCAACACCTGGAACTGGGGACCCCAAGAGCCCACTTGTTGCTCTACCCCACCATGGCTGAGCTGGTGCCCAAGCTGCACGACAAAGTCCCCTTTACTGTTTTCTTTCCTTTCCTCAAGCAGAAGGGGACTCTCCCTGTAGCCACCACAGCTAGGAATGTGTTGGGTCACACCTGAAGCTGGCATGGCTCTGAGTTTCACCCATGGCTCATGACAAGTACTGTCTGGCTACCACTGCTAATTATTCAGGGCGCAAGGACCGTTTAGTCAGCAAGTGATTAATTCTACCAGGGATGGGCCCTTCTCTTCAAGGTAGTGGGTTCCCTTCTGGCCAAGGGTGTGTCTACAAATGTTGTCTAGGAAATAGGGCCTGGAATGGGGACCTCAGGACTCCACCTGGTGCCCTGTCCTGCTATGTCTGAGCTGGTACCCAAGTTGCAAGACAAAGTCCTCTTTACTCTCCCGTCTCCTCAAGCAGAGGGAAGGAGTGTCTCCTGGAGCTGCCAGCTGTGCTCCTTGAGGTTGGGGGAAAGGTGATGCAAGCACTTTATTGGCTGCCCCAGCTGGTGTCTCACTATGTCACATGCATCCCAAGTCCACTGGCTCTAAGCCCAGCACAGCGCCAAGACTTGCCCAGGAATTGCAGTCCTTGTGGCCTAGATTTCCTTTCAATTATATTTAGAACCCCAGAGCACTTTAGCCGATGGTGGTGGGCCTTGCCAGAACTCAGGTTCTGACTGCTGGGTTGGACTATTTTCCTCTGGCTAGGACTGGCCTAAATGCTTCCTCTATGGGTGGCTGCTAGGTTCTGCCCCATGTAGCTTTCTACGGTGACAGGACAGCACTGAGTTCCAACAAAGTCTCACAATCACTGTAATCTCCCTCCCCCAAGGGCACAGAGTCTCCCTCTGCAGTATATGGCTGCTGCTGGGGGATGAGAGATGGGTGTTATAGGTGATTCAAGACTGTCTTTCTTACTTTCTTCAGTATATCTTTTCTTAATGTAATATTAAAGCCAGGTACTGTGATTGCTCACCTGATTTTTGGTTCTTATGATGGTGCTTTTTTGTGTGGATAATTGTTCAATTTGGTGTTCCTGTGAGGGGACAATTGCTGGAGGTGTCTCTTCGGCCATCTTGCTCTATGTCCTCCTAGTCCTCACTCTTATTGTCCAGATTTGGGCCACATGCTCATCTTTGGACCAATCTGTAGCCAAGGGGTTGGGAGTTGCTTATTGATTTAGGGAGCATCCCGAGCCTCAAACCACAAGGATTGAGAAGAGAAGAGGGGTGGCTCTCTGAGGGCATTCTGGCATGCTGTTTTCCCAGAAAAATGGTGAATGGATGCTGAGAAGTAAAACCAACAGCTGTCCACTACATACTAATTCTTTATAAACAGTGTTATGCATGTTTGTCCTGCAGTAGCCATTACCTTATAATTATTGCTGACTTATTTAGTATTACTTGGAGTAACACTTTTTATCTAGTAACATATGCTATAAAAAACTGTAGTATTTTAAAATGCCTTACTAATACTCAGAAGTTGAGAACCACTGTCCAACGGGTTGGTTTGACATATTTATTGTTACAGTTGATCTCCCATCTATGTCTTACCATCCCCACCCACACCTTTTAATATTGTCTACAAATGTCTATAACAATATTTAATCTATTTTTCAAGATTATTCAAATTACTGTCAGCTGTTCCATGATCATGTCTGCAAAGTTTTATTACAAGACATTGCAGTTTATCTTGACATTTGAATTCCGCCGTGATAAGCTTCAATTTCATCTTTAAAATATACATTTTACTGGCCGGGCGTGGTGGCCCACGCCTGTAATCCCAGCACTTTGGGAGGCCGAGGCGGGCAGATCATGAGGTCAGGAGATCAAGACCATCCTGGCTAACATGGTGAAACCCCGTCTCTACTAAAAATGCAAAAAATTAGCCGGGCGTGGTGGCGGGCGCCTGTAGTCCCAGGTACTCGGGAGGCTGAGGCAGGAGAATGGCATGAACCCAGGAGGCGGAGCTTGCAGTGAGCTGAGATGGCACCACCGCACTCCAGCCTGGGCGACAGAGCGAGACTCTGTCTCAAAAAATACATATATATGTGTATACATTTTACCAACATCTATTCACTCATTGCTTATAATGTAGCAGCCACAAGACTTGGGGGGCATATGGATGGATCCCCATCTCTGGCTCCAAGAGAGGTCTCTGACTGGTTTAATTCAATCAGGGTAATTCCATCTCCCTTGCAACAGTCGTGTTTAGGTAATCTAAATATAAACAGGAGTTTTGAGACAGAGTCTCGCTCTTCACTCCCAGCTGGTGTACGGTGGCATAATCATAGCTCACTGCAGCCTCAAACTCCTGGGCTCAAGTGATCCTCCCACCTCAGCCTCCTGAGTAGCTGGAACTACAGGCACATGCCACCATACCCGGCTAATTTTTTTTTTTTTTTAATTTTTAGTAGAGGCAGGGTCTCACTATGTAACCCAGGCTGGTCTCAAATTCCTGAGCTCAAACAATCCTCAGCCTCCCAAAAGTGCTGGGATTACAGGAGTGAGCCACTGGCCTGGCCTCATTTTCATTCCTCATCCAGATGGTATTTTGTCCCTACTTTCATTGAATTTACAGTGTAGTTTAGAGATAAGATATAAAAATAAGAAAAATAAAGTAATTTCCCCAGAGCATCCCCTCTGAAGCTTTCTCACCCTCCTTGCCCTGCTCCCTTATGCTACCTTCCCTGCTCCCATGGCAATTTAGATGGTGATCATGGAAGAAACCTCCAATATCGACAGGAGACTGTAGTTTCAACTCAATTTTGATACCAATACATTTGAGCATGCATTGTTAGTTCTGTCTTTAGAAGTTCATGCTGTTGTGTGTGTGTGCATGTGTGTGTGTGTGTGTCTGTATAGCTATATTTTTGTTAGTCATTTTAGTATTGTGGATCAAAAGATCATAATGATTTATTTTTATTAGCAAGGTTGGAAGTTTTTATAGATAAAACTTTAAGAAATAATGGGTCGGGCGCACTGGCTCACGCCTGTAATCCCAGCAGTTTGGGAGGGCGAGGCGGGTGGATCACCTGAGGTCAGGCGTTTGAGACCAGACTGACCAACATGGTGAAACCCTGTGTCTACTAAAAATACAAAAATTAGCCATGCATGGTGGCACATGCCTGTAATACAAGCTACTTGGGAGACTGAGGCAGGAGAATTGCTTGAACCCAGGAGGCGGAGCTTGCAGTGAGCCGAAATTGTGCCATTGCACTCCAGCCTGGGCAACAAGAGCAAAACTCCTTTCCCCCCTAGCCCCCCCAAAAAAAGAAATAATGAAGAATGTGTGCAAAGATTTAGCTGCTAAAGATTGCTCTTAAAAGTGTTTTCAGAAAAATTTTATAGATGTTTATTAATGTTTTATAGCAACATTGCAATAAGCATCTTTAGTAGTGAAATCTTTGTGTACATAAGTATTTCCTTAGGATATAAATTCCCAGAAGCAGAATTTTTTTATGTACACATCTTTAAGGGCTTTGCTCTCTGCGATAAGCACCTTAACTTTCTAACTAATTTTCTTGCCTCTGGCTTCCCTCCGTCTCCATTCTGAATGTCTTATGCTGGTAAATTTATCTCCCTAAAACACTGTATTCATCATTTCACATACTTGCTGAAAATCCTTCCTTACTCCTTCCTTGCTGGAGCCCAGTTCCTTGCCCTGACATCTGAGGACTCTCACAATCTGCCTCTGCCGTGGATTTCTAGTCTTCCCTGGCACCACTCCCCTACATGAACCTTCCATTATAACTAAATTCATCTACTCCCTCTCCTCCCTTACGCCATGCAATTTCCCATCTTTACAATTTTGTTGAATTTATTACTCCTGTAATAAAGGGGGTGGGGATCATATGATAAAGGAAATGTTAGGATTAGAAATGAGTAATATCGCAACCGTCTATGAACCTTTTCCCCATCTGCTTTTCTCCACCTCAGCCCAAACTATGGAGTTGTCCTAACCTCAGTGCTAAAAATATCAAAGTGTTTTCTGCTGATACTCCCTCCCTTCCCATTCAGCCCCTGACCCTCCCTGGGCTGAGGCCTATGCCACCTTTCCACCATTTTTACCTTTTTCCCTCTCTCCTGAGGTGGCTAGGTTCAACTTCTTTTGCTCAGGACTATCTCTACCAGATTCTTTGCTCCTCTGTTCCCTGTTTGTAGCCTTCTGTGTTACTTTTTGCTCATTGTTTCGAATCTTCCTTGTTTCTGCTGTCATTCTCTTCTCTCTCTTTTGGTATGCTTTCTTGTTTTGTTATGTTTCCCATATCTCAGCTTGGAGCCTCTTAGTTCTTGTGTAGAGAAAAAAGGCTTCACAGTGCCAAGAGCACACCTTTCTATCATTTTCAATAACTACTTTCTCAGTGTCCATTAATCAGAACATGCTTTTCCATCCTTCTAGGCTCATGTTGTCATTGCTTTCCTTCTTTTCCGTTCCTTCCATATATATTTTACAGCTGTTCCTGATACTTGAATGCCCTGATCTCAAAATAACAAAGACCTAAGCCTCAGTGAAGGAATTTTAATCAGTTGGGATGAGCTGAGAAGATAATGTAAAATAACTACAAAAGGTTTAGAGAGAGTAAAATATATTATTTGCTTAATAAGGTTTTTCTAGCATCAGTTTTGGTTTCTACAGCACATCACTTAAAGAGGCATGAAAGTGATATATATGGGATTGAGGAAAAAATAAATATAGCATACATAAATTCTCAAGTGTTATTAGAGTAAGAGGAACTGATATAAATAAGCTTAAAGTTAAAAGGCTTACATAAAGTACAACCAAATTGTTAACAACTCTGAAATTGTGACAGTTGCTAATGATAAAGGGAGAGTTCAGAAATAAAAACACGTAATTTGGTTAGAGAATTTAGATCTAATCAAAGAAGACATATATATATAATTCTCAGACAGCACAGACAAATAGATTTTTAAAAACAGTTTCCTTAACTTCATTTGGCTGTCTGGGGTTGTTATTCCCATTAAGAAACCAATTCAAAGATAAAACAAGAGATAAAAGTTAGACTTTTTAATACATTATAGGTTTTTCTGAGAGTAGAGTCAAATGATGAAGCCCTATTTTGTTTTTTCTTAGCAAATAGAATTATTTTTTATATTATGTCAATTTGTAGTAATTTGAATTTAGACATTATATACAATAACATAATTATTTTCATTTGTTTCTATGTCCTTTGTTCATGGAATTCTGTTTGAAATGAAAAGGATTTTGAAATCAATATAGCATAAGACATACAAAGACATAAAAATGTGATTTGGTAAGAGTAAAAGGAGAGAGAGAAAATGATCAAGTAGAAAAATACCATTATCAATATTTTTAATATTCTCACTGTTCAAACATCCTACAGGATTAACTAATAATTTTTCAAAGCTTCTCATTGTCTTTTAGGTAAAGTTACCTGCAAGCACTATTTTCTTTGGTATTTTGAATTATTTTATCAATTTCCTTTTGGAAATTTGTAACTCATTTACTTCTGTTTTTTAAAAATAGCTTTATTGGCTCATGCCTGTAATCCCAGCATTTTGGGAGGCCAAGGTGGGTAGATCACATGAGGTCAAGAGCTCCAGACTAGCCTGGCCAACATGGTGAAACCCCATCTTTACTCAAAAAAAAAAAAAAAAATTAGCTGGGCATGGTGGCAGGTGCCTGTAGTCCCAGCTGCTCGGGAGGCTGAAGCAGGAGAATCACTTGAACCCAGGAGGCGGGGGTTGCAGTGAGCCGAGATTGCACCACTGCACTTCAGCCCGAGTGACAGAGCACGACTCCGACCAAAAAAAAAAGTTATTAAGATATAATTTGCATATCATGCAATTCACCCATTTAAAGTATACAATTCGATGACTTTTAGTATGTTCACAGAGTTGTGCAACCATCACCACAATCTATTTTAGAATATTTTATTACCCCCAAATGAAACCATATACCCCTTAGCCATCACCCCTAACTCCCCCATCCCCTGAGACCTAGGCAACTACTAATATACTTTCTGTCTCTTTAGATTTGCCTGCCCTGGACATTTTTTTTTTTTTTTTTTGAGATGGAGTTTTGCTCTTGTTGCCCGGGCTGGACTGCAATGGTACGATCTTGGCTCACTGCAATCTCTGCCTCCCAGGTTCAAGCGATTCTCCTATCTTAGCCTCCCGAGTAGCTGGGAATATAGGCACATGCCACCACGCCCAGCTAATTTCTGTATCTTTAGTAGAGATGGCATCTCATCATATCAATCAGGGTGGTCTCGAACTCCTGACCTCAGGTGATCCTCCCACCTTGGCCTCCCAAAGTACTGGGATTACAGGCATGAGCCACTGCTCCTGGCCCTGTCTTGGACATTTTATATAAATGGAATAGTATACTATATGGCTCCTTTTCTGACTGGCTTCTTTCACTTAGTGTAGTGTTTTTAAAGTTCATCCATGTTGTGGTATGTATCAGTACTTCCTGTCTTTTTATTGCTGAATAATATTCTATTGTATGAGTATACCATATTTTATTTATCCATTCATCAGTTGATGGACATTTGGGTCATTTCCACTTTTTTGCTGTTATAAATAATGCTGCTGTACAAGTTTTCATATGGACATATGCTTTTATTTCTCATTTCTCTTATATATATCTCTAGTAGTAGAATTGCTGGATCACATGATAACTCCATGTATAACTTTTTCAGGAACTGCCAGACGATTTTCCAAAGTGGCTACACTTTATACACCAGCAGTGTAGAAGGGCTCCAATTTTTCCACATCCTTGTCAACACTTGTTATTATCTATTTTTTTATTATAGCTATCCTAGTAAGTGTGAAGTGGCATCTCATTGTGGTTTTCATTTACATTTACCTGATATACATTACCTAATAGCTAATGGTATTGAACATCTTTTCATGTGTCTTCTAGCCATTTGTGTGTTTTATTGAGAGAACTGTCCATTCAGAGTCTTTGCCTATTTTTAATTAGGTTATTTGTCTTATTATTATTATTATTGTTATTTGAGACAGGGTCTCACTCTGTTGCCCAGGCAGGAGTGCAATGGTGCAATCTCAGCCCACCACAGCCTTGACATCCCAGGCTCAGGCAGTTCTCCCACCTCAGCCTCCCGAGTAGCTGGGACTACAGGTGCATGCCACTGTGCCTAGCTAATTTTATTTTTTGTAGAGGTGAGGTCTCACTATGTTGCACAGGCTGCACTCAAGCAATCTTCCCACCTTGACCTCCCAAAGTGCTGAGATTACAGGCGTGAGCCACTGTGCCTGGCCTTGTCTTTTTATTAAGTTTTAATAGTTTGTTATATATCCTAGGTAAAAGTCCCATTATCTATTTTATTTTTTGTTGCTCATGCTTTAGACATCACGTTTAAGAAACCGTAATAGTTTCACAGTTTAGCTCTTATATTTAGGTCTTTGATCCATTTTGAGTTAATTTTTGTATATTGTTTTTTGTAAGAGTCCAACCTCATTCTTTCGTGTGTGACTATCCAGATGTCCAAGCACCATTTGCTGAGAAGACTATTCTTTCCCTGTTGAATTGTCTTAGCTCCTATGTCAAAAATCAACTGACCATAAATGTAATAGTTTATTTCTGGACTCCTAATTATATTCAATTGACCTCTCTATCTATCTTTATTCCAGTCCATATTGTATTAATTACTGTAGCTTTGTAGTACATTTTGAAATCAGGAAAGGTGGGTCCTCCCATTTTATTATTCATTTTCAAGATTGTTTTGGCTATTCTGAGTCCCTCGAATTTCTGTATGAATTTTAGGATCAGTTTGTCAATTTCTGCAAAGAAACAAACTAGAATTTTAATAGAGATTGAGTTAAAACTATAGATCAATTTGAGGAGGATAGATCTCTTAACAATATTAAGGCTTCTGATTGATGGCTATGGGATATCTTTCCATCCATTAAATGTTCTTTAATTTTTTTGAACAATGTCTTGTGGTTTTCAGAGTTGTGGTCTTACACTTCTTTTGTTAAATTTATTCCTAGATAACAGTTTGTTCTCATTTGTAGATTCGGAATTGTGAATTTGCCTATTTGCTAAAATTTATTTGCAACCCCAAAATCAATACTTGCAGCAATTTTACAGTCATTTGGGGACATGCACAGAACAATGAAAAGTTTGAGTGACCTGACACCTGACTGAAGTCAACTGCCTTTTTTTTTTTTCCTGTCACCCAGGCTTTAGAGTGCAGTGGTGCCATCATAGCTCACTGTAACCTTCTGGGCTCAAGCGATTCTCCTGCCTCAGCCTGCAGAGTAGCTAGGACTACAGGCACATGCCACCACACTTGACTAATTTTTTATTACTTTGTAGAGACAATTCTCACTCTGTCACCCAACAACCCAACCCAAGTGTTGAGGTCTGAGACAATGTTTGTTGCTTATTTCCCTCTCCTTCCCCTAAGTGGAGGGTATACCTGGCCACACTATGCTGACTGAGGTTGAGGCAGGGGTGATGTGGATCATGCAAAACTGTCCTTCCTACCCTCCTCAATATGTCTTTTCTTATTTCTTTTTCTTTTTTCTTTTTTCTTTTTTTTTTTGAGACAGAGTCTCGCTCTGTCGCCCAGGCTGGAGTGCAGTGACGCCATCTCGGCTCACTGCAACCTCCGCCTCCCAGGTTCATGCCATTCTCCTGCCTCAGCCTCCTGAGTGGCTGGGACTACAGGTGCCCACCACCACGCCCAGCTAATTTCTTGTATTTTTAGTAGAGATGGAGTTTCACCATGTTAGCCAGGATGGTCTCGATCTCCTGACCTCGTGATCCACCTGCCTCGGCCTCCCAAAGTGCTGGGATTACAGGAGTCTTTTCTTATTTCTGCACTACATTCGGGTGCTGTAATCTCTCACCTGATATCCTTAGTGCTTGTGAAGGTATTTTCATGCATGGACAGTTGTTCAAATTGATGTTTCTGTGGGAAGCAAGTGTTGGAATGGCCCATTTGGCCAACTTACTGATGTCTAGACCCTGTCTTCTTCTAGGAAGAAAGATGTTTGAGCAGGCAAGAGGAACAGATGCACAGGTCACCATCCGGAAGCCCACATGCATGCAATCCCAACAATTTCTTTGTATTGAATTATGTGGGATGTGAATTAGTAGCAACCATAATCACTTCACTTCAATGAGTTATTAGTTACCTCCTTGGGTTTGGCTCTTTATTTTGAAGATTTAGCCTTTAGTGGCACATGTGTGTACTACAGAGGGACAGAGCATTTCTTTGTAAACTTAGAAAACCTACGAACATCGGGAAATATTTTCAAATTCAAGGGAAAAAACTTAAGTAAACCAATAGATTAAAGAAAATGAGGACGGGTACAGTGCCTCACTCCTGTGGCTCAATCCCAACACTTTGGGAGGCTGAGGTGGGCAGATCACTTGAGTCCAGGAGTTCAACACCAGCCTGGGCAAACACGGCAAAACCCCGTCTCCTCAAAAAATTAACCAGGCATTGGTGGCCCACGCCTGTAGTCCCGGCTACTGGGGAGGCTGAGGCAGGAGGATTGCTTGAGCTCAGGAGGTTGAAGCTGCAGTGAGCTGAGATCATGCCACTGCACTGCAGCCTAGGTGACAGAATAAGATTCCTGTCTCAATAAATAAATAAATAAGGAAATCAGAAAACCTACAAGCTGTACTAATGCTTAGTTCCTGAATGTTGGCCAACAATGAATAATTCAGGACATCCAAAATACAGTAAACACCAAAAACTTACTCGACCACTCTCCCGTTTCAGAACATGAAGCATACTGAAGTAGAGACGGCAGGATTTTCTCATGCATGGAATATGGGATGTGAATGAAAACAGAAGGATCACTTGATGGCTGTGGACCTGAGCAACTGGAGGGATGGAGTTGCAATTAGGTGAAGTGAGGAATTCAGCAGGGGAAGCAAGTTTTGGGGCAGAAGATTTTATCAGGGATATTTTAGTAATTAAATAGTTAGATTAGTGTCTTAATCACAACTCCACATCCTTACCTGATTTGGAGCTTCTGTCAGTCTCCCAGCTCTGAGCTGCTTCAGGCTGGGAAGCCGACAGTCGGGGAGAAGTCATGGATAGCTTCTGGTCCTCTTTTCCCACTGTGGCTGTCCTCTTCTTCCCCGGCCCTCACTATGTTGTCTCCAGCTCCTCTTCTGGGACAGGAAGGGACAGAAAGATCTTACTGACAGGTACCCCATGAAGGTACCCCCTAGGGGATGGAGATCCCAGGGCTTCCCCTCCTTGAGTCCCTCAGAGATTCCTGGTAATGCCCCTCATCTGACTGCCATTTTGACCGCTCCCTGTCATGTTTCAGGCCACCTCTCTTTTGGGATCCCATGGTCTTTCTAGGGAAGGATCCAAGAGGGACCCAGGATCCACATTTGGTCCATAAGAACCACCCGTACTTTGCCCTGTCCTCAGAGGGCGTGTAGTCCACATCTAACACAGCCCTCTCTACTCTGCCACCACTGGCCACTTTGGCCTGAGAATGTTTTCAGAACTCATCTCTGTACTACACAGACTCTAAGGACCTCAAGTCAGATTCTCCAAGGAGTTCTCTTGAGGTCCTTTCTGTTGCCTACTTAAAGTGACCTGGCAACTAACCAAACATATGTGTGTGTGTATATGTGTGCATGTGTGTGTATGTGTGTATATAGACATACCTATCTGTACACATATGTATGTGTGTATACATACACATACACAATACATATATACATATACACACACATACAATTAACAGAAGACATATGGATGGATGGCCATAGGAGCATAATAGTCATAATCTGGAAACAATCCAAATTTTAATCAGTAATAGAAATGGATAAATAGTGGGCCAGGCACAGTGGCTCACATCTGTAACCCTAGCATTTTGGGAGGCTGAGCTGGGAGAATTGCTTGAGCCCAGAAGTTTTAGACCAGCCTGGGCAACATGGCAAAACCCCATCTCTAGCCAAAAAAACCCACAAAAATTAGCCAGCTGAGACTTGTAGTCTCAGCTACTACTTGGGAGGCTTAGGTGGGAGGATTGCTTGAGGCTGGTAGGTGGAGGTTGCAGTGAGCTGAGATCCCACCACTACCCTCCAGCCTGGGTGACACAGCAAGACCTCGTCTCAAAAAAAAAAAAAAAGCATGGATAAATAATGGTAGCATATTTTTTAATGCAATTTTTTAAAAAAGAATGAACTACTACCACAATGTGGGTAAATTTCACAGGCATATGTTAAGTCAAAGAAACAAAATACAGGCAGGGCATAGTGGCTCACGCCTGTAATCCCAGCACTTTGGGAGGCTGAGGCGGGCGGATCACAAGGTCAGGAGATCAGGACCATCCTGGCTAACACGGTGAAACCCCATCTCTACTAAAAATACAAAAAATTAGCTGGGCATGGTGGCATGCGCCTGTAATCCCAGCTACTTGGGAGGCTGAGGCAGGAGAATCACTTGAACCCGTGCAGGTTGTAGTCAGCCGAGATTGCGCCAGTGCACTCCAGCCTGGGCGACAGAGCGAGACTCCATCTCAAAAAAAAAAAAAGAAACAAAATACAAAAGAATGCATACAGTTTGATTCCATTTATATGACTTTCAACAACAGGCAAAACTAATCTATGCTGTTAGAAGTCAAGATAGTAGGGTAAGTAGTGAGTGGACAAGAGGGAGGTTTTGGGGAGATCTACTGGAATATGCTCTAACTTAATCTGGGTGATGATTACATTTGTTACGTAATGGGCTTATACATTTCTACAGTTTCATCTAGCTCTACAGTTGAGATGTGTGCATTTTATTACATATATGTTATACTTTACTAAGAAAGTGAAAAGACAATTCACGGAGAAATTTTTCTCCCTATTATTCATACATTGCATTTTCATCATTTCATAACATGAGTTGGGGATTATTTACAAAGAATGCTTTAGTTGTGAGGACATTCTAAGCCTAAAACTGGCAGAGACATTTCAAAAGTGAAAATGTTATGTCTAAGGAAAAACAGCCCTCTTCCTTTGCTGCCTGTGACCGCTGTTACCACACTTCTCAGGTTCTCCTAAGCGAGCAGCGTGGCTTCCTGGGCTTCTACCAGAATTTACCAGCAGGGGTCAGCCCTGTACAAAACCCAGACGCTTGAGCCTCCCGTGAATTGGAACTTGCTCTCTGGTTCCGTCAAGCTATTCTGGCCTTTTAGCTTTCTCACTTCACATTCCCAGCTACACTTCCTTCTGCTCTGTTACCACCACCCACTCCCGTGATCACAACATGGACCAGAAACTTCACAGCCTTCCTCACTCATTCAAACACGCTCTCCTCTCCTTCCGTGCTCTCAAGTAACCCCCGCAGCAACAGTCCTTTCAGCTTACCAAGCTCTTCAGTCCAAGACCTGCTGCTTTCTCTCCATCCTGCAGTCCCCTCCTCTCTTCACTCTCCCCTTTTCAACTCAGACATCACGGGTCATCAATGAAATCACTTTTGCAAACACCTCCAACTCTTTGACCATTCTAGGCCTCAGCTCCTAACCCCTTAGGATTTTCTGGCCCGGCGCGGTGGCTCATGTCTGTAATCCCAGCACTTTGGGAGGCCGAGGTGGGCGGATCATTTGAGGTCAGGGGTTCCAGACCAGCCTGGCCAACATGGTGAACCCTGTCTCTGCTAAAAATACAAAAATTAGCTGGGTGCGGTGGTGGGCGCCTGCAATCCCAGCTACTTGGGAGGCAGGGGAATCGCTTGAACCCAGGAGGCAGACGTTGCAGTGAGCCGAGATTGCGCCACTGCAGCACTGCCGCTTGGGCAACAAGAGTAGAAAAAAAAAAGTTAAAAAAAAAAAAAAGGATTTTCTGTCGCACTTGGGATAAAGTACAAAGCCCAATACAGAGCCCCCAAGGCCCTGAATGACCCAACCTTGGGCTGGTATCTCTCCCACCATGACTCATGCACAGCACTCCCCTCTCCATGTTTTCCACTCTTCCCTCTCCCAGTGGAGAAAAAGTCATTTCCTCCAAGTCCACTCTCTCATTCTCTTTCCTAACAAGGGGTTTATTTCCTTCAAGACACAATATAAAACTTTATCATATTTGTATAATTGCGTATTTAATGTTTGTCTTCCGCTTGGGGCTGTGCACTCAACAGAAGCAGTGCCAAGCACTTGCTAGGTTCATAGAAGACACTTAAGTGTTTGTTGGCCAGGCGTGGGGGCTCACGCCTATAATCCCAGCACTTTGGGAGGCTGAGGCGGGCAGGTAGCTTGACCCCAGGAGTTTGAGACCAGCCTGAGCAACGTGGCGAAACACCGCCTCTACAAATAATTGAAAAAATTAGCCGGGTGCGGCCAGGCGCGGCGGCTCACGCCTGTAATTCCAGCACGTGGGAGGCCGAGGCGGGTGGATCACAGGGTCAGGAGTTTGAGACCAGCCTGGCCAACATGGTGAAACCCCATCTCTACTAAAAATACAAAAATTAGCCGGGCGTGGTGGCACTCGTCTGTAGTCCCAGCTCCTCAGGAGGCTGAGAAGGAAGAATCGCTTAAACCTAGGAGGTGGAGGTTGCAGTGAGCAGAGATCATGCCACTGCACTCCAGCCAGGGCGACAGAGCCTCCAGAGCGATACTCCGTCTCAAAAAAACAAAAAAAAAAATTATCCGGGTGCTACTCGGGAAGCTACTGTAACCCCCAGCTACTCAGGAAGCTGAGGTGGGAAGATCTCTGGAGCCTGGGCTGTTGAGGCTGCAGTGAGCTGAGATTGCGCCACTGCATTCCAGCCAGCCTGGGTGACAGACTGAGACCCTGTCTCAAAAAAAAAAAAAAAAAAAGAAGAAAGAAAGAAAGAAGGAAATGTTTGTTGAATTAGAATGTCAATCTAGACCTTGACCCCACCAAGACAGGAGACAGGTGTAGTGCCCTCTGTTATTTAGAAAAATAATCGTAGTAGCACTTTACATTTGTATAGTATTTGTCTTTTCAAAGTAGTTTAACATCTATTATCATAATAATAAAGATAGGTAAAAATAGGTTGCATACAATAGGTAAGTGCTATTTTCCCATTTGACAGGTTAAAAAAAAAAATGAGTCACAAAGAAAGTTGGCTAAAATATCAGAGTAAGGACTAAAGCCAAAATCTCTAACCGACCCATTTGTACATCTTAATTAGTAAGTAAATATTCTGTCTTATGATCAAACTTGCAGTTGAGATAATAGCTTAATAGGTAAGTGTTCAGCCCTAGAGACATAATGTTCAGTTTCCAAACCCAGCTCCAGTACTTAACTTGCTGTGTGACCTGGCACAAGTTACCTAACTTCCCTGAGCTTCAGTTTCTCCATGCTTAAAGTGTGAATAATAATGCCTATCTGAGGTGGTTGTAGTGAGGTTATAAAGAGTATATTGCTGGGAGTGGTGGCTCATGCCTGTAATCCCAGCACTTTGGGAGCCCAAGGTGGGCGGATCACCTGAGGTCGGGTGTTCAAGACCAACCTGACCAACATGGAGAAACCTCGTTTCTACTAAAAATACAAAATTAGCCAGGTGCGGTGGCTCATGCCTGTAATCCCAGTACTTTGGGAGGCCGAGGCAGGCGGATCACCTGAGGTCAGGAGTTCGAGACCAGCCTGACCAACATGGAGAAACCCCATCTCTACTAAAAATACAAAATTAGCCGGGCATAGTGATGCATGCCTGTAATCCCAGCTACTCAGGAGGCTGAAGCAGGAGAATAGCTTGAACCTGGGAGGCGGAGGTTGCGGTGAGCCGAGATTGCACTATTGCACTCCAGCCTGGGCAACAACAGCAAAACTCCATCTCAAAAAAAAAAAAAAAATTAAGTAAATAAATAAAAATAATAAAAAATAAAAATACAAAATTAGCTGGGTGTGGTGGCGCATGCCTGTAATCCCACCTACTCGAGAGGCTGAGGCAAGAGAATCACTTGAACCCGGGAGGCAGAGGTGGCAGTGAGCCAAGATGGCACCATTGCACTCCAGCCTGGGCAACAACAGCAAAACTCCATCTAAAAAAAAAAAAAAAAATCATGCTGTAATATTTTTCTCTCCTGCAATTATTAATATAAATATATAAGAATAATGACCCTTAATGAAACTTGTGAAGCAGATAAATCCATATTTAAATGGAGGTTTCCCTGGAAAGCTAACACAAATGATTAATAGGTTGCAATCTGTTAGAACAGACTAAAATGCTTTGTTTATTTACAATGAGGCCTCTTTCTCTATCTTTGTTATAATCTATTAACAGTTATTGCATGGCTACCTGAGGTGATGAATCTGCAGGAAAAATCTGTTAAAAGTACAATAAAAGCATTCTTCCCTATTCTAGTACTTTATAGAATTCAATAAACTATTAACAGCATAGGACAGAATGGTCTGTATCCTAATTAATGTTCAAGGATACAAAGTAATGAGGTCCAGCCTTCCAGTTTTCATTTAAAAAACTACAAAGTTTTCTCTCATACCCATAGTCGACTTTTCAGAAGTGTTTGATTCCTTCCTTTTATTTAATTTTCAAAATAATGAGTTGGTTTTCTAGCATTCTCCAAAAATGACCAATGAGATTTTTAAAGTAGAATTTTGGACTTAATATTTACACCTTTTTTTTTTATACTTTAAGTTTTAGGGTACATGTGCACAATGTGCAGGTTAGTTACACATGTATACATGTGCCATGCTGGTGTGCTGCACCCATTAACTCGTCATATAGCATTAGGTATATCTCCTAATGCTATCCCTCTCCCCTCCCCCCGCCCCACAACAGTCCCCAGAGTGTGATGTTCCCCTTCCTGTGTCCAGGCGTTCTCATTGTTCAATTCCCACCTATGAGTGAAAATATGCGGTGTTTGGTTTTTTGTTCCTGCGATAGTTTACTGAGAATGATGATTTCCAATTTCATCCATGTCCCTACAAAGGACATGAACTCATCATTTTTTATGGCTGCATAGTATTCCATGGAATATTTACACCTATTTAATGTGTTTTCATTAATTACAGCTATTATTCTTATTGATGCTTAAAATGTCCCAACTCTGACTAGTGAGAATGTCTTCAAATTTCTCTAAGTCATGTTGACAGGACCCTGATGGCTTCCTTGCTTTCTAGTAGAATAAGATGGTCCAGAGTTCATCTTGCATGTTTCCTGTTTCAGACTTGCAGTTAGCCATTTCTCCAAGAAGTTTGGTTCCTGTTAGTAAGCAACTTTATTTAGAAACTACAATCTAGTTGTTAAATGTGTTAATTGTTACTGAGTTCATAATTATTTGTAGGATTTTTCAGCAAACTACTTTTAACAAAAATTCTAATCTATCCATTCAATGTATGTTGTATCTCATTCTAGCACTTCACTTAGAATGCCTTGTTTTCCTCAAGTTCCTTGTGACTACTTGTATAGTCTTAACACTCATCTTCCTACCTGGATTTATAGAAAGTGCCCTTTCCTTCTCTTGCACACAGTGCAAACTGTCAGTAGATCTACCATTCTGGGGTCTGGAGGATGGTGACCCTCTTCTCACAGCTGCACTAGTCAGTGCCCCAGTAGGGACTCTGTGTGGGGGCTCCAACCCCACATTCCCCTTCTGCACTGCCCTAGCAGAGGTTCTCCATGAGGACCCCCCCAACATGATGAAGCAAACGTCTGTGTGGGCATCCAGCTGTTCTCCTTACATCCTCTGAAATCTAGGCAGAGCTTCCCAAACCTCAATTCTTGACTTCTGTGTGCCCACGGCCTCAACACCACATGGAATCAGCCAAGGCTTGGGGCTTCCACCCTCTGAAGCAACAGCCTGAACTGGACCTTGGCCCCTTTTAGTCACAGCTGGAGTGGCTGGGACGCAGGGCACCAAGTCCCTAGGCTGCACACAGCATGGGGACCCTGGGCCTGGCCCACAAAACCATCTTTTCTTCCTAAACCTCTGGGCCTGTGATGAGAGGGGCTGCCACGAAAGTCTCTGACAGGTCTTGGAGACATTTTCTCCATTGTCTTCATGATTAACATTTGACACCTCAATACTTTGGCAAATTTCTGCAGCAGGCTTGAATTTCTCTTCAGAAAATGGGATTCTCTTTTTCCTTTCTTTTTTTTTTTTTTTGAGACGGAATTTCACTCTTGTTGCCCAGGCTGGAGTACAATGGTGCCATCTCGGCTCACTGCAATCTCCGCCTCCCAGGTTCAAGTGATTCTCCTGCCTCAGCTTCCCGAGTAACTGGGATTACAGGCATGTGTTCACCATGCCCGGCTAATTTTTATTTTTAGTAGAGATGGGATTTCTCCATGTTGGTCAGGCTGGTCTCGATCTCCCGACTTCAGGTGATCCACTCACTTTAGCCTCCCGAAATGCTGGGATTACAGGTGTGAGCCACCACGCCCAGCTGGGATTCTCTTTTCTATTGCATCGTCAGGCTGCAAATTTTCCAAACTTCTTTGCTCTGGTTACCTTGTAAAATGGAATGCCTTTAACAGCACCCACGTCACCTCTTGAATGCTTTGCTGCTTAGAAATTTCTTCCGCCAGATACATTAAATCATCTCTCTCAAGTTTAAAGTTCCACAAATCTCTAGGGCAGGGGCAAAATGCTGCCAGTCTCTTTGCTAAAACACAACAAGAGTCACCTTTGCTCCACTTCCCAACAAGTTCCTCATCTCCATCTGAGACCACCTCAGCCTGGACCTTATTGTTCATATCATTATCAGCAATTTTGTCAAAGCCATTAAATAAATCTCTAGGAGGTTCCAAACTTTCCCACATTATCCTGTCTTCTTCTGAGCCCTCCAAACCGTTCCAACCTCTGCCTTTTATCCAATTCCAAAGTCACTTCCACATTTTTGGGTATCTTTTCAGCAATGCCCCACTCTACTGGCACCAAAGTATTGTATTAGTTTGTTTTCACACTGCTGAAAAAGACATATGCGAAACTGGGAACAAAAAAAGGTTTAATTGGGCCTGGCACGGTGGCTCATGCCTGTAATCCCAGCACTTTGGGAGGCCGAGGTGGGTGGATCACGAGGTCAGGAGTTCAAGATCAGCCTGGCCAACATGGTGAAACCCCATCTCTACTAAAAATACAAAAATTAGCCAGGCATGGTGATGCGTGCCTATAATCCTAGCTACTCAGGAGGCTGAGGCAGGAGAATTGCTTGAACCCAGGAGGCAGAGGTTGCAGTGAGCCGAGATTGTGCCACAGCACTCCAGCCTGGGCGACAGAGCAAGACTTCGTCTTGGAAAAAAAAAAAAAGGTTGAATTGGACTTCCAGTTCCATGTGGCTGGGGAGGCCTCAGAATCATGGCAGGAGGTGAAAGGCACTTCTTATGTCATGGCAGCAAGAGAAAATTAAGATAAAGCAAAAGTGGAAACCCTGATAAACCCATCAGATCTCGTGAGACTTGTTCACTATCACAAGAATAGCACAGGAAAGACCGGCCCCCATGATTCAATTACCTCGCCCTGGGTCCGTCCCACAACATGTGGAAATTCTGGGAGATAGAATTCAAGTTGAGATATGAATAGGGACACAGCCAAACCATATCACTCCAGTTCCCAACAAGTTCTTCATCTCTGTATGAGACCACCTCAGCCCAAATTTCATTGTTCATATCATTATCAGCATTTTGGTCAAACTCATTCAACAAGTCTCTAGGGAGTTCCAAACTTACCCACATTTTCCTGTCCTCTTCTGAGCCCTCTGAACTGTTCCCACCTTTTCCTGCTACCTAGTTCCAAACTCACTTCCACATTTTTGGTATCTTTTCAGCAGCACCCCACTCTGCGGGCACCAATTTGCTGTATTGGTTGGTTTTCATGCTGCTGATAAAGACATACAAAAAAAGAGGTTTATTGGACTTACAGTTCCACGTGGCTGCAGAACCCTCACACGTGGCAAAAGGTGAAAGGCATGTCTCACGTGGTGGCAGACAAGAGAAGAGAGCTTGTTCAGGGAAACTCCCGTTTTTTATATAATCATCAGATCTCATGAGACTTATTCACTATCATGAGAACAGCACGGGAAAGACCTGCCCCAATGATTCAATTACCTCCTACAGGGTTCCTCCCACAATAGTAGGAATTCAAGATGAGATTTGGGTGGGGACACAACCAAACCATATCACATAGTTCTTAAGATAATGGGCTTTGGAATCAGATTGCCTTGATTTTCATCTAGAGTATGGGAAATTAAATTGATGCAATGGTAACTTTCAAGCATTCTCCCAGGCATGCTATCCTAGGCTAGATCATAGTACAGAACGGCTCACACATCAAATAAAGATGCTTGAATCACTTTAAAACATACAAGTAGGCTGGGCACGGTGGCTCATGCCTGTAATCCAGCACTTTGGGAGGCCAACGTGGGCAGATCACCTGAGGACAGGAGTTTGAGACCAGCCTGGCAGGTCTCTACTAAAAATACAAAAAAATTAGTTGGACATGGTGGTGTGCATCTGTAATCCCAGCTACTCTGGAGGCTGAGGCAAAAGAATCGCTTCAACCTAGGGGCGGAGGTTGCAGTGAGCTGAGATCGTGCCACTGCACTCCAGCCTGGGTGACAGAGTGGGACTCCATCTCAAAACAACAACAACAAACAAACAAACAAACAAAAATACAACTAGAAGCAAGAGGGTAAGAGATGGGGAAGGCTGACACATTTAGGAATGGATCCCAGGGACACTACCTGAATGTCCTCTCTCTCTCTCTCTCTCCTCCCACCCCCAACATTAGTCTTCCCTGCCGAACGGTTTGATTACAAAGACCAAAGCTGAGACTGAACAAGGGTGCTCTCAGCAGGTGGAAGGTGCCTGAAGCTAACATACTCCTACTTTTTATGGGAGAGAAGTAGGGACAAGCACTTCTGACACAAAAGTGTAGTTTACCAATTAGCCTGCTGAACAGCTGTGGATTTTGTCTGCATCTCTTGAATTGAGCAAAATGGGTGCCTGATTTTGGAGATAATATTAAAGTATGATAAAAATATTGTGTTATATTTAGAAAAAATGGTATTTATCTTATAGCGAGACATGCAAAAATATGTATGGATAAAGTGAAACAGGTGGGGACGTAAATGAAAGTAGATTGACCATGAGTTGATAATTGTTAAAGCTGGGTGTGGGCCCAGGCTGCAATGAGCTGTGATTTTGCCACTGCACTCCAGTCTGAGCAATAGAGTGAGACCCTGTCTCTAAAAAAAAAAAAAAAAAAAGGCTGGGTTGTGGGTAAATGGGGACACATTACATCATTCTCTCAATTTATGTCTATGTATGACTTTTTCAGATAAAAAGCCTTTTTTTTTTTTTTTTTTTTTTTTAACAAACAGGGTCTCACTCTATCCCCAGACTGGAGTACAGTGGTATGATCATAGCTCACTGCAGCCTTGGACTTCTATGCTCAAGCAATCCTCCCACCTCAGCTTCCCAAGTAGCTGGGACTATAGGCATGCATCACCACACCCAGATAATTTTTAAAAACTTTTATAGAGACGGGGGTCTCACTGTCTACACACTCTGGTCTGGAACTCCTGATCTCAAGCAATCCTCTCCCCTTGGCCTTCTAAAGCACTGAGATTACAGGTGTGAGCCACCTTTTTTCATAATAAAAAACTTTTTAAAATGAACTTGTGTCTACACACACAAAATCTTGTTTATTTGACAAATAAATGGCATGAAAAATAGGAAGAAGGAACCATTGTAAATTAAAAGAGAATTCAAGAGATATGGGTTTGAAACAATGCAGGAGAGCTTGACTTCCTCATGTTCTTCGTATATTTTAGCTCTTGAGGTTTGTAGAGCAGTTGCCTTATATTTCTGTTTGTTGGTTTTATTTTTTATTTTATTTTATTTTTTGAAATGGAGCCTCACTCTGTCACCCAGGCTGGAGTGCAGTGGCGTGATCTTGGCTCACTGCAACCTCTGCCTCCTGGGTTCGAGCGATTCTCCCACCTCAGGCACCCCAGTAGCATGAGCCACCAAGCCCAGCTAGTTTTTGCATTTTAGTAGAGATGGGGTTTCACCATGTTGGCCAGGTTGATCTTGAACTCTCGACCTCAAGTGATCTGCCTGCCTTGACCTCTGCCTCCCAAAGTGCTGGGGTTACAGGCATGAGCCACCATGCCCAGCCTGTTTCTTGGTTTTAAATCCACATTAGCAGTTCAGAAGATGGTATACAGAGTGTGCTCTTCAGAACTGGCCCTCTCAAGAATTTTTCAGTGCTCCATGAGCTGAGCAGGATAAGAGCTCAGCAGGATAAGGGAGAGGGATAGGGAGTAGGAAGGAGGACTGCAGGGTTACAGAGGACACCACCACATTCACCACTACAGATTAATGGTTTCGTGGGCAAATACACTTTGAAAAGTTGTGGTTGAACCAGCTCAAGCTGCATTCTTAATGGCCAGACTTCTTAAAACATTAAGTAACTATAATAATGATGGCAGTGGTAGCCTGTCTGGAGTGGCTGCTGCCATGACGCCAAGGGAGGTGCCGACAGGGCTGCACGCCGCTTGGAGCTAGGGAACCAAGAACAGATGGGAGCCCTGCCCCGTTTTGGTTGGAAGGGTGGGAGCCCTGCCCTCCGGGGCACAGCTGCAGCTGCCCAGTCGCAGATGTGGAATCCAGTATCCCTGAACTCTCAGCGACCAGGAAGGCCCCCTGCCCCCCACAGTCTTGGGTATGCCTGCTCCCACTGCCTGGCCTCTCCCCACTCCTGGTGCCTGCTCCAACTTCAGAGCAAAGGTGAGGCCAAGCCCAGATGCTGTCACAACCTAGCCAGGTGTGCACATGCTCAGGACAGCACTGACACACCTGCTGCCTCAGCCCCCTTCAGACTGTGGGCGCCTAATGAGCATGGGAGGGAGGCTGAGTGGGGGCCGAAGGCAGCTTGATGTGGGCCTGCAGGTGCTCTTTGGCATGAACAGCCTGGGTGCCATGGGCACCATGTATGGCAGAGTGATGGCAGCAGGAGGCAGACAGGCTCCGGGGCAGAAAAAGGCAGGTACCAGTGAAGCCCCACCTTCAAGCCAGGAATGGCCTGAAGCCTGGTGGCCATGCTATCAGTTCCGTTGACTGGAGTGAGAACTTATGGTTTTTTTTCGGGCCTGCCCATGGCCACCCATGGACCAATCAGCATGCATTTCCTCCCCTCTGAAGCCCGTAGAAACCCCCAGACTCCGCCAGGCGTGGTGGCTCATGCCTGTAATCCTAGCACTTTGGGAGGCCGAGGGGGGTGGATCACAAGGTCAGGATATCGAGATCATCCTGGCTAAAATGGTGAAACCCCATCTCAACTAAAAATACAAAAAATTAGCTGGGCGTGGTGGTGGGCGCCTGTAGTCCCAGCTACTCGGGAGGCTGAGGCAGGAGAATAGCGTGGACCTGGGAGGCGGAGCTTGCAGTGAGCCAAGATCACGCCACTGCACTCCAGCCTGGGCGACAGAGCAAGACTCTGTCTCCAAAAAAAGAAAAACCCCGGACTCAGCCAGACACAGACAGACTACTGGACAACCTGCCTGCAGAGAGGAGATACCCACTGTGGGTGTCCTCTCCACTGAGAGCTGGACACTTGACAGGACAACTTGCCTGTGGAAAGGAGCTACCCACTTTGGTCTTGAATTCCTGGCCTCAAGTGATCCTCCCATCTCAGCCTCCCAAAGTGCTGGGATAACAGGCATGAGCCACCATGCCTGGCCAGGAGCTACCCAATTTGGGTCTCCTGAGAACTGTTCTGCTGCTCAATGAAGCTCCTCTCCACCTTGCTCACCCTGCAGTTGTCTGCATACCTCGTTCTTCCTGGATGCAGGACAAGAACTCAGGACCCACTGAATGGCAGGACTAAAAGAGCTGTAGCAGGCTGGGTGCAGAGACTCACTCCTGTAATCCCAGCACTTTGGAAGGCCTACATGGGTGGATCACTTGAGGTCAGGAGTTCAAGACCAGCCTGGCCAACATGGTGAGACCCTGTTTCCACTAAAAATACAAAAATTAGTCAGGCATGGTGGCGTGTGCCTCTAATCTCAGCTAATTGGGAGAGTGAGGCACGAGAATCGCTTGAACCCAGGAGGCGGAGGTTGCAGTGAGCTGAGATTGCGCCACTGCACTCTATCTGGGTGACAGAGTGAGACTCCATCTCAAAACAAAAAAAACCTGTAATAGAAACAGGGCTGAAACATGAATCCCCTGACACACACACACACACACACACACACACACACACACACTCGCCACATTGCGCAACGAGAAGAGCTGCGGCCTTCTGGGGAGCCCAGACCTAGGGGCGCCCCGAGCCAGGACTGCGACCCCCTCTTTGGGGTTCTACGGTTCCTGCTGCCTCCAGGCTTCCAGGTGCCACTGCATTCCCCTTGTCCAGGTACGGGTGCCTGCAGCAGAAGCTGCGTGCAGTATATCTGGTTCAGTCACAGCCTTGCACGGGGCCTGTGCTGGCACCTGGAGCTGCTTGCCCTGCTGCAGCAGCCAGCACGCCTGGCTGTGCACAGTGGGTGGACCCCGCGCTTGCTCACCTACACAATCCTCGCAGCTCTGCGCCTGGTTTGCGTTTAGCAGGTATGGGATCCTGGCTGGTAGCGTGAGCTGAGTACAGCCTGCCGGACAGAGTGGGCAGAACGAGCCCAGTGGGTGCAAGCAATACTCAGGCAGAAGGTGCTGCTGACCACAGAGGTTTCTGGCTGGTAAAGCAACACCTTAAGGAACCTGTGACACTAATATACATGGTGATTCTCCCAGAGATGAAATTTAGAATGAAGTCATTCTGAAATGTATCTGACTATAGACTCCTTTTTCAAAGAGCATCTCAAGAAATTTTCATCTGAGCCGGGCGCGGTGGCTCACGCCTGTAATCCCAGCACTTTGGGAGGCCGAGACGCACGGATCACCTGAGGTCGGGAGTTCGAGACCAGCCTGACCAACATGGAGAAACCACATTTCTACTAAAAATGCAAAATTAGCCGGGTGTGGTGGCACATGCCTGTGATCCCAGCTACTCGGGAGGCTGAGGCAGGAGAATCACTTGAACCCAGGAGGTGGAGGTTGCAGTGAGCCGAGATTGCGCCATTGCACTCCAGTCTGGGCAACAAGAGCAAAACTCCATCTCAAAAAAAAAAAAAAGAAATTTTCATCTGAGCCATTTATTTGCTGTGAGAACTTATATGATTAGCCTCTTTAAGCCTCAGTTTCTTTATTTAGAAAATGGAGATAATAATCCTACCCCATTGCTATTGTGGAGGATTAAGTTAGAAATTGGATAACAAGTTTATGGTCCCCAGCACGAACTCATTAAAGCTATAAGTATTATTAGTAATACATTCTATCCAATTTAAATACAAAGCATTGTGTGTGTGTGTGTGTGTGTGTGTGTGTATGTATTTAGAGAGAGGGGCTCACTCTGTCACGCAGGCTGGAGTGCGTGATCATAGCTCACTGCAGCCTCAAACTTCTGGGCTCAAATGACCCTCCTGTCTCAGCCTCCCGAAGCGCTGGGATCATAGGTGTTAGCCACTAGGCCCAGCCCTAATTATCATCTTAATTCCTCATATTTTACTTTGTTGATGTACCATAGTTTACTAAGCTATTCTAATGTCAGATACTTAGTTTGTTTTCCACTTTTTAAAATATATCATAGTCAGTGCTGTAAGGAAAAACTATACTGTTGCTTGTTTTTTACTTTACTTTAAATATTGTCTTTAGGATAAATGTTTAGAAGTCAAATTACAATAAAATAGTATGAGCTTCATTCAGTGTTTGCTATATATAGTCTCATTGTTTCTAAAAGAATTGTATCATGCACATTTTTTACATGATATGATATTATGCAGTAGTTCCTAATCTATTTCAAAATGTTTATCTAAACTCCTTTAAAAATGCTGTTAAGGCTGGGCGCAGTGGCTCACGCCTGTAATTCCAACACTTTGGGAGGCTGAGGCGGGTGGATCACCTGAGGTCTAGAGCTCAAGACCAGCCTGGCCAACATGGTGAAACCCCATCTCTACTAAAAGTACAAAAAATTAGCCCAGCATGGTGACGGCCACCTGTAAGCCCAGCTACTTGGGAGGCTGAGGCTGGAGAATCGCTTGAACCCAGGGGATGGAGGTTGCAGTGAGCGGAGATCCCGCCATTGCACTCCAGCCTGGGCAACAAGAGTGAAACTCTGTCTCAAAAAAAAAAAATGCTGTTAATATTCATACATCTAAAAATAGTCCTTGAACAGCAAATAATGTAACGGTAACAATCAACAGAAATTCTTCTCATTTACCTAAAGAGTTTAAAAATAATTTTAGGCCAGGAGCAGTGAGTCATGCCTGTAATCCCAGCACTTTGAGGGGCCAAGGCGGGTGAATCACCTGAGGTCAGGAGTTCTTGACGAGCCTGACCAACATGGTGAAACTCTGTCTCTACTAAAAATACAAAATTAGCTGGGCATGGTGGTGCACATCTGTAACCCCAGGTACTTGGGAGGCTGAGGCAAGAGAATCACTTGAACCTGGGATGCGGAGGTTGCGGTGGGCCGAGATCGCTCCACTGTACTCAAGCCTGGGCAACAGAGCGAGACTCTGTCTCAAATAAATAAATAAATAAAAATAATTTAATAATATAATTAATAGATATATTAATTTAATAATATAATCTAAAATTTTCTTCTTTCTTTGAACCTCTTATTGGAAAAATTATCAATAGTCACTGACATAGCATATGGGCAGCATGAAGAACATAATAATTTACAAAATTTATCCCAATTTTGTAAAATGTATACTTTCTGGAGAAATAAAAACTTTAATTTGAGGGAGAAGTTATACCAATTACCAAATAAAATTTACTTCAGCAACTCACCCTAGCATCCAGAGCTACCTTCATGCTGTTAAAAATGTTAGAATTCAGTCGGATGTGGTGGCTCACGCCTGTAATCCCAGTGCTTTGGGAGGCTGAGGAGGCAGATCACAAGGTTAAGAGTTCGAGACCAGCCTGGCCGACATTGCGAAACCCTGTCTCTACTAAAAATACAAAAATTAGCCGGGCGTGATGGCGGGCGCCTGTAATCCCAGCTACTTGGGAGGCTGAGGTGAGAGAATCGTTTGGACCGGGGAGGCAGAGGTTGCAGCTCACTGAGATCATGCCACTGCACTCCAGCCTGGGCAACAGAGTGAGACTCTGGATCAAAAAAAAAAAAAAAAAAGATGGAAAATACCAAGTATGGTGAGGAGGTAGAACAAACAGAAAGAACACTCATACAATCAGACATACAAAAGTGCTTTCTTTATGATTTTATTTACATAAAGTACAAAGACCAGCCAAAACTAATCTATTAGTTTGAAGTCAGCATAGAGGTTATCTCTGTGGGAGGGAGGGTAGTGATTAAAAGGGAACACAAGGAAATTTGGGAATAGTGATACTGTACTGTTTCTGGATCTCAGTGCTGATGATGTAGTTGTGTTCAGTTCATAACAATTCATCAAGCTGTATACTTATGATATGTGCACTTTTATGTATGTATAGTATATTCAATAAAAGTCTTTCTTAAAACTACAATGCAATACCACTTCATACCCAGCAGAATGGCTAAAATAAAAGAGACACAAAATACAGTTGCCCCTTGGTATCCATGGAGGATTGGTTCCAGGATCTCCCTTGGATACCAAAATCTGCAGATGCTCATGTCCCTGATGTAAAGTGGTGTAGTATTTGCATATAACCTATGACATCCTCCTGTATACTTTAAATCACTCTAGATTACTTATAATACCTAATGTAATGTAAGTGCTATGTAAATAGTTGTGATACTTTTTTAAAAATTTTTGCTGTTTATTGTTGTTTTTTATTGTGTTTTCTTCCTGCAAATATTTTCAATCCTTGGTTGGATGAATCCACGTATGTGGAACCCATGGATATGGAGAGCTGACTGTAACAAGTACTGGCAAAGATATACAGCAACAAGTATGCTCACATGAGGTGGTTGTGATGGTTCACATCTGTAATCCCAGCACTTTGGGAGGCTGAGATGGGAGGATTGTTTGAGGTCAGAAGTTCCAGAACAGCCTGGGTAACATAGCAAGAAAAATAAAAAATAAAAATAAGCCAGGTGTGGTGGTGCATGTCTGCAGTCTCAGCTACTTGGGAGGCTGATGCAGGAAGATTGCTTGAGCCCAGGAGATCAAGTCTGCATTGAACTATGATCGTGCCACTGCCCTCCAGCCTGGGCAACAGAGCAAGACCTGTCTCTAAATAATAATTTAAAAAAATTTAGAAATAGAATGCTCATATATATGGTTGGACACATCTAGTAACACTATATATACACACACACACACACATATATACACACACATGTGTGTGTATGTATATGTAATTTTATGTATATTACACAGGTGTACATACCCAATAGAAATGAGTATATATGGTCATCAAAGGACACTTTTTTTTTTTTGAGACGGCGTTTCCCTCTTGTTGCCCAAGCTGGAGCACAATGGCACTATCTTGGCTAATTGCAACCTCCGCCTCCTGGGTTCAAGCAATTCTGCCTCAGCCTCCCAAGTAGCCAGGATTACAGGTGCCCGCCACCACCCCTGGCTAATTTTTGTATTTTTAGTAGAAACAGGGTTTCACCATATTGGCCAGTCTGGTCTCTAACTCCTGACTTCAGGTGATCCACCCGCCTCGGCCTCCCAAAGTGCTGGGATTACAGGCGTGAGCCACCACGCCCAGCCTAAAACACGCATTTAAGAATATTAAGAGCAGTATCCATAATAACCAAAGCTGGAAGCTGCCCAGATGTCCATCAATGGTAGAATGAATAAATTGTGGTATATACACATGATGGAATGCTAATGTATCAATGAGAATGAATGAACTACAGCTGCATAAAACAACATAGGTGAACTTCACAAACTTAAAGTTGAGAATCCAGATATCAAAACATAGTATTCTGGCCCAGAGTGGTGGCTCACACCTATAATCCCAGCACTTTGGGGGGCTGAGGTGGGCGGATCACCTGAGGTCGGGAGTTTGAGACCAGCCTGGCCAACATGGAGAAATCCTGTCTCTACTGAAAAAACAAAATTTGGGCCGGGTGCGGTGGCTCACGCCTGTAATCCCAGCACTTGGGGAGGCCGAAGCAGGCAGATCACCTGAGGTCAGGAGTTTGAGATCAGCCTCACCAACATGGAGAAACCCCGTCTCTAGTAAAAATACAAAAATTAGCCGGGCTGGGTGGTGCATGCCTGTAATCCCAGCTACTCTGGAGGCTGAGGCAGGAGAACCGCTTGAACCTGGGAGGCGGAGGTTGCGGTGAGCCGAGATTGCACTATTGCACTCCAGCCTGGGCAACAAGAGGGAGACTCCATCTCAAAAAAAAATTAGCCAGGTGTGGTGGCGCATGCCTGTAATCCCAGCTACTCGGGAGGTTGAGGCAGGAGAATTGCTTGAACCTGCAAGACAGAGGTTGCAGTGAGCTGAGATTGTGCCATTGCACTCCAGCCTGGGCAACAAGAGGGAAACTCTATCTCAATTAAAAAAAAAGAAGTGCCCTTTGATCTGAGATACAGTCTGATTTAAACATTACCTGAATGCTATCTTCTTTCTTAGGGTCACTTTTTTTTTCTTCCAGGGCTTTCAGAAAGACTGTAACTATTAAAAAGGAAAGTTGCTTCTTTCAGCACTGTGAACATAATATACACAAATGTTCTAGAACAGCCTAGTGACACAGCATTAAGCTACATCATTAGTGTGCAATAGCTAACCAGTTTGGAAAAATAGACTGAAACGCAGCATTGCAATAGATATGGCTTTTACCTCATTTAGATAAATCATTAACCCAGCCACTCTGTGGTACAGGGTATTTGACTAACCTTGTAAACCAAGTCAGGGAGCAAATGCAGAGGCTGTGGTTGCCTTCCTCCCTGAGGAAACAAAGGAAGTGAAATGATTTGGTGAAGAATTCCAAACACCAAGTGTCCCCTGTCTAGCTTTTGATTCTCATCACTAAATGTGTCTTTTCTCTGATTTTGAAGGGAAGAAACACCTTCGGAGAGGATTTTTAAGTGACTGTATAGAAATGTCCAACCAAAATATCCCATTCCCCTGTCAATTAAGCTGTGGGAAAATTTCAGGGGAGTTGGAAAGAGCTGTTGGTTTATCTACCACCAAATGTCGACAAATAATCTAATGAAAGTTCACACTTTATCTTTCTGTGTTAAGCACTTCCACACTCTCTTTTTTTTTTTTTTTTTTTGAGACAGTCTTGCTCTGTCACCCAGGCTGGAGTGCACTGGTGCGTCTCGGCTCACTGCAACCTCCATCTCCCAGGTTCAAGTGATTCTCCTGCCTCAGCCTCCCAAGCAGCTGGGATTACAGGCACCCACTACCACACCCGGCTAATTTTTGTATTTTTAGTAGAGACAGGGTTTCACCATATTGTCCAGGCTGGTCTTGAACTCCTGAACTCAGGTGATCCACCTGCCTTGGCCTCCCAGAGTGCTGGGATTACAGGCATGAGCCTCAGTGCCCAGCCTTTATCTTTCTTTTTCTTCTTTCTTTTTTTTCTTTTTCACTTATCACTAGAGAAAGAGACTTTTTTTTTCACAATAACCTTTTCCTTCCCATGGCAACAGCAATTTCTGCATCAATGTCTGTCTTTGTCAGCCACTACAGTTAATAAAATGGCTCATTTGTTGGCCGGGCGTGGTGGCTCACTCCTGTAATCCCAGCACTTTGGGATGCCAAGGTGGGCAGATCACCTGAGGTCAGGAGTTCGAGACCCACCTGGCCAACATGGTGAAACACCGTCTCTACTAAGAATACAAAAATTAGCGGGGCATGGTGGCGTGGACCTGTCATCCCAGCTACTTGGGAGGCTGTGACAGAATGGCTTGAATCCAGGAGGTGGAGGTTGCGGTGAGCCAAGATCATGCCACTGCACTCCAGCCTGGGCAAAAGAGCGAGACTCCGTCTCATAAATAAATAAATTAATTAATTAATTAAATTTAAAATAAATAAGAAATAAAATGGCATCATTTAGCGATGAGCGCTTACTCAGCCAGAAGGGGGCGTGCAGAAACAGCAAACGAACATTTTGATTAAGTCTGAGATCTGTTTATATCCCACCTGTGGCTGCCAGATTAAGCTAGCTGAAGTTAGAGTGAGACTTCCTCAAAGACTTTGAACAGCTCTCCACTGCTTCGTATATTAGGTGCAAACTCTCAGAAATTCAAGCTTAACTCAAAATAATTATTTCAGTTAAGGATGATGGTGTATTTTGGTCTCTGTTGGAAAAGTCTGAAATCAGATACTGTATATTGTAGCAGTGTGAGTAGTGGGAGCTATGGCAACTTTTTTGTTTCTTTCTTTATTTCTTCGAAACAGTCTCACTCTGTCGCCCAGGCTGGAGTGCAATGGCACTTTCTCAGCTCACTGCAATCTCCGCCTCCCGGGTTCAAGTGATTTTCCTGCCTCAGCCTCCCGAGTAGCGAGGATTACAGACATGTACCACCACGCCTGGCTAATTTTTGTATTTTTAGTAGAGACGGGGTTTCACCCTGTTGGCCAAGCTGGTCTAGAACTCCTGACCTCAGGTGATTCACCCTCCGCGGCCTCCCAAAGTGCTGGGATTACAGGCATGAGCCACAGCACCTGGCCAATTTTTTAATTTAGTGACCTCATTTCCTCTATCTCCTCGCCATTGTCAAAAAGTACATTGCTCTTGAAGGTAGGTCTTATGAGAACAAAGCAAAGAGAGCTTTGCTTTGTTTTTGTTTTTGTTTTTTTGAGATGGAATCTTGCTCTGTCGCCCAGGCTGGAGTGCAGTGGCACGATTTCTGCTCACTGCAAGCTCCGCCTCCCGGGTTCACGCCATTCTCCTGCCTCAGCCTCCCGAGTAGCTGGGACTACAGGCGCCCGCCACCACGCCCGGCTATCTTTTTGTATTTTTAGTAGAGACGGGGTTTCACCGTGTTAGCCAGGATGGTCTCGATCTCGTAACCTTGTGCTCCGCCCGCCTCGGCCTCCCAAAGTGCTGGGATTACAGGCGTGAGCCACCGCACCCAGCTGCAAAGAGAGCTTTGCGTTGGTAAATACCGAACACCCCAAATGGCTCTCCCTGGTATTTAAATTTAAGCAATTATTTGCACCTATTCTTAATATTCATCCCTAGGCCTTGCAAAGTAACTAGAATATTTTCAAGGACTGTCACGTTTTTCAAGTAACGTTGAGGAAAAAAGTCAGAGATTAAAGATCCTCATCTACACACACCTATACAGTCCTAGCTGCTTGAAAGGCTGCAGTGGGAGGATTGCTTGAAGCCAGGAGTTCAAGACTCGACTGGGCAACAAAGCAAGAACCTCCCCACCCCATCTCAACAAAAAATAATTTAAAGTTATTTTTATCTGTATTTAAAACAATTTTTAATTTGAATTTAAATTTTTACAATTATATGTGTTTAAAAATAAAAATACATATAAAAATCATCTGTAGGCTGGGTGCAGTGGCTCACACCTATAATCCCAGCACTTTGGAAGGCCGAGGCGGGCAGATCATCTGAGGTCAGGGGTTCGAGAGCAGCCTGACCAACATGGAGAAACCCCGTCTCTACTAAAAATACAAAAATTAGCCGGGCATGGTGATGCATGCCTGTAATCCTAGCTACTAGGGAGGCTAAGGCAGGAGAGCTGCTTGAATCCGGGAGGCGGAAGTTGCAGTGAGCCAAGATTACGCCACTGTACTCCATCCAGGGTGACAGAGCAAGACTCCATCTCAAAAAAAATAAGATAAAATAAAATAAAATAAAATAAAATCTCTCCTAAAATTAATAAGCAAGGAAAAATCCAAAAGAAAAATAGGCCAATAATGTGAAAAGGAAATTCATAGAAGAGGAAACAGGAGAAAGTCCTCAGTCTCACTGGGGGTCAGGAAAAATGCAATGAATTCATGGATATAAGTATATTCATGTGAAGGTATAAAAATACACAATTTATGAGTGGTTGCAGGGTTAAGGAGAGTGTAATGGGATTGGGATTGAAAGTCAAAGGAGGCTTCAACTTTAACTACAATGCTTAATTTATTTTATTAAAATATATCGCTGGGTGCGTTGGCTCATGCCTGTAATCCCAGCACTTTGGGGGAGGCTTAGGCGGGCAGATCACCTGAGGTCAGGAGTTCGAGAGCAGCCTGACCAACATGGAGAAACCCCGTCTCTACTAAAAATACAAAATTAGCCGGGTGTGGTGGCACATGCCTGTAATCCCAGCTACTCGGGAGGCCGGGTCAGGAGAATTGCTTGAACCCAGGAGGCGGAGGTTGCAGTGAGCCGAGATTGTACCATTGCACTCCAGCGTGAGCAACAAGAGCAAAACTCTGACCCCCCACCACCCCGCCCCGCCAAAATATATATTAGGCTGGGGCTGGGTGTGGTGGCTCATGCCTGTAATCCCAGCACTTTGGGAGGCCGAGGTGGGTGAATCATGTGAAGTCAGAAGTTCACGACCAGCCTTGTCAACATGATGAAACCCTGTCTCTACTAAAAATACAAAAATTAGCCGGGCATGGTGGCACATGCCTGTAATCCCAGCTACTTGGGACACTGAAGCAGGAGAATTGCTTGAACCCTGGAGGTGGAGGTTCTAGTGAGCCGAGATCACACCACTGCACTCCAGCCTGGGTGATAGAACAAGACTTTGTCTCAAAAAAAAAAAAATTAGGATTTAAGGTGAAAGTGACAAAATGATAAGAGTTACCGAACTTGAGTGGTGTCTTTTGGTGAACACACATTTGCATTTCTGTTAGGTATGTACCTAGGAGTAGAATTGCTACGTGATAGAATATGCATATGTTCTAGTAATGTTCTGTTTCTTAATCTTTTTTTTTTTTTGAAACAGGGTCTTGCTCTGTCACCCAGGCTACAGTGCAGTGACATGATCACGGCCCACTGCAGCCTCGACCTCCCAGGCTCAATCAATCCTCCCATCTCAGCCTCCCAAGTAGCTGGGATTACAGGCACACACCACCACACCCAGGTAACTTTTTTATTTTTTCTAAAGACAGGGTCTTGCCAGGTTGCCCAGGCAGGCTATTTTTAATTTTAAACTTACTAATCAAGCGAAGTCAAAAGTTATTCAGTGCCAGCCAGGCACAGTGGCTCACGCCTATAATCCCAGCACTTTCGGAGACCGAGGTGGATGGATCACCTGAGGTCAGGAGTTCAAGAATAGCCTGGCCAACATGGTGAAACACCATCTCTACTAAAAATACAAAAATTAGCCAGGTGTGGTGGTGTGCGCCTGTAGTCCCAGCTACTCGGGAGGCTGAGGCAGGAGAATCATTTGAACCTGGGAGGCAGAGGTTGCAGTGAGCTGAGATTGTGCCACTGCACTCCAGCCTGGGCGACAGAGTAAGACTCTGTCTCAAAAAAAAAAAAAAAAGGTTATTCAGTGACAAGGATTGTGATGCTGAGGCAGGAGCTGCTAGTGAAGTCGGTAGGAAAGAAGCAAGGGAGGTGGAATGCAATTAATGTTAGCAGATCGCCTGGCCCTGCGAAATGGACGTGTGGGCTTTTACAAGACACGGATATTTTCACATCAACTCTAGATGCTTTGTTACTGGGGAAGAATTTGAGAAAAAGGGAAGTGTCTCCATGCAACGGCAACAAGGGAAACTCACTATGCAGCCAAAACAGGGAGGAAAACAACTTGTAAAAGATCATGTGTTAGTAAGTCAGTTCATTCATTTATTCAACCATTCAATCAGCATAAACTCCAAAGCACTGTGCGGGAGGTCAAGAACATGGCAATAAATGAGGTATGAAAACAGTACCGTAAGCCACCCCCCTGGCCAAGTCTTCTCCTGGTTGGGTGCTGCCATCTCAGAGGAAAGGTGGGGCTGAGAAGGCTGCACCCCCTCCAAGCCTGCCTCCCACCCCTCCTCAGCCCCACTAACAGTAATACCACTTTCCCTGTCCTCTTCAATTCTCTACCTTCTACCCATGGGGCTTGGCTTCTCCCATCCTCCCATCCACCTTCCCCCAACTACCAGGATAGTCCTCAAACCATAATAATCCCAAGCAATCTACTTCTGAGGCTGACTTTTGCAAATAATTCTATGGGAGTGAGGCAGGGGGTGATTTCTAGGACCCAAGGAAGCAAGAATGGGGCTTATGTCTGGAATGAACAAATTGAATGAATAGTTACACTTTGGTTGTGTCTCTTAAGCAAAATAACCTATAATGAGCACTTTAATAGGCCAGAAATTAAAGGAAGTGTACAAGGCAGAGCAGAAAGGAGGAGCAAGGACCATTCAATTCCCATCCTCTGAAGTGTTTAAAATCCTGCTATCCGGCCGGGCGCGGTGGCTCACGCCTGTAATCCCAGTACTTTGGGAGGCCGAGGCGGGCGGATCACGAGGTCAGGAGATCGAGACCATCCTAGCTAACACGGTGAAACCCCGTCTCTACTAAAAATAGAAAAAATTAGCCGGGCGTGGTGGCGGGCGCCTGTAGTCCCAGCTACTCGGGAGGCTGAGGCAGGAGAATGGCGTGAACCCAGGAGGCGGAGCTTGCAGTGAGCTGAGATCGGGCCACTGCACTCCAGCCTGGGCGAAAGAGCAAGACTCCGTCTCAAAAAAAAAAAAAAAAAATTCCTGCTATCTAAGGTCCAGATTACTTGGGTTCAACCCGGCTTGTCCATTTGTCACTTGAGTGACCTAGGACAGATCCTTTCACCTCTCTGTACCTGTTTCCTTATTCACAAGGTTGGAGGAATAGTTATTTCACAAGGTTACAAAGATAAAGCCTTGGGAGCAGCACCTCGCATGTAACAAACACTCTACGTGTTAGCTGAACGAATGATTTTGGGCCCCTGTGCCATTGTGACAGTCAGGACAGGCCTGCCCACTTCCCCCAGCTCTCTTCTGCAACTCTATTCCTGGTGGCCCGTGGGTAGCTCTTGGACAAAACTCAACATACCCAGTCTCCCAAGACTAGCAGCAATTCCTAGTGACAACAGTTTAAATTCATGTTAAGCTGAAAAAGGAAGTCTGCGTCAAAGGAACAAATCTGCAAAGGTTTCCCTGGTCCAATTGTGTAGCTCACCTCTGAGGTTATTACACAAAGTACTTTTATTCTTCTTTTCTAAACTTCCTGCTTCTAGATTAGGCCTAGGGAACCTACTGCTGCATTATAAAGCCCATTTCAGTGCCTTTCTGCATCCCTTGGCAACCCTGCTAGAATGTGGAAGCCGCTCATTTAAAAATAGAACTCTTTTTTTTCTTTGGTCCTTCTACACTTAGTAGACAGTGTACTAAGTGGAAAAATAGTCATCATAGTCTTTCCCCCCATTTTCTTCCCTTCTCTCTGCCCCTCCTCTTTTCTTCTCCACTTTTTTTAAAATTTTTTTTCCCCTTTTTTCCTCTGTTTCTTTAAATCCCTCCCTATGGGTCAGCATGGAGCTGATTCTGTTCTGGACTTCATTTTGTTCTGAACTTCATTTTGTTCTGAACTATATAGACACAAGTCTAGGAAATGGTAGTTTCTTTTGTGAACTTGGTGCATGGCTGAAAGATGAGACAGAAGAGGTTCCTGGACAAAGAACAGGGGATGAAGAGAAAAGGAGCTGGCTCTGGGAAGGGGCTTAGAGACATTTCCCAAGCTGATTAGTTCGTTACTAGCAATTACTATTTAGCCTCCCACGAGTGGCCAGACTTAGATTCTCTTAGAATGAAATTCATAATGCTAGAGCCAAGCATTTCCTTGGTCTTCAATCCAGTGTCTTTTATCTCTGGATTTCTTTTCTTTCTTTCTTTTTTTTTTTTTTTTTTTTTCGATACAGAATCTCTATCTGTCACCCAGGCTGGAGTACAGTGGTGAGATCTTGACTCACTGCAACCTCCGCCTCCAGAGTTCAAGTGATTCTCCTGCCTCAGCCTCCCGAGTAGCTGGGACTACAGGCGTACACCACCACGCCCGGCTAATTTTTGTATTTTTAGTAACGACAAGGTTTTGCCACGTTGGCCAGGCTGGTCTCCAACTCCTGACCTCAGACGATCTGCCCACCTTAGCCTCCCAAAGTGCTGGGACTATAGGTGTGAGCCACCGTGCCTGGCCTTATCTCTGGATTTCTAGCTACAGCCAACATCAACTTCTTTTTTATTATTTATTATTAAATACATGTCTGATGTTAGTTCCACATATGATTTATTTTGTTGGTTGTTATTTTCTGAGTCGTAAAGGGAGGGGTTCCAGTGTTCAGGAAGCCCAAAATGAATGAAATTTGCTTGACTGCTTAGCAACCTCCTATCTAAAAATCAATCTTTTGAGCCGGGCGTGGTGGCTCTTGCCTGTAGTAGTCCCAGCTACTCAGGAAGCTGAGGTGGGAGGATCCTTTGAGCCTAGGAGTTCAAGTCTGTGATAAGTCATGATCATGCCAGTGCACTCCAGACGAGGTGACAAAGCAAGACCCCCTGTCAATAATCAATCAATCCATCTGTTTGTAGTTATGCCCAAGGACCAGGTACAGGAAAGGAGTTTGCCCTGAAGCTGCAGATACCCTATTTTATGTCAGCTGTGGACAGGCTATGAATAATATTTACGACAAAAGAAAGTAGTTTCAGTTTTTAAAAAAAATATAAATATGTCTTGCTTCTTTGAACAGTCATACTTTTAGTTTTTAACCAGTTTATTTTGTGTAGGTTGATGTGAGGAGCACTTTTAAAAAAGTGTTAACTCTGTGGTTAAAAAAAAATCAAAATTGTCATTCAGCTTCTTAATTTCCTAAATTAGCCTCTGACTTTGATTGATTGGTTTGCTTTGAGTTTGTGCTGAAAACTGAACTGAATCTTTGCCAATTCAAACAGCAATACTGTGACTTGATATCTTCTTCTTCTTCTTCTTTTTTTTTTTTTTTTTTTTTGAGACAGGGTCTCACTCCTCTGTCACCCAGGCTGGAGTGCGGTGGGGTGATCACAGCTCACTGTAGCCTTTACCTCCCAGGCTCAGGTGATCCTCCCACCAGAGCCTCCCAAGTAGCTGGGACTACAGGTGCACAACAAAGCCCAGTAAATTTTTTTGTAAAGATGGGGTTTCACCACATTACCCAGGCTGGTCTTGAACTCCTGGACTCAAGTGATCTGCCTACCTCGCCCTTTCAAAGTGCTGGGATTGCAGGCGTGAGCCACCATGCCCAGCTGACCTCTTCATTCTTTATGGAGTCTATGCCCCTGGGTGTATTAGGGTGCTCATTTCAAACAATCAAAAGGAATTATTTGATTCCTTTTGTAATTACCCCAGTCTTAAGAAGACTAAGAAAAAAATAGTTTGTTCCACAAGTGTGAAGAAGAAATTCTGAAATTAGAAGGACAATTTGCATGCATGCCTTTTGTATCTGCCTCTTTACATTTTGGTAAATTTCAGCAATCAGCTGGGTGCAGTGGCTCATGCCTGTAATCCCAGCACTTCGGGAAGCTGAGGCGGGTAGATCACCTGAGGTTAGGAGTTCAAAGGCAGCCCAGCTAAGATGGTGAAACCCTGTTTCTACTAAAAATACAAAAATTAGCCAGGCGTGGTGATGTGCACCGGTAATCCCAGCTACTGGGGAGGCCGAGGCAGGAGAATCGCTTGAACCTGGGAAGCAAGGGTTGCAGTGAGCGGAAATCGTGCCATTGCACTCCACCCTGGGCAATAAGAGTGAAACTCTGTCTCAAAAACAAAAACAAACAAACAAACAAAAATCAGCAATCAGAAGAAAGTGTCCGCCCGCCCTACATTACATCTACTTTCTCAGGTTCCTCCTCCCTTAATGGCTGCTCCTTCTCCCAGACCTCTTACCCTTGGGGTGCCCCAGGGCTCCTTCCTTGACCCTGGTCATTGTCTGCATTCATTTGCTTCGTTCTCATTGATTTGGGGGATTTTACATTCCTTTCAGGAATGCCAGAGTATTCAAGAGTGAAGCAACAAGATGTTTCCTACTCTGAAATGGCTCAGTTAAACAAACAAATAAAAGCGTGTATAAATAGACAAATATGGCTGGGCGTGGTGGCTCATGCCTGTGATACCAGCACTTTTGGAGGCCAAAGCGAGAGGATCGCACGAGCCCAGGAGTTTGAAACTAGCCTGGGCAACAAAGTGAGAACCTGTCTCTATTTTTATTTTAAAAAGATAGAGAAATATAGAGCTAATATGGCAAAATGTTAATAACTGTTGAATGAAGGTAGAAGGTATATGTACTAAATGTATGCACATTTGTATATGCTTAAAAATGTTCATGTTAAAAAGATGGAAAAAAATGAATAACTATTATCTATCTACATACTTACAACTCCCAAATTATGTCTCCTGCTCAGCCTCTCTCCTGAACTCCAGATTCACATATCCAAAGCCCACTTATGACCCCATTTGGATGTCAAAGCAGTGTATCCAAAACTGAACTCCTGATCTACCCCCAAGCCTGCTGCATCAGCAGCTTCCCCACCACAGCTGATGACAACTCCATTTTTTGTAGTTGTTCAGGCTTCAAACCTTGGAGTCACTTTGACTCTTCTCTTTCTCTCCCAGCCCGCATCCCATCCCTCTGTAAATTCTGTTGGTTCTGTTTGCAGAACTCATCCAGAATGGGATCCTTTTTTACCCCTGCCACTCTACACGCTGGTTTGAACCACTCCCAGCTCTTGCCTGGATCATTACAGTAGGCTCCCACCTGTACCACCTGGTCTCCTTGTTTCTGTCTTGTCCCCTTCAGTCTATTCTCAACAGGGAGGCACAGAGCCCCCCGCCCCCCGCCCCCCCGCTTTTTTTTTTTTTTTTTTTTTGAGACGGAGTCTCGCTCTGTCGCCCAGGCTGGAGTGCAGTGGCACAATTTCGGCTTACTGCAACCTCCACCTCCCGGGTTCAACGCCATTCTCCTGCCTCAGCCTCCCGAGTAGCTGGGACTACAGGTGCCTGCCACCATGCCTGGCTAATTTTGTTTTTTTTTTTGTTTTTTTGTTTTTTTGTATTTTCAGTAGAGACGGGGTTTCACCGTGTTAGCCAGGATGGTCTTGATCTCCTGACTTTGTGATCTGCCCGCCTTGGCCTCCCAAAGTGTTGGGATTACAGGCGTGAGCCACAGCACCTGCCTCCCCCGCTCTTTTTTTTTTTTTTTAAGACACTGTCTTGCTCTGTCACCCAGGCTGGAGTGCAATGGCATGATCTCGGCTCACTGCAACCTCCGCCTCCTGGGTTCAAGCGATTCTCCTTTCTCTTGCCTTAGCTGCCCAAGTAGCTGGGATTACAGGCGCCGCCACCACACCCAGCTAATTTTTGTATTTTCAGTACAGATGGGGTTTCACCATGTTGGCCTGGCTGGTCTCGATCTCCTGACCTCAGGTGATCCACCCGCCTCAGTCTCCCAAAGTGCTGGGATTACAGGCGTGAGCCACTGCTCCTGGCCCACAGAGACCCTTTAAAATGAAAGCCAAATTGAGTTCCTCTCTGCTCAAAAGTGCTTTATTCAGAGGAAGCAAGGAAACAGTGGAAACTGAAATCCTTCAACAGCCCCGGGCCCTACCCAATCTCCTTGACCTTCCCACCTGGCCCACTATGCAGTCACTTTGGCCTCCTTGCTGTTTCTGGAATAAGCCACTATACTGCTTTCTTGGGACTCTGTGCAGCTGTTACCACTTCCTGGATTGTTCTTCCCCTAAACATTTGCACCGTTTGCTTAAAATTACTTCTCAACAAAGCCTACCCTTAAGATTGCAACTTGCTTCTCCACACATGCCAGATCCACCTAACCTTGATCTTATTTCACTATAGCACTCACCACCTTCTAACACATTACCTGATTTCCTTATGCATTATGTTTCTCGTCTGTCACCTTCACTTGAATATCAGCTTGGTGAGGATAGGGATGTTTTACTTGCTGTTACATATCATGTGCCTAGAACAGTACTCAGCTCAGTGTGGGGCCTGGCACGCAATATTTGTGGAATGAATAGGTACACTTTGGTTGTATCTCTTAAGCAGAAAGACCTATAATGATAACGTTTATAAGTCAGAAATGAAACTTGGCTGGGCACAGTGGCTCACGCCTATAATCCCAGGATTTCGGGAGGCTGAGGTGGGAGGATGGCTTGAGGCCGGGAGTTCCAGACCAGCCTTAACAACATAGTGAAACTCCATTTCTACAGAAAAATCAAAACATTAGCCAGGCATGGTGGTGCACGCCTGTAGTCCCAGCTAACTTGGGAGGCTGAGGTGGGTGAATTGCTTGGGCCTGGGAGGTCAAGGCTGTAGTGAGCTGTGATCGTGCCACTGCACTCCAGCCTGGCCAACAGAGTGAGACCCTGTCTCAAAAAACAAAATAAAACAAAAGCAAAAACAAACAAAAAAATTAAACTTGGCTGGGCATCGTGGCTCACACCTGTAATCCCAGAACTTTGAGAGGCTGAGGCATGAGGACTTCTTGAGCTCAGGAGTCAAGACAAACCTGGGCCACACAGCAAGACCCTATCTCTAAAAAAAAAAAAAAAAAAAAAAAAAAAAAAAAAAAAAAAAAAAATCTTTTTGAAAGAAAAGAAATTAAACTGAACCCAAAACTTTTTTTTTTTGAAACAGGGTCTTGCTGTGTCACCCAGGCTGGAGTACAGTGGCGCAATTTTGGCTTACTGCAACCTCCACCTCCTGGGTTCAAGCGATCCTCCCACCTCAGCCTCCTGAGTATCTGGGACTACAGGTGTGTGCCATCAGGCCCAGCTAATTTTTTGTATTTTTAGTAGAGACAGGGATTCACCATGTTGGCCATGCTAGTCTCGAACTCCTGACCTCAAGTGATCCGCCCGCCTCAGCCTCCCCAAGTGCTGGGATTATAGGCGTGAGCCACCACACCTGGCCTCAAAACTATTTTTTTCAACAGAAAAGATTGTTTGCACTCAGATTAGGACCGACTCCACAGGAGTCATTTCACTCTCAGAAGTGCAAAACACTGCCCAAAGGTACTTGGCCCCACACCAAAACAGCACCCGGAGCCAAGCCTCAATTAAGACAGTGCTTGCTGTTCCAACAGTGAAACACCATCACAGGCATCACACTAGCCAGGAGAGCTAACAACTGCTGGATAAAACTTTTAAAATCCAGAATCCTGAGCTATACTTTCCTTTCACTTCAGTTTGTTCTTTATTTTTTTTTACTACAGTTGTACCAAGCTGTCTGTGAATGGCCTCTTTTGTGAATGATTTCATTGTTCTTTTTATTCTATTTGTTGCAATTCTTGGAACTCCTATCAATTCAGCTGTTTCATTGAAACTTTGTACTTCCTTAAAGGAAAATGACACAACTCGATATATTAGAATCAATGTGGGTTAAAGTCAGAATAAGAATAATCTCCCTTTGACCTGGCAAAATTTAAACAAGTGTCCTATGGGATATGAAGATGTACCTTTGACATCCACTGTTTTTTTTTTTTTTTTTTTTTTTTTTTTGAGACAGAGTCTCACTCTGTCACCAGGCTGGAGTGCAGTGGTGGGATCTCAGCTCACTGCAACCTCTGCTTCTTGGGTTCAAGCGATTCTCGTGCCTCAGCCTCCCAAGTAGCTATGATTACAGGCACACGCAAGCACGCCAGGCTAATGTTTGTATTTTTAGTAGAGACAGGGTTTCACTATGTTGGCCAGGCTGGTCTTGAACACTTGACCTCAAATGATCTGCCTTCCTCGACCTCCCAAAGTGCTGAGATTACAGGAGTGAGTCACCACTCCCGGCCATGACACCCACTGTCATTAACACTCACCCACATCCTCTACATTCCATGGCAAGCCAGGTTCTTCCTAAATGTTGTTAGTCCCTTGGACTAGTATGAAAAATTGCTTTTTGACAATATAATTAGATTTCTCCCAACCTTTCTTGGCTGACTTCTTAAAAAGCAGAAGCAGAGTTATCACTATGCTCCCAGGAAGAGCTATTTATGAAATGTAACATAATTCTTAGGGCCAGGCATGGTGGCTCACGCCTGTAATCCCAGCACTCTGGGAGGCTGAGGCGGGCGGATCACGAGGTCAGGAGATCGAGACCATCCTGGCTAACAAGGTGAAACCCCGTCTCTACTAAAAAATACAAAAAAATTAGCCGGGCGTGGTGGCGGGCACCTGTAGTCCCAGCTACTTGGGAGGCTGAGGCAAGAGAATGGCGTGAACCTGGGAGGCGGAGCTTGCAGTGAGCCGAGATCGCGCCACTCCAGCCTGGGCAACAGAGCGAGACTCCGTCTCAAAAAAAAAAAAGAAAAAAACCCACTCACCCACATCCTCTACATTCCATGGCAAGCCAGGTTCTTCCTAAATGTTGTTAGTCCCATGGACTAGTATGAAAAATTGCTTTTTGACAATATAATAGATTTCTCCCAACCTTTCTTGGCTGACTTCTTGAAAAGCAGAAGCAGAGTTATCATTATGCTCCCAGGAAGAGCTATTTATGAAATGTAACATAATTCTTTTCTATAGTAATTCTGCTGGTAAAAATAGCCTATTCTAGAAGGTAGCTCCTCTTTCTTTCCTAGCTTGACCATATTTATAGACATGTTAAATGCCTTTCTTAGTGTCTCAATAATAAATCTCATAATTGTATTTATTTATTTATTTTTGAGGCAGGGTCTTGCTCTGTCACCCAGGCTGGAGTGCAGTGCTGCAGTCACGGCTCACTGCAGTCTTTACTTCCTGGGTTCAAGCAATCCTCCCACTTCAGCCTCCCTAGTAGCTGGGCCCACAGGCACCTGCCACCACACCTGGCTAATTTTTGTACTTTTTGTAGAGACAGAGTTTTGCCATGTTGCCTAGGCTGATCTCGAAATCCTGGCCTCAAGCAATCCACCCACTTCCGAAAGTGCCGGGATTACAACAGGCATGAGCCACCATGCCTGGCCAGTCTCGTAGTTTTAAATGGATGAAAAGCCAATGGTTCACAAGTTCATCTGATCCTTTTTACTCCCTCTCCTCCCTTTTGTTGGTGTATGAAAATTGCTAAATTCAGAGAGAAAAGACAACTAATATAAGGCACTAAATGGAAATGAAAGTAAGTTGAACAAAGGATTTAATAAAAAAGACTGATTCCTGAAAGAGAGAATGATAGAGCTAACATGGCAAAAGATGAACAATTGGTGAATTGGGCAAAAGGTATCAGAGAGCTTTTGTAGAATTCTTGTAGCTTTTCTGCAAGTTTGAATTACTTAAAAATAAAGAGATAAAAACATGTCTGATCTTTTTGGGCTAAGTATTAGTAAATAAGTCATCAATATCTAGTAGCTGCTGGGGATACAATGATGAATCATGCATAGATCTTGTCCACATATTATTCACAATCTAGAAGGAGAGAGAGACATGTAAATAAATGTCTCAAGATTATGAAGTGGGGCTCATTCGTTTCAGCAACACTGTGGCACCAGTGAACAGATAATCAGGTTAACAAAGTCAGCTGAAGCTAACAGTCCTCTCTGCCTAGGAGGAATTTTCAAAGGGAATGGGAAAAAACCTGTTTTACAATTCTTAGACTCCTCAGTTCTACCAAGGTTATAGAAAGGAGAGAGAGCCCATTCCCTGAGGGAGGAGAGCTGGAATGCCACCTTCTTAATCCCACACTTGCAGAACAATGCCAAGAGGATACCTTGGAGAACTTAAAATGCATTTCTTCAGAGGGGACAAACAGAAAACCAAAAACAAAATGGCAGATGTAAACCCTAACTTATTATTGAAAATAAATAGTCTAAAGACAGCAGTTAAAACACAGAATTTGGGCCAGGAGTGGTGGCTCATGCCTGTAATCCCAGCACTTTGGGAGGCCAAGACGGGCAGATCACTTGAGGTCAGGAGTTCGAGACCAGCCTGGCCAACATAGTGAAACCCTGTCTCTACTAAAAATACAAAATTTAGCTAGGCGTGGTGGCAGGCGCCTGTAATCCCAGCTACTCGGAAGGCTGAGGCAGGAGAATCACTTGAACCAGAGAGGCGGAGGTTGCAGTGAGCCAAGATTATGCCATTGCACTCCAACCTGGGGGACAAGAGCAAGACTTCGTCTCAAAAAAAAACCAACCAACCAACAAAACAAACAAACAAAAAACACAGAATTTGGTCTGGGTGTGGTAGCTCAGACCTGTAATCCCAGTGTTTTGGGAGGCTGAGGCAGGAATATCACTTGAGGCCAGGAGTTTGAGATTACAGTGAGCTGTGATTGCACACTGCACTCCAGCCTGGGTGACAGAGCAAGACCCTGTCTCTCAAATAGTAGACAGGGAAAATGTAGACCCTGTCTATTATTTTCAACTTGTACCAGAAGAGAAACTCCACTGAATAAAAATGCTGACATTTTTATGGATATTGATAGTATTAAACAATTATGGGGTCTGGGTGCGGTGGCTCACTCCTGTAATTCCAGCACTTTGGGAGGCTGAGGCAGGTGGATCACCTGAGGTTAGGAGTTCGAGACCAGCCCGGCCAACGTGGAGAAACCCCCTCTCTACTAAAAATACAAAAAATTAGCTGGGCATGGTGGCAGGCGACTGTAATCCCAGCTACTTGGGAGGCTGAAGCAGGAGAAACGCTTGAACTCGGCAGGTGGAGGTTGCAGTGAGCGGAGATCGCACCATCGCACTCCAGCCTGGGCAACAAGAATGAAACTCTGTCTCAAAGAAAAAAAAAAAAGGAGAATTATGGGCTGGGTGCAGTGGCTCACGCCTGTAATCCCAGCACTTTGAGAGGCCGAGGCAGGCAGATCACCTGAGGTCAAGAGTTCGAGACTTGCCTGGCCAATATGGTGAAATCCCGTCTCTACTAAAAATACAAAAATTAGCCAGTCATGGTGGCGGGCGCCTGTAATCCCAGCTACTCGGGAGGCTGCGGCAAGAGAATCGCTTGAACTGGGGAGGTGGAGGTTGCAGTGAGTCGAGATTATGCCACTGCACTCCAGCCTGGGCAACAGAGCAAGACTCCAGGAAGCGGAGGTTGCAGTTAGCCGAGATCGTGCCACTGCACTCCTGCCTGGGTGACAGAGTGAGATTCTCTCTCCAAAACAAAAACAAATAAATAATAAAAATAAGAATTAAAAAAGAGGCAAAATAAGAGCCTAAAAATATACTACCAAGGTAAAAGGTAATATCAAAAAGCTACCTGGTGTCTGGCAGGAATGTTGCAAGAGTGTTATTGTATAACAGGGCTTCACAAACTTTCATGTTCCTAGAAATCACTCGGGGATTGTGTTAGGATGCAGATTCTGATTCAATAGGTCTTGGGTAGGCCTGAGAGTCTGCATTTCTAATAAGCTCCCAAGTGATGCTGATGCTGCTGGTCCAGGAACCTCAGTTTAATGAGTGAAGTAGAGGACATGTGGACCATGGTATCTGCCTTACTTGATAACCCCTCATAGCTGAAAATGATCATACTCCTCCACGGTCCTCCATTCAGGACTTTTGTGAGGAGTCGAGAGGGGAGCATATTCATTGGCCCCACAGTGGGCTTCTGACTCAAGGAGAACTCTTCCATAGGCTAGGCTTCAAAATGCAAGATGCTGGGGCCTAAGGCAGCTATGACAATTAGCTGGGCCACTTGGACCAGGAATTTGCACGAAAGCACAGGCCAGGCCCCAGAGGTAGTGACTTTAACTCCCAAGGGGCCAGATAGGCTTGCTAGTTCCATTCATTCTGTGTGTCCAAAACACTTCCTCCCCTTTTCTTCACATAGTCTGGATACACTCACTCACTCATTTCTTCCTTCAACAAGTGTGTATTGAGCATCTACTCTACTGGAGGCACAGTTCTGGGCTCCAGAGGTACAATGGAGAGTAAAATAAGGCCCCTCATCTCAGGAAGTTTGCATTCAGACTTTTCAGACAAATTGGTGCGTGAATTATATACACTTCCAGGTGATAAAGAAAGTGAGAGGTGAATGAAAATACTCTTTAATTTTTTCACAATTATACTTTAGAGCAGGGGTCCCCAACCCTCAGGTTGTGGACTGGTACTGGTCTGTGACCTATTAGGAACTGGCCCACACAGCAGGCGATGAGTGGCGGGTGAGCAAGCAAAGCTTCATCTGTATTTACAGTCTGTCCCCATGACTCACATTACCACCTGAGCTCTGCCTCCTGTCAGATCAGTGGTGATATCAGATTCTCATAGGAGCATGAAACCTATTGTGAACTGTGCATGCAAGGGATCTAGACTGCACGTTCCTTATGAGAATCTAATGCCTGATGATCTGTCACTGTCTCCCATCATCCCAATATGGGACTGTCTAGTTGCAGGAAAACAAGCTCAAGGCTCCCACTAATTTTACATTATGGTGACTTGTATGACTATTTCATTATGCATTACAATGTAATATTAATAGTAGCAGAAATAAAGTGCACAATACATGTAATGTACTCGAATCATCCCAAATCAATCCACCCCGCCATTCTGGTCCATGAAAAAACTGCTTTCCACGAAACTGGTGACTGGTGCCAAAATGTTGGGGCCTGCTGCTTTAGAGGGCATTTATTTTTAAACAACATTATCTGAAAATGGCGTGGGATAAGTTGTTGGTTCCCACTTTAATGCTGAGCATTTTTTTTTTTTTTTGAGACAGGGTCTCGTTCTGTCACCCAGGCTGGAGTGCAGTGGTGCCATCTTGGCTCACTGCAAGCTCCACCTCCTGGGTTCACGGCATTCTCCTGCCTCAGCCTCCCGAGTAGCTGGGACTACAGGCGCCCGCCACCACACCTGGCTAATTTTTTTTTGTATTTTTTGTAGAGACGGAGTTTCACTGTGCTAGCCAGGATGGTCTCGATCTCCTGACCTCGTGATCCACCCGCCTCGGTCTCCCAAAGTGCTGGGATTACAGGCATGAGCCAGCACGCCCGGCCTGAACATTTTTTAAGTACTATTGTAGGATACAAAAGAAAGTCACATACTTATATTGAATGTATGAACTTATAAGAAAGACTACAAGTCAGCCGGGACAAGTCTAAAATGGAGCAACTAAAAGCATTTGGAATTCTGACATTCCAAACCTGTCCTTGTTTTCCTTTTTTTTTTTTTTGAGGTGGAGTCTTGCTCTGTCACCCAGGCTGGAGTGCAATGGTGCAATCTCGGCTCACTGCAACCTCAGCCTCCCAGATTCAAATGATTCTCCTGCCTCAGCCTCCTGTGTAGCTGGGATTACAGGCACATGCCACTATGCCTGGTTAATTTTTGTATTTTCAGTAGAGACGGGGTTTTACCATGTTGGCCAGGCTGGTCTTGAACTCCTGACCTCAAGTCATTTGTCCGCCTCGGCCTCCTAAAGTGCTGGGGTTACAGGTGTGAGTCACGGCGCCTGGCCTGTCCTTGTTTTCTACATTAGGAAGCAGTAAAGCACAGCAGTTAAGAACATGGGTCTTAGGGTCAAATATACTTTGGTTCTAATCTCAGCCCTGCTTCTTGGGAGCCATGTGGCCTAGGGAAAGTTACTTAACCTTTCTGAGGCTCACTTTCCGCATCTGTAAAGTGGAAATAATAATAATAATAATACCACCTTCACAGGATATTATTATAGGGGTTAAATAAAGCTACCTGTGTGTAATTCAATATCTACTGGCTTTTATGAATTGCTGTACTCATAAAGAGACTCTCAGGCTGGGTGCAGTGGTTCATGTCTGTAATCCAAATACTTTGGGAGGCTGAGGCAGGAGGATCAGTTGAGGCCAGGAGTTTGAGACCAGCCTGGTCAACATATCGAGATCCTGTCTACAAAATTTTTTAAAATAAAAGGTTAAAAACCTAAAAAATAAGATTCTCTCCTCCTTCCCTTCACAGTGACCCTGCATTACTATTTGGAATAGCCAAAGGGGTGCTTCCTAGTGCCCATCATGACCTGCCCCCTGCCCCCGCCGCCCACCTGCGTCTTCTCCAGATTTGGATCCTCTTCATCCACAGTTGCTGTCTGTGGCCTCATGGTGCTACTACCCCCAAGCTGTGGTCTCTGGGTACCCTTAATGCTTCCAGGTCTCAGAGTCCAAGAACAGTGCTGGGACAAACAGAAGTGGGAGAAAGGGGCCTCTTCCTCTTCCTTCTCTGTTATTGACAGGTCTCTCAAAGTCCCTCTTGAATAATTCCATCAACGTCTGCCTCTAACTCTCACAAGTGAGCTCAAAACCAGTCCAAGGAAGGAGGTAGGATCCTTTTGCTCTCTTCCCATTCTCCAGTTCCTTAACTTCAGCTTCTCCCCTTCTCTGAATGAGCTCAGTGAGTTCCTGTGGGAATGACTTTCTCTCCACATTCTCAGTTTCAAAATAAAAACTCCCTTACATATGAATCTATATATGTTAACTGATACTGACTTAGGTGTAGGGGTTCATGGTAGAAGAAGGGGGACTATGCCATCTATAGCCACCAGGCAACAAATGCCCTGACTTATATGCATTTAAATATTGACTGCACTTCATCCCACATGAGTTGTGTGACAACTCTTTTGCAACTTTGAGTAGTATAGAGAATAATTTTGTGCACAATGCACTCTACTAGAGACACACTCAATTTTTTCTGTTACCAACAGAACAAATCAATTTCACAGACATAGTGTCAAACGTTTATTAATAAGATTTTGTGCAAAGGAAAGAAGTGGGGTGCTGCTTGTACCTTGCTTTCCCAGTCGATGAGAAAAACAATATTAATTCTCAACTCCTAATGATCTGAATGATTTTTGAGGTTAATGAACTAAATTCAAGGTTGGGACTCAGAAAAAAAGAATAAAGAGGGCCAATTTCTTCTGAATGTCAGAATGAGCTCAGTGAGTTCCCGTGGGAATGACTTACCTAAGCAATTGGATTTCAGGGATGACCGAAATCACTGGATTGACTATAGTGCAGTCCAACAGGACATTTGGAAACATATTAGATAAAATTCCAAGGAACAGTGAGTGTGTCCATGGATATCACACAGAAAAGAGCTTTTGGTGAATGAAATATTAAGGTTGCATGTTTTTATGTACAGTATATATTGCTGAATGTTTGATTTGATTTTTTATTGTGGTAAGATACATATAACGTAAATTTATCATTTTAACTAGTAAGTATACAGTTCTGTGGCATTAAGTACTTTCCCATTTTTGTACAAACCATCACTACTATCCATTGCTAGAACTTTTCCATCATCCCAAAGAGAAACTCTATACCCATTAAAAGATAACTCCCCAGACTGGGTGCAGTGGCCCATGCCTGTAATCCCAGCACTTTGGGAGGCCGAGGTGGGAGGATCACTTGAGGCCAGGAGTTTGAGACAAGCCTGGCCAACATGGTGAAACCCAGTCTCTACTAAAAATACAAAAATTAGCTAGGCGTGGTGGTGGGTGCCTGTTATCCCAGCTACTCAGGACACTGAGGCAGGAAAATTGCCTGAACCTGGGAGGTGGAGGTTGCAGTGAGCCGAGATTGAGCCACTGCACCCCAGCCTGTACCACAGAGCGAGACTCCGTATCAAACAACAACAACAACAACAACAAAAAATATAACTCCTCATTCCCTCCTCCCTCTAGGCCCTGGTAATCACCATTCTACTTTAGTTTCTATGCATTTGACTAATCTGGTACCTCATATAAGTGGAATCATACAATATTTGTTCTATTGTGACTGGCTTACTTCACTTAACATAATATCTGCAGGGTTCATCCATGTTGCGGCATCTATCAAAATTTCATTGCTTCTTAAGGTTGAATAATATTCCACTGTATTTATATGTACCACATTTTCTTTATCCATTCATTTACTGATGGACATTTAGGTTGAGCTCACCTTTTGGATATTGTGAATAGTGCTGAAAGGTACATTTTTGACTAATGGAGGACTTTTCAGTTATCTCAAAGTACTTTGAAAATAACTTTTTTTTTTTTAAATGGAGTCTCACTCTGTCACCCAGGCTGGAGTGCAATGGGGTGACCTCTGCTCACTGCAAACTCCACCTCCCAGGTTCAAGCGATTCTCCCCGCTCAGCCTCCCGAGTGGCTGGGATTACAAGCACCCATCATCATGCCCGGCTAATTTTATTTTTGTATTTTTGTAGAAAGGGGATTTCACCATGTTGGCCAGGCTGGTCTTGAACTCCTGACCTCAGGTGATCCACTTGCCTCGGCCTTCCAAAGTGCTGGGATTACAGGCGTGAACAACCACACCCAGCCTTGAAAATAACTTTCTTATGAGGAAATTAAAAAGAATTCAAATAAATTTCCCAAGATAATGTAGAGTTTTTATAATTAAGAAAACATTAAAGATATTATAAATCTAAAAGAAACAGAAATTATTGAACATGTTAGAAAAATATCAAGAAATAGCATTCTATAGCTGGGCGCGGTGTCTCACGCCTGTAATTCCAGCACTTTGGGAGGCCGAGGCAGGTGGATCACGAGGTCAAGAGATCGAGACCATGCTGGCTAACACGGTGAAACCCCGTCTCTACTAAAAATACAAAAAATTAGCCGGGCGTGGTGGCAGGCGCCTATAGTCCCAGCTACTAGGGAGGCTGAGGCAGGAGAAAAGTGTGAACTCGGGAGGCGGAGCTGGCAGTGAGCTGAGATTGTGCCACTGCACTGCAGCCTGGGCGACAGCCAGACTCTGTCTCAAAAAAAAAAAAAGAAATAGCATTCTATATATCATAAGTGAGGAGAAGAATGTGAACCCGTTATTAGGTCTATGCATCATACAGTTCAAAGATAGGTGTTTGCTCTTGGCTGCCTGCCTGATTTAATAATTCTATTTGTACTTAAATGTGGCCAGAACATGGGCAAGAGGGACAATTTTGATCAAATTGTAGTGTTCCCAGGCCAGGCATATCATGTAATCCCATGCCTGTAATCCCAGCACTTTGGGAAGCTAAAGAGGGAGGATCACTTGAACCCAAGAGTTCAAGACCAACCTAAGCAACATAGTGAGATGCCCCCGCCACCGCTACGAAAAATAAAAAAAAAAAATTATAGTGTTCCCTTAATGAAAAAATCTTGTCTTTTCCTTTCTATATTAATTCCAGTTCTGAGCTGTAGTTTTTGACCTTCAGAGTTTGGAAATATGTTTAGAACAAACCCACTAAAACAGTGTTTTTCAATTGGAGAACTGTCTGAAACATTTGGCAATGTCTGGAGACAGTTTTGGTTGTCACAACTAGGGGAGTGTGACTAGCATCTTGTGAATAGAGGCCAGGATACTGAGAAACATCCTACAATGCACAGGACAGCTCCCACAGCAAAGAATTATTCAGCCCAAAATGTTAGTGGTGCCACTGTTGAGAAACCCTAATTAAATGAACAACATATATCAAACAAGTATAATTAACACAGAAAGAATTGATATTTGAAAAAGGATGATAGCTGGGTGCGGTGGCTCAAGGCTGTAATCCCAGCACTTTGGGACAAAGTGGGAGGATTGCTTGAGCTCAAGCGTTCAAGACCAGCCTGGGCAACATAGTGAGACCTTGTCTCTACTAAAAATAAAAAATAAAAAAATAGGCCAGGCATGGTAGCTCATGCCTGTAATCCCAGCACTTTGGGAGGCTGAGGTGGGTGGATCACCTGAGGTTGGGAGTTCAAGACCAACCAGGCCAACAGGGAGAAACCCCATCTCTACTAAAAATACAAAACTAGCCGGGTGTAGTGGCACATGCCTGTAATCCCAGCTACTCGGGAGGCTGAGGCAGGAGAATTGCTTGAACCCAGGAGGTGGAGGCTACAGTGAGCTGAGATCACGCCATTGCACTCCAGCCTGGGCAACAAGAGAGAAACCCTGTCTCGAAAATAAAATAAGATAAAAATAAAATAAAATAATAGCTGGGCGTGGTGGCCCGTGCCTGTAGTCCCAACTACTCAGGAGGCTGAGGCAAGAGGATGGCTTGAGCTCAGGAGATCAAGGCTTCAGTGAACCAAGCATCCAGCCTTCTGGGTGACAGAGTGAGACCCTATCTCAAAACCAAACCAAACCAAACCAAACCAAAACAAAACAAAAATGCAGAGTTATTATACATAACTTCACTCCACTCCACCATGGGTGAAAGCCTGTCAAAAAAAAAAAAAAAAGAAGAAAGCAAGCAAGCAAGCAAGCAAGAAAGCAAGAAAGAAAGAAAGAGAGAAAGAAAGAAAGAGAGAGGAGAAAGAGAAACAGTTAATCAAAATGAAGCTAAATTTCCAGTTCTCATAGAGGTGCTCAGTTCAGCTGGTAACAGGGCTCCAATAGTTTCTTCCTTCCTCCCTCCCTTCCTTCCTTCCTCCCTCCCTTCCTTCTTTACTTCATTCCCTTCTTCTTTCTTCCTTCCTTATTTTTTTCCTCCCTTTCTTTCTGGTGTAGTGATATGAGGGACACATATACCATCCGCACTACTCATTTTGGAGTTCTGTCGTTCATTTTAAAGTGGTAGGGGCTGAACACAGTGGCTCAAACCTGTAATCCCAGCACTTTGGGAGTCCGGGGCAGGCAGATCACCCGAAGTCAGGAGTTCAAGACCAGCCTGGCCAACATGGTTGAAACCCCGTCTCTACTAAAAATACAAAAATTAGCTGGGTGTGTTGGTGGGCGCTGGTAATAATCCCAGCTACTTGGGAGGCTGAGGTGGGAGAATCACTTCAACCCAGGAGGCGGAGATTGCAGTGAACCAAGACCACACCACTGCACTCCAGCCTGGGTGATAGAGTGAGACTCCATCTCAAAAAAAAAGAAAAAATTAAGTGTGGTGGAAAGTATAATGGGTGGAGGGGTTTCAGATTGGAAGTCAGGCAGCCTGACAGTCCTACTACCTTGAAGTAGAAAATATTGACCATGTGACCGCAGGCATAGCTTTCCTGACCATCCATTTCCTCCTCTCACAAATGGCCAGGGCCAGTTTTCACTGTGGGATCTGCTCTGGCTTTATGAAGGGTTCACTGCTGCCATCACTTCTAACTAGTTCATGTCTCATTTAGACTGGTGGGGTACCCAAGTCCAGTGTCTTCATTATCACCACTAAAAGTAGATATAATAACTACGTTGCCCACCTCAAAGGGTTTGGAAGGATCTCGTGCAGTTATTGAAAATACTTTCAGAAGCATAACAATTATAAAATGTGAGGTCCTGAGGAAAGGAAGGATTGGAAAATACTAAAGATGACAACCCAAAGACCAAAATCTGTATGGTCCCATCTGGGGACTTAGGGAGAGGTTATTTTTAAGTTGTTTTTTTTTTTTAAGCTGAGTTTTTATTTTTTGCGGCGATTTAATTTGAGGGAAAACAAAGGCCATTATGGCCTTGAATTTTATCTCAGAGTTATTCAAATCCCTTTTTGGTCACAGGAGAGTAAATTATAACAGAAAAGAAAAAAAAACCTCCTAAATAATTGGGTCGTCATGGCTTGGATCCATGTGAGCTCTTCTGGGACAAGATTTAATCACTTCATAAATTGCATATGTTGATTGTGTTATAAATAATAATCCTGTGTGCCTCATTAAGCCCCAAATGCATGTTCTTATGTGAAACTCATTCCTGTTCTTGCCAGCCTGACTAGATGCATTGTCCGTGGAGTTCTGTCTTGGGAAACAGGTGCACGTGGCTCAATGTTAGCCAGGTGCCAGATGTCTCAAGAGCAGTGAATTTATATGCTCATCAGTTTTGACAACCCATGCACTACATTAACTATGTAGACTTCTCTCCTTTCCCTCCCACCTTAACTGGAGGATCAATTAAAATTAATAAAAATTACCAGATAGGAAAAGTAGCTTGCCTCCTGAGACTTGGGACAATCTGTCTTACGCTACATTTAAGACTTGAGATGGAGTTTTACAAAAGGCAAGCCTGTCCTAATTTCTTCTAACAAAACCATTTAAAATATATTTACCTTGAGCCAACTTTTTTCTTTTTTTTTTGATGCAGCAATGCAAAATAAACCATTGGCTGGGTGCAGTGACTCACGCCTTTAATCCCAACATTTTGGGAGGCCGAGGCGGGTGGATCACCTGAGGTCAGGAGTTCAAGAACAGCCTGGCCAACATGGTGAAACCCTGTCCCTACTAAAAATACAAAAAAATTAGCCAGATGTGGTGGCGTGCGACTGTAATTCTAGCTACTTGGGAGGCTGAGGCAGGAGAATCACTCGAACCTGGGAGACGGAGGTTGTAGTGAGCCGAAATTGTGCCACTGCACTCCAAAAGTAAATAAATAAATAAATAAACAAGCCATAGAAGTAGAATAGATTTTCCTTTTTTTTTTTTTTTTTTTTTGAGACAGAGTCTCACTCTGTCGCCAGGCTGGAGTGCAGTGGTGCAATCTTGGCTCACTGCAACTTCTGCCTCCCGGGTTCAAGTGATTCTCTTGCCTCAGCCCCCCGAGTAGCTGGGACTACAGGTGCGCACCACCACACCCAGCTAATTTTTGCATTTTTAGTAGAGACGGGTTTAACCTTGTTGGCCAGGATGGTCTTGATGTCTTGACCTCATGATCTGCCCAACTTGGCCTCCCAAAGTGCTGGGATTACAGACGTGAGCCACCGTGCCTGGCCCTAGATTTTATTTTAATAATAAAGAATGTAATAAGGAATTCGCACCTGTTTTGTTTTTTTAATTTAAATTTAGGGTTTTCTTTTGTTTGTTTGTTTGTTTTTTGACAGAGTCTCACTCTCTGTTGCCCAGATGAGTGCAGTGGCACGATCTCAGCTCACTGCAACCTCTGCCTCCTGGGTTCAAGCGATTCTACTTGAGTAGCTGGTATTACAGGCACATGCCACCATGTCTGGCTAATTTTTGTATTTTTAGTAGAGACAGGGTTTCACCATGTTAGCCAGGATGGTCTCAATCTCCTTACCTCATGATCCGCCTGCCTCAGCCTCCCAAAGTGCTGGGATTACAGGTGTGAGCCACCGTGCCTGGCCAGTGAGTTGATTTTTTCAGCAACTCTTCAGAAGGCAAAGGGGAAGTTTCCCTTGGCCTCAACAGCAGAATGCTCTCCACCCCCTCCATCAGCCTTCATAGTGTGCCTCTACCCTCTCACTTCTTGTGCTCCAGCCTCACTGATTTTGCAAGTACTTAAATACATCATGTTCCTTCCTGCCACAGGACCTTTGCACATGTTATCTCAGCCTGCCACATCCACCTCTCCACTTCCTCAAGCCAAACTCAACATTTTGCATTAGTTCAAAGATGAGTTTCTCAAAGATGCTTTTTCTGACCTCTGTATAATTGGTAAGGTGCCCCAGTTATATGTTCCTATTGCACCCTATATTTCTCCACAGCATATTTCATAATTGTAACTACATATCCTTAATTGTGTAATTACTTTATTTCGCCTAAGGTGCATCTTTTTGACATGTTCATGACATAGCTTACCTGAAACATTAACATGGCTTACTATTATACTGCCATCCTCAACATAATTTTACTATTCCAGGAAATGCTTACCAATGAAGATAAAAGTTGAAAATAGCCTGGGCATGGTGGCTCACACCTGTAATCCCAGCACTTTGGGAGGCTGAGGCGGGTGGATCACCTGAGGTCAGGGGTTCGAGACCAGCCTGGGTAACCTGGTGAAACCCCGTCTCTATTAAAAATCCAAAAAACTTAGCTGGGTGTGGTGGCGGGCGCCTGTAATCCCAGCTACTCGGGAGGCTGAAGCAGGAGAATCACTTGAACACAGCAGGCGGAGGTTGCAGTGAGCCAGGATTGCACCATTGCACTCCAGCCTGGGCAACAGAGTGAGACTCTGTCTCAAAAAAAAAGTTGAAAATAATTTTATTATTGATTTTAGGACTTCCAGAAAGACCCATCAATTCTTTAAAATAAGGCATCAAATGACAAATTGTATCCCAAGATTCTTTGAACCCATTGCCTCAAACTGCTGTGCCCACCAATCCTAAATTGTTGTATCATGACTCTTATCCAGGGCCAGCCAAGACTTCCCTTTTCCCTCATTAAAAGATTCTCCTTAAACCAAATTTTTACAGCTCAATAAATAGCCCAATCTTGCCCTTACTCTCCTCTGAGATGCTACAAACAAAGACTGTCTAGAAAGTGCTCTGCCTTACCAGAATAAGCAATAAACTAAATTTTGTCTTAGTGACGTTGCTTTGGTGATATTTTGGGGAAGACATTTTTGATACTAACATCTAATCAATGTGTATATTTAATGTGGTAGCACTTTTTTTTCTTTCCTGAAAAGCTGTTATGAAACCCATTGTGGCAATCAATGGTGCCTCAGATTTGAGGAAATACAGTAATTGATCAATAGATCTCTCTCATGAAATTTTTTTTTTTTCGAGACAGAGTCTCAGCCTGTTGCTCAGGCTGGAGTGCAATGGCGCGATTTTGGCTCACTGCAACCTCGGCTTCCTGGGTTCAAGTGATTCTTCTGCCTCAGCCTCCCAAGTAGCTGAGATTATAGGTGCATGCCACCACACCTAGGTAACTTTTGTATTTTAGTAGAAATAATATTTCACCATATTGGCCAGGCTGGACTTGAACTCCTGACCTCAAGTGATCCACCCACCTCAGCCTCCCAAAGTGCTAGGATTACAGGCGTGAGCCACCACGCCCAGCCTTTCGTGAGAATTTACATTATCCATGAGGGTCTAGACTTGGTGAGTTTTGATCACTGGTATATCTCCATATCACAACAGAATAGGTAATTAATACATAATTGAGTGAATGAGTGGATCAATGAATAGTTGAAAGATCAACACAGAATGGATTTCATGGAGTATGCAAAGGCAACTCGTACTGATAAGACTTCCTGGCTGACCCTCTTGTGGCAAAGTGAGTAGGAAAAGATAACTGCACTTTCTCACCCTTCCATTCTAACCCAATTCCAGAGAAATTGCTCAATATATAACATTTCACATGGAGCTCTGATATGAACTCATATTGTCATGTAGCTGCTTATCTGCTCGTTCAGGATTCTGATTTGCCCAGCCTAGTTATGTGGTATCACCATTAGATGAAATAGAAGTTCTCCACAGGGTTGTCAATGACAAGGGAGCGAAGATGGGTTCCTTTGGGGCACATAGCATGTTGTTATGGCTTGGCTGACAGAAGAGTGTCAGCCCACATTGAGTAACCAGTGAGGAAGGCTATGGTGCCACACCCATAGGTGGTGCCACAGCAGCAGCAATCTGTCATAAAAGAGCCATTATTGAGATTTATCAAACAATGGTTTGGTTGATACAAGCCTCTCATTGTTACATACATATTAGAATACAAGTGACCAGAGGATTGTGACTTGCTTTTTTATTGAGTTTATCTAGAAACTTCACATACTAAACATTTCCTCAGTGCTTAAAACATCTTAGACACTGTGTAAAGTGCTTTGAGATATATAATTTTTTTATTTTTTAGAGATGGGGTCTTGCTATGTTACACATGCTGTAATGCAGTGGCACACGACATCCCCCAAACTCCCGGGCTCAAGCAATCTTCCTGCCTTAGCCTCTCAAGTAAGTGGAACCACAGACACATACTATGGTGCCCAGTGATATACTGATTTTTTTTTGTGTGTGAGACGGACAGTCTGGCTCTGTCGCCCAGGCTGGAGTGCAGTGGCACGATCTCGGCTCACTGCAACCTCCATCTCTTGGGTTCAAGCGATTCTCCTGTCTCAGCCTCCCAAGTAACTGGGACTACAGGCACATGCATGCCTCGCTAATTTTTGTATTTTTGTATTTTTATTTATTTATTTTTGAGATGGAGTTTCGCTCTTGTTGCCCAGGTGGAGTGCAATGGCGCTATCTTGGCTCACTGCAACCTCCACCTCCTGGGTTCAAGCGATTTTCCTGCTTCAGCCTCCTGAGTAGCTGGATTACAGGCGCTCGCCGTCTTACTTGGCTAATTTTTGTATTTTTAGTAGAGATGGGGTTTCACCTGTTGGCCAGGCTAGTCTTGCCACCCACCTTGGCCTCCCAAAGTGCTGGGATTACAGAGGTGAGCCACCACGCCCGGCCAGAAAGTGGACTTTAAACTGCATCTTTAGAAAGAGCAAGACTTGAAGAAATAGAGAAAGGAGGCATGCTTCAGGTCTAGATTTTGGGAAAGGAGACAAAAGCAGAGGGAGTTTACATTTTTGAGGCATCCTCTATGGAAGGCACTTCCACAAACATCAGCTTCATTTAATCATCTCAAAGAATGTGTAGGACAGTGATGGTAATGAGGGCCCTGCCCTCAAGGGTACAAATATAACACTTATAACAATGAGACAACAATAGATGTTAAGTTAGAAAACAATGAACTGAATATAATCAGGTGTGGCTCAGCTCTTGTTTGCTGGTGAATTTCTTTTTTTTTTTTTTTGAGACAGAGTCTCACTCTGTCACCCAGTCTGGAACGCAGTGGCATGTTCTTGGCTCACTGCAACCTCTGCCTCCTGGATTCAAGCAATTCTCCTGCCTCAGCCTCCTGAGTAGCTAGGAGTACAGGCACATGCCACCATGCCTGGCTAATTTGTGTATTTTCAGTAAAGATGGGGTTTCCCCATGTTGGCCAGGCTGGTCTCAAACTCCTGACCCCAAGTGATCCGTCTGACTTGGCCTCCCAAAGTGCTAGGATTACAGGAGTGAGCCACCACGCCCGGCTTGCTGGTGGATTTCTTAGGTTCCAGGAACTAAGTCCTAAAGCTATCCTGATTGACTAAGATCAGTAGGTGGGTGAGAGCTGGGTAAGGTTGGAGGTGTGCTCTGAAACAGGTCGTCCAGGTTGACTAACTGAGCCTTGTGTCACCCTGAGCCCAGGGTATCTGGAATGGTTTCGAGCCCTATTTAGAAAATTTCAATTTGACTATCCGACACAGTTGTGGCCTGCTCTACCTATTGCTGAAGGCCACACGATGGTGGCCTTGGCAGTACTCTGGCCTCATATGGAATATTTCACCATGGGAGCTGGGAGTCAGGGAACTAGGTGTTCAGGTAGATGTTCCTTTCAGAAGATCGAAGGCCTGGACTCTGGTATCTACAGTAGATCCCTTCTTTTGCCCTTTCTTCACACTTACCATGCCTGGATGGACAGAATTTTTTTTTTTTGCGGGGGATGGAATCTCGCTCTGTCTCCCAGTCTGGAGTGCAGTGGCACAATCTAAGCTCACTGCAACCTTTGCCTCCCGGGTTCAAGCAATTCTCCTGCCTCAGCCTCCCAAGTAGCTCGGATTACAGGCGTCTGCCACCATGCCCCAATAATTTTCTGTATTTTTAGTGGAGACAGGGTTTCACCACATTGGCCATGCTAGTCTCAAACTCCTGGCCTCAGGTGATTCCCCCACCTTGGCCTCCCAAAGTTCCGGGATTATAGGCGTGAGCCACCACGCCCTGCCTGAAATTTCTGATCTGTTAGGCATCAATATATTACTCCTCTTCCTGGAAGATGGGCTGATTTATTTTTGGCTGAGGAAAAAGTAAAGAGATTTATGTCATCCTAAAGCTTATTAATATGACAGTTCTGGCCAGGCTCGGTGGCTCATGCCTGTAATCCCAGCACTTTGGGAGGCCGAGGCAGGTGGATCACCTGAGGACAGGAGTTCAAGACCAGCCTGGCCAACATGGTGAAACCCTGTCTCTACTAATAGTACAAAAATTAGCCAGGCATGATGGCGCACACCTGTAATCCCAGCTACTCGGGAGGCTGAGGCAGGAGAATCGCTTGATCCCAGGAGGCGGAGGTTGTAGTGAGCCAAGATCACACCATTGCACTCCAGCCTGGGCAACAAGAGTGAAACTCCATCTCAAAAAGAAAAAAAAAAAATGACAGTTTTTCCTGAGGAGCCCATCAACGAGCATGTCCAACATCTATTAGGTGTAAAGTACTGCGTGGGAAAGAGTACAGAAGGGTAAAGAAAGCTTCCTGCACTCAAGGAGCTTATAGTCTAGCTGGAAAAATAAAACATACACACGTAGAAAACACACACCTGTAAAATTATAACTAATTGTATACTAATTGCTATCCAATGGAACTTTCTGCAGTGATGGAAATAGTCTCTATCGGCACTAATATGGTAGCCACTAGCCACATGTAGCTGTTGAGCACTTGAAATATGGATAGCACAACTGAGGAGCTGAATAATTGAAATTTAACTTAATTTTAAACACATTAAATAGCCATATGCATCTCATGGCTTCTTTTTTTTTAGACAGAGTTTTGCTCTAGTTGCCCAGGCTAGAGCGCACGATCTCGGCTCACTGCAACCTCCACCTCGCAGGTTCAAGCGATTCTCCTGCCTCAGCCTTCCCAAGTAGCTGGGATTATAGGCATGCGCCACCAAGCCCGGCTAATTTTGTATTTTTAGTAGAGATGGGGTTTCTCCATGTAGGTCAGGCTGTTCTCGAACTCCTGACCTCAGGTGATCCGCCCAGCCTCCCAAAGTGCTGGGATTACAGGCGTGAGCCACCGCGACCGGCCTTTTTTTTTTTTTTTAATGGCTTCTTAATTGGACAGCTTAGTATGAGACATTCCATGCGCACTAAAAAAGAAGAACCGAGGTAGATCACAAAAGATGAAGGTCATCCATTTCAGGTTGATGTGGACAGGTAAGGTTTCCAGGAAGGGGTCCCAACTAGAGTTGGGACCTTAAAGACATGTAGGATTCTGATAGGAGAATAAGTAGAAAGTAATATTAGCTTCTGAGAATTTTCAGAGAACTGTTGAGGAAACCAGAGAGTAAATATGGAACAGAGTAGACTCCTCTTCTGGCTTTCATTTCATCTATGGTGTTAAAAAGATAATTGGAGGCTGGGTGCAGTGGCTCACAGCTGCAATACTTAGGGAGGCTGAGGCAGGCAGATCTCTTGAGCCCAGAAGTTCGAGACCAGCATGGGCAACATGGTGAAACCATATCTCCACAAAAAATAAAAACATTAGCTGGGCATGGTGGTGCGCACCTGTGTTTCCAGCTACTTGGGAGGCTGAGGTGGGAAGATTGCTTGAGCCTGGGATGTGGAGATGGCAGTGAGCCATGATCGGGCCACTGCACTCCAGCCTGGGTGACAGAGTGAGACCCTGTCTCAAAAGAAAAAAAAAAGACAATGAAAACAAAAACAAAAACAAAACTCAACAATGCTCGAGAATTTATTGTTTGTTCCAGTCAAAACTTGATGATAAGGAGATAGGCCCTGAACCCCCTCTTAGAGCAGTTACTTTAGAAAGTTTGCAATTATATGGCCAAGTGTGGTGGCTCATGCCTATAATCTCAGCACTTTGGGAGGCAAAAGTGGGAGGATCACTAGAGCCCAGGAGTTCAAAACGAGCATGGGCAACACAGGGACACCTCATCTCTCTCTCTCTCTTTTATTTTTTAAGATGGAGTTTGGCTCTTGTTGCCCAGGCTGGAGTGCAGTGGTGCGATCTCGGCCCACCGCAACCTCTGCCTCCCGGGTTCAAGCGATTCTCCTGCCTCAGCCTCCCGAGTAGCTGGGATTACAGGCATATGCCACCACGCCCAGCTAGTATTGTATTTTTAGTAGAGACGGGGCTTCTCCTTGGTCAGGCTGGTCTCGAACTCCTGACCTCAGGTGATGTGCCCGCCTCGGCCTCCCAAAGTGTTGGGATTACAGGCGTGAGCCACCACGTCCAGCCATCTCATCTCTATTAAATATATATATATATATATGAAAGTTTGCAATTATACATCCCTTTTCTGCCCTTTGAGATGTAAAGCTACCATCCAGAATGGTTCTTCAAGGACCTGAAAGCCTCTCTTTGAAAGGCCAACATTCAAGGAGGTAACTCTTGCCCTTACTCCCAGCCCAGTGGGCACCTTGCTGTAACTTGCACTACTGCCTCCTGTCATAAAGATGCAAAAAGTTTATTTCTCCTCCAGATAAGTGCCAGTGAACAATCCCTGGTGGCCTAATCATATGGACTAGCCCCCTTAACACCCCTCAATGCCTTTCCCTCAGCACATCACAGCCTTTAAAAAGTCTCCTGCCTTTTGCTTCCACGATGTTGAGTTCGGCTTACACTGGGCACTCTTCCCTATTGCAATAGTTATTTCTGAATAAAGTCTATCCTTACTATTTTAACTAGTGCCTGGCTTTGTTTACCTTTGATAGTTCTATTTTTTGTGCTGATTCAGAAGGCGAACAATGTCCAGTATTTCTAGTACTTTCACACCAGGGCAGCTCTTAAGTCTGACCTCAAGCCACACAGCACTGCCTGTCTTCCTCCTCCATCCCACTCCAAGCCCCTCCTTGTCTGTTTGCTCACTTGGGGCCCTTGTTCCCTTGTGGGAAGGTAAGCTGGATATCTCTGGGTTATCTTTAGCTCCTCCCTTCATGCCTTTAGAGTCTATCTCCTCCTCTCTGGCATCTCCCCTTCTTTCCCTTCTTGATGCAACTGCCCTAGGTCAGGATACAACATCTCTTGCCTGAATGAATCTAATTACCTTTTTTTCTTATTTATTTATTTATTTATTTATTTATTTATTTATTTATTATAGAGATGGGAGTCTACCTATGTTGACCAGACTTGTCTCATGGAACTTCTGGCCTCAAGCAATCCTCCCATCTCTGCCTCCTAAAGTGCTGGGATTACAAGGCTGAGACACCACGCCCAGCCCACCTTGTATCTTTTTTTTTTTTTTTTTTTTTTTTTTTTGAGACAGAGTCTCACTCTGTCTCCCAGGCTGGAGTGCAGTGGCACGACCTCGGCTCACTGAAACCTCTGCCTCCTGGGTTCAAGCGATTCTTCGGCCTCAGCCTCCTGAGTAGCTGGGATTACAGGCACCCACCACTGCGCCTGGCTAATTTTTGTATTTTTAGTAGAGACGGGGTTTCACCATGTTGGTCAGGCTGGTCTCGAACTCCTGACCTTGTGATCCACAGGCCTTAGCCTCCCAAAGTGCTGGGATTACAGGGGTGAGCCACTGCGCCCGGCCAATCGAGGTACAATTTATGTACAGTTAGGTTACCCCTTTTTGGCACACAGTTGTTGTTGTTGTTGTTTTTTGAGACGGAGTCTTGCTCTGTCACCCAGGCTGGAGTGCAGTGGCACTATCTCAGCTCACTGCAACCTCCACCACCCAGGTTCAAGCAATCCTCCTGTCTCAGCCTCCCCAGTAGCTGGGACTACAGGCACATGCCACCACGCCTGGCAAATTTTTGTATTTTTAGTAGAGACAGGGTTTCACCATAATGATCAGGTTGGTCTTGAACTCCTGGCCTCAGGTGATCCACCTGCCTCAGCCTCCCAAAGTGCTGGGATTACGGGCATGAGCCACCATGCCCGGCCTCAGCACATAGTTCTAAGAGTTTTGACAAGCATTTGCATTTGAGTTACTAATCATCACCACAATGAAGATACAGGATATTTCCACCAAACCAAAAAGTTCCTAGCCTGGGAAACATAGTGAGACCCCATCTCTTTAAAAAATTTTTAAATTAGCTGGGCATAATGGCACATGCCTGTAGTCCCAGCTGCTTGAGAAGCTGAGGTGGATCACTGGAGCCCAGGAGGTTGAGGCTGCAGTGATCTGTGACCACGCCACTGCACTCCAGCCTGGGTGACAGAGGGAGACCCTGTCTCAAAAAACAAAACCAAACAAAAAACAGTCCCTTGTGTCTCTTTGTAGAAAATTCCCTCCTCCCATTCCTAGTTTCTGGCAATCATTGATCTGATTTCTGTTCCTATACAGTTTGTATCATTTTAATCTATTTTTGCATTTTTCCTATAGGCCTTATCTGTGTTCTTATCTTTCTCCTGCTGGATCTTAATTTCGTTGAAGACAGAAAGCTGTAATAATTTATCTTTGTCTTCCTCACTGTTCCAAACACAAGTACAAAACACATTTACTATGTGTCAGGTCATAAACATTTGATAAAAGCAGGAGGGAGGAAAAGGAAAAGGAAGGAAGAAAAAACTTTTAAAAAGAAAGAAAAAAGCAAGCTAATGAACAAATGGACAAACAGCCCTAGGATAATTCTGATTCAACAATAGGGCAGCCAACAAGGCTCACACTAGTTTAATGAATTAGATTCTGAGTTATTCACTTGAGCTAGAAATGTAACTACTTCTAAAAACCTAAACATAAAATATATTTTAAAATTTGAGCTGGGCGCAGGAGCTCACGCCTGTAATCCCAGCACTTTGGAAGGCTGAGACGGGCTGACCACCTGAGGTCAGGTGTTCGAGACCAGCCTGGCCAACATGGTGAAAGCCCGTCTGGTCTCTACTAAAAATACAATAAATTAGCTGGATGTGGTGGTGCGCACCTGTAATCCTAGCCACTCGGGAGGTTGAAGCCAGGGAACAGCTTGAACCCGGGAGAGGGGAGGTTGCAGTGAGCTGAGATCGTGCCACTGCACTCCAGCCTGGGAGACAGAGTGAGACTCCGTCTCAAAACAACAACAACAACAACAACAAAAACACACACAAAAATATATATATTAAAGTTTGAGTCAGCAAAACTTTTAAAAAGTTTAATTTTTAGCCACTTTAAATTTGGAAAGGAAGTCTTAATGTAATTGCACATAAATTTCAGTGGGGGTAGAAAACACCCACCTACCATTCCCAGGCTAAGCTGCCTCTGATCTCTTCGCATAATATTCTACAACACGGTAGCTAAGCTATGAGGCTTTCTGTCCTTGGTACACAGCAGGTACGCTTAAGACTTTCAGAGAAGCTGAGAGAAGTAGATGTTGGGGACCAGGACATACCACCTCAAATATCACTCTGGGGGACCAGAATATGCTCTCCTAAAATATTCTTCTTTGGTGGCATATTTTGAGCTGGTTATTCTAAGAAACTGTAGACACAGGAGTAGCTCTGAAAAGCTGTCCTTTTGTAAAATAAGTTTATGTCTATAAAGGAAATCTACATTAGTAACGTATCTATATCAGAGAGAGGGCTGCCTCAAGATAACTTTTATTACCTGAGAGACTTTTTATCTGCATGGCAGGACAATCTTTCTTTACCATGCATTTCCCCTCTTGCCCTCCTGTAGCTTATCATTACCTCTCCCAAGGCCCCAAGCCCCAGTTTTGTTTTTTTTTTGAGATGGAGTCTTGCTCTGTCACCTAGGCTGGAGTACAGTGGTGTGATCTCAGTTTACTGCAACCTCTACCTCCCGGGTTGAAGATATTCTCCTGCCTCAGCTACCTGAGTAGCTAGGATTACAGGTACCCGCCACCATGCCTGGCTAATTTTTTCAATTTTTTTTTTTTTTTTTGAGATTGAGTCTCCCTCTGTTGCCCAGGCTGGAGTGCAGTGGCACAATTTCGGCTCACTGCAATCTCCGCCTCCCAGGTTCAAGTGATTCTCCTGCCTCAGCCTCCCGAGCAGCTGGGATCACAGGTATGTGCCACCATGCCCAGCTGATTTTTGTATTTTTAGTAGAGGCGGGTTTTCACCGTATTGGTCAGGCTGGTCTTGAACTCCTCAAATGATCCACCCGCCTTGGCCTCCCAAAGTGCTGGGATTACAGGCGTGAGCCACTGTGCCTGCCCAATTTTTTGTGTTTTTAGTAGAGACAGGGTTTCGCCAGGTTGGCCAGGCTGGTCTCGAACTCTTGACCTCTAGTGATCCACCCACCTTGGCTTCTCAAAGAGCTGGGATCACAGCCGTAAGCCGTCAGCCACCGCGCCCGGCACCAAGCCCTATTCTTTTTTTTTTTTTTTTTTGAGATGGACTCTCGCTCTGTAGCCCAGGCTGGAGTGCAGTGGTGCCATCTCAGCTGACTGCAAGCTCCGCCTCCCGGGTTCACGCCATTCTTCTGTCTCAGCCTCCCGAGTAGCTGGGACTACAGGCACCCGCCACCACGCCCAGGTAATTTTGTTTTTGCATTTTTAGTAGAGACTGGGTTTCACCGTGTTAGCCAGGATGATCTTGGTGTCCTGACCTCGTGATCCACCCGCCTTGGCCTCCCAAAGTGCTGAGATTAGAGGCGTGAGCTACTGCACCCGGCCACCAAGCCGTATTCTTTTCTGTAGCTCAGGATGCTTCCATATCAGACCCTTCTTGGAGTCTCTTATTTTGAGGAACTCCCATGCATATGTACTTAATCAAATATGATTTTCTCCTGTTAATCTGTCTTAGGTTAATTTAGTTCATAAACCAGCCAAGGAACCTAGCAGGGTGGAGGGAAGTCATTTTTTTGCTCTCCTACAGAGAAAAGTAATTAACATTTACCAAGGGTCCCAAAGCCATTGTACTATATGCTTTATATTCTGTTTATTCAACGCTTACAGCTATCCTGTCACTTAGATTAAAAGCTACTAGGAGGTAATTTTTTTTTTTTTGGTGGTTGTTGTTGTTGAGACTGAGTCTTGCTCTGTTGCCAGGCTGGAGTGCAGTGGCGCGATCTTGGCTCACTACAACCTCTGACTCCCTGGTTCAAGCCATTCTCCTGCCTCAGCCTCCCAAGTAGCTGAGATTCTGTAATATCAACGTGCCACACGCCACCACGCCCAGCTAATTTTTGTATTTTTAGCAGAGACGGGGTTTCACCATGTTGGCCAGGATGGTCTCGATCTCCTGACCTCGTAATCTGCCCGCCTTGGCCTCCCAAAGTGTTGAGATTACAGGCGTGAGCCACTGCGCCTGGCAGGGGGTAATTCTTTGTTGGGAAAGAAAATAGTTAATTAAAGGAAGTTTGGGAGTATACTTCCCAGGGGAGGACAGATTGTATTTTTGGCTGAGGACCAGTTCTGGACAGTTTTCTGAGGGTTTTTTGGGGGTGTGTGTGTGTGTGTGTGTGCCTTTACTAGTGACTCAGGTCACAGTTTTCTGAGATTTTTTTTCTCCCCTCAAGACAGAATCTTGCTCTGTCGCCCAGGCTGGAGTGCAGTGGCCTCTCGGCCCACTGTAGCCTCCGCCTCCCGGGTTCAAGCAATTTTCCTGCCTCAGCCTCCCGAGTAGCTGGGATTACAGGCACGCGCCACCATGCCTGGCTAATTTTTGTATTTTTAGTAGAGACAGTGTTTCACCATGTTGGCCAGGCTGGTCTTGAATTCCTGACCTCGTGATCTGTCCGTTTTGGCCTCTCAAATTCCTGAGATTACAGGCATGAGCCACCGAGCCTGGCCAGTTTTCTGAGTTTTTATTTGAAATCAAAATAAGCTTTTTTTTTTTTTTTAATGGGCTTTAGAGTCCAGGGTAACGAACACTTTTTGGTGCCTATTACTGAACCATTCAGGGTATTCCTGGGGTGGTGACCGTGTTCATTTCAGAAACCAACATGTTCATTTCAGAAACCAAACTCGGGTAACTTTTGATAAGTTCATCAACTAAGGCCCATGGCAGAGTTTGAGGGCTAAGGGGTGTAATTAGTGTATGGGTAGAAATAAGTGCCTTCTTTCTATATTTTGGCGTTGTAGGAATTTAAAGTGATTCTGCAGTAAGTCTCAGGAGACAGTTTTCTTAGTTCTTAGAAGTTGGAAGATAAACTTTGGACAATGTATTACACTATGCCCTTTGTAATTAAATAACTCAAGATAATGTGTTAAAGTTTAGCGGAGATTTAAATTCCTGAGCTGATTAAAGAGAGCTGTTAAGGCCATAGGTTTTTTAAAAATGAGTTAATATTACTCCCAGAAATTGTAGGCACTATATAGTGATGAATTGCATATTTTTATTGCTTATTATTTTCCAGTCTTGCGGAATGGCTCAGGGTTAGTAGCAACTGAAAGATAATACATTACAATTCAACCTGAAGCCCGGGACGAAGGTAGGAATTGGATTTTAGGCTGGCTCTGGGCTGTGTCCCTCCCATCCATGGGATGTGGAGCCATTGAAGGTTGTGGGGTCACGATGCAGGTGCTGTCTCAGAAAGATACATCCGACTGTGTGTGCAAATGGGCTGGGGCGGAGAAGAGAGAGAGAGGTAGAGTCCATTTGGAGACTACTGCAATAGCCAGGCTGACGAGTTAAGAGCGGGGCACAGTAAGAATGGGAAGAAATCTAAGAAGAAAATGGTAGTGCGCGGGGCCAACAATGGACGATGACCGAACCCAGGTGAGGATGGGTGAGTGACGAGAAGAACCGCTCCGTGCCGTCCAGGGAGCCCCTTGACTTCCCTTCTGTTCTTAGAGCGGACGTCCTCCTACCAGCCCCCAACCAGCGCCACCAGGGTGGCGCAAGCCTCAAGCTGGTCAGGTCAGCAACAGCCGCACCGGAGGCAGGAGCCGACACGCTTGTACCCCGGCCCCCTCCCCGCCCCCGCACCCCCGGCAGTCCCTCCGGTTTGACCACTCCCTCCGGTCCCTTGCCTCCCCCGACCCCCAGCCTCCGTCGGCCGCCGGCACCACCCTCCGCCCCTCTCCGCCCCCTCCCCCGTGGGGCGCTGACTCGCCCGGCTGCCACGTCTCACTGATGACATCACTAGGGCAGCTCGGCCTTAGCCAATCCGCCAGGGGGAGTCCGAGCGAAGTCCTAGCCAGCGAGTCAGAGGGGAGGAGAGCAGGGAGGGGCCGAGGGTGGGGAGGTGAGGGAGTGGGGAATGGGGCGGGCGACAAGCCTTCAGGTACGCATGCCCCAGAGGCGCGGCGCTTGGCGGGAAGCTGAGTCCTGGCCTTGTGTCGCACTGTCTGTCCTCAGCTCGTGTAGCCGCGCTCGCGACTCCCTTTCCCGGCATGCCAGGCGGTGCGGCCGCCCTCTGGGCCGTGTAAAGGCCCTTCGGTCTAAGGCTTCCCTATTTCCTGGTTCGCCGGCGGCCATTTTGGGTGGAAGCGATAGCTGAGTGGCGGCGGCTGCTGATTGTGTTCTAGGGGACGGAGTAGGGGAAGACGTTTGCTCTCCTGGAACAGCCTATCTCATTCCTTTCTTTCGATTACCCGTGGCGCGGAGAGTCAGGGCGGCGGCTGCGGCAGCAAGGGCGGCGGTGGCGGCGGCGGCAGCTGCAGTGACATGTCCAGCATGAATCCCGAATAGTGAGTTCAGGAGAGCACCGGTCGGCTGGGTCCGTGGGCCAGCTTGGGGGATCTTAAAGGGGTCGAGGAGGGTTGGGGCAGAAGTCGGGGCATCGGCTGGGGTGAGGCGAGGGTGATGGGTCAGGAGAGGCTGGCGGCCGGGAGTCGGGCCCCATTGTCTGACGCGGAGGGGCGGCCGCGCGGGGGAGGGGTCGGGCCGGAGGGGTGAGCCGCCCGGGCCTGGACCGGGTCAGGTTAGAGGGCCTGACTGCGGGGCGGGTGCTGAGGAAGCCTGCCGAGGGGCCTGGGGCGGTGTGAAGGGGTATCTTCTCTCGGAGGCAGTGACTTTTGAAGGAGGACTTGTCTCTAAGGGGAGGGGATGGGGTGGGAGAGCCCTTCTAGAGGGCACTGTCAGACCCTGCGCCCGCACTCTGCGGAGCTGTCAGGATCTTCGGGGTAGAAACCAGCTTTACTTGTAAATCCTGAGCTTGTTGGCTCTCTCTCCTTCCATCCTCCCCGCCAGGTTTCAGGTAATATGGATGCTTTTCGGGACTGCGTGGGATTGAGGGGAATGAGTAGATGGTGAGAAGCAACTGAACATTTATTAGTTCTCTTTTTGAGTTGTGTCTTGGAGGAGTTCTTTAAGAGCTCGCCGGGTCCATTGCCCTCCTATAAAAACCTGGGCATTTGTGAGAATTTTGTTTTTTTTTTTTTTAAAGAGGACACCTAAGTCATTTTGTCTTCTGTGGGTCAAGGGAGAAAAAAAAAAAAAAAACTAAAGCCAAGAAATGTCTTTTTGATACTCGCAGATTAAAGGAAGCTTGCTGTCAAGTTGAAAGAGAAACGAACGGGACCTATGATAGATCTGTATGTAGGTTTTGGATTACCTGCTTGGATGCTTGCAGATAGGGAATGAGGTTCCATGACGTGTCATGAAAAGTTAATGCATTTCTTTTTCTTGCTTACTCAAGAAGTCACCACAGCAGATGTGACACACCTGGCACCTTTCCTGGGAACTGGTGTTCACTTCCCTTGGGTAGAGTTTGTTGGGCTCTCCTCAATGGCCCTTTAAAAATTTCCTCTACAGTTTACATGCATGTAAAGTAATGAATAATTGGAAGAGACCGAATTGGTATTCCTTTTCAGTGTCAAAGGCCTTTGAGGGATGGGGGAAAATCAGTATTTGTTGTAAAAGTTGAGTTTATTTGCTGGTTTGGTCAATTACTGCTAGACATTTTCCCCTAAAAGGTCCACCCACCAGTTTAGCTGACTGTCATATGTGTGTCACATGGCTCTTGCAAAATGCTTACAAGTTTTGTAATAGTGTGGCTTGAAGCTGAAATCTTTTGCACTAAACAGAAACCATAGTATTTTATTAGAATTTCATGCTTTAGAAGTTGAGGATAGTGTTCTTGTAGTGACATTTGCTGTGTTGACAGTTTAAAAAAAAATTTTTTTCAAGGGCTCCAAGGACAAAATTGGTTTTGCACAGTTGAACGGAGGTGAACTTGAGGTTCTTAATTTAGTAGTTTTCTTGGTAACAATAAAGAACATGGATTTACTGCTTTATCGAGGTTTATAGACCTCTACTGTTCAGGAAATTTTCTGAATTTGCTATATATATGTTTATTAGTGTAAATAAATCTTCAAGATTAGTTGAGAACTTTGACAAGTTACTCAGCCTCTGAATTTTTTTTCCCTTTTGTAAAATAGGATAATTGGAGTCATTATTCCTGTCAGGGTAGTGGTGAAATTCAAATGTATATAAAAGAATTTGAAAAACTGTGTGAGCATTCTTCAGGTGGTATGCATCATTTTTCATGAAAGGCATTCTATTAGTACCAGGATTTAGGAATATAATCCTTGCGCTTAAGAAGTTTAGATATAGGCCAGGCGCGGTGGCTCACCTCAGTAATCCCAGCACTTTGGGAGGCCGAGGCGGGTGAATCCCGAGGTCAGGAGATCGAGACCATCCTCGGTAACACGGTGAAACCCCGTCTCTACTAAAAATGCAAAAAAATTAGCCGGGCGTGGTGGTGGGCACCTGTAGTCCCAGCTACTCGAGAGGCTGAGGCAGGAGAATGGCGTGATCCCGGGAGGTGGAGCTTGCAGTGAACCAAGATCGGGCCACTGCACTCCAGCCTGGGCGACAGAGCAAGACTCCGTCTCAAAAAAAAAAAAAAAATTATTTATTGTTTTGAGACGGAGTTTCAATCTTGTTGCCCAGGCTGGAGTGCAATGGCGCAAATCTCCTCTCACCGCCACCTCCGCCTCCTGGGTTCAAGTGATTCTCCTGCCACAGATTCCCGAGAAGTTGGGATTACAGGCATGTGCCACCACTCCCGGCTAATTTTGTATTTTTAGTAGAGACGGGGTTTCTCCATGTTGGTCAGGCTGGTCTCAAACTCCCGAAGTGATCCGCCCGCCTCAGCTTCCCAAAGTGTTGGGATTACAGGCGTGAGCCACCGCGCCCGGCAGAAATAGATTTTATACATGTCAAATACCAGTAGATATAGCAAATTCCAGATGTGTGGCATGGATGAGAGCAACAAGATTTCAGGGGGATGGTGGGTTGTGGTTGGCTATCTGGGTTTTGGAAGACTTTATAGAAGAGAGACCTGAAAGGGAATTATCAGCAATTAGATTTGGAGGAACAGAGGGAGTGACGAGGAATTTTCAAGGGGGAGAAGAAGGAGGAATGGCTCATAAATGACAAGGACAGTAATTAATAAGTAAATACGGTGTCAAATCATCTTTTCTTTTAGACTAATGACCTCAAAGGGATCAAACCCAGAAACAGTTTTTATATTTTTTCTGGGATCAAATACATGGGTATCTGGCCTACTATATTTGTATTTTAGACTGTTTAGTAAAATAATACAGGAATTTGAGAAAACCTTTGCAAAAGTGTTAGTGAAAATTACTTAGGGTGAGAGGAAGTGAGGGATATTTTATTAGGGGAGGTCACAAGGGCAGTGAGCAATCAGATTTTTAGCAATCTGACTTAAGCAGTTTCTTTTTGTTTTAATGAAGCTTGTTATCTTTATAAAAGTAATTAGAGAAAATTTGGAAAATAAAGGAAAGAAAGAAAAGTTCTTTAGTGTTTTATCACGCAAATACAAGCTCATTCGTTTTTAACATCTTGTTCCAAACTCCAAAGTCTTTTGCTTTCTCTTCAATTAAAACTTTAATGGGTGGATGCTTTTCCTGCTTCCAGTATGTTATCTTAATAACTAACAATGGTATATTAGCTAATGTTTACAAATGTACTCCAGATGTTCCTTAAGTTACTTTGGTTTATCATTACCAATTTATATTGTTTCTTTTAGAAATTTATAATCTTTGTTATGGGTTCTGCTAAATTTGGTAGTGAAAATGGGATCTTGACAAAAAAGATTCTGAAGCAACAGAATTTTTAGATTTATATTGGTTTACATAAGAGTTGGTAGCTGTATTACTTTTTTTGTTTGTTTTGTTTTGTTTTTGAGACGGAATCTTGCTCTGTCGCCCAGGCCTTGGCCTCCCAAAGTGTTGGGATTACAGGCGTGAGCCACTGTGCCTGGCTGTTTGTGTTTTTTTTGTTTTTGTTTTCTTTTCTTTTTCTTTTTTTCGAGATGGAGTCTCACTCTGTCACCCAGGCTGGAGTGCAGTGGCGCGATCTTGGCTCACTGCAATCTCTGCCTCCTGGGTTCAAGCGATTTTCCTGCCTTGGTCTCCCGAGTAGCTGGGATTACAGGCATTTGCCACCATAACCAGCTAATTTTTGTATAGAGTACCCAGCCATCTCTAATGTTGATCAGGCTGAAGCAGGTGGATCACCTAAGGTCAGGAGTTCAAGACCAGCCTGGCCAATATGGCAAAACCCTATCTCTACTAATACAGAAAATTATCTGGGTGTGGTGGCTGGCGCCTGTAATCCCAGCTACTTGGGAGGCTGAGGCAGGACAATCTCTTGAACCTCGGAGGTGGAGGTTGCAGTGAGCTGAGATCACACCATTGCACTCCAGCCTGGGCAACAAAGCAAGACTTGTCTCCAAAAAAAAAAAAAAAAAAAAAAGCAATTGAAAGTGTAATCTGAACAGTTAAAAAAGTAGATAGAAAGGGTTAAAGCTTTTTTTTGAGGATCTGAAGAAAAATGTGGATTTTTTTTGAGCTACGTTTTGAAGCAGGCAGTGATTATTTCAGCACATTAAGAAATGCTTAACATGGCCAGGCGCAGTGGCTCACGCCTGTAATCTCAGCACTTTGGGAGGCCGAGGTGGGCGGATCATTTGAGGTCATGACCAGCCTGGCCAACATGATGAGACACTGCCTCTACTAAAAATACAAAAATTAGCCGGGTGTGGTGGTGCACGCCTGTAATTCCAGCTACTCAGGAACCTGAGGCAGGAGAATCACTTGAACCTGGGAGGCGGAGGCTGCAGTGAGTCCAGATCATGCCACTGCACTCCAGCCTGAGGGACAGAGTGAGACTCCTCAAAAACAAAAAAAAAAAAAGAAAGAAAGAAATACTTAACATTATTCTCGTGATTATTCTCATAACATTTTTCATAATCCACTGGCTTCTAGTGGATTTTTTTAGTGTCAAGAAAATAATTTTGATTGGTTCATCTTTAAGGAATGTGTTAAGAATAAAGCATGTCTACCTGTCTTCAGTATACCAGCTAACTATAGTAGGAAGAAATATAGTAGTCTACTTAGATCAACTATAATTCTTTAATGCAGAAAAAGTTTAAAGTAATTACCTTATTTTTAGCCCCCATCCCCTTAAGTATATCATGGCTCCAGAATCTCTGAAAATGTTATCAGTCTTTCAGACTTTGCTCTTCTTTCATGTTATACTCAAGAAACATTTGACCTTTTTTTTTTTTTTGCTTGCATTGTGTTTCAAATAATTTTTAACAAAACTTAAGTGTTTGAAAGTGAAAGCAGGTTGTCTTTGTGACTTTTGGTGGTGGTTTGAAAAACTCAGAAAAGTTTAAAGAAGAAAGATAACTAGTATTCTCATTGTCCAGAATATGATTTTTTAAATGTCTATAGAATATCACCATCTGTAATTCTTCCGGTAATTTAAGTATTCAGTAGTTGTATAAAACCTTTAAAATATATATATTGAGAATTTTGTGTGAATGAGATGATGAGATAATCTTGTAGGATCATTTAAAGATAAGAACTGAGGCCTGGCACAGTGGCTCATGCCTATAATCACAGCACTTTGGGAGGCCCAGGCGGTAGATCACCTGAGGTCAGGAGTTTGAGACCAGCCTGGCCAACATGGCAAAACCCTGTCTCTGCTAAGCATAGAAAAATTAATTGGGTGTGGTCATGCCTGCGTGTAGTCCCAGCTGCTTGGGAAGCTGAGGCGGGAGAATCTCTTGAACCCTGGAGGTGGACATTGCAGTGAGCTGAGATTGCGCCACTGCACTCCAGCCTGGGCGACAGAGCAAGACTCTGTCTCAAAATAAAGTAAAATAAAATGAAGATAACAACTGAAATTTCACATTAAAAATTTTTTTGTAGCGACTGTGCCTCCTATGTTGTGCAGGCTGGTCTCAAACTCCTGGCCTCAAACGATCCTTCCAAAGCACCGGGTGGGCCACCATGTCCAGCCTGAAATTTTGCATTAAAAAATTTCCCGCTTTTGGCTGGGCGAGGTGTCTCACGCCTGTAATAGCACTTTGGGGGGCCGAGGCAGGCAGATCACTTGAGGTCAGTTCTAGACCAGCCTGGCCAATGTGGTGAAACCCTGCCTCTACTAAAAACACCAAATTAGCTAGGCGTGGTGGTGTGCGCTTGTAGTCCCAAGCTACTCAGGAGGCTGAGACAAGAGAATCGCTTGAATCTGGGAAAAAGAGGTTGCCGTGAGCCAAGATTGGCCACTGCACTCCAGCCTGGGTGACAGAGTGAGATTCTGTCTCAAAAAAATAAAAAATAAAAATTTCCCCCTTTAATCAAATTAAGTTAAAATGAGGGATGTTAGACAGTTTTTAACCATCAAATATTTTAGTTTAGTTTTTTTTTTTTAACGTTGTCTTAAAGATGGAAGTGCTTCAAAATCAAATCTTCCCTTGCCAGTTCTCTACTTGGCTTCTTTTTTTTTTCTTTTTGAGACAGAGTCTCACTTTGTCACTGGAGTGCGTTGGCGCGATCTCGGCTCACTGCAACCTCCGCCTTCCAGGTTTAAGTGATTCTTCCGCCTCAGCCTCTCAAGTAGCTGGGAGTACAGGTGTGTGCCACCACACCCGGCTAATTTTTGTAGTTTTAGTAGAGACAGGGTTTCACTATGTTGGCCAGGCTGGTCTCAAACTCCTGACCTCGTGATCCACCCACCTCAGCCAAATTGCTGGGATTACTTGTGTGAGCCACACGCCTGGCTTCTACTTGGCTTTTAAAGGGAATTTTGCTTTCCGAGTAATTTTATTTCTCAGATATCTTGGTCTTTTAATTCTGGAAGCAATCTTAATAATTTATGTATGTGCCCTGTAATCCCAGCACTTTGGGAGGCTGAGGTGGGCGAATCACGAGGTCAGGAGATCGAGACCATTCTGGCTAACACGGTGAAACCCCATCTCTACTAAAAATACAAAAAATTAGCTGGGCGTGGTGGCAGGCGCCTATAGTCCCAGCTACTTGGGAGGCTGAGGCAGGAGAATCACTTGAACCCGGGAGGCGGAGCTTGCAGTGAGCCGAGATCGCGCCACTGCACTCCAGCCTGGGCGACAGAGCGAGACTCCGTCTCAAAAAAAAAAAAAAAAATTTTACGTATGTGCTAACATCCTGCTATATTCACCTTCCATAGCAGTCTGTTGGCTGTGTGTTGTGTATGTGTGTGTGTTTTCTCTCCTGGGTAGTTTTGACTATACCTATGTGATGGTTTCACTGTTTGTAGTTTCAATAGTTAAGTTTTATTTTGGATAGTAAAGAAGAGCTTTTTTTTTTTTCTTTTTTTTTCTGAGACGGAGTCTTGTTCTGTTGCCCAGGCTGGAGTGCAGTGGTGCGATCTGGGCTCACTGCAAGCTCTGCCTCCTGGGTTCACACCATTCTCCTGCCTCAGCCTCCCGATTAGCTGGGACTACAGGTGCCCGCCGCCAGGCCCAGCTAAATTTTTTTTTTTTTTTTTTTTTTTTTTTTTTTTTTGAGACGGAGTCTCGCTCTGTCGCCCAGGCTGAAGTGCAGTGGCGCGATCTCGGCTCACTGCAAGCTCCGCCTCCCGGGTTCACGCCATTCTCCTGCCTCAGCCTCCCGAGTAGCTGGGACTACAGGCGCCCGCTACCACGCCCGGCTAATTTTTTGTATTTTTAGTAGAGACGGGGTTTCACCGTATTAGCCAGGATGGTCTCGATCTCCTGACCTCGTGATCCGCCCGCCTCGGCCTCCCAAAGTGCTGGGATTACAGGCGTGAGCCACCGCGCCCGGCCCCAGCTAAATTTTTGTATTTTTTAGTAGAGATGGGGTTTCACTGTGTTAGCCAGGATGATCTCCTGACCTTGTGATCCACCTGCCTCTGCCTCTCAAAGTGCTGAGATTACAGGCGTGAGCCACCACGTCTGGCCAGAATAGCTTTCTTTTGTGGCAAGCTATATACTTTCCTAATATATGAACATGTTTAGGGTAAAATAAGATGCTTCTTAACGTTTTGAGATTTAAAAAAAATTTGCTAATCAACTTTGAGTGTCTGTTTTTTGAGATATAGGGTCTTACTCTGTCACGCAGGCTACAGTGCAGTGATGCAATCATAACTTACTATAGCCTCCAACTCCTAGCCGGGTTTCAGTGATCCTCCCACCTCAGCCTCCTGAGTAGCTGAGAATACAAGCGCGTGCCACCACACCTGGCTAATTTTTTTTTTTTTTTTGTATTTTTTGTAGGGATGGGATTTCAATATGTTGCCCCAGGCTAGTCTCAAATTCCTGGTCTCGAGATCCACCTGCCTCAGCTTCCCAAAGTGCTGGGATTATAGGCATGAGCCCCACGCTTGGCTGAGTGTCTTAAGATGAAGAAAAACTGAAAATGGGTGTAGTGTGCCAGTACATGAGGTATTTTAAATGTGTAGCTTACCAGCTTTTTTTTTTTTTTTTTTTTTGAGATAGAGTCTTGCTCTGTCACCCAGGCTGGAGTGCAGTGGCACAATCTTGGCTTACTGCAACCTCTGTCTCCCGGGTTCCAGCATTTCTTCTGCCTCAGCCTCCTGAGTAACTGGGACTACAGGCGTCCACCACCACGGCCAGCTAATTTTTATATTAGTAGAGATGGGGTTTCACCATGTTGGCCAGGCTGGTCTCCAACTCCTGACCTCAGGTGATCCGCCTGCCTTGGTCTCCCAAAGTGCTAGGATTACAGGCGTGAGCCACTACATTTGGCTGCTTATCAGCTTTTTACCACTTTGTCGCCACTACATTTTGGAATTTTCCTTTGAGAATTAGGCAAAATGCCCAGACTCCCCCCCGGCCCCCCCTTTAGAGGGAGAGGGGAGCAATTAGACTATTCCTTTGTTTCCCTATAGAAGGTGGGGCTGAGATTACTGCTTTGATATCTGGAATGTAATTTAGGGAAGAAAATTTAGGTCTTGGCCTTTCTTTGGAACCACCCTGGGAGTGTTGCAGATTATTAATAGGGTAATGGTGGAATGATATTCAGGGGAAAAATGGTCCTGAGGAGCCAGAGAACTAAGTGTTAGTTTGTTGGCTGACTGAAACATGTGAGAAATAGGGTACAGAAGAAGTAGGAAATAGTTTTCCTTGGTACTTCTGTGACAGGTTGGCTCAATTGGCTGGAACACCCTACACTGCTTTATTAAATCCAAGGTTGTGATAGGTTCCAGTTAAGTTTACTGTGTTCTATGTTTGTAGATTTCCTAATTAGGACAAGTAGTGTTAAATATGCATGCCTTTATTCACAAGAGGGACCATTCTTTTGGAAACATCACTTTTTAATAATACTAGGTGCTATTTAGCACTTACTCGGTGCCAGCCACGTGGCTATGGTTTTTTTTTTTTTTTTTTTTCCGAGACATGATCTAGCTCTGTCTCCCAGGCTGGAGTGGTGGTAGCACAGTCATGGCTCACTGCAGTCTCAACCTCCTGTACTCTAGTGATCCTCCTGTCTCAGCCTCCTGAGTAGCTGGCACCATGCCTGGCTAATTTTTTTTTAAGAGATGAGATGTCGCTGTGTTGCCTATGCTGGTCTCGAACACCTGGGCTCAAGTGATCCTCCCGCCTGAGCCTCTCAAAGTGTTGGGATTACAGGTGTGACCCACCTCACTTGGCCATCTATGGTCTTTACATAGGGCATTTTGTACAGTCTGCACCTCAAACTAGTGATCTTCAACAGTGAAACTCAGTGAATTATGTAATTCATGTTTTCCAAGAACAATGATGGATTTAATTTCTCTGAATGTATTTCCTTTGTATAATAATAGTACTTAAGTGGAATTACTCTTTGTCCTTTCTACTCTCCTTATAGATATTTTCTAGTATCTTGATTTGGGACTGTTACATTTAACCCATTTATGGTCGTGTAGCCATACTCACGTTACATTTGATGCATCTGCTCCCTTTGTGTCTATATACTCATAACATTTTGCATAAAGTTATAGGCAGTTCACACCAAGGCTGTTCATGAACCTCAGATTAAGAATACTTGATTTAGGAGATTGAAAACAGAAAAGAGAATGTTAACTATCATTATCAATATTAAAATGTGAAAATCTGAGAGTGACAACGCTTAGCTTTAAATCTGGTATCCCAAACTCATTTGAGTTTTTTTTTTTTTTTTTTTTTGAGACAAGGTGTCGCTTTGTCCCCCAGGCTGGAGTGTAGTGGTGCGATCTTGGCTCACTGCAACCTCCACCTCCCAGGTTCAAGTGATTCTCCTGCCTCAGCCTCTGAAGTTGCTGGGATTACAGGCTGCGCCACCACGCCCAGCTAATTTTTGTATTTATAGGAAAGACAGAGTTTCACCTTATTGGCCAGGCTGGTCTCAAACTCCTGATCTTGTGATCTTCCCGCGTCGGCCTCCCGAAGTGCTGGGATTACAGGTGTGAGCCACTGTTCCCGGCCTAATTTGAGTTTTAAAATGTGGAGTTTAAGATGTTAGTCTTAAAGTGGGTTAGATGAAATTTATAAAAATAGTCAAATAGCTAAATTTATAAAAGGCCATTTGAAACAATTTTGTGAAATATATAATGTGGATAATTATGTAGTGCTTTATGTGTAGATTGGTGGTTAGCATCTGCCTGATGAAGAGCAGTTGGATTTATTACTTACTAAAGCTAGTGAAATCTGAACTCCAAATTAGGCATCTTCACCAGGCTTTTTTGAGCTGAGCTAACTTACTCTCTTTTTTATTTTTATTTTTTAATTAATTAATTAATTTTTTTTTTTTTTTTTTTTTTTTTTTTGTAGAGACAGGATCTCCCCATGTTACCCAGGCTTGTCTCTGGCTCCTTGGCTCAAGCAGTCCTCCTACCTTAGCCTCCCAAAGTGCTGGGATTACAGCTGTGAGCCACTGCGCCAGGCTGAGCTTATTCTCTACTAACACAAGTGTTCTAATTTAATTTAAGCAGTGAATCACACTTTTCTTTGTATTTGGTCTGGTTCTGGGTGCTAGTTTATATATGATTTGATTCATTCTGATAGGGTTTTTTTGGTTTTTTTTGTTTTTTTTGAGACAGAGTCTAGCTCTGTCGCCCAGGCTGGAGTGTGGTGGCTCGATTTCGGGTCATTGCAACCTCTGCCTCCCAGGTTCAAGCGATTCTCCTGCCTCAGCCTCCTGAGTAGCTGGGATTACAAGCACCCACCACCATGCCCGGCTAATTTTATGTATTTTTAGTAGAGACTGGGTTTCACCATGTTGACCACGCTGGTCTCGAACTCCTGACCTCAGGTGATCTGCCTGCCTTGGCCTCCCAAAGTGCTGGGATTACAGGTGTGAGCCACCACACCAGGCCTCAAGAACTTTTTATTTTTGAGACAGGGTCTCACTCTGTCACCCAGGCTGGAGTACAGTGGTGAGATCATGGCTTACTGCAGCCTGGACTTTCCAGGCTCTGGTGATCCTCCCATCTCAGCCTCTGGAGTAATTAGGAATATAGACACACACCCATGCCTGGCAGTTTTTGTATTTTTTTTTTCTTTTTTTTTTGTAGAGACTGGGTTTCACATGTTGATCAGGCTGGTTTTGAACTCCTGAGCTCAAGTGATCCTCACTCTTTGACCTCCCAACGTGCTGGGATTACAGGCATGAGCCACTGTACCTGGCCTTTTCTACATTAAAAACTTTTTATTAAAAAACCCAAATCTTCCTTGTGGTTGTATATACATATATACATAGGTACACACATGGAGAATTTTACCTTGGAGGAAGGCTTGGTAAAGAAAATAGCCCTTTCGGCCGGGTGCGGGGGCTGACGCCTGTAGTCCTAGCACTTTGGGAGGCTGAGGTGGGCGGATTGCCTGAGCTCAGGAGTTCAGAACCAGCCTGGGCAACACAGTGAAACCCTGTCTCTACTAAAATACAAAAAATCAGCTGGGTGTGGCAGCATGTGCCTGTAGTCCCAGCTACTTGGGAGGCTGAGGCAGGAGAACTGCTTGAACCCGGGAGGCAGAGGTTGCAGTGAGCCGAGATTGTGCTACTACTGCACTTCAGCCTGCGCGACAGAGCAAAACTCTGTCTCAAAAAAACAAACAAACAAACAAAAAAACAAAAAAGGAAAATAGCCTTTCTCTATCATCAGAGTATATTAAGAGTTGAGTTTTTTTTCTGTTTTTTAAAATTTTTGTTGTTTATTTTAAATTACAGAACATGGACTCTGCTTACAAATTAAGAAAATGACTCATGTTCAAACAAGCATAATCAATATAACAGTTAATACAAGTTAAATATTGTAATATGTTTATGGAATAGCATGGCAAAATAGTGCAAAAGATTTGGGGAAGGAGCCTATAATTTCTGTTAACAGAAAGTTTTAGTTATGTTGATTGAACTGGAGAGGAACAGAGCTCCCAGAAGGACTCCAGAACACTTGATGCTTGTCTGAGTGGGGTCAGCAGCACTGAGTTCCCACCAGCCAGAAAGTTTGTGTGTGTACATTATTTCCCTTAACTGCCACAATAATCCCGTGAAGAAAATGCCCTAGTTTTACAAACAAGGAAACAGAGGCAGAGAAGAGTTAAATGACTTGCCCAAGGGCATTCAAAGTAAGCAACTGAATTGGAATTTTAACTCAAAGCCTTGGATGTCCCAGTACAACAAATAGGCTGTTTCTGTTTTACTACATGTGCTTACTTCTAAGAATTTAACATTTTAGGCTGGTTGTGGTGGCTCACTCCTGTAATCTCAGCACTTTTGGAGGCTGAGGTGGGTAAATCACTTGAGCTCAGGAGTTTGAGACCAACCTGGGCAACATGGTAAAACCTCATCTCTACCAAAAAAAAAAAAAAAAAAAACTAGCTGGACTTGGTGGCACGTGCCTGTGGTCCCAGCTACTCAGGAGGCTGAAGTGGGAGGATCGTTTGAGCCTGGGAGGTGGAGGTTGCAGTGAGCCCATGTTGCATCACTGCACTCTAGCCTAGGTGACAGAGTGAGAGCCTATCTCACACACACAAAAAAATAATTTAAAATTTCAGTCAAGTAATTGGGCACTAACATTTTGTGGTCAGTTACTTTAAGAATTCATGGTTGGAGGCCTGATGTGGTGGCTTATGCCTGTAATCCCAGCACTTTGGGAGGCTGAGGCAGGAGGATTGCTTAAGGCCAGGAGTTCAAATCAGCCTGAGCAACCTAGTAAGATCCCCTTTCTACAAAAAATTTAAAAATTAGCTGGGCATGGTAGTGTGCACCTGTAGTTCCAACCACTCGGGAGGCTGAGGTGGGAGGATTGTCTGAGGCCAGGAGTTTGAGACCTGGGCAGCATATGAAGACCCTGTCTCTAAAAAACTAAAAATAAAAAATAGCCAGGTGTGGTTGATGTGCTTGTGGTCCCAGCTACTCGAGAGGCTGAGGCAAGAGGGTTGCTTGAGCCCAGAAGTTGGAGGCTGCCGTGAACTGTGATTGCACCACTGCACTTCAGCCTGGGTGACATAGCAAGACCCTGTCTCTGTGGTGGTGGTGGGTGGGGGTGGGGGAAGGATTTAAGAAGGGTTTGTGAGGTATGTATTATTTATAAATGGGCTTTTAACTTTACCCTTCACATCTTGGGTTGAAATTAATTGTATCCATTCTCAGTTTTTCTGTCTTGTTATATATTTAAACTTGGAGACTTAGAGGTCATGGATGTCTTTCTATGAAAAGCAAATGAAGCAGAGGGCTGCCTTCTCTTGCTGTAGAGGGCACACTTGCTGCAGAGCATGTTACTGTTTTATGCATTGCTAGGCTTTGGGAGTTGTGACTTGTATGATCATAGTACTTATAACTATTAGTTGGCAATTTTTAAACTTTAACTTTAGATTATATATGTAAACTCCTGTGTTCCTTTGTCACTGATAATCTGAACAGAAGCCTTGGATAAATAGTTTTGAAGTTTTTGTCTGAACCTCTGAAATTTGTATTGTTATCTCATGGTTTTGCTGGGAGGAAGGAGAAATAACAATGGCCACTTACTGTGCTTCTGTATGTGCCAGACAGTATGTGCTAGATGTTTCAGAAACGTGATTTATAATCCTGACAAGAAGCCTAATTGGGTGGTAGTGGGTGCTAATTGAACCTTATAGATGAGGAAATTGAGGCTCATGGTGGTAAGTGAATAACTTGCACCAAGATCCTATGGCTGGTATGCAGTAGAGCCTGAATTCAAGTACGGGTCTTCCAGGTCCAAACCCATGCAGGCTTTGAGAGGTAAGGAGGTAGAGAACGTTGACACCCCCTTCTTGGTGTGTTTTTCAGCAAATACTTGTATGCATATTAAAGACTGTCTGCCCTTTTGTCATCTTGTGTCACTTGCTGCTTCCTTTGGTACTACCAAAATTTCTCTCAGCATTTCAGTTTTGAATTTTTATTTTTATTTTATTTTATTTATTTATTTTTTTGAGATGGAGTCTCACTCTGTTGCCCAGGCTGGAGTGCAGTGGCGTGATATCAGCTCACTGCAACCTCTGCCTCACAGGTTCAAGCAATTCTTCCTGCCTCAGCCTCCTTAGTAGCTGGGACTGGAGGCGCCCACCACCACGCCCAACTAATTTTTGTATTTTTAGTAGAGATAGGGTTTTACCTTGTTGGCCAGGCTGGTTTTGAACTCTTGGCCTCAAGTGATCCACCCACCTCGGCCTCCCAAAATGCTGGGATTACAGGCATGAGCCACTGCACCTGGCCAGCTTTGAATTTTTAGAATATTGTTCTAAACAGAACTATATTGGAACCTGGAAAATTAATCTATTGTCTCTAAATACCAAAGAAAAACATGTAATTTTAGTGGTTGATTATGGGAACAATTTTTTTTAAGATGGTTCATCTGAATGGAAGCATTTTTTTTTAATTGCTTGACTATTTCTTTAAATTTGGAGAAAAGACCATTGCCCTCTCAGATTTCTGGTAATTGGTCCTATTGATCATTTATATTGACTGACAGGCTGCTTTGTCCACAGCTGAAGGTTTGTTTAATTTTTATTAAATTATAAGAGTAATATGTGCTCACTGTAAAATTCACAGTACAGAAGCATATGAACTAACTAAAAGTTCTTACCTCTTGTCTCCAGCAAGGAGTAAGTGTTTCAACCTGAAGGTTGGTTTTGAATTGTGTTCTGTGGAGCGTACTTAAAGTGAGTGAAGAAGAAAAATTTATGTCAATCATGATCATTGCAGCTGAAGTTTTTATTGTTTCACCCCCTAAAGGTTATTAAAATAGTATGTAGTTTAGTAGTCTTGATAATTTTCCCTTAAGCTTTATTTGGCCAGTGTATCAGGATTTTGTTTTAAATTTGATATGTGAGCTTAGTTTTATGCTATTTTCAAATAAGACATTTAGAAGAAGATAAAATAACATTCCTGTCTTAGTCTGTTTTCTGCTGCTATAACAGAATAGCACAGACTGGGTAATTTATAAACAGTAGAAGTTTATTTGGCCTGTGGTTCTGGAGGCTGGGAACTTCAAGAGCATGGTTCTGCCCTTTGTGCTGTGTTATCATATGGTGGAAGGTGGAAAGGCAAGTGGGTATGTCAAGACAGAGAGCAAGAAGGGGCTTGAACTCACTTTTATAATAGAGTGACTCCAGAGATAGCTAACCCACTTTTGAGAGAATGCATTAATCCATTCATGAGGGCAGAGCCCTTGTGACCTAATCACCTCTCATTAGGCTCTGCATCCTTAAACTGTTGTATTGGGGATTAAGTATCTAACACAGGAACTTTGGAGGATACATTTAAACCATAAGAATTCCTGTCATGCAAATGAATCCATTCTAGATGAAAGAGAATGAATTTAGTTTCCATTGAACTTTATAAATAGGCCTTTTCTAAGGTACTTACAGCTGATATTTTAAAATTTATATTTGTTTTTATAAATTTGTATTTGTATTTCTGTTTGTACAAATACAATTATACACTATAGTTCTCTTCTGTTAGATTTTTTTTCTTCCTTAGCATGTTTCCAAAGGGTGGAATGTTGAAAGTTGGGTTAATGTCAATCAGCTTTCTTTTGTAAAGTGTTCATTGACATGTGAACCTTGTCTGAGAATCTAAATTTTATTTCATGAAAGAAGAAAACAGTATATTCTCATTTAACCCAGAATTTAACTTCATATACTTGTGGCTGTATTGGGAGTATGCCATTGCTGTCTGTTTACAACCTGACCTACTCTACCTACTTAGAAGTAATTTGTGTTATGATAGGTGTGCTGTGCTGACATATGCTGAACATATTTGTAAGGGTGTTAAGTCATTGAATAAAACGCTTTTCTCCTCCTTTCAAATAGCATTTTTTATTTCTGGTTATAAAAGTCATACAAGCTTACTGCAGGTTGTTAAAAAGGTATAAAGAAGAAACCATCAATCCATTATAATCCTACAGTTTAGACTTCCTGCTCCAGCCTCTCAGAGTGCTGAGATGAGCTAGCCATGCCCAGCCCCTCAAAAGATTTTTTAAAAAACAAAAATGAGGTTATACTTAAAAAAAATTCTATATTCCTTTCACATAACAGTGTTATTTTGGAGGTTTTAGAATTTCCAGTAGCATTTTAGATTCAGAAACAAGCTGATTCATCCTCTACTTTGTACTTTAGGCAAGAAAAGAATTTTACCTAAATAGAATTTTGAACTGAAAATCTGTTTTTCTAACTTTTTATTTAAAGAATATTGTTCCATGCTTTCACAGTAGTGACTTTTAATTTTTATATTTTTTATTTTATTTATTTAGAGATGGGGGTCTCACTCTTGTTGCCTAGGCTAGAGTGAGTGCAATGGTTCTATTCCTAGCTCACTGCAACCTTGAACTCCTGGGCTCAAGTTACCCTCCTGCCTCAGCCTTCTAAGTAGCTGGGACTACAGGTGTGCACCACTGCACCAGGCTTTTTTTAAAGGCATAGAAAATGGTAGTGCTTGCATACAAAAATGGCATAGGTACATACATCAGCGGACATCAAGACTATGTTCAGATCATAAATGTACATATATGTACCGATGCCATTTTTGCATGCAAACAAATAATGGAAATTGAACTCTAAACTGAAATTTGAAACAAGGGTTCTGGGGTGGGCCCTCTTGCTGATTTGTAATTGAATGTATAGTTCAATTTTTCCCCATCTGTTAAGCAAAAGACAATTCTAATGTTAGCAAAAATCCACATATCCTGTCATTGATCATTTTTTCCTTAATTTTTTTTAAGAGATGGGGCTTCTCTCTATGTTGCCCAGGCTGGTCTGGAACTCTTGGGCTCAAATGATCCTCCAGCCTCAGCCTCCCAAAGTGCTGGAATTAATAGGCACAAGCTGCCGTGCCTGGCCCTGTCATCAGTCATTTAACTTCATGCAAACTGAGTAGAATAAAACTCGTCCTTACTGTACCTTATTGCTTTTGTTTTATTGTTGGAACCTCCAATATTGCGAAAGTAGACCAAAAGTTGACTTATAGGAAAAACTGATAGTAAAAATAATTTTTCTCTTGTTGCTGTATTTCATGCCCACCATCCAGTTGTGAAAGCCTACTGTTAATTTCTCTCAGCCTACTCCTTTCTGTCCAGGCTTATTCTATGCCATTCTTACCTTAACTGTTTTTAGCTTTCTCATAGAGTGAACTTTTTAAATTAAAATAAAATATCTGCTCGTAGTATTATAAAATTCAAGCAGTTCAACAGAATTTTTCACTAATAGAAATACTTGTACCTCAAAAGCAGCTTTATTTTACAAACCCAGCCCAATTTGTGATTAGATTTAACTTGAGAAAACATGAAATGTCTCTCATATTGTTTAAAAATATCATAAGTGGCTGGGCACGGTGGCTTATGCCTATAATCCCAACACTTTGGGAGGCTGAGGCAAGTGGATCACTTGAGGTCAGGAGTTTGAGACCAGCCAGGCCAACATGGTGAAACCCCATCTCTACTAAAATACAAAAATTAGCTGGGCATGGTGGCACACACCTGTAATCCCAGCTACTCGGGAGGCTGAGGCAGGTGAATCACTTGAACCCGGGGGAGGTGGAGGTTGCAGTGAGCTGAGATAATGCCATTGCACTCCAGCCTAGGCAACAGAGCAAGACTCTTGTCTCCAAAAAAAAAAAAAAAAAAAAAAAAAAAAAATCATGAGCTAGCATTTTTGAAGTGATTGTTTGTCATTTTTCGTTTTGTTTTGTTTTGTTTTTTGAGATGGAGTCTCGTTCTGTTGCCCAGGTTAAAGTGCAGTGGTGCAATATCAGCTTACTGCAACCTCTACCTCCCAGGTTCAAGCGATTCTCCTGCCTCAGCCTCCTGAGTAGCTGAGACTACAGGTGCGTGCCACCACGCCCAGCTAATTTTGTATTTTTAGTAGAGGCAGGGTTTCACCATGTTGGCCAGGCTGGTCTCAAACTCCTGACCTCAGGTGATCCACCTGCCTGGGCCTCCCAAAGTGCTGGGATTATAGGCTTGAGCCTCGCCCGGCCTCCTCATAATTTTTTAACCTTTATAAAAACCTTTTCTAAAACCCTTTTTATTTTGAACTAAATTTAGATTTACTGAAATTGTGAAATCAATGTGGAGTTCTTGTATACCCTTCTTTCCGCTTTTCCTAATAGTAACATCTTACATACATGGTACATTTGTCCAAATTAAGAAATAAACATTGGTACAGTGTTAACTATAGACTTAATCTGGTTTCTCTAATTTTTTCACTAATGTTCTTTTTCTGTTCTAGGATCTAATTCAGTATACCATATTGTATTTAGTTGTAGGCCATGTTAGCCACCTTCAATCTGTGACAGTTTCTCAGTCTTTCCTTCTTTTTCGTTATCTTGACAAGTTTGAAGAGTGCTGATAGGTATTTTATAGAATGTCCGTCAGTTGTCTGTCAGTTTGTATTTGTCTGATGTATTTTTTTTTTTTTTGAGATGGTGTCTCGCTCTGTCGCCTAGGCTGGAGTGCAATGGCGTGATCTTGGCTCAATGCAGCCTCCACCTCCGGGGTTCAAGTGACTGTCCTGCCTCAGTCTCCCAAGTAACTGAAACTACAGGCATGTGCCACCATGCCTGTCTAATTTTTTGTATTTTAGTAGAGAAGCAGTTTCACCGTGTTGCCCAGGCTGGTCTTGTGCTCCTGAGCTCAGGCAATTCACCCGCGTTGGCCTCCCAAAGCGCTAGGATTACAGGTGTGAGCCACCATGCCTGGCCAATATTTTGAGGGATATACTTTGGTGAGGTCATGCAGATATCCTGTTTCTCCTTAGTTTTATCCATTAATTTAGCATTTATCCAGTAAATCTTCCTTGCAGCAATTATTTTTTCTTTTTCTTTTTTCCTTAAATTTTTTTTTAAGAGATGGGATCTTACTCTGTTGCCCAAGTTGGAATGCAGTAGTGAGTTCATAGCTCACTGCAGCCTCAAACTCCTGGGCTCAAGTGATCCTTCTGCCTCAGCCTCTCAAGTAGCTGGGACTACAGGCATAGACCACCACACCCAGCTAATTAAAAAAAAATATTTTTAGAGATGGGGGTTTTGCTATGTTGCTCAGGCTGGTCTTGAACTTCTGGCCTCATGTGATCCTTCTACCTCAGCCTTACAAGTAGGTGGGAATTACAGGTGTGAGCCACCACACCCAGCATTGCAGCAATTACTAATGTAGTGCTACTGGTCATTTTCTGTTTTTCTCATTTCTTCAGCATGTGTTATTGACTTGTCTCTTCCCTCCCATTTATAATCATTTATACTGCTATGAATTCATGAGTATTTATTTTGTGAGTTATAATCTAATACGTACTTAATTTATTTTGTGCCTCAAATTGTTCTGGCTTGGCCATTTTTTTTTTTTTTTTTTTTGAGACGGTCTCGCTCTGCTGCCCGGGCTGGAGTGCAGTAGCGCCATCTCTTCTCACTGCAACCTCCACCTCCCGGGTTCAAGCAATTCTCCTGCCTCAGCCTCCCGAGTAGCTGGGACTACAGGCGCGTGCCGCCACACTCGTCTAATTTTTTGTATTTTTAGTAGAGACAGGGTTTCACCATGTTAGCCAGGATGGTGTCGATCTCCTGACCTCGTGATCTGCCCGCCTCAGCCTCCAAAAGTGCTGGGATTACAGGCGTGAGCCACCAAGCCCGGCCGGCTCCTGTATCCTTTTAACATGACGTGCTGTCATCATTTTTTCCCCCTAATATTTTGGCCAAAAATGTTAATCAAGGATGGCACAAATTTTCTGTAGCTGTATCTCACAATGAAAGAGGCCTGATTAAAAATGTAAAACTAAAATGTTCTCTGATCTCTTAGCACATGCTTTGTAAAAGGCACAGTGCTAGATCCTTGTATACGTAGATGAGTAAGTCAGCTTACCGTCCACACCCACAGATAGCTATGTTAAACGTAAGGGTGGAGAAACACAGACCCCAAACTTCTCGAGGGTAGAAAATATGAGGTTATAGTAGATTAGAACTACAAAAAGCTAGAGGAAGCTCTGAACTGGAAACAGTGGATAGGATTTACTAGAATAATTTACGAGGGTGACAATTGTAAATCTTCATAGGTTTCTTTTTTTTCCTTTTTCTTTTTTTTTTTTGAGATGGAGTCTCGCTCTGTTGCCCAGGCTGGAGTGCAATGGCGCAATCTCTCCTCACTGCAACCTCCGCCTCCTGGGTCCAAGTGATTCTCCTGCCTTAGCCACCCAAGTAGCTGGGATTACAGGCATCTGCCACCATGCTGAGCTAATTTTTGTATTTTTTTTTTAGTAGAGACGGGGTTTCACCATGTTGGTCAGGCTGGTCTTGAACTCCTGACCTCAGGTAATCCACCCACCTTGGCCTCCCAAAGTGCTGGGATTACAGGTGTGAGCCACCGCGCCCAGCCAAATTTTTATTGGTTTCTAAACTAGCATAATTTAGTTTTTTTCACTTAAGTCAAAATTATATTATTGTAGGATAAAAACTTAGTGATCCAAATTCATGAGGAATGAAGAATAAATACATTTAAAGTCTTACCATTTGCTAAATTAGTCTTGGCTCTTTGTACCAAAATTCTGTCCTTGTGCTCTGTAATTTTATATTTGTATATTTTCTATCAACATTTTTACTGTGTGGTGTTTTGTAAATTATAGAAACGTTTTAAAGCAAACTCAGAACAATGAATTCTCACGATTATTCAGTATATTTACAGTTGAGAAATAAACTACTTCTGTAGTAGGTAATTTAAAATGTCCCAATGCAAGTTAACGTGTCACTGATCACGCTATTCAGGTGTGTGTCTTTGATAAGGGGAGGTGGGGAAGTTTGTGGGTTTGATTTTATTTGCCTTTCTCATGTGACTGTTGTCATGTTAGTAAACAAATGGTTTGCGAGAGAACCAGTAGTCTTTTGCAAAGATTGTCTTATACAGAGCACTCAACTCTTCATATTATTTATAATGGCTTTAATTTAAGCCTTAAATTATTAGAAACTCATAAATAATTTTTTTTATTTGTTTTTTTGAGATGGAGTTTCGCCCTTATTGTCCAGGCTGGAGTACAATGATGTGATCTTGACTCACTGCAACCTCCGCCTCTCGGGTTCAAGCGATTCTCCTGCCTCTGCCTCCCGAGTAGCTGGGATTACAGGCATGCGCTACCATGCCTGGCTAATTTTGTATCTTTAGTAAAGACAGGATTGCACCATGTTGGCCAGGCTGGTCTCGAACTCCCAACCAGGTGATCCACCTGCTTCGGCCTCCCAAAGTGCTGGGATTACAGGCTCACTGAGCCACTGTGCCCAGCCATAATGCGTTAAAATAAGAGTGTTATATTTGTAAAACTTAAAAAAAGTGGTGGTTGAAAAAGGTAATTTAAAAAGAATTGACTATTAATTTCTTGAAACCATAATGTAACTTGTAATGCAATTAGGAAACCTTCATGTTTCTTTCTTTCTTTCTTTCTTTTTTTTGAGATGGAGTTTTGCTCTTGTTGCCTAGGCTGGAGTGTGTGATCTCAGCGCACTGCAACCTCTGCCTCCTGGGTTCAAGCAATTCTCCTGCCTCAGCCTCCCGAGTAGCTGGGATTACAGGCGCCTGCCACCACACCCAGCTAATTTTGTATTTTTAGTAGAGGCGGGGTTTCATCGTGTTGGCCTGGCTGGTCTCGAACTCCTGACCTCAGGTGATCCACTGCACCTGGCCCCGTTCATGTTTTTTAAAGCTTTATGGTTGCTCTGAAATAGAGTTGTTGATTTTTTTTTTTTTTTTTTTTTGAGACTCCTCTTTTGCCCGTGCTGGAGTGCAGTGGTGTGATCTGAGCTCACTGCAACCTCCACCTCCTGAGTTCAAGCAATTCTCATGGGTCAGCCTCTCAAGTAGCTGAGATTAAAGCTGCCCACCACCATGCCTAGCTAATTTTAGTATTTTTAGTAGAGACGGGGTTTCACCGTATTGGCCAGGGTGGTCTGGAACTTCTGACCTCAGGCATGAGCCACTACTCCTAGCCTGGGTTGTTGATCTTTAAGGTGATACTTCAGGCAACATCTGAGGCCCAGTACAGTCCTTTACTTCAACTGGGTCCAGTACAGCAAATTCAGGGAATGTTTTTGAGTGTTTACTGGATGCCTGGCGTGGAGTTCAGGGAGATTGGTACATTGAGTCCAGTTGTTGTGTTGAAACTTCTGTTTAAAAACCTCCCTACTAAGTCCCAGCTACTCAGGAGGCTGAGGCCTGAGAATCACTTGAACACCTGGAGGCAGAGGTTGCAGTGAGTCGAGATCGAGCCACTGCACTCCAGCCTGGGCGACAGAGTGAGACTCTCTAACAACAACAACAACACCCCCCAAAAAACCAACCTACTATGGTAGTATCAATGCTGTGATAGTCTTGCTTTCTTCATACAGGTAAATTCTTAACATATACTCATGGTTAATGTTCAGTGTTCAGTATTCTTAAGAGTATTTGGGGCCAGGCACGGTGGCTCATGCCTGTACTCCCAGCACTTTGGGAGGCTGAGGTGGGCAGATTACCTGAGGTCAGGAGCTTGAGAACAGCCTGGCCAACATGGTGAAACTCCCGTCTTTACTAGAAATACAAAAATTAGCTGGGTGTGTTAGCACATGTCTGTAATCCCAGCTACTTCAGAGGCTGAGGCAGGAGAATTGCTTGAACCTGGGAGGTGGAGGCTGCAGTGACCTGAGATTGCTTCACTGCACTCCAGCCTGGGCAACAGAGCGAGACTCTTGTCTCAAAACAAACAAACAAAAAAGGAATATTTGGGGCCAGACATGGTGGCTCACACCTGTAGTCCCAGCACTTTGGGAGGCCAAGGCGGGTGGATCACTTGAGATCAGGAGTTGGAGACCAGCCTGACCAACATGGCTAAATCCCGTCTCTACTAAAAGTACAAAAATTAGCTTGAGCAACAGAGCAAGACTCTGTCTCAAAAAAAGAAAGAAGAATATTTGGTTTAATTAAGAAGGAACCTTATCAATAGTAGTAAAGTCAGCCAGCTGAACTGCCAAATACAAATTGTTGGTATTAGGTATCAATCATTTATTAAGGATAATATTCTACAATAGCGATCTTTTTAAAAATTTTAAAATCTCAAACTGGAAAGGATGTCTAGTTCATTCTATGCTTCAGTCCCCTCTTCTGATTTACTTGTTTAGAAGATTTTTGTTTCCTTCTCTGACTTCTGTTTTGCTGCTGACTGGCACTTGGGATTTAAAAAAATTATTTTCCTCATATATAATTAAAGACAATAAGTATAACAATAAGTATAATATGGTAATTTGCTAAAACCCAAACAATGTTTTAAGTAATGCATATCATTATGTAAACCTACGTAATAGTTGAATATTCACAAAGATAATCGCTTATAGAAGTTTTATATCCTCTCTTCTTTGGCAGTGCAATTAAAACGAAAAAAATAAGTTTTATGTCTTGTTTACATGTAAATAATTTTAATCTAAATTGTGACGAGGTTTTCACTTTAGCATATTTTTGAAAGTAAATCAAAAAGGACAAAATACAAAATCATGTATATCTTCTACAAAAACGATATATAAATTCTAAGGTTTTTGTCCTTTTGAAATTGCTTAAAAGAATGCATAGAACTGGTGTCTGAGTTGGGAAGGATCTATGAGGGATTTCCTTGGAGACCGTGGGTGAATAATAATGTTGTCTTAGTTCCATGAAGGAATCTCTGGGGATAGTTTTTGAGTTAGGCCTGGCAATGTTAGAGATACATAAAGAGAGCCTTGTTTTATCACTGGGTGCGGTGGCTCACACCTGTAATTCCAGCACTTTGGGAGGCTGAGGCGGGCAGATCATGAGGTCAGGAGATCGAGACCATCCTGGCCAACACGGTGAAACCCGTGTCTACTAAAAATACAAAAATTAGCTGGGCGTGGTGGCGCATGCCTATAATCCCAGCTACTCGGGAGGCTGAGGCAGGAGAATCACTTGAACCAGGGAGTTGGAGGTTGCAGTGAGCCGAGATCGCGCCACTGCACTCCAGCCTGGGTGACAGAGCAAGACTCCGTCTCAAAAAAAAAAAGCTTGGTTTTCAATGGTTCTGAAAAATGCTTTAATACAACTGTAGAGTGTTAGTCAAGTTTTGCACTTGGATAAACAGCCTGTGAATTTACCACATTTCTAGTTTATAATATGGGCTTTCAGAAGTTATATGAACATTGTTTTGACGGGAGAATTCAAGCTGGATGCTAGAGAAGGATCGTGAGAACCCCTTCATTGGAGGAGTGCTATGAAATTATTTGATCTTGGAATTTTTTTTTTTTTTTTTTTTGAGACAGAGTTTCGTTCTTATTGCCCAGGCTGGAGCTGGAGTGCAGTGGCACGATCTCGGCTCACTGCAACCTCTGCCTCCTGGGTTCAAGCAATTCTTCTGCCTCAGCCTACCAGGTAGCTGGGATTACAGGCGTGCGCAACCATGCCCAGCTAATTTTTGTATTTTTAATGGAGACGGGGTTTCACCATGTTGGTCAGGCTGGTCTTGAACTCCTGACCTCAAGTGAACTGCCTGCCTCAGCCTCCCAAAGTGTTGGGATTACAGGTGTGAGCCACTGCGCCTGGCCTGATCTTAGAATTTGAAGGAGAGACTAATACTTCATGGGCAAAAACAATGAAAAGTTACCTTTCTGTATTCTAATACTATAGAGGAGTGGGATTTATTTAGAATGTTTTAAGTATCTTGGGCAGTCCAAGAGTGCATATCACTTATTTTTCTTTTCCTTCTTTCTTTTTAAGTGGAAGTTCACTGATGTTAGAGATCATAGGTGGCATTGCCTACTTTTTACATAATTTTATCATGTTTAGTGATCTGTCAGAAGGGCTGTGGCTGTTTGCAGTTTTGGCTTAAGCCATGCATGGGCTTTATAGGAGATGTAGTCTTCACAGTGAGTTGTTATTTGTAGCTGTGTTTTTGTTTTTGGATAGCTTATAGCAATGCAGTGTGCTTTTTATTAACATCATTTTCTTTTTCTTTTTGCAGTGATTATTTATTCAAGTTACTTCTGATTGGCGACTCAGGGGTTGGAAAGTCTTGCCTTCTTCTTAGGTTTGCAGTAAGTTGAAATTGAAATGTCTTTACAATTAATGGTACAATTAATGCTATGTATGTTTTCTAGGTAGATAAAATTAAACAGTTTTATTCAGAATAAGTTAATTCTTCCAGAATTTATATATTTAAAGACTCCAAATATACATCCCCAGTGGTATCTTGGACTGTTAAATAGAAAAATATTGTTGCTCTTAAAAGAAATTCAGTGAAGTATGGTTATAAAGTCAGAATGTCTAATACTTTTGGTCAGAGTCAAACAGCAGTTCCAATATAGGCAGCAAGTTAAAGGGGTAGTTGGTGGCCTGTGTTGAAAGCGACTTGATGAAAATAAATCTTTAAGTTAAACTTTAGTAGAATAAAAAGAAAAAGCAGAGCCAGGTGACGCAGTGGATCATGCCTGCAGTCTCAGCTACTCAGGGTGCTGGGGGTGGAAGGATCACTTGAGTCTAGGAGTTTTGAGACCAACCTGGGCAACATAGCACGACTCTGTCTCTGAAAAAAAAAGTTAATAAAAGAAAAAGTAGGGTCTTGGACAAACTTCGTTGGCCAATGGCATAGTTCTAAATGCTGAAGCTGACAGATAAAGGACTTTTGACTTAACAGAATCCACAGTGTCCTTCATAGTCTTTATCAACTACCTTTAAATTTAGCATGTTTCCTGGCCAGGTGCAGTGGCTCACGCCTGTAATCCCAGCACTTTGGGAGGCCGAGACGGGCAGATCACAAGGTCAAGAGATCGAGACCATCCTGGCTAACACGGTGAAACCCCATCTCTACTAAAAATACAAAAAATTAGCTGGGTGTGGTGCCACACGCCTGTAGTCCCAGCTACTCGGGAGGCTGAGGCAGGAGAATCGCTTGAACCCAGGAGGCGGAGGTTGCAGTGAGCTGAGATGGCGCCACTGCACTCCAGCCTGGCAACAGAGCAAGACTGTCTCAAAAAAAAAAGAAAAAAAAGAAAAAAATAAATTAGCATGTTTCCCTTCTAGAGATCATTGTTTCTCAGAGCATGGACCAAAGACTCCTGGGGGTTACCAAGACCCTCTCAGGTAGCCCATGAGGTCAAAATATCCTAATAATACTAAGATGTTAGTATTTGTAAGGAAATATTTACTCGGTAATAATACTAATATAAAAGATGTTTGCGTTTTTCAGTGATGACATTGGCTCTGGTACAAAAGCATGTGGGTAAAATTGCTGCTGGCTTGGTACACATCAAGGCAGCGCTAAGCTCCAAATTGTACTCATGGTGATGGCATTCTTTACCTCTGTGCCCTCACAGGAACAAAAACAAGCCCTGCCATTTTTATTGAAGATTGTCCTTGACAAAACAGTTAAAATGATTAATTTTTGAAAAATGTTGATCCATGAGTATTCCTTTAAAAATATTTGTGAAGAAATGGGAAGTTCACATAAAACAATGTTTTTTTTTTTTTTTTTTGAGACAGATTCTGGCTCTGTTGCCAAGGCTAGAGTGCAGTGGCGTCTGGCTCCCAGGCTCAAGCTGTTCTCCCACTTCAGCCTCCCAAGTGGCTGGGACCTCCCAAGTGGATGCGCCATCATGCCTGGCTAATTTTTGTATTTTTTTGTAGTGACAAGGTCTCACTGTGTTGCACAGGCTGGTCTCAAACTTCTGAGCTCAAGCGATGCATGTGCCTCAGCCTCCCAAAGTGCTGGAGAAAGCACTTTTTACTGCATACTGGCTAGTGTGTTGGTTATTTTGGAGAAAAGAAAAGCATTTGTAGTTTTTTGAGTTGTAAGCTGAGCTAACTGCTTTATTTTTTTCTGTGGAACACCATTTCTTTTTTTTTTTTTTGAGATGGAATATTGCCTTGTTGCCCAGGCTGGAGTGCAGTGGCACAATCTCGGCTCACTGCAACCTCCGCTTCTCGGGTTCAAGCAATTCTTCTGCCTTAGCCTCCCAAGTAGCTGGGATTATAGGCACCTGCCACCAAGCCCAGCTAGTTTTTGTATTTTTAGTAGAGATGGGGTTTCACCATGTTGGCCAGGCTGGTCTCGAACTCCTGACTTCGTGATCCGCTTGTCTCAGCCTCCCAAAGTGCTGGGATTACAGGCGTGAACTACTGCACCTGGACATTTTTTTTTTTTTTTTTAACTTGAAAGAACAGCTAACAGACAGATTAGAACAGAAATTGGCTATTTGACAGATTTTCTCAGATGAACTGTGATAGTCATTTCAAGGGAAGTAGCTGCAAGCATTTGTTGGCTGAAATAAAATTTAAGTTTACCATGGAAAATTAGAATTTGAAAAAACTTGCAGTTTACCACTTGACAGTATTCTAAATACATATGACTTTTCTGATGAGTGCCGATATTAATGAAGGTTATTTAAAAAATATTAAATAGTGTATAATTCTTTTTATATAACAGTTAAAAATAAAACCATGAAGTACTAGAATAAAACATAGGTGGCTCTTTAATCTTGGTGTGTGAAGGTATTTTTTAAAATAAGAAAAAACCAAGAAATCACTGCTAAATTTGACTATTAAAATTAATTTATCACAGGCACAAAAATGTTAGAAAACTAATGGCAATAGCAAATATATATATATGAGGATTGGTATTCTCAACATATAAAGCACATTTGCACATCAACAAGAAAAGAATATTTCTCCTAATGGAAATAGTGGCAAATACATGAGCAGTCAGTTGAAAAAAGAAGTAATACAAATTGCTGGCTGGGTGTGGTGGGTCACGCCTGTAATCCCAGCATTTAGAGGCTGAGGCTGGCGGATCATCTGAGGTCAGGAGTTCGAGACCAGCCTGACCAACATGGAGAAACCCTGTCTCTACTAAAAATACAAAATTAGCCGGATGTGGTGGCGCATGCCTGTAATCCCAGCTACTTGGGAGGCTGAGGCAGGAGAATTGCTTGAACCCAGGAGGCGGAGGTTGTGGTGAGCCGAGATCGCACCATTGCACTCCAGCCTGGGCAACAAGAGCGAAACTCCATCTCAAAAAAAAAAAAAAAAAAAAGGAAGTAATACAAATTGCCAATAAATATGGAAAAAAAGGCTCAACTTTATTTGTAATTAAAGGCCTTTAAGTTAAACTTAGGTGTCATTTAATTTTTATTAAATTGGCAAATATTAAAATTAAGCATAATTCTTAAGCAACTCTCGGTAGGTGGGAAGAATCTAGCTGTAGCCTCAGGTGTTTGTGCCTCAAGGAAAACCCTCTCTGGGATGTCCATTGCTTGAAGTCAAAGGTTTTCCAATAATACCTGGAAAGTATTTTTAAAATGCTGATCCCCATACCCTCAAAATATTAATAGAGACAATCGTGAGGACTATAATAAAGAAATGTGCAATAAGCTCTGGGGGCACAGAGGGAAGAATCTATTGGCTGAGGAGTTGAAGAAATTGTTTGGACACTCAGTATTGCCTGAGCTCAAAACTGAAGGATGAATAAATGCCACATGACCTTGGGGCTGGGGAGTAAGTAGGGTTATGCAGAGAGAGATAACTGAGGCTTTTGGGCAGAAGGAATAGTAACGGCTCAGGCATGGGAGTAAAGGTCATTTAGAGATTTACAAGAATTCAGCATTTCTTTCTTTTTCTTTTTTTTTTTGGGATGGAGTCTAGCTCTGTCATCCAGGCTGGAGTACAGTGGCATGATCTCAGCTCACTGTAACTCCCACCTCCCGGGTTCAAGTGATTCTCATGCCTCAGCCTCCCGAGTAGCTGGTATTACAGGCATGTACTACTGTGCCTGGCTAATTTTTGTATTTTTAGTAGAGATGGGGTTTCACCATGTTGGTCAGGCTGGTCTCTAACTCCTGAGCTCAAGTGATATGTGCACCTCTGCTCCCCAAAGTGCTGGGATTACAGGCGTGAGCCACTGTACCCGGCCAAGAATTCAGTATTTCTATCCAAGTACCTGGGGGATAGATGTGCTACATGAATATTTATTGCATTCATTTTGTTCTCTGCATTTTTTTTTTTTTTTTTTGGTTTGAGATGGAGTCTCGCTCTGTCGCCCAGGCTGGAGTGCAGTCGTGCAATCTCGGCTCACTGCAGCCTCCACCTCATGGGTTCAAGCGATTCTCCATCTTGGTATCCTGACTAGCTAGGTTTACAGGCGTGTGCCATCACACCCACTAATTTTTTGTATTTTTAGTAGAGACAGGGTTTCACCATGTTGGCCAGGCTGGTCTTGAACTCCTGATCTAAAGTGAGCCTCCCACCTTGGCCTCCCAAAGTGCTGGGATTACATATGTGAGCCACTGCGCCTGGCCTCTATATACTTCTATAGTACCTGATACTTATTAGGCACTCAATTACAACATAACTTTTTTTTTTTTTTTTTGAGACAGAGACATGCGTTGTCGCCTGGGCTGGAGTGCAGTGGCACAATCTCGGCTCACTGCAACCTCCACCTCCCGGGTTCAAGTGATTCTCCTTCCTCAGCCTCCCGGGTAGCTGGGATTACAGGCGCCCACCACCACGTCCAGCTAATTTTTTGTATTTTTAATAGAGATGAGGTTTCACCATCTTGGCCAGGCTGATCTCGAACTCCTGACCTTGTGATCCACTCACCTTGGCCTCCCAAAGTGCTGGTGTTACAGGTGTGAGCCGTCATGCCCGGCCCATATTTCTAAAAACATTTTCTTATAAAATGACATTGCCATTATCAACCTGCAAAATACATTTTCCATTTGGTTGTTTTCTTGCTTAGTCTTTTAATCTAGAGTTTTATACCTTTTTTATTTATATATTTTTTATGTCATTGACTTTTTGCAGAAACTGGAGCACTTGTCCTGTAGATTGTCCAATATTCTAGATTTGTCATTTTGCTTCCTTGTGATGTCCTTATGCTTATTTGTTTGTCCCTCTTTCTGTAATTAGAAGACCTAGAACTGCACTATCCTTAGAGTAGCTACTAGCTCTATGTAGCTATTTAAATTTAAATTAATTAAAATTGAAAAAGTTTGGTGGCTCACACCTGTAATCCCAGCACTTTGGGAGGCCAAGGTGGGAGGATTGCTTGAGTGCAGGAGTTCAAGGCTTCAGTAAGCTACGATTGTACTCTAGCTTGGGAGACATCAAGACCCTGTCCCTTTAAGGGGGAAAAATAATTGAAAAAATCAAAAACTTAGTTTCTTGTTTCACAAGCTGCATAGGGCTAATGGCTACCATATTGGCTAGCACAGCTTATAGAACCTTTCCATTGTCACAGAAAGTTCTGTTTGGCAGTGCCGTTCTCATTAGACCTGATTCGATTAAGGTCCATCTTTGTTGACAGAGTACTTCTTAGGTGGTGCTTTGTGGTTCATATGATGATAGCCTGGTCTGTTCATTCATATATCTTTTCACGAGAAATATTTTTATTCCATTCTGAATAAAATTTCATGGAAGGTACTTGCGAGAAGCAGTTATAATTTTAAAAGTTTAACATTAGGTTAAAAAATTGACAGGTAACATATATTCACAGGAAAACTTGTACACAAATGTTCATAGCAGCATTATTCATAATAGTCAAAAAGTGGAAACAACCCAAATCAATTTATGAATGGATAAAATGTTGTATATTTGTACATGTAATATTATTCAGCCAATAAAATGGGCCAGGCATGGTGGCTCACACCTGTAATCCCAGCACTTTGAGAGGCTCAGGCAGGGGGATCACTAGAGGTCAGGAGTTTGAGACCAGCCTGACCATCATCACGAAACCCTGTCTCTACTAAACATACAAAAATTAGGCAGGCATGGTGATGCACGCCTGTAGTCCCTACTACTCAGGTGGCTGAGTCATGAGGATTGCTTGGACCCCGGGAGACAGAGGTTGCAGTGAGCTGAGATCATGACACTGCACTCCAGCATGGGCAACAGAGCAACACCCTGCCTCAAAAAAAAAAAAAAAAAAAAATGAAGTACTGTTACATGGTACAACATGGATGAACCTTGAAAACATTCTGCTAAATGAAGGAAGACAGACACAGAGGGCCACATATTTTATGATTCCATTTATACGAAATGTCCAAAATTGGCAAATCTAAAGAGAAAGTAGATTAGTGGTTGCCAGGGAGTGAAGACGGGTTCTTTCTGGAGTGAAGAAAATGTCCTGGAATTCGTGGTTGTAGTTTGCAACCTTGTGAATGTATAAGGACCACTGAATTGTCCACTTCAAAAGGGTGACTTTTATGTTATGTGCATTATATCTAAAAAAAAAATCATAATTAGGAAGCAAGATTGACTTCTAAGAAAAAGCGGAGTGAAATTATTGTTGTTTTGTGGTGAATAAATTGGGTGGGTGGGTCGCAAGAGTTTTGCTGATTAGTGATTAGAAAAATTATTCATAATCATTGAAAATATAAAATATTTTTCTATATGATGTATGTAAAGAATTTGGCAAGAGATGATGTTTGGAAAAAATAAAGAATGGCTATTGTAGAGATCTTAAGGAAAGAAACTACAGTTAAGTAGTGCTTTGTAATCAGAATATGAAGTAAGTACTGAAAGTTGATGGAGTGGCTGTTGTCAGCATGTTATACTTTATACATTTCATTCATAAATCTGGACTGTAGATAAAAGTAAACATTTTTTTAAATTTACTCTTGAACAACAGTTTTTTTTTTTCCACTTAGACTTGCATCTGCTCCACTGAACAATACATTTAATTGTTAATTATTTCCCCCTTCAGGATGATACATATACAGAAAGCTACATCAGCACAATTGGTGTGGATTTCAAAATAAGAACTATAGAGTTAGACGGGAAAACAATCAAGCTTCAAATAGTAAGTGACTTGGCTAGTAATTTTTTTGAAATTTATTTTGGTAAATTTGTAATGTATTGTTATTTTGTATATATTTACTATGCTAACAAAATTGAATGTAAAATGTCTTAAGATTCATGTACTTAAGATAGAATGGTAGAATAAGAATTACTTAGATTAAAAATAATGTTTTCAAGATTACTTAAGCCTCATTGAATTTTCTGTTCATGAAGCAGAGAAACTCATGTTTTAAGTCAAACTTGGTCCTCATCTTTTTCTTTTATCAGTGGAAATCTAAGTTCAAGTTTACCTTGTCCTACAGTGCAAATGTTATAGACCATTTTTGTTTGTCTTTTACTGTGCTAAGTGCATGGAACATTAAAGGAACCCTAGGAAGAGATTCTTCATATGTGGCTCAGTTGAAGAGAAGTACTTATGTAGTTCTAAGTATTTTTATTAGATAGTGTGCACCAACTCTGTAGAAACACAGAATTTTGTTGGAAAAAGGAACTTAGTTTTTGTAACATGTTCATTTTACTGCTCAAAAAAACGAATGCTGAAAGATTTAATGACTTGCCTACAGTTACTGGTAGAATCAAGTGACCGAAGCTCTGTCTTCAATATTTTGTGTCTCTGTGCCATCCTATCCCCCTTATCCATCTTTACACCCCCAGCCCCCAATTAAATATAGGCAATTATAATAGTTCAGTTGTGCCTCTTCAGTATGGGTCTGAGTCCTGTCAGTGTGGGCATATCTGTGGTCTTTTAAAAAATAAATCTCTCAGTATTTTTCAGAGTAGGCTATTAGCAAGAAGTAGGCTATAAACACAGGAAACCAGTGACTGCCCCTTTTCATGGAACTGATGACACATGGAATTGGAAGGAGTCCTGCATTAGGAGTCAGAAGACTTAGATTTGTTGTCTTGGTTCTAGTATTTACCTGTTAGAGAATCATGGGTTTGTGTCTCTGGAGAAAAGGCCGAAGTAACCCTGAGACCCAGTTTCCTTTCTAAAATGTGTGTGATGACACCTGATTTACTAATTTATAAGGTAGTTGTGAGAACCAACTGTAATAGCTTTGTGTATGTGACAATACGTGTGAAAGCCCTTTGTAAACTTTTGGGCAGCATATAGATACTACTTATGATATGACATGCCCAGATAAATGGGTGTTTGATAGGTTAAGTTGCTCCCTTTTCTTACATGATTCTGATGAGGAAAAGAAGGTACGTTAACAAAAGATAGGTGGCTGTGGATATTGATATAAGTAAACACACTTGATGTGTCAAATTAGGACTTGCAAGGATTTAGTTTTCAGAAATAGCTTGAAATACTTTCAATCAGTGAACAAATTACCCTCCATATTTTTTCCCACGATATAAGTACAGTCTCAACCTTTTATTTGGCACCATAAAGAGTACATAAAGATCTACCCAAAACTGTACTTTAAAGCACTGGTATGGAATAATTGTATTATGTGTGATCATTGGTGGTCATAAGATTTGGGTGTGTATTTGTGTGTGAAACATTCATATTTTGTTACTTTCCTGTGGCTGGAAGGGATCTTATAGGACACTGTCTTTCATCTTTGTCTGTCTTTCATCTTTAATAGGAATTTCTTTTCCATGCCTGAAGGCCTCATTTTGAACATTTTGTTTGTTTGTTTTTTTATTTTTTGAGATACAGTATTGCTCTGTCTCCCAGGCTGGAGTGCAGTGGCGTGATTTGAGCTCACTGCAACCTCCGCCTCCTGGGTTCAAGTGATTCTCCTGCCTCAGCCTCCCTAATAGCTGGGATTACATTTGTGTACCACCATGCCCGGACAATTTTTTTTTTTTTTGAGATGGAGCCTTGCTTTGTCGCCCAGGCTGGAGTGCAGTGGTGCAATCTCGGCTCGCTGCAACCTCCGCCTCCCAGGTTCAAGCAGTTCTCTTGCCTCAGCCTCCTGAGTAGCTGGGATTACAGGCGTGCGCCACCACACCCTGCTAATTTTTTGTATTTTTAGTAGAGACAGAGTTTCACCATGTTGGTTAGGCTGGTCTCGAACTCCTGACCTCGTGATCTGCCCGACTCGGCTTCCCAAAGTGCTGGGATTACAGGCATGAGCCACTGCGCCCAGCCTTCCGAAAATTTTTGTATTTTTCGTAGAGATGGGATTTCGCCATGTTGGCCAGGCTGGTCTCAAACTCCTTACCTCAAGTGATCCACCCGTCTTGGCCTCCCAAAGTGCTGGGATTACAGGCGTGAGCCACCACGCCTGGGTTTTTGAACATTTTTAAGAAGCTTACCATTTTTTCGAAATAGCTAGTTCCATTTTACACATAACTTCAGCTAGGCATGTTGCCTCATGCCTGTAATCCCAGCACTTTGGGAGGCCGAGGTCAGAGAGTCACTTGAGGCCAGGAGTCAACATAGCTCCTGTGACCAGCCTGGTCAACATAGAGACTCTATCTCTACCAAAAAAAAAAAAAAAAGTAACCAGGTGTGGTGGTCCATGCCTGTAGTCCTAGCTCCCCAGGAGACTGAGGTGGTAGGAATGTTTGAGCCCAGGACTTCAAGGCTGCAGTGAGGCAAGATTGCACCATTGCACCCCAGCTTTGGGGACAGAGTGAGAGACCCTATCTCAAAAACAAAATAAGGCTGGGCGCAGTGGCTGTCCGGGCGTTGTGATTCACGCTTATAGTCCTAGCACTTTGGGAGGCCAAGGTGGGCAGATTGCCTGAGCTCAGGAGGTCTAAGACCAGCCTGAGCAACATGGTGAAACCTCATCTTTGCAAAACATACAGAAAAACAAAAAAACAAAAAAACCCCACAAAACCTCTAGTTGCCAGTTATTTTTTTTATTTATTCCTAGTGATTCTTCTTTTTTTCTTTTTTCTGAGACAAAAATTTCACTTTGTCTCCCTCGCTAGAGTGCAGTGGTCAGCTCACTGCATGATTCTTTTAGAGACATGTTAATTCTTTATATTGAGCTGAAGCCTGTTTCTTTTACTTCTGTCTCTTCTTATTCCTCCGCCTTGTAGAGCTGCCTGAATCAGATTAATTCCTCTTTTATTGGCAAGCCTGCCCTTCAGATTGATCTTATCACAACCTTTCTTCTACCTCTGAAGTCCTCATTCTTTCCTGTAATGATATTTTCAGAACCTTGTGCAATTTGGGTTATTCTTACATTTTATAAATGCCTTTTATTAAATTTGATTTCTTAAATCAAGTATGAGATATAACACATGAGGTAAATCCTGTCTTGATTTGGAGCCTGAATGAATTTCTCTTTTGAACTTCAAGGGCTCATGGCCCTTTCTTATTATTAATCAAAGACAACCATTTGTTGTTTCAGTAGCCATATTATTTCTAGTTTGGGTCTTAAGGTTTTTGATTTGCTTGTTTTTTCTTTTTTCTTTTTTTTTTTTGAGACGGAGTTTCGCTCTTGTTGCCCAGACTGGAGTGCAATGGCGTGATCTCGGCTCACTGCAACCTCCGCCTCCCAGGTTCAAGCGATTCTTCTGCCTCAGCCTCCCTAGTAGCAGGGATTACAGGCATGTGCCACCACGCCGGGCTAATTTTGTATTTTTAGTAGAGATGGGGTTTCTCCATGTTGGTCAGGCTGGTCTCGAACTCCCGACCTCAGGTGATCCGTGCATCTCGGCCTCCCAAAGTGCTGGGATTACAGTCGTGAGCCACCGCGCCTGGCTGATTTGCTTGTTTTTAATTAAAATAGGGACCTTGGCCAGGTGCAGTTGTTCACCCCTGTAATCCCAGTACTTTGGGAGGCTGAGGCAGGCAGATCTCTTGAGTTCGGGAGTTCAAGACCAGTATGGGCAACATGGCGAAACCCTGTCTCTACCAAAAACACAAAATTCAGCCAGGCATGGTGGTGTGTCCCTGTAGTTCAAGGTACTCAGGAGGCTGAGGTGGGACGATTGCTTGAGCCCGGAGATGAAGGTTGCAGTGAGCCAAGATTGTGCCATTTGCACTCTAGCCTGGGCAACAGAGCGAGACCTTGTTTCAAAAAAAAAAAAAAGAAGAGGGTCTCACTTTACACTTCTGTGACTGGTGTTTTAAAAATCTAAAACACAGGCCGGGCACGGTGGCTCACGCCTGTAATCCCAGCGCTTTGGGAGGCAGAGGCACGCAGATCACTAGGTCAGGAGTTCGTGACCAGCCTGGCCAGCATGGTGAAGCCCATCTCTACTAAAAATACAAAAAAATTAGCTGGGCATGGTGGTTCGTGCCTGTAATCCCAGCTACTTGGGAGGCTGAGGCAGGGGAATCACTTGAACCCGGGAGGCGGAGATTGCAGTGAGCCAAGATTGCGCCATTGCACTCCAGCCTGGTGACAGAGCGAGACTCCGTCTGAAAAAAAAAAAAAAAATCTAAACACAAGATTTTACTTTTAATCCTATCATTTCCTCTTGCTTGGCTTCAGTAATCCTTCAAGTTTTCTAGGTCTTTTCAAAATCTTGATTCTGTTGATTTATATTTTAATTATCCTTTCCTTTCAGCTTTTCCTGTTCAGGTGTGACATCTCGGTCTTAGATCTGAGTTTTGTTAGATTATAAAACATTCAGCAAGATAGGGCAGGTACTGAGTCCAGTTGTACACCATGGAAGGCCTCTTTCTGTGATTGTTCATTCATGAGGCTTTATGAAAATGTCTACATTACACCAGGCACTTGGAGGTTACAGAGATGAATAAAACATAGCCCATTAGGAGGCAGACAATGGGAGAGACAAACATGGGAAAAAGTTACTCTGATTATGAGGAGTAATGAGAATTACATATGAAGGAAAGTATTGTTAGTACTGTTAGGATTTAGTGTCAGGAAAGTTTTCAGAGTAGCAAGGAAACATCAGAAATTTTACTCTTTCTGCCAGGCATGGTGCATGTATTATTCTGTTCTCACACTGCCACAAGGAACTGACCAAAACTGGGTGATTTATTAAAAAAAAGGTTTAATTGACTCATAGTTCTGCATGGCTGAGGAGGCCTCAGGAAACTTACTGTGGCAGAAAGGGAAGCAGGCACGTCTTACATGGCAGGAGGCGAGAGAGTGTGAAGGAAGTGAAGGGGGAAGAGCCCCTTATGAGACCATCAGATCTTGTGAGAATTCATTCACTAACACTCGAATGGGGGAAACCGTCGTCATAATCCAATCACTTCTCCATAATCCAATCACTTCCCTCAGTGATTACAACTTGAGATGAGATTTGGGTGGGGACACAGAGCCAAACCATATCAGTGCCTGTAGTCCCAGTTACTTGGAGGCTGAGGCAGGAGGAACACTTGAGCCCAGGAGTTCAAGATCTGCCTGGGCAACATAGCAATACCTCCATTTTGGAAAAAAAGGAAATTTTACTTTTTGGGTGCCATTGCTTACTTTAATCAGCTGTAACTTCTTGTTGACTTTTAGTCAAAAAACAATTTTTCCTTCTATCTTTGTGAAAGAGGTTGGTGAGGAAGGAAGAAAAGGAAACTTGCTTTATTGAGCAGCTTCTATAGTCAGGCACATTTTACAAACATTAGTTCATTTAAACCCCTTTAGCTGTTGTACAAGGTGAATGCTATCTAGCATTTACAGATGAAGAAACTGTTAGGTGACTCTCCCTAATATTAAATAACCAGGAACCTGGATTTGATGTTTTGAAGTCAGGGTAGCTTGATTCTCGAGTTCATGCTTCCTCCAAGGATACACTGAAAGACTTTGAGCCTCTTTTTTTTTTTTCTCTCTTTTTTTGAGACAGGATCTGGCTCTCTTGCCCAGAGTGCAGTGGTGTGATCTCAGCTCACTGCAACCTCTGCCTCCTGGGCTCAAGCGATTCTCCTGCCTCAGCCTCTCGAGTAGCTGGGACCACAGGTGCACGCCAGCATACTTGGCTAATTTTTGGATTTTTGGTAGAGACGGGGTTTCACCATGTTGGTCAGGCTGGTCTCGAACTCCTGAGCTTGTAATCTGCCCGTCTCGGCCCCACAAAGTGCTGGGATTACAGGCGTGAGCCACCGTGCCCAGTCCCAACAGTTTTTTAAAACCCAGAACTATAATGCAATAATGTTAGCATTTGTTTTTGGAGTTTGAGCGTAAATGGTTGAAGTGCAGTAAATTGTTCTTAAAATACGTTTTATGAAAGTATTTGGAGTCATCTTCCTTACATTTTTTTCTCTAGGATGAAGACAACACCTAGCCAGGCATGGTGGCTCATGCCAGTAATGCCAGCACTTTGGGAGAATGAGTTAGGATAATTGCTTGAGTCCAGGAATTTGAGACCAGCCTGGGCAATGTAGCGAGACTCCGTCTCTACAAAAAAGAAGACATTAGCCGGGTGTGGTGGCACGTGCCTGTAGTCCCAGCTACTCAGGAGGCTCAGGTGGAAGGATTGCTTGAGGTGGGAGGTTGAGGCTGCAGCGAGCCATGATCATGCCACTGTACTCAGCCTGGATGACAGAATGAGATGCTGCTTGAGGGGGGAAAAAAAAGACACCTGCTTGGGATGATTAAAGTTCTGTCTTGACTGGTAGTTATTTGAATTAGGTCCCTCCAGTGCTTTTAATCATGGTAGAATGTGCTAGCAAGTGAGTTTGTCTTACATGGAAGAGTTCTGTGTTCAAGGGCTTTCGGCCAGTGGCATTCCTAAACACGGTGTTAAAGGCGGTAGGGAATGTGAAAAGTATGACATAGTTCCTGCTCTCAACAGCTTGTAATTTTAATATTATTATCGTAAGCTCAATTGTAGGTACTACTTCTTTTCTGGACTTTCAGGTGCTTATTACCGTGCAATTTAGTGGTATGAGTTGAGGACTAATGTTTCTATATCACATCCTGATAATCTCCACAGTTATGAAAACTAAACTATTTCCCCTCCCTCCTACACTTTTCCCCAACTTTATTTTAATGGAATTGTTTGGATTTCTTGATTGTTTTGTAATAGTGGGACACAGCAGGCCAGGAAAGATTTCGAACAATCACCTCCAGTTATTACAGAGGAGCCCATGGCATCATAGTTGTGTATGATGTGACAGATCAGGTAAGTTCCAAGAGGAGATTGTGTTACAGTGACCAAGTAGGAAGCCATTATTTGATTAATGTCAGATTCATTTACTACTTCATATATAAGCCATCAGTATTAATTTTATGGCAGAAAACTTTGTCCACTCTCAAATATAAATGTGAATCACTTAAAAGACATTTGTTTTCCTGTAATAAATAGAACATTAGTAATTAGTTTTACGTTTGCTTTCAACGGATTCTGGTTGTATTTATTGTCAACTAAATAACTTTGATCAAATAGCCAAGACTCTAACATATAGGCAAGAGTTTGTAGGGAATCGTGAGTTGCTTGGCTTATACTGTGTTCTTGGTGTTAAGTATTAACAAGAATATGGCCTGGTAATTAGAACTTGTCCATCAGAATTGCCAAAAGTGGGATTCGGGGGTCTCTGCCTATGGAGGATGTGGTTCAGAAATAAAGGATTTGAATAGGATAAGCTGTAGGAGGATCTTAGTATGAGAATGAGTATCTGAAGATTAGCTGTGAGAGAGGGCAGAGCGATGGAGGGAACAATGTGGGACAGTGTGAAGCATGTGATCCAGGGGCCATAACTTTTTTTGTTACTATTTTTTTAAATCAGAAACTTAGATTTCAGTGTCCTTTCTATCAAAGAAAAGGACAAAAGATAAACGTTCAAAATTGGAATTTATTTTTCTTTTGGCACATGTTAAATCTCACCTCTAATGAGAAATCATAGCTAATTAGGAGATAACTTACATGTAAGCATTTAGATTCAGTGCCATTAGAAGTGCTGGGTGGGTGATATCTGCAGGAGAAAAAAATGATGCTAGTTTAAAAAATCTCTAGTATTACCGTGAAATATTTTTAAATGAAAACTTTCGTCCTCTAAATATGACTGTGGAAAAGAAAATGAGTATATTTAATAACATCTTTTGACATCTCTAGTAGTAACAGTAGGTCATCTTATTCATAAACCAAAATTTTACCAAATTTCAGGCCGGGCTCAGTGGCTCACGCCTGTAATCCCAGAACTTTGGGAGGCCGAGGTGGGCGGATCACCTGAGGTCAGGAGTTAGAGACTAGCCTCGCCAACATGGCAAAACCCCATCTCTACTAAAAATACAAAAATTAGCCAGGTGTGGGGGCCTGTGCCTATAATCCTAGCCACTTGGGAGGCTGAGACAGGAGAATCGCTTGAACCCAGCGGGCAGAGGTTGCAGTGAGCTGAGATCATGCCATTGCACTCCAGCCTGGATGACAGAACAAGACTTTGTCTCAAAAAAAATAAATAAATAAATAAATAAATAAATAAATTTCAAAACCAGGTTTTGTAGTACATTTAAATTGCATATTCCAAAGCAGTTGGGTTTGCCTGCGTTGCAGTTTAATATTAAGCTATACTTCCCTTTCAAATAAGGTATTTTCATCGTTAAGCCTGTAAATTCTAGTTTGTCATTGTTTAGATATTTATAGTCATTTTAATATATCTGTTTACGGCCAGCTGCAGTGGCTGACACCTGTAAACTCAGCACTTTTTGAGGCCAAGGTGGGCCGATTGAGCTCAGGAGTTCGAGACCAGCCTGGGCAACATAGTGAAACTCCATCTATACAAAAAATCCAAAAAAAAAAAAGACAGGTGTGGTGGCATGTGCCTGTAGTCCCAGCTATCCCGGAGGCAGAGGCGGGAGGATGGCTTGAGCTTGGGAGGTCGAGGGTGCAGTGAGCTGTGATTGTGCCACTGCACTCCGGCCTAGGTGACAGAGCAAGACCCTGTCTCAAAAAAAAAAATCTCTTCACTCCTTAGCAGTGGTTATTTTGTAGCTAGAGTTGTCTCACTAGCTCTTTGTTATTTGTCTGTTAGGTCAGGAACGATGTTTCTGTTTATTCCAGAACTATATTATCGAACTATATTATCAGTCTTTCAAATGTCTTTTTAGGAGTCCTTCAATAATGTTAAACAGTGGCTGCAGGAAATAGATCGTTATGCCAGTGAAAATGTCAACAAATTGTTGGTAGGGAACAAATGTGATCTGACCACAAAGAAAGTAGTAGACTACACAACAGCGAAGGTATGTTTAAAGTTTAATTTTCATACTGAATTTGAAGGTGTTGAATTATGTATGGGTTCTGCAGTAACAGTAAGGCCACAGCCTTTTAAAAATATGTGCACTAGAATACTGTGACAGTGACAATTTGTGTAGCATCTGTTTGGATCCAATGAACTTAGTTCCTCAAGCTCCATTATGGATGGTAGAAATGCACTAAGAATTAGTGAAAAAGATTTTTCAGTGTTAATTGTGCCTCATTATTCTCTTAGGAATTTGCTGATTCCCTTGGAATTCCGTTTTTGGAAACCAGTGCTAAGAATGCAACGAATGTAGAACAGTCTTTCATGACGATGGCAGCTGAGATTAAAAAGCGAATGGGTCCCGGAGCAACAGCTGGTGGTGCTGAGAAGTCCAATGTTAAAATTCAGAGCACTCCAGTCAAGCAGTCAGGTGGAGGTTGCTGCTAAAATTTGCCTCCATCCTTTTCTCACAGCAATGAATTTGCAATCTGAACCCAAGTGAAAAAACAAAATTGCCTGAATTGTACTGTATGTAGCTGCACTACAACAGATTCTTACCGTCTCCACAAAGGTCAGAGATTGTAAATGGTCAATACTGACTTTTTTTTTATTCCCTTGACTCAAGACAGCTAACTTCATTTTCAGAACTGTTTTAAACCTTTGTGTGCTGGTTTATAAAATAATGTGTGTAATCCTTGTTGCTTTCCTGATACCAGACTGTTTCCCGTGGTTGGTTAGAATATATTTTGTTTTGATGTTTATATTGGCATGTTTAGATGTCAGGTTTAGTCTTCTGAAGATGAAGTTCAGCCATTTTGTATCAAACAGCACAAGCAGTGTCTGTCACTTTCCATGCATAAAGTTTAGTGAGATGTTATATGTAAGATCTGATTTGCTAGTTCTTCCTTGTAGAGTTATAAATGGAAAGATTACACTATCTGATTAATAGTTTCTTCATACTCTGCATATAATTTGTGGCTGCAGAATATTGTAATTTGTTGCACACTATGTAACAAAACAACTGAAGATATGTTTAATAAATATTGTACTTATTGGAAGTAATATCAAACTGTATGGTGATAAGTATTGTTTTGATTCTTATGGTTAAAGGGAAATAGAGCCTTGCATTATATTCAACACAGCCATTTGTGTGTGCACAATGCAAACTAAGGTATTCTAGACCTATCTTAGAGCAGCATCCAGTATTTGCTTTCTAGATAATATGCCCAATAACATGACCTAGAGGGGCTTCTGTGCTGTGTAGGGATTTAACCAACTTCAGTAGTTCAGGGAGCTCAAACTATATGTAAAACAAGTTTAGAATGTATGCTTTCTAGCCCGTTATCTCTGATCCTTCTCTAAAACCATTTGAAATAGCTTCATTGATCAACATTTCATAAATGCATCTGTGGTAGAGGTAGAAAGCAGCACCTTTCCTAATTGGCAAATGATCAGACTAATGTGTGCCAATGTTTTTCTTCCATGCTTTCAGTCAGATTCAACTATTTTACCCTCCACAGTTGCTTAACTTGGTGTTGGAGGAGGGTTTAAGCATTAAGATAGGAAGCAGGAAATTTGACTGCTCTAATTTTAGAAATTATATCCCTAAAAATTAAAACATGAATACTGGGTGGTAATGATAATTGAGGCAACTGTATTTATTTTGGTGACATTTTGCATATATGAAGATTTTCTGAAATAGGACCTTCAAGATCCTAGGGGGTTTTGTTTGTTTTTTAATTGTGAGGAATAAAAAATCTTCTGCCCACACTGGCATTTTAAGGTGACTGAGGTCAAACGTTGTTTCCTTAGGTTGAAATAGCAGCCAAAACATTCTTCACGCAGGGCCTTGGGATATGGCTGCTGGCAACACATTTTGTTGTGGGCTCCTTAATTTAATGATAAAATTTAAGCTAAACACAAGCCAAAAATGAATAGGTTTTTTAAATTTTTATTTTTCACTAAACAGGCAATTGAAATACATGGTACAAAAATAAGTGGTAAGATAATTGTAAAATGAAATGGACAGAATATTCAATTTTCCATCTATGAAAATTTCACAATAAAAATCATAGTTTACTTTGTATTATAGGCGTGCTTGGTGGATCTATTCATCCTCACATAAGGCAACTGACAAATTCCTGAAGTTACCAATAGTTATTTTGGTGAAGATCTTTAATGCTTCAAAAGTTTTGTTTTTGCCTTAATACAGTATAAAGGGGGAAAGAGCTCAGAAACTATTTTCTAAAGTAGCTAAATGACACAAAACAAATGTCAAGATACTGTGATGCCATGCCGTGCACTTCATTTTTACACAGTAAAAGTTGTTTAAATTGTCAGCTTATTCTTGGTGAGTTAGCGGAAACATTACATGAACTTAAGATGAGCATATTTACAGACTTAAGTTTGGAAAATTCCAGCATTCTTTTCCCCATGGCAGTAAAGATTGGGATTTACAACAAATTTCAGCATGCCTTAAGATTTGCTTCTATGTATACGCCAATAAATGTGGTTCTGGAAAAAATATATACGCCTTTATACCCCCATTTTCAAGTACAAACGGTTCAAAGCTACTACGGGTTTTAATAATCTGTTCACTTAGTAAAGGGAATTACCACTTGTTCTAAATATAAGGTGCTGCCATAGATTAGTTTACATAGTGAAGAAGAGTGTTCTTAAATCTAAGCAGCTGCACACTCTGTGAAATCCTTTCAGAATGATAGTCATTGTGGTCTGAGCAGTAATTTCCTGTTCTTCGACCTTGGATTGAATTTCCCTTAGCCTATATCTTGCCTTTCCAGCATATCTTACCTCAAACCTTCTTTGTGTTCCATTCCCACCTAAGCTTCAAAAGAGCCCTGTGTTGATGTCGTCTTCCATTTGCTGAGCTTACCTATGGATCTCCAAGAACCCAGATCTTGAAACTGCTGATCCAGCTTTGAGTATCATCACTTCCCTGTGGATTTAACTTCCATTAATTTTAAGGGACTACTAAGTTATTCCAGTGTGGCATCACAGTGCAGTTAGCAAGCTCAGCTACTTGACTCTAATTTGGCCATGTTTGCTCATAGAAATGCTGCTGGCAGCATCTTACTAGGCTGAAACAATTTCAGCTTGATTTTTTTTTTTTGAGACAAGAGTCTCACTCTGTTGCCCAGGCTGGAGTGCAGTGGTGCCATCTCAGCTCACTGCAAGCTCCGCCTCCCGGGTTCATGCCATTCTCATGCCTCAGCCTCCCAAGTAGCTGGGACTACAGGTGCCCATCACCACGCCTGGCTAATTTCTTTTTGTATTTTTAGTAGAGATGGGGTTTCACCGTGTTAGCCAGGATGGTCTCGATCTCCTGACCTTGTGATCCACCCGCCTCGGCCTCCCAAAGTGCTGGGATTACAGGCATGAGCCACCGTGCCCAGCCTTCAGCTTGAGTTTTAAGGTAAGTCTTAAACTTAAAGCACGGCGGTATAATTAACAGTTGTGTTGATACTCTTCAGTAGCATTCACAGCCAGGTCCAGGGAGTTAGCACCCTTTAGTCTCACCTTATTCAGAGGATGAACAAAAATATCTTAGATCATCTCTAGGTAAGGTAGTACTTTCTTGGGAAACAGGGTATTGTGTAACATTCTGTGCAAATTCCTGTCAGTTGAAGCTGATTATTAGTTGAATGGGAATAGAATGCCACATTCTGCATTCAATTAGTATAATATTGGCCAGTTTGTTTCTATAGGGTTTTCATCTCCAACTTTTATGCTAATTAATACACTTCTATGCCTGTCAAATATTAGTAAATAAATGGGTTTAATTTCCTAAGGGCTATTCAGTAACATACTCAGTGGAAGGACATGTTCCTACTTATAAATATACATCTAAGAGAAGGTAAAATATATCAATTTAAGAAGAGGCCGTCAGACATCTCTACCTTTTTAACCAACTCTAGGTTTTCAAGAATGTTTTACATACAGGTTTATAATTGACAATTATTTGCTAGAGTGGTTTTTCCCTTTTAAAGTCTCAGTGTGTATGGAACTAAGATGATTAATATGGCAAACTCATAAGCCATTTTAATTTTGATCATGCCCTTAAGCATTGATAGAGCATACCACAGCAGCATCAGGCACTTGAAATACTGCATTTTATGTGTAGCTACTGTTGAAGAGCTAATCTTTAAAGAATTTAATGGCTATTTTCCAGTGACTATAAAGTCTCAGAAATTCTGAAGCAGAAAAGTCACATTAATAATAGGACTTTAGTTTCCATTGTTACTGTGCTTTCCTCCTTCCAGGTTCATTCATGGCCCAACAGAACTTTAAAAGTGCTTTTCTGTAGAATCTGCAGTTACCAGCAATAACTGATCATCTTGCTGCAAAAAGCTATAGAATTGATGCTTTGAATGGTTGATCCATAGTTTTTTTTTTTTTAATCAAAGTACTTATGTGTCAATGCCAAAGCAACAAAGAATTCCCCTTTTTCCTTCACTATTGACAGCTTCAGTTTCTGTACTTAATGTGTCATCCTATCCATTCCCTTCCCTGAGCCTGGACTGCTCTTCCAAGGGAGACTAGGAGAGAAGGGAGGAGTCCTCCCAAAGTTACCCTTTAAGCTTGATAATTAGCTCCATAGCCATGCTAAAGCATGACTGTAGATCCCCAAGTCCCTGACACATTTTCTTCTAAGAAACTGGTTAGCCAAGAAAGTAAAGACGTAAGCCCTGAAGATGGCAAAAGGTGTCATAATCTCCCAAAGTCATCTGTATAGATGCTTCATTTAACCCTTTTTCTTTTGCAGACAAAGGGTTAAAAATCTCTTCTTTCTACCTATATCTTCAAAGAGGGATTGACAAGCCCAAATTTCCTTTTATGAAAAGACCCAAGGTTTCTGGCCAACAATTCACTTTTTTCAGTCTCTTAGGTCCTCTTGCATGCCTGAGAATATTGAGTATTCGGAATCTCCCACCAGCCCTTGGTAAATGACCCTACCAGGTGGAATAGTTTGAGCTTTATCTGCTCTTTTTTAATGGGATAGAGGGGAAGGCAACACGTCTTATTTTATCAAAAACTGCAAAGCTACACGCTCTTTGTGGAGAAGCACCAAAAGGAAAACCTTAGTTTGGAAGGATTCATTGTAAATAAAAATAGTAACTCAGCCCTCCATTCAGGGAGGAGAAAGGCATTTTAAAGCTAGTATATTGAAGGTTTCCCCCTTGACTTCAGTGTTGAATGGCTCTTGCAAGGACTTCTTGAAGGTTTTTTTTCTCACTAGCCAGTGTTTGGCCGACAGGTTGCATCTCTGCCTGAGAAGATGCCTGAAAGAGAAAAGGCAGCATTTGTTACAGGCATAATGTTGTAGAGGAAGAAACGACAACAGCAGTCCCCTGCATTCATTTTAGAACCAAGATGACGTCTCACAGTTGCTCTGATAAAAACACAGGGACTCCCTGCTCTTAGCATACCTATAGTGCTCACCTAGAAAATCTACGAGTTAAGCACTACAAACATTTTGTTGTAGGAGCGACGTACGACAGTCCAATTGCAGAATTATGAAAAGCATTGGCAGTAGCAACTCTGTGGTGGACACACCCACCCTTGCTCTCCTAGCTCCTTTTCTGTCATTCTGTTTGACTTTCTCAAGGGAGCAAAAGAAAGTTGTACTACCTGTTAAGTCTCCAAGGTGTCTTTAACCCCTCCATCCCCCTAGCCTTTTTGGAAGGGAGTGGTGTGGGAGATATGTGGAGACCCTTTGTGCAGGGCAGGGGTGGTGGTGCAAAGTTATCAGTAACTCTGGGTTTCTCTAAGCACTTGGTGCTGTCAGAGATGCTTGGAGATGGAGTACCAAATGAGCTGGGGAGAAGATCCTGCAGAACAGGGGTGGCCAGGTCATGGCCCCATACTGGAAAAGTGTACCTATGCAGAAATAAAGTAGGTGTACAGATAAGTTGTGCTGCTCTTGTCTTGGGATGGCAGGGTTGGT